>NC_134461.1:27567918-28767918 GCF_047948215.1 Lycorma delicatula | reverse complement strand
TTCCCTTACCGATCAGATACCCGCATCATAATTACGTCAATAGCCGGTGGCTAAATTTTACATATGTTTAAATGGCTCCGCAACAACAAAAAGAAATCAACTTCTTTATAAATCAACAATCGAACTGTATTAACTTGTCTAAAAACAAAAAAAAAATTATATTACAAGAAAAACTAATCATAGTTAACACTTCAAACGGAAAAAAGATAAAAATACAAAGGAAATTATTTACATTTTTTAAAATTAATAATACCAAAAAAAAAGAAAAAAATAGCAGTTAGGTTCTAAAAGGTTCTATGCAATATACGAAATAGAAATAAATATTTGTTCGTAAGAACTTATTGAATTTAGAAATATTTAGCGTAATTTAAATTGCCACGCGTTTCTACACCAGTAGGAACACCACGCGTTTTCCCATTTTATTCTTTATCGATCTCTTCCGACGGCTAACAAATCCGAAAAATTTTTCCTAAATAAGAAAATTTTCTTCATTTAATCGTAGAAATATCCCTCGGCTTGATTCTACTATTAAAGTGATGCAACCGGCAATGTTTACAGTCTAGTTTTACGGTTCTTCACATCAAGATTAACGACGGGTGTCTTCTTTAGAAACCCTTTGTAACTGTTTTTAAACGGTTTATTTATTTCTACATTAATAATGAACTTTAGATCGGCAATCGGTGTCTTCAAGAACTGAAAGTAGTAGACGGCGGAAAAGGTTTGCAGTATTGTCGTCGGTTTCGTTCTCTCTTTGATGAGAACAGTATTGAAATTTTGGATCGTGATTATTTCAGAGACGAGGCACAGCCTCACTCACTCAGATGGCTACATTAACAGCCAAAACTGCCAAATTTGAAGCACTGAAAATTCTCACGCGTTTCATGAACGACCATTACACGTATGTAAAATTGCTGTTTGGTGTGCCATCTCGCAGCTCTTGTTATCAGGTACTTTAATTTTTGAAAAATCTGTAGATGGTGGTTTATCTCAGTTTAATCAAACAGTATATTGCCGTGTTAGATTTACACGAACGAGAATGTCGGTTCCAGCAAAATAACGCAACGTGTCATGCTGCTAATGAAGCGCTGGATGTGTTACGGGAATTTTTTGGCCGTCGTTTGATATCAAAAGGGTTGTGGCTTCCAAGGTCCCGAGATCTTATACCAGCAGACTTTTTCCTTTGCGGGTATTTAAAAAGTATAGTTTTAAAAAACAATCCTCATACACTTGACGAATTGAAGGCTAACATTGAAAGTGAGATTTCAAACATTACTGAGCAAATATCACGAAAACTGGCTGCAAATGTAATGAACGTGTACGAACCTGCATCGGGATCACAGGAAATCATTTTGAACATCTATTATAAAGATATTAAAGGTAATTTGAATACTGTAATATTAAAGTATTTTAACATTAATATTTGTGAATCAAATTCACTCGTTAAACAAAGCGGTTGCTTCCGTTTTGAAACTCCCGTTAAAAACTAAAATTGTTTCTACGATGTAGAAGAGGAACCACCGTGTACGTAACTGAACGCGTTATAATCAGTGTCCTGTTACCGTTAAATGCTGATCGTTATAAAGTAACTTCCACTACTGCGATAATAAAAGGAGTTGAAACATTTACCTCGTACGAAAAAAACGTTTGGATTCCCACACTAACAATAATACCTATGTATATTATGCTTAAACTTGAAACAACGCATAATAATTAAGAGTTGTAAAACAAATAATCAAAATCTACAATAAATAGGTTTTCCTTCATTAATTTTCTACGCTAGATTTCTTTTAATATCTCTTTTAAATTCTTCAAATTTTGAAAGTTTTACAGTACGGTCTTTTCTGACTTGCGATAAATTAATAATCAGGTGTCGTACTATATAAATTTCGTAAGAAAATAAAAAATTATTTTGAAAAATTTTTAGAAAGAATACAAAAGACGTGGACTGTAGTTACACATCCTAACCACCGAAGAGAAAGACAACGGCCTTCTGACGATCCCGCCACCTCTTCCCTCCGTTCCTAACCCTGATCGGGTTTACCAGAGGTCATCTTTTAGACCCTATAAACCTGACAACGTATCACAGTCATATGTTTGGCCTGTCAGGATGCCACCAATGCAAATGCCTCGGTAGACATTTTCATCGGTGTATTTACACGACTTAGTAAGCCTTAATATGGCTTCTTCACACCACGACCGTCTACAGTAACCTAGAACCCTTAAATATCAAATTAACTGATTCGCAGAAGCACGATCCCCGCTCTTTCCTCTAACACCGAAGATTTCACACAAAAACTCTTCTTACATCTAACTTCAGTTAAGACTATACACTCAAATCATTACTTGATCGTGTCTTTTAAACACCAAGAATATTATTTTCATACCGACAGAACACGTTACACAGAAAGTTATCGCTAATCACTTCGGTGAAGTAAACCTTTATCAACTTACCGACGCGATAACCGATTTTAATTAAACCGATGACGAAGCAACATATCAGATTTTTACGAAAATACACATACATAACACCGTTGTACTGATGTTGTACGTGTGTTTTAGATGGGAAAACATCTGATGATGACGCATTTCGTTTAAGTTCGGTTCAGGTGTGCATTTAGTCGGTCGACGTCATACTATATTGAACATCTGGACGGAGTGAGTTTGAGTCGGGAGCGAAAGAGGAAAGGCAAGGTAAGCGGAGAGGGTGTGTTAGTGTACAGTTGAGTGGTAGAAGCGGTGCGAGTGGTCGGCGGGGGGAAGGCGGTGCAGTAAGTAGTGCGAGGGGGGTTTTGAAGTAACACAGTTTGAATAATTCATGCGCCAAATGAAGCACGATAAAGCAAGGGAGAGCAGCAGAAGCACAGCAGCGACAACTCGTAGGAGGTTGAGTCGGAAGGAGGATGGCGTACGGGATGAGGTGAATTTCATAGGTGGAGCGGGGTTGGAGTGGTAATAGTGTGAGTAACAGGGACGGGATATCAGGGGAGGTTGGTTTGTGAGAGGAATAGAGTAAAGAAGGTTATGAGACAACCGACGCAAGAGAGAATTCTGAACGATCTACACAGCAACACATACACATATCTCTAACATAGTGTTTCTCTCTCTCTCTCTCTCTCTATTTTTTTTCTCTTTTAGAACTAGACTTATGCTAAGCACATTTTTGCACTTTGAATACTATTCTTTTGGTTTGTAAGAATCTCTTCATATAGCATTCTTCTCTTATACTTTATATTATCAAATTTCTTTTCATTTTTATACATTCTTCATCGTTTTGATGACACGTTTTGCTTTATACGGAGTGTACTTCACACTAAATTGCACGGCAAATCTCTCAAGAGATGATTCTATAGCCAAAAATAAGAAAAAACGTTCAGATATAAGCAAAGGTCAGAAAATCCCTGTGTGAAGTTAAGCCGTACTACAATTCTTGGGGTATATTTGATCCTTCTTATGATTTTTGATCTAAGAAATTGAATAAAAGTGGTCCGAGACCTCTATCTCGCATAGTTATTAAGAAAAATGGGGTAAAACACGAAAAGGTTTTATCGGAAAATCCACTTTTTAGGTTTGGAATAAAATAACTTTGTTAATTTACCGATAAACACATAAAGGTTTCTATTTACTTTTGTAGAGAATTTAATTCTGAGTAAATTGTTGAAAGTATCGTCTATTAAAAGTAATCAAAATTTTGAGAAAACAAGATACACGGATCGGAAAAGTGATACGATTTTAAACAGAACAATTTACATACAAACGCTAAAAATTATAAAAATAAAATTGAAATGCATCCTTCTAAAACATATTAATTTTTTTTTTTCATAGGTTGGCAATAACAACCGATCAACAATTAAGTTTAGTGTCCAGCAATTGAATATTCATTTGAGCGGTCTTTGTGCCGTTATTGTTCGGTCAGTCATTCAAAAAAGGTGATAGCACAAATTTGTTTTCATTTGGAGAGTTGACGAACATGTTAATTTATGGTATCGTAAATAAAAATGGATCGGCTGCTACGCGTGAATACCAAGAAAATTATCCAGATCGAAGAATACCGGATCGTAAAACATTTGAGGCTTTGGAGAGACGAGTTCCGGAAAATACAAAGATTCGATGCTGGTCGTGAACGTTTTGTGAGAAATGCCGACGCTGAAGAAGCAACATTGAATGCGGTTCAAATATCTCCTGCTTCAATCATCAGAAGGTTGTCACACCGCTTTCACGATTTGCACTCAAATATGTGGCGAACGTTACGGGAACAACAATTATACCCATTCCATACGACAAGAGTACAAGAGTTATTAGCATCTGATTTTGATAAACGGATGAAATTCCGTCGATGGTTAATTATAAAACGTGAACGTCGTCCCGATTTCCTATCAATATTTTAATTACTAATGTTCTACAAGAAATGGCATTGTAAATTATCCAAACACTCACACTTGGGCAGAAGAAAATCCCCATGAGACTGCTATAAGTCATTTCCAACGTACGTTTTCGTTTAATGTGTGGTGTGGTTTTTTTAGTGATAATCTCATAAACCCACCGGGTTGGTCTACTGGTGAAAGCGTCTTCCCAAATCAGCTGATTTGGAAGTCGAGACTTCCAGCGTTCAAGACCTAGTAAAGCCAGGTATTTTTACACGAATTTGAGTACTAGATCGTGGATACCGGTGTTCTTTGGTGGTTGGGATTCTATTTACCACACATCTCAGGAATGGTCGAACTGAGACTGTTTAAGACTACACTTCATTTACATTCATACATATCATACAAGTAATTTCCAACGTACGTTTTCGTTTAATGTGTGGTGTGGTTTTTTTAGTGATAATCTCATAAACCCACCGGGTTGGTCTACTGGTGAAAGCGTCTTCCCAAATCAGCTGATTTGGAAGTCGAGACTTCCAGCGTTCAAGACCTAGTAAAGCCAGGTATTTTTACACGAATTTGAGTACTAGATCGTGGATACCGGTGTTCTTTGGTGGTTGGGATTCTATTTACCACACATCTCAGGAATGGTCGAACTGAGACTGTTTAAGACTACACTTCATTTACATTCATACATATCATACAAGTCATTTCCAACGTACGTTTTCGTTTAATGTGTGGTGTGGTTTTTTTAGTGATAATCTCATAAACCCACCGGGTTGGTCTACTGGTGAAAGCGTCTTCCCAAATCAGCTTATTTGGAAGTCGAGACTTCCAGCGTTCAAGACCTAGTAAAGCCAGGTATTTTTACACGAATTTGAGTACTAGATCGTGGATACCGGTGATCTTTGGTGGTTGGGATTCAATTTACCACACATCTCAGGAATGGTCGAACTGAGACTGTATAAGACTACACTTCATTTACATTCATACATATCATCCTCATTCATGCTCTGAAATATTACCTGAACGGTAATTACCGTTGGCTAAACAGGGAAAAGAAAGAAGTGATAATCTTATAGGCCCTTTTATGTTACCGCCAAAGCTCAATGGAGTGCGGTACCAGCATTTTTTGCAAACAAATCTGATGGTACTCTTGGAAGACATTCCACATGTAGATATGGTTTTTCAATGATGGTGTACCTGCTTACTGCTGTCGTGATATGATGACTCATTTAAATAACGCATTTAATAAGCAATGAATTATCGAAACAGAAAAGCAAAATGGCCACCTGTATCTCAAGCCAGCGGTTTTTTCCTTTGGGGTTGGATGAAGTCGTTAAGTCTACTCCGCTCCTATTGGCACACAAGAAGAATTGAGACATCGTATAATAAAAGCTGGAACTACTATTACACTGGAATAATAATGATGCTCGTATGAGACGTGCCTGGCTAGCGTGGATTCGCCGAGCTGAACTATACATTGAACAGAATGGCGGCCACACCGAGCAACTGCTTTGAAGAAATTTTGAAGCTTTATCAAGTAACCGTTTTGATATTAATCATTTTTAGAAAAAATCCAAAAATGATGTACTTTTATCTTTTTCATCTATTTTTTATTCATTTTTTCCGTTACAGATAAGTTTTTTATTTGTTTTCATTTGCAGTATGATGTTCAAACATTGATGAAAATTGTTCTGTTTAAAATGGTATCACTTTTACGATCAAGTTTGTATGTTTTGTTTCTAATTAATGTTGAACTTCAGATATTTCTGTTAATTTTAAATAGATGTTGTTTACATCAATAATCTCACAATTAAATTTTCTTCAAGTTAACCAAAAATTTCTATTTATTTATCGTTAAATTAGCAAAGTTGTATTATTCCAAACCAAAAAAAGTGTATTTTACGACAAAACCTTTTCGTGTTTTACCCCGTTATTCTTAAAACGTTAAGTGAAATAGAGGTCTGGGACCGCTTTTAGTCAATTCTTAGATCAAAAATGATAAGAAGCACCAAATTTATTCCTCAATTTGTACCCCAAGAATGTTAGTACGGTTTAATTTCACAGAGGGAGAAGAAAGAAACATTAAACGTTTCGCGAGCCGAAACTCGCTAACGAACCGTTTTTTTGAGTTATGTTTATATGAACCATTTTCTTGTTTTTGGCTATAGAATCATCTCCCGAGAAATTGCCGTGCGGTTTTGAATCACCCTGTATATTCTTTCTTCTTCATATCCATTCCTTTTTTTTCCAGTATCAAAAGCAATTAGGACATAATAATTAAAGTTAGCACCTACTAGAAGTTGGCCGGTTATATAAACGACCTTTATATTAATTCCCTTTTTCTCATTTCATTCAACCCCTTATTCTGCATTCTACACCACCATTATCATCTTCTTTAACTGCTCTTGGTAGTTGTAAGGGTAGTTATAAATTAAACATTCATATCACCTTATAAAACACGGACATTGCACTCTCGCATATAAACTAACGTAAACTAACTTTAATTTTCCTTTCTGTTTTCTCTTTGTATCTCTCGCCTTTTTCTGCTTTATCCTTCCTTTTAGTTTTCATTTAATTCCTACTTATCGTATACATAACAAGAAAACCGTTCAATAATGAAAAACGAACATGGTATTTTCATAAAATAAACTGGTATGGGTTTATTTTTATAGACTGTTATAGTAAAAAAAAAATTATTATCGGTCAAATAACGAAATCCCATCAAATATTTTCAAATCCTTGTACTGAAAAATGTACGCGTATTACAAAAGATGTTATATATACACACACACACACACACACATATATATATATACACATACACAAGTACAGTCCGAACGAGAAGCTAATCACTTCTACAAGTTCTCTGACAGTCAATCGGCGATTTCACAGATCGTTGATTTTCTGAACGCGGATGTCACCAGTTGAAGTCGAAGGCCTTCTGGTCAAGGGTCATCTTCGATCGACTGAAAATCGCTTTTAAATCGCGTTAAGCAATCGTAACATAACGTACGATCCACAGAATCATCTCCGTAAACGTTTTTCAAAAGTCGAAACGTTTCTGTGAAAGTTTTTATCAGTTTCACCGAAATTTTTACGAAGTATCGTTGCTTTTGAAAAGTGCAGATTATAAGAACTTCATAGCAACGGGTAAACTGTAACCGATTTTAAGTTTAAAAAAACCACTTGATTAAGTTTAACTGACCAAAAATATCCGCAATTTATATCCTATTTTATATGATATATTCTATTGTACTTTTACTATAGGAATGTATATTTTCGTAATGAATTAACAAAGTACGAAAAACTATGCACCACTAAAATGTGAGATCCCAAATCCTAGATTTGGAAGTCGCATCCTAGTGCCATAAAAATCAATTATACTACCTTAAATAGTACAAATACTTAAAATAACGAGTTAGTGCTGAAAACGTTTAACGACAAGTCTGAAACAATTGAATTTCTTCACGTAAAAACACTTCGTGAGATTCCATACGGGAATCAAGTTGTTAAAATTAAAAGTTATAAAAAAAAAAAATATTTCGAATACATTATTCTCTTTTAATTTTTGCAATATTTCGTCACTATTCATTCCGATATAAAAAAATCATTAAGGACATTCATGTTACAATAAATCTGCAAGCGATGTGATTAGAATAATGCTTAAAATTTGGTCCTTCCTCAGCGACAAAAAAAAACAAATTGTTATTCATATACGAACGTTGGCGGTTTCAATAAAAGGAAAAAATTCTGAATTCGAACTGGATGTTTATTTTACCATTCCTATATATAACTCGCACAACTCAAAAACGATTAGCCTGTAAAATGTTGAAATTTTGGATTTAGGACTGTTGTAACATCTAGTTGTGTACCTCCCTTTTGATTGTAGTCGACTGGACCAAAAGTGTCCAAAACCCCAAAATCAAAAAAAATTGAATTTTTGACCTTTTTTTTAAAGTGCAGTAATCAGTCCTCATTGAGAGCTTGACAAAATTATATCATAAGTGGTACTTGTTTTCATCGGTTCCAGAGTTATAGCCAAATAAAATTTTAATTAATGAAATATTTGGATTTTATAAGGGAAACCACATCGGTTTGAATAAGACTTCATTTCCTTCTTTTTTTTTAATTTTAATAGCCTGATTGATTAATAATTTATTAACCTCTGATTGTAAACAGATTTTTTAAATATTTTTAACTATTTACATATATTGATTTAATAACTAGTAGATCCGGTAATGCTTCGCTATTGCTATATATTCCGCAATTGAAAGTGTGATAAAACATTAACAAAAAAACATTAAGGAAATTCACAATATTTAACCTTTCCCCTTTTTCCCTTTGGCCCAAAAGCAAGAGATTGTAACAATTAATATAAATTCATATTTTACTAGGGTGTTTTTCAATTAAAGTATTAAAAAATACGGTTTAAAACTATAACACAAATTAATTGGTCAAAAAAATAAATTTTGGTGAATTAGAGTATTAAAAAAAACTTACCCTCCCCATTGTGATAAAGATTAAAAATGATTTCGACAACATAAAGCCTAGTTTAGAAAAATATAATAGAATTCAAATCTGATACCGTTCAATAAAACGACCAAAAGTTACTTAATTTATAAAATTCAAAGTATTATTTTGAATTTTTTTTTTACAAAAATAAGAATTTTCATGTTCAACCAGATTCAAGATATAGTGATGTATCTTCAAACATAACTCTGTACAAGACCGATTTAAAAAAAATACGTACATAAAAATTAGGAGAATCAATTTTGTAACCAAAATGTCTTAATTTTTTGAAGTACCTCACAAGTGTAGACACAAAAAATCTAAGGTGAGAAACTCCGGTAACAGAACGTTTCCTTTTGTTAGGACTCCTCTTGCAACATCATATCGAATATGCCTTCTAGGTTATTCTATAGACCGCATGTTTACAACAGCGGGTAAATAAAACAAAAATTTCGAATTTTTGAGCTCTTGCACGAAATTCCTACTTAATTTATTGCAAGTTTTACGAACCGTATTTATAACAGAAAATATATACATATATATATACACGCACGAGTATTCCAAAACCATCATATAAATGTCAAATTTTATTAAACATATCAAGTGTACACAGTACACTATAATATTACAATTAACGAACTGACCGTGAACGGTATCCAAAACTAAATCGGCCACATAAATACATTTTGTACCCTTCCATTTCTCTCGCTCGCTCACCCTTAGGAACTTTATAAAGCATTGTAACATAACAAACGTGTCAGTCAAATAGCAACTAGTCACCAGAAAACACAATTCTGCACTCAACTCGCATACGGACCACTAAACGCATACACATATTTCAACTTACAGACATACACACGCACGAGTCCACTTATATATATATATATATATATATATATATATATATATACAAAAGTAGAAACGAAATTATTAAACTAATTGATAAATAAAAGGAATAAACGAACAGGGCAAAAGTTCATCACACCAATTCTATTTTTATTCTAATACAAATACTAAAAACGGAGAAAAAAAAATTAAAAACGAATTACAATGATTCATGTTGCTATTGATACTGAAACGTAGCCGTTTGTTATAGAAAAAAATAAAAACAATATTCACTGGTATAAAAACAAGACAATAAAACAATTTCGCGTTAAAGAGCAAATAAGAAAGGATATTATTCAGTTATTACTTTCAATAGACTTTTATAATTTATTTAAACCATCTAAAAGATCTTTTATTTAAAAATGAAATTGAAAAATTTTCTTTCTCCTATAAACTTGTTAATTTACTTGTATACCTTTCGTTTACTTATTACAATATCATACAATGATTAAAACTATTTTCACGTATAATAAATTACATTTTTCAATTATGAAAATTTATACGTCGAGTTACTGTTGCGATCAAAGTTTTTCCGAAAAATCTCTTTAATTCATTCAGACAAATATCGAAGCGATTCCTTTTTTACCCGCAGAACAGCACATCTATCGTTCGTTCCTTGTATACTCTATATTACGTGTACAGATTCAAATTAAAAAGTATTTATTTAACTCGCACGCTCTCACAAGATTTGAGACCGGAGTTAACTATCCCGAAAAAAAATAATATAGATGAAAATTTAATTACGATTTCGTTTTTTGCAGAAATAGCCACGACTTAGAAGAAATGGATACAAATTTGTTATAAAAATAAATTAAGAGTAAACCAAAAATAATAATGAAATGTAATAAGAAGGAAGATAGAGAAGCAAATACGGAAAGGGAATAGAAACACCATACTGGAAGAATTTTTATTAAGGTAGTAAAATTATGAGGATGGACAATATAGTGCGCTATAAAACAGCAAACTAACACAAGCAAGAACAGATTTGTACAAAAACAACTGTTAGTATGAAACATAGATCCTAGAATTACAAAGAAATTAAAAAAAAATAAATAAATGAATTAGCGTTTTATTACTAGTAAAGCACTGGCGATAGGAAAATTAAAAAAGAGCCTGATCAGGTCAAACCTTTAATAAAATGTAATGGATATGTTTTTGATAAACACAGAAATATTTTTTATCGATCGAAATAATTAAAACAGTTCAACAATATCTATAGGAATAAGAACTATATTACTTTCCTGGCATCGCTACTCTGCAAGAATGTACGGAAATCAGTCAAAAAATGAGGTACGGGATCATTGGATTTCCCGACATCTCATGACCCAGGGACCACAAAAAATTTTAAAAAAACATCTACGTGTGTCGGCTATTTGAATCTTAATAACATTTGACTGCGTTAACCGAATTTGATGAAATTTTGTAAACATTTGTGTACAAGGAGCGATTAAGTAAAATATCTCCAGGGAGCTGGGTATACAGTTATTTTGGAGGTCAATTTACTCAAAATTTTGGAAATATAACCCCACTTTATATTAAGCACGGTACATGCACGCATGCTTATTTTGCCATTCTTTTTTTTTAAATTTTGCCCCAAAATTCCTCCTTCCGGAAAAATCGAAAAAACTAACTTTATCAATTTATTGTATATTTTTCAACCAAATTAATTTTTACGTCTTCCTAAGCATTTTAGTACTGCAATTGGCCCAAAAAATACTTTTGGGGCAATATTGGAGGCGGGATAGCCGAGAAGTTTAAAAATATCGATTATTTTATTTATTTTTTTTTAATTTTCTCATATATCCTTATTTTTCCATTTAATAAAAATAAATAACCGAAGACATGAGAGTAAAACAATCGTTAGCTTTTTTTACCTCTAACATCACCGACCAAGTAATTAATTACCTAAGCACGAAAATTTATTTTAAAAAAATATGAAAAAGAAACCATGATACGAATTTAATTCATATTCCAGTTCAAGGAATTATTTATTACTCGAATGATTTTATAGCGTTTAAGGTAAAAATAAGAATAAAGTGTTAAAACGTTTCGTTAGAGTAACAACCGGTACATGCTGCTGAAAACAAAATTAACTTAAAAAATATATATTTATCCTTTCTGTAGAGTATACGAGTAAACGATTTGATGCAATCGAGTAAAGATATATTATGATATGTGGTTTTTTGTCGTGTTCTAGTTTATTTTTCAACATACTACAGAATAACCAGTAATTATTCACAGCATATACCATACCCTATGTTTAGTACAATTCTTTGTACGTGTCTTTACATAAAAGAGAGCCATTATTAAAAAAAAATCCTTAACTACAAATTCCAAACACATATCTAGTAGTAAATTTGAAATATTAAAATACATTATAAAAAAAATTACTGCAAAAAATAACTTTTTATATTATCAAAATACACGACGTATAAGTTAATATTTATTTAAGTTATTCAGATCTTGTAACAAGTGTTGTTGACTGATACGTGATTCAGTTTAACAATAACATATATATATATAATACACACACGAATACTGGAAAAATAAACCCGATGATATAATGGTACTACGTGAATCTTTTCATGTAAAACTTTGCGTTATATTATTCCACGTAGGTTACACTACAATAATACATTAATATATCTGCTGTTACTAGATACGATGAAAAATTCTAAATTTGAAAAAAAAAATTAATGTATTTCTATTGATGATTTTATAAGGCCTGACCGGTTAATAACTAAATCATATTTAGCTTATTTTCACAGTAACTTAAAAATATCTGATGTGGACACCACATAACTTCCTTTCACGCCTATTAAATTACATATATTGCTGCGCTTCATTTAAATTTATTTTTTTTGAAAGTGAGATACGATCCTCCAATTCTTTAATAAAGTGGACCCTAGTTACATAATTACATTGTGGTGGACACCACCTAGCATCAAATTTTTTTTGTGGTATCCGTAACAGCATTTTATATTAGTTTATATGTTAATTTTCTTTCACTTCGCTCAAGTAGTTATGTACGTGAGAAAGTGTCGGATCAGTAACGATGCACACAACGGTTCGAATCCGACTTCAGATAGATACCAGTATATTTTTTTATAACTTTTTTAAAATTTATTTAATTGATTTATTAATAAATTATTAACATCTGTAAAAAGTTTTGAATTAAAATGAGAAGTATATAAAATTTTATTTCACTAATAACTTTTGATTTTTTTTCATATTTTTATTTTTATTATTGTCATTATTGAATTATTATTTGCGTACAACTTTTTACATTCAGAGGTTAATAATTATTATTAATTAATAAATATATTTAAATTAAAAAAAAAGGAAATGAAGTCGGATTCGAACCGATGTACTTTCCCCTTGTAAGATATAAAATTTTCATTAATTGAAATTTTATTTGGCTATAACACTGAAACCGATGAAAATAAGTACCACTTATATATTGTTGGAATGCTCTCAATGAGAGCTTATTACTGCAGTTAAGAAAAACTTCAAAATCCAAATTGCTTGGATTTTGGGTTTTTTTGGACACTTTTGGTTCAGTCGATTGCAGCCAAAAGGGAAGTTGCAAAACTAGATGTTACAACAGTCCTAAAACCAAAATTTCAACATCCTACTGCTAATCGTTATTGAATTATGCAAAATGCATACGTACGTACAGACCTCACGCCGACACTAGTCAAAATGGATTCATAAATGGTAAAAATGGATAATTTCCTTGAAATAAGATAACAAAAATTTTACGTGATCACAATACTTCCTTTACTTCGTACAAGGAAGTAAAAACATATTTTGTTTTCATTTGCTTTTTGTTATTTTGGATTTTCTTCAAGTAAAGGCTTCATCTGTCGATTAAATCATCGGCAGACTAAATGAAGAAGAAAATCACATTGAAACTTGCCGGAACGTACATCCAGACAGATGGAGCGACAACGCACACCGCGATGTTTTCGCTAAATTTGCCGCGTTAACTTTTTGGGGACAGGCTCATTTCCAAAAACATTTTGGCCGCTGAGTTCCCCGAATCTTATACCTACACATTTCTATTTTTGGGAGAATGAAACGATCAATTTATAAGAATAACCTTCATATCTCTAGAAGAACTACAAAAATAGCATAAACGGATTTATAAATGCAATCATTCCTTTGTTGCTCGATCGTGTATTTGGAAACGTGCTCGTGTTCGGGCATGCCTGGAGGGAAATCATGGTTTATATTGAGAAACTCCAATAACTAATTTTTTTTTTTATTAAATGGATTTTTAATTCCTTGCACAAAGTAAAGGAAGTAATGTGATCGAAACAAATTTTGGTTTTTCGGGTTTCAACGAAAATATCCAATTTGACCATCCCTGAATCCATTTTCACTAGTATGTGGCGTCAATATGTACGCACCTCAAAAACTATTAACCGTAGAATGTTAAAACATCTAGTTGTGCACCTCCCCATTTGATTGCAATCGACTGAACCAAAAATATCTAAAAAAAAGCCCAAAATGTAAAAGATTTGGATTTTGGACTTTTTCTTAATTTCAGTAATAAGCCCTCATTAAGAGCTTTTCAACATTATATAGTAAGTGGTACTTATTTTCATTGATTCCAGAGTTATAACCAAATAAAATTTTAATTAATGAAATATTTGGTTCTTACAAGGGATAGACACATCGGTTCGAATCCGACTTCATTTCAGAATTTTTTTTTAAATTTAAATATATTGATTTATTAACCTCATTGTTAACCTCCGATTGTAAAAAAAAATTACAATAAATAATTCAATAATAGCAATAAAAAAATCCCTTTTGGCACGCCGGAAGACGGAGGTAGATTTCACTGCCGCTAAGTAGGGGATAAAAAAGATTCCACCTTAAAGTAAAGAAAAATTTCAAATTTAATCAATACGACACAGGTTGCTTGTGAAAAAAATTAACATGATTAGCATAGGACAAACCCCATCTTCTTACAACTCCAGCAACATTTTAATCATCCCTTGTCGTAAGGGTTGGTCATATAAAAAATTGTTTCAGACAAAAGTTTTAGGTAATGTTTAGAAGACTAACGATCACTTTCGATTCGATACTACGTCTATTAATGGAGGAAATATTTTTTTTGTCGTTGAAATCCCATTTTTTCCACCCCTTGGGCCAACGGTTGGTGATATCAAAAAGCTTTACTTAGATAAGTTTTAGGCCCTTATCTAAAGAATAGTAGGTAAACGAATTCGATATTAAATTTAATAAGAAAATTATAGCAATATTAAGTTTTTTCAAAAAAGCGCCCCATTTCCTCCTCATGATCCGATTTTGCCCATTAACGAACTCGACCTAGAATCTGGGTTGTTATATTTTATGTAACAATTTATGAATGAGTGTATGTGATGTGTATGAGTGTAGTCTTGTACATTCTGAGTTCGATCATTCCTGAGATGTGTGATTAATTGAAACCCAACCACCAAAGAACACCCGGTATCCACGATCTAGTATTCTTCAAATCAGTGAAAAAATAACTGACTTCACCAGGACTTGAACGCTGGAACTCTCGACTTCCAAATCAGCCGATTTGGGAAGACGCGTACACCACTAGACCAACACGGTGGGTTATTAAATGTTATGCTATAACTTTATTTACATAGAAAAACGTTAAAACTAATTCTTTTTCTTCTTCATATCCCTTAACTAACTTAAATTAATCTTAAATATACATTAAAATTACTTCGAGTTATTACTCTTTATTTCCGTTCAGTAGGATTTAAGAAAGAGAATAACAAGAACAACGATTCATAATATCCATGAATCGTTGTTTACTTATGTTAAACAGTTTAAAATACATATTGTAATTACATTTACCTAACTACGATCCTAACAAAGTAATGTTTCTTTTTATTTGTCATCTTTATGTAGTTGTAATAGTATCAGTCAAGTACTGAAAGTTACTTTCAAAAAACTTTTACTTTTTAAAAAACGTATATTAATGAACGTAACTTAAGAACACGTATAACTATTTACAATAAAACGCTGTTCGTTTTCAAGGATTAAAAACATGTATTAATCTTCATTTTTCGTGCTTTAATCTTGTACAAATTGATCCATTCGTAATTAAATGCGAATTGAATTCAAACGACAAGTTTATATACGGAAAAAATCACCGTTCTTTAACAAGAACATAAATCTGGGTTATGCATTATCATAATCGGCTGTATTAAAATCGGTCGACCAGGGCAAACAACAAATTACACGAACGGATAAATCAAGAAGTAGAAATATGAAATAGTAGAAAATATAAAAAAGATATAAAAAAGTGTAACAGAAAGTTGATAATAGTTACGTTAAAGGTGGGGAAAAAGTTACGCTTTGATGTGAAAGCATCAGAACGTAGAAGAACATGGGGGGGATGACGTAAAGAAGAGACATATATAAATATAAATATGTACGTATACAACAAGACGATAGAGAGAGAAAGAGCGATAAAATAAGAGAAAGAGAGAGCTCGTTACCCAATTACAGGGCGATAAAGGCGCGCGGCGGTCAACAAAACAGCAAATCTGCGATTAAGCGGATTGTTAAGCTCGGGTTATATGCAATAAACGCTAACTACAAACTATAACCGCGCTAGGAGGGGATAAAACAATTTGGTATGTCGTAAAACCTGACTCCCCGAACCGCCTCTTCTAGATCTAGCAGACGACTACTACTGCTGGAGTTTTACGACAGCACGCGTTTACAATTATTTTATATCCTTTTGAACGGCGATCTCGGCCCTCCTAAGTGTCGCGCTGTAAAACCGCTTCATTCCTTAATAATGCCGCTCCTCATCGCCCTTTACCGACCGAATCCTCGCCCTTCAGCACTCGCTCTCTCTTAAACCGTAACGTGATTTTCCACGATGTTACAAACACATCGCTGTGTTCAAGAGCGGAAGACCGCACGACCTACCTCAACGTACCGTAATTATGAAAATACATACTAGGCGATACTACTTCAAACGACTCCGCTTTGACTTTATAATAATACAATTAGGGCATTTCCTTTACCAAAACTGCTATTAAAATCAACCTTTAATACTAATACTGACGTGTATAACTATTCTACTGGACCTAACAAAAACAATTAATTATATTTGTTAATTAACACCGTATTACCTGTGCTTCGCTCGGGTAATTTTTTTAAAGTTACGTACTAAAATTATACTTACAACAAAAATGAAAAATAACGTTATTGTAAGTATTCATTCAACAAAATCTAAAAATCTCCGTCCAAACTAACTTATATTAGCAGTTAAAATATGAAATGTGCTTTTTTTATAATTATTATCTCGAAAACGACTTAAACCTAGAAACGAGGTATTATTTTAAAAAGAAAAAAGTGTTTTGGAAGTGATAAAGTTGGAAGGATTAATGAGCAACTAGGAAGTAACAGCAGGCTTAAAAAAAATTCCTTTCGGCACGCCGGAAGGGGAGGTAGATTTCACCGGTGCTAAGTAGGATATATAAAAGATTTCCACGTTAATGTAAAGAAAAACTTCAAATTTACTCAATACGACAATGGTTGAATGTGAAAAAAGGTTTCACATGTTTAGCATACGACTAACCCCATCTTCTTACAATTCCAGCAACATTTTGTTTATCCCTTGCCGTAAGGGTTGGTCATATAAAAACTTGTTTCAGGCAAAAGTTTTAGAAAACGTTTAGAGGACTAACGATCACTTTAAAACGATACGATACCGTGCCTATTAAGGGAGGTGTGATTTTTTGTCTTCAAACCCCATTTTTTCCACCCCCTGGGCCAACGGTTGGAGATATCAGAAAAACATTATTTTGATAAGGTTTAGACCCTTATCCAAAGAATAGTAGGTAAACGAATTCGATATTAAACTTAATAAGAAAATTATAGCAATATTTTATTTTTTCAAAAAAGCCCCCAATTTTCCCCTCATGATCCGATTTTGCCCATTAACGAACTCGACCCAGAATCTGGGTCGTTATATTTTATGAAACAATTTGAAAGTGATTGGTAGAAAATTACAGCAGTTATCGTGTCCACAAGAAAGTGAAATATATATAAACGATGTCCCCAAAACCACCGTCAGTTTTGAACTGACGGTGGTTTTGGGATCTGGGGGATGTAAAACGCGAATATATGTCGAAATTATCCGGAAGTCGATTCATGGTATGCAATACAATAGGTAGCTTGCTTTCTAATGAAATCTCCCTAAAAGAAAAGACCATTTATGCGGGAAGTATAAAAAAGAAAAAGGAACCGATAGGACATGTGATGATGGTTAGAGGAAGCAGAATATTACAGGTTACATCGGAAAGGTCAATAGAAGGAGAAAGGAAACGAGGAAAAAGAAGGATGAAGTTAATAGACAAAAGGTAAAGATTGGATACTGTAACGGGACAGAAACGGATGGAAACAGTATTGGCGTTACGACAAAACTCCATATGATTATGACTGTAAAAAGGCTTATAAAAACTACTTCGCAGACTTTAAAAATTAATCTGAGTTTCTTTAACAAAATTTCCATTTCAAAGAACAAGATGTTCGTTCGGGAAATTCACAAGTGTAATGATTTAAATATAATGATATTATGCCTAATTAATCGGTCGTTTAACATTAAACTTTTTTTTTACTGTTCCCCCCGGGAATACCCGTCAGGTATTACTTCAGAGGATGAATGAGGCTGATATGTATGAGTGTAAATGAAATGTAAGTCTTGTACAGTCTCAGGTCGACCATTTCTGAGATGTGTGGTTAATTGAAACCCAACTACCAAAGAACACCGGTATCCACGATCTAGTATTCAAATCCGTATAAAAGTTAGCACAAAGCCTTTACTATGATTTGAACTCTGGAACTCTCGACTTCGAATTCAGCTGAATTGCGAAGACGCCTTCATCACTGGACCAAACCGGTGGTTGTTTAACATTACCTGCTTCACCAATACTTTGGATTATGAAGATAGTACATTACAAGGGCATCAGCCAGAATTTCTGTCACTGAAAGTAATGATGTAAATTACATAGTAATGATTCCAGTCCCTCTTTTGAATGAAATAAAGTTACCACTCGTAATACTAAAAAAATACGTCCGTTCAGCGAGCTTAGATTGTTAAAATGTAACCGTTAGTTCGGTTTAGTGAAGAAACCGGTTTGACAGGTACCCTTAATAAACATGTAACAAAATGGTGGGTATTCTTGGGACTGATTTTATAAATTTAGGAACGTATAGTACATAAACGCATACTTCATAGAAAAAAATCTGATGTGGACACCATATGACTTCCTTGTATTAAATTACATATACACATTTTAAAAAAAAAAGAGAAAAAAAACATAAAACTTTATTTCACCAATAATTTATGATTTTTTTGATATTTTCTTTATGTTGCTGTTATAGAATTATAATTTGTTGTAAAGATTTCTTTACAATCAGAGGTTATTAATTATTAATAAATCTATATATTTAAATTTAGAAAAAAGTCCGGAAAGAAGTCGTATTCGAACCTATGTGCCTTCCCCTTGTAAGATCTAAATATTTCATTAATTAAAATTTTATTTGGCTATAACTCTGGAACCGATTAAACTACGTACCACTTATGATACATCGTTGAAAAGCTCTCAATAAGGGCTTATTACTACAGTTAAGAAAAAGTCAAAAACCCAAATTTTTGTTGATTTTGGGTTCAGTCGTCTGCAATCAAAAGGGGAGGTGTACAACTAGATATTACGACAGTCCTAAATCCAACATTTCAACATCCTAGGACTAATTATTTTTGAGTTATGCGAGATACGTACGTACAGACGTCACGCCGAAACTAGTGAAAATGGATTCAGGGATGGTCAAAATGGATATTTTCGTTGAAATCTGAAAACCGAAATTTTTCGCAATCACAATACTTCCTTTACTACGTACAAGGAAATAAAAAGTAACGATATTAATGCATACTTGCGTTTTCATCGTTTTAGGATCTACTCGGTGTAAAATTAATGAAATTTCGATTAAAAAATTATATCACATGTGGATACGTTTAAATTTCCATAATAATTTATATTTCCGCTAGGATTATCGTAATTGGCGTTTTATTTTCTTCCTTTCCTAGCACTGTCACTGTAAGGCAGAAAATAACACTCAAATCAATTACATATACATATTACATCGTTCTATATTTTCCTATTTTTATGTAAGGAACATTTAATCTATAACAAAATTACGATGCGGTATTTGTTACGAAATAAGAGAAATTGATTCGATTACAAAAACATGGATAAGGTGATATTGAGGGAGTGCTAAATCTCGATAAAAGGTAGATTAATGAAAATTTTATTCTCAATATTTAATTGAAAAATCAAAATTCAAAATATTATCGAAAATAATTCAAACCGGAAAAAACTATTATTAATAAACTTACCGAAATCGTAAAACTATGGTTTTATTTTATTTTTTTTACGTTTTCTGATTATCGACGGGAAATATTATTTTATATTTATTTTTAAGCATCATTTTGTGTGTGGGGGGAAACAGAGCTCATTATAAGAAAAAATAAAGAATGATTAAAGATTAGCTAACTAAAAATAGAATTTTATATAATTTTTTACGACATTTTATTAATTCAACTGGAAATTCTTTTAATTATTTTTTCTTCAAGTCGAGACGCAAACAAAGTGGAAACGATTTATAACCCGTAAATTACACGAAACTCCTTAAATTAGAAGCTCTATAATTTGTATTACTGTTTCCACTTTACTATTACTACTACTACTACTACTATTTGTTACGCCTTGAAACTAATTATTTTTCAAAATTACAATTTATTAAAAGGGGGGATGATATATTTATAAATTTTATCAAAAACGTTTAAGAGTAGATAGAAAGAATACAAATGTATATTTTAAGAATTCCAATATTTTTAATACATCTTTAGTCATTATACGTAAATCAGATTGTTTATCTGAACCGATGCCAGCTTATAATTTGAAAACCACTGCGCCAATCTGAATTATTCATTCACAAATGATTCTTCAAGGATGATTTCAGACGTAAATTCATTTAGATAACCACATTGTCGGGTGAGATTGAAACTTTAAACGGATAGCAAGTTGTAATTATCATACATAGTCGGTTTTCACGTATAATACTTTTAATTAGCGAAAATATGTTCAGTAACGGGTAACGATTCTCTAGTGAAAATTTAAAAAAGTCTTCCGGAGTTTTCGATGCAAGAAGAACGAATTTTATTAATTTAATTCGGTTTAATTCTCATAACAAGAGATATCGCAAATAAAGAAACGTCAATGTTCCTACTTGTAACATCATAACGAATTCTAATTTGCCCCGCTAAATTGAGCGTAACACAAGAACAACCCGACCGATCATCATCAAAAATTAACAACACACAACTTCAGATACGCTACTACAGAATATCTAAATTTCAATGAAATTGGTCCAGTAGTTTTAGAGCTTTTCGATCTCCAAAAGTCTATATTTATAAATAAGGACACCCCAATTTAAGAGAATGGTATTTACTTCTCATACTTCAAAACGTAAACAAAATTCATTTTCACCCCCCCCCCCTTCAGAACATGCGTATTTTCGTTGGAAAATTAGGTAAAAGCGTAGACTGATTTCGTTTTAGAATTGCTTTTATTAAAATCAACTAAACTGTCCTAATGATAGCAACTTAACATAATATTTTATTGTTCATGAAAGTAGGCGAGCGACAAATTTTTTGTAGCGATCGCTACATCATATATATATTTAAATGTATATATAAAATTTAAGGTTTAAAATAATTGCTAAAATGTGTTTTAATTCTCTTGTGATGTTTACGTTCGTTATTAAAACCTAAAGGAAAAATAGTTTTGCTTCAACCGGTTTTTTTTTTTCTTTACTTTAATTTATGTTCATTAGATCAATTACTATTCACTTGTTTTTCTCAATGAATGGGATTACATAACTAAAAACACATTTGTTTCAACCAACCAACTTTTTTCAGCCGGTCATAGCAAATTACAAGACTGAAATCATAGCAATATCTATTCTTCACTTGAGATATTTTTTACCTCTGGTTCGCTCTTTCTAAAAAAAAATAAAAATATTTTTGCTATTTACCCATTCAGAACAGATTTAAAAAAGAAGGTTTTTCTTAAAACTCCTTTTTTCCTTTCTCAGACTTTAAGAACTCATTGAATTACATATAACTTTCAAGATTTTTTTTACATTTTAAACGAGTGATTTCTTCTCTCATTCTCGGGAGGCAGATGTTTAGCAATTCAAACATCTAAACATCTTTGTTGAATTTTAATAAAGATGTCAAAGTAATTTAGCTTTCTTTTCCTGTTTAGCCTCCGGTAACTACCGTTTAGATAATACTTCAGAGGATGAATGAGGATGATATGAACACCGGTATCCACGATCTAGTATTCATATCCGTGTAAAAATAACTGGCTTTACTAGGACTTGAACGCTGGAACTCTCGACTTCCAAATCAGCTGATTTGGGAAGACGCGTTCACCACTAGACCATCCCAGTGGGTCAAAAAAAAAGTAAATTAGCTAAAAGTAAAAGTAATTTAGCTAGCATACATACATACATACATACACACACACACACGCGATAGTGATTTTATTCTTTGTGGAAATTTTGCCAACTTTTTTTGTGAATATTTCATATAAACTTTAGAAGTTAATAACTAAAACGGAAATAACAAAAACTTTAACGACTATTAATTATTGAAGTACACATTACATTTTAAAAACACAACAATAATTCATAGACGGGGATGCAATATATTACGTTACATTTTAAATAGTAAATTTGAGCTAGGGAGATGAGTTTAGAATTTTGTTAAAATTTATATACATTAGTTTATTTTGTTTATCTACAAGTGTGTGCGTGTTTGTTACAAGTATAACGACGGACCGGTCTGTTTTAGCCTGAAACAAGAAAGAGGGTAAATTTTAATTATTCTTTGTAATAATAGTAATAACAGCACAAGTAGCGAGGAAGTGCATTAACTGTGGAATCGGTAAGTGGCGCAGGTTGCAGTTTTTATGAGGCAGGGGCAAAGAGGCGAAGTACAGTATACAATATAGGGGAAAACATACCGGGACCTGGAGCTACGGCAGTACGTGAGAGAGAGAGAGAGAGAGATAGAGAAAGAGAGAATGAGACAGAGTTGAATAGGAAGAGAGAGGATCGAGGGAGAATTTAGGGTAGAGTGGAGTAAAATGGAACGCGGTGGCAGAGTGAAGGAGAGTGTGGGACTGGAATGAGAATTTATCGATATAGCACAACAGCAGAGGAAAACAGCAGCACACAGCGCGGCTATGTAGTAGTAATAGTAGTAGCAATAGTAGGGTGGAACTAAACAAGCATTATACATGTGAGAGAGAAAGAGAGTGGGAGAAAGTAACGGGGAGGGGAACAACAGGGAGATATAGAGGGAATAAGCCTGAGAAACGAGACAACCGAGGCAGAGCAACCCGTCCGGGATGATATTGGATCACACACACAATAACACAAATGCTTGCGCGCGCACGAGCACAATCGCACGCACATACACAACTTTGCGATGTGTGGTGAACGCGCACACAGACCGAAGGATTACATGCGATGTGAAGGTCGTAATTTTTTTTTAAGAAATAATATATAAATAAAAAGTCGCAATGCTTAGATTTTTGATTTGTCTCATTGCAAAAACCTGACCGTCTACAGGCGTTATATTTGATAAGTACGATGAGAAAATTTGCTAAATTGAATCGATATGAACAAACATACACCGGCTGGCTGGCAAATACAAGTAATTTCAAAATAGTTAGAAAGGTGAAAATCAACAAATTTAAAGCACGTTACAGTGACCTATCGATTGTCTTTCTGAGTGAAAGGTCAACCTACGGGTATCTAGCAACTTAATCTAGTAATTACATTTTAACGATATTCATTTCTAGCTTTTATAAACCTTATAGTTAATACATGCACAAAGCTACTTCGCACGAATAAACCACAAATATCTATAGATCATGATCGAATAAACTTGCAAAGGATATCCTCCAGAATTTCAGACGACTCATTCACTAAATGATGCATAACTCACCTAAAATATACTGTTAAGTTCACGGACTGTATATCAGATCTAGTTTCAATAAAATACAAAAAAGCACGTAATGAAATCGACCGAGCGGAGGATATTGCAATATTTCATACAAATAGGTTTTAAATTTTTTTCTAATGTGTATGTTGCAATCTGTTACTAGTGAACAGTAAGCAACCTCCCGGCAGCCCAATGAGTGAGAATGATATATATGTATGACATGATGTATATAAGGTGAAGTCTTTTACACACTCAGGCCGACCGTTCCCGAGACGTGTGTTTAATTGAACCCCGACCATCAAAGTACACCGGTATCTACTGTCTAGTATTCAAATCCGTATAAAAGCAACTAACTTTTACGAGGATTTGAACCTCAGTACCTTCGATCTCAGCTGTTAAACAACTGATCTGCGACAAGTTAACCACTAGACCGGCTGTTAACATTTAATTATCAAAATAATAAATTAGCCGACCATCGATCTTTTTTAAGTACGTCAACATATTTATTATAAATCATTTTAAAAAAAACTCTGACAGTTTCTTGATACTTCAAATTTTAGAAGACGGCGCTAAATGAAAAATAAATAATTACCGACCCTCAATTTTCAAAAGTCGAGTTTTAAAAAAGCAACAATCGCTACCTAAGCATGAGGACTTTAGAATTTATAAATGTCTATATTATTTTTTTACCCTTAACTTTTTATAAAATTTAGGGTATTTTATAAAACAAGATTAATTCCAAAAAAATTAAAGTTTGACTTTTTTAATTGATTTATACAATTATAGTAAAGTAAAAGTCTTACCGGTTAGTTTCAAGTACGTAATTTGATTCTGTAAGTACTTACAAAACTTCATCACTCACCTGGAAAGAACAAAACAAAATATATAATTAAAATAAGATTAGAAACAATAACGCAAATAAATAATATTTTCTATAATTAATTAAAAATTTTATCACTTAATGCTTTTTTACTTTTGCCCCCGTCGAGCGCTTTGTTAGAGATTTATGCTACTTAAAGTTCTGAAATCTGACTGTGCTTTCAACTGATTTTCAAATTACAAAAATGTTCTGAAGTAGCAGGAATCTTTGTGAAATTTGAATATTTGTTACTCTGGAGATGTCTGCAACAAGATATGAAAAAACTGAATCTATTTTTGGGCAGAAATTTAATTAAAATTATAATTAACATAACAAATAAAATGTTCTAATAATATTGTTATCATCGTTATTCTGTAAGTAAGTGCACGTTGCACTGTGATCTACGGAGAACGCGAGGGTTTTTCATGTAACCGAAATGGATTTTCAGCCCTCGAATATTCGTCTATTCCACTTGTTTACTTAGCCTTCGGATGAAAATTAGCTTCGACATAGACAAATGATGGATTAAGCTATCATCAGAGTCCAAACGGTGTAAGATTGCATGTAAAAATTCACGCGATCAACCGAATCGGCGACTTTTAATACCTGAAAAATTTTAATTTTATAGAGGAAGAAAACCTAATGTAATATTCGACGGATCGATGGTTGACCGATGTTCAGGACTAATGCGTATTAAATCGCACAAAATTTTGGATTCTGTGTTACGGCAGTTCGTTCTCTACCCATGTTTTCCGGAGTTCCAACACTTTTTGCTGCTACTTTATGTTCCCGAAGCTCTGCAGGCCGTAGTGCGTGATTATTTGTCCAACCGTACTGCTCTGTTTAGAGATGCGCACCTGGCTGTAGAAAAGTCCGTCACCAGGGGAAGCCCGCAGGATTCCTTTCTCAGTCCCCTGCTGTGGAATCTAGTATTTGACGGATTTCTGAGTTGACATTCCCAGAAGGGGTCACGGATCAGGCTTTCGCCGAAGACTGTCTCCTGTTAGTTCGTGGTAATTCACGACCACAGCTAGAAGACCAGACGTCTTTGTCGACCGCGGAGGGCTGCAAAATTTAAAGATTTCTGTATCCAAGACAAAGTTTATGCTTCTCAAGGGGCTAGACAAATTATCGTACAGTCGTAACCTCCACAATAAATATAAAGGCTGTGTGATCAGCCGAATTAGAGTTCATAAGTACCTAGGTGTTTTGTTTGTTGAGAAGTTGCTGTATAGCAACCACATTAGGCAAGTAGCGGCGGACGCCGTCTCTGTGATGCACAAGCTTAGTAGGATTGTTCATAAGGATTAGGCCGTCGGGCCTCAATTGTACATGGTGTACCGAGGTGTCTTCCAAAGTACGGCCTCTTATGCTGCGTCCGCTTGGGCGCATATGTTAGAAAGAGATCGAGCACTTATTAGGAATTTAAGGAATGCCTAGCCCAGAGCATTAATAGTATGAACTGGCTTTTTAAAACAACCTCTTACGAGACTACAACCGTATTGGGAAAAGCTCTCCCAATCGATTTAGTGGTGAAAGTTCGGTCAGCCATGTGGAAGTTGCGAAGAGGCAGGGAGGCCGAGATATTTGGAATGCGTTTTCGAGCCGGGCCTGTACCGGAGCGGAACGGTGATTACAATGCACCGGTTCTAAATTTCTTTCAGTTGCTAACTCCCGCCTGAGGAGGAGGCGGCTTAGGACCACGACTAAGGGAAGATCCTTGATTTATAACGAAATTGGGGGGATGGTATGTCTCTCCTTCGTTTTTAAGGGCAAAGGGTGCCCAGGTGCTCTACAACCACGCGAAGTTGAACTAATATTTGTTTCGGTTCCTCCTGGCAGCTGATGAGCTGTGCATATGCGGGGAGGTCCAGTCGAACGAACATATGATGTTCGATTGCCCAGCTCTTAGGAAGGCCAAAACTCAGGCCACCCTGGAACTTAGAGGTCAAGGTGAAAATGGGCCACTCATATAAATGTGGCGTGAGCCGCATTGTCGGACACGTGTGGGTATCCCGTGATGCAGTTGCTTTTTTCAACCGGCTAGTTTATTTAAGGGAAAGACTCCTACCTCGCTATCAGCCAATTAAAGTTCCAAGCCCTTTAATATTGGTGGACAGGTACTTACTAGCATTGAGCGACCTAGGCGTGACAGCGAATTGCTGTCTTGAAGAGATAAATTTAATTTATTGAATGTCATTATTTTAGTAGTTGGGTGCGCCTACCCATTTTAGAATATATGATAAGTGAGCGGTAGGACACGAAGCAAGTGGTGAGTGGCACCACGCTTAGTTCGCTCACGCTAGAGGTTAGCTCTCTAGGAGCTAGTTAGGACATTGGTCGCTTAACTGATTCGAGGCTCAGTGGCCGTTTGTGACACAGATCTTATGCTTTAGGGTGACCGAATGGGGTGGTGGCGGGAGAAAATCCATTCAAATCAAGCTCCTTTATGTTTTAAATTTAATGTGGACACGGTTTCCTCACACTTTTTAACTTGTAAGTTAATCGAATGAACAGACATTATGAGCTCGTGATGCAAAATATTGAACCGATTGCGAAATAAACTTCGTAAATTTGTCGCGGAGTCACAGTTTCCATAAAACGATTTAATACAGAACACGATGTGAACCTGACCACCGTTCCGTGTTTACTAAATGAGATTAAACTACTGACAATATATCATCGAGTTTACCGCCCTAACCCGAACGACAAATGAATAACCAAGTGTTTAAATTCTCCGCTTCAATGACGTGCTCTGTACAGAAACTCCACCCCCCAAAAAATTCTATATCAGAAATTTAAAGAAATAACAAAAATAATGCACGAGATCAAATTAGCTTTCATATGTGACATTTTAACGATGAGTGTTAATATAATTTCTAAGAAAATACTCCTTTTATGTTTTGAAAGAAAACGTAAAAAGCATACGTTAATATAAAATTAAGGGAAAAAAACAGAAACAGAAAGAAATTCGGGACTTAAATCATCAGGAATTAATCAAAAAAATTAAATGAAATCTCGGAAAGGTGGGTAAGAATAGTCCTGGTTTATTGATTATGAAGCTAATTTGATTTAATCGTCCTGGAATCGCATTTATTTTTATTCTTATTTTTTCTACGAAGAAACAATTCCAAAACAAAAAACGTGTACTACCAGAATATCGTGAGAAGTACTGGCAAGAAAAGAAGAGGAATCCTAACAAAGTGTTAAGTGGTCCATATAGCTGCCAATCGGCCGAAACGAAAATAATATATTATCTTTATAATATATGAAGATAATAAATAAAAAACTACAAAATAATTCACAATTCAAAAGGCGTTAATGAAAATTATTTTAACAAATATCTACGTACACAGTGAACGGATGCAGAAAATTGGAATTAAAAAAAAAATGTTTCGTATAAATTCATTGACAGAATTGTTTCAGCAAAAGAAAATTTTTTTTAATTAAATTTTAAGTAAATTAATGGGAAGATTTTTTAACGGCTCAGTAAGTTAATAAAATAAATGGCAATGTAAACATAAGAATGTAATTTTTCATTAGCCTAAGATGTTGAGTTACAAGAAAACAATTCTACTGTCTGATTTGATAAAAACAATTTTTTTTTTTAAATGACTATTCGTTTTAACAACAATCGCAAATTCATAAATAAAAAAAAGATAAGTCAATTTTAATTTTCTAAATATCATCTTTACGATTCATACTTTTATTTTTGGGACCAAATAATTATCTAATAGCCCATTTTTCTTACTTGAAAGTTCGTTTATTCTTTTTGAGAAAATTCCAAGAGATAATAATATGTTCATGAGATGAGGGAAGGAATTGGCCACTATGCTTATCAGTTGTATATAAGTTAAATAAGTTGACCTTGCCGGCCTCCGTGACGCAAGTGGTAGCGTCGTCTCGGCCTTTCATCCGAGACCCTGGGATACAGAAAAAATTAACTCATAATTTCTAGAAAAAAAAAGAAATTAAATACAAAGTTAATAATTCTCTAATATACCGATACCAAGTCAGGATTGTACAGATGATGTTCTTCCTGTACATTGTATATGAGAGAAAAACCATCCTTTTGCTTTATCTTCATTCAACAAATATACAAATAATGTAACAAAGTTATTAAATTTAAATGTTTCTACGCTGTAATCAAAACTGGTAAAGTTATCTAAAAACCACCCAACTGATGAAACATAACAAATGATACAAACAAAATACAAGATTATCTTAAAATAACTACAGAGGTATTGAACATAAATAATTTAAAAAATTAAGTTATGTAAGGTCTCTTATTAATTTAATTACGTAATTTACTTTAAAAAAAAAAATTATAATACAACTTTGCTTCACAAACGATGCCAAATTTTTTTTTACAGTCGCATCAACAATGAAAATCATTAGCAACTCACCAATATCTGTGTGAAAGTACCGGTTACTCTTGAACAGACTCAGGCCGACCGTTCCTAAGACTAATTGAAACCCAACCAACAAACAACACCGGTATCCACGATCTGGCAATTTTCTTTATTAGGATTTGAACCTTAAAACTCTCGACTTCGTTATCAACAGATTTACGACGAATTTTACCAATAAACCGATCCGGCGGATTACAAAATTTCACCAAATCGATTTTCACTTACTGAAGAAAAAATGTCAAGTGAGCATAGGTCCGAAAACGCATATTTTTGTGTCTATCCGCCATTTTATATTTTTTTAAAGAAAAAATTACTTTTCAAGAACGGTTGGAGGTAACGCAATAAACCTGAGTACTTTATTTTAAACTAACGTTTTTTAATAGTAAAAAAAAACGATACTCTTCGTTGACATATTTCAAAAGGGGCAGTCGTTTCAATCTTAAATATCTTACGAATTATCAAATTGTGTTTTATTAAAATATTATGAAGCATATTTTTGAGAACAAAACGACACCTTAATCGTAAAAATCCGACAAAAAACAACAGAATTATTGCAAAAAGTAGATCTCAACCGATATGGTGTCTATCTCGTTTTTTTTTATTGTGGAGACTCGCTTGATAACTAAATCAAATTTTCTGATTAAAATTGCTAAATATTTAGCGTTGGAGATATATTTAATAATTAATAATTATTGTAAGAGGTAGCCTAAAAACGATTAATTCTCAATAATAAAAAAAATTGAAAATCAAATACATACGTTATTATGACTTCCTTGTAAGCCTATTAAATTACATATACACATTTTTTATTGCACTTCATTTAAAGTTATTTCATTTGAAAATGAGATACGATACTCCAATTCTTTAATAAAGTGGAGTTACACAATTCCTGAAACTAGAGAACGTATACACGAATTAAGATCACAAGAATTATATCAAACCAAAGAGCGATTAAATGATTGGCAACAAAAAACAAATTGATGATAAACTCCGACTTAGGAAGAATATTGTCCGACTATATCACAGGAGTAATGAACTAAAAGATAAGAATTTTTTGCAATTTATTAAAAATTCGGGCATGTATGCCTCAGTGCAAATGTTGTTCGAGTGAGGGTCAATTTTTCAGTCACTAAAGTTAACATTAATGTAAATAAAATAAAACAGAAATTCCAGAATAATTAAATAAAATTAAACTAGAAAATCCAAAAATAGTACGAAACTAAAATATAATTTTCAATTAATATTAAATAATCAGATGTTTCAGCAAACCATATTACATAAAAACATATATAATAATCCCTACTTAATTACATACACACATTTTTAGAAATACATAATATTTTATTTCACTAATAACTTGATTTTTTTCATTTTTTTTTTTTTTTGATAGTTATTGAATTAGTAGTTATTGAATCCAAATATTTCATAATTAAAATTTTATTTGGCTATAACTCTGGAACCAATGAAAATAAGTACCACTTATGATATATCTTTAAAAAGCTCGCAATCAGGGCTTATTACTTCAATTAAGAAAAAGTCCAAAATCCAAATGTTTTGTCATTTTGGGCTTTTTTGGGCACTTTTGGTTCGGTTGATTGCAATCAAAAGGGAGGTGCACAACTAGACGTTACAACAGTCCTAAATCCAAAATTTCAATATCCTACGGCTAATCGTTTTTGAGTTATGCGAGATACGTACATACGTACGCACAGACGTCAAAATGTCATTCAGTTTAATCAAAAATAATCAAAATGGATATTTCCGTTGAAATCTGAAAACACAAATTTTTTGCGATTACAATACTTCCTTTACTTCGTACAAGGAAGTAAAGATAAATTTCTCATGAACGGCGTACAACAAAAGAAAACGTACTAAGTGTGAGTAACCACCACAAAGATACTAGGCTGCTTAAGGCCACTGTAAGTTACTTAATTGTCAGATCCTGTCAGATTTGAGGCGAATCTACCATTCAACTAGATCGGTCTAACCGGAGGACTTGTCGGACACGACACATTTGAGGCTGGTCCACACACCACAATAGAATTTATAAAATTTCTCGTATAGACTTGTGATAACCTTTCTCAATTGTTACTGAATCACCTGAGTGAATTTTCGCCATGTCTCAGGCTCCAAAAAAATTCCAAAACAAGACTAGAATTGCAATTAATATTTTAAATTTCACTTTAGTTTCAAGGAGGAAACGAACAGCATGGGCAAATAATTGGTTAAATCAGAAGGGGTTAAGCCTTGAAAATTTATTCCCCGGGTTAAATACAAAATGTTTTAAAACAATTTTAAGAACGTGCAAGTAAACCGTTTCAGTAAATTATTTGGCAAGGTGAATTCATACATTAGAAATTACGAGTTTTTAAAATAAATTTCACGAATGACATGAACAAACTGATCGGGTTTCAAGCTGACCGATAAATTCTTTTTTTGTTATTTTTTTTTTTTTTTTTGGTCGGGTGATTGACATAACCTAACAATCGGTAGAAATATCGGAGGGAATCCTAAAGTTAAATGATTTGTTCTTACCTAAACACAATAATTTAGGGACAATTAATTCGATTATACAGATCGGACAGGAAAAAAAGGAAATTTTGATACGTAGCAGCCGTGTAAAGATGGCAGGGCTGTACTGTTGAGGGCAGGGGCAACGCTGCAATTTAGTAACAATAGATCAGCGGACCCGTTCACAACGCGCGTTTGTCGTGAAGGCTTGCAGGGAATTTTCGGGTCACTATAATGAATGACGTCATTATCGCGTTCCATCTAGCCCTGCGTTCAAACAAACATAAGCTGAGAAGTTTGATGAGACGGGTTCAGTTTTAAAGAAGAAACCGTTAGGAGCTCCACAAACTCTGTGAACCCAAAGAATACAATCCAGAAGCTCCCGACATTCTGCTCGTAAACGTGCATCAGCGTTGCGTCTCACCCGTTCAACGAATGCAGCACCAAGAGTTACAATTCCATCCATTTAGAATGCGAATTTTGCAGCTGTAAAAACCAAAGGACCATCTGATTCGGCGGTAGATTTGTGAAAAAGGATGGGAAAAATCAACGACTAACTCGGTTTTATTAAAAACTTGTGGATTTCGGACGAAGTGTAATTCCATGTCAACGGAAATGCGGTTAAAGAAGATCAATATGCGAACCGTTAATGGTATGTAGTGTACTTTTAATTTTCAACAATAAATCCTGCAATAACATTTTTAATGTTGGTGATAGATATTTCAAAATTTCCCATTTTCCTGGCCTACCTTGTACAACAGACCTTCACATTATGGAATTTAGTCGGAAGGGTTGGATGTTTGACCTGAGCGTTGCGAACAATGTGGGTAACATACAGAGGTCATTACTAGTATTTTCGTAGTTGATTAAGGAGGGGCAGTACTATTTACCGTACCGAAACCCATTTTGGAATAGAATTTCGTATCTACTGATCGATTCATACAAACCATAAAATATTTATAATAAGTAGAGTTTATAAAACTTCAAAATGTAAAAAAAATAATATCTTAAGACTATTAAAGTGAAGAAAAGAGAAATTTACGACAAAATCTTACTTAGGATGACGAATCATCCTAATTAATTGATGCATCCACGGTAAGGAAGTTTAATATTATAACGATATGTAAAAGGATAACTGTAAATTAGCATAAATGAAGCATAATAGTATGGAAAATTAAGTATTGAACATTTTAATAATGAAAAATTAGTACAGAACAGAGAAGAAATAAAAAATAAAAAAGATATTACACCCATTATATTATTTTATGACCAAAAACAATTATCATATACTTATAAATTACTTAAATTTATTACTGTGAAACAGGCTTTAATAAGAACAAAATTATACTTTCCTAATGTACTTTTTTTCTTTTAAATATATTAGAAAACGAAGGAGTGGTTATCTAAGTTTTCTCTCTTTTTAGAACACTTTTTTTTATCTTTTTATAATATAAAATGCGTGAACATCACAAAGCTACCGCCATTAATAGATATAAAGTAAAAGAAAATACGCCTGGCTACCCTTCTACTTCTAGAGAAGCAAAAAGTGAAAAACAAACACATAAATTGTTTAAAATTGCACACCCTCTTTCTTATATTATATACATTTTTTTTTTTTTGAAATGATAAAACGCCATTCTATATTACAATTGTACAACACTACGGTAGTACGACGTTATATATACGTATAATAATTTTCATGACAAAATAAAATAAAATATTATAACAATATAATTTAATTCAGTAGAATTTTGAAAGGTATTTATGAAACGCAATAATCAGTAGCAAGAGGTAATTTTTAATTTTATTTTTTGTTCTTTTTATAAAATTCTATTTATTTATAAATAGACGAAACTTTTTCATAGAATTTAAACAAAGCATAAAAAATGATTTTTTTATTTCCTATACATTACTGTACATTACTGGATTGTATAACTGGATTGCAGTTACATATTAATACGATACATGTTTTTTAGTATAAAAAATATGGATAAATGAATATCTGTTGAAAAGATTTTATATTTCGATATTCATCGTTAATCATACCATCATTAAAATAAAAAATATATATATATAAGGAGACTTTATACAATTTTGTGATTACAAAAAACTGAAACACTCTGGAACTTAATATTTTTTCTTTTTAACATTGCATTAGATAAAAAAATAACGGGGATAATAGTCACGTCATTGGAAGATATTGTATTAAACAAAATAAATTACGTAATAGCCCTAAATGGCAGAAAATAATAAATAAACGAAATCCAGTTGAATAAATTTTGAAAATATTAAGAAAAGAAAGACCGTTAAGAAATTGTTGAATTTTCTAGCATACATATCGAGCTTCAAATTTATCATCACTTCCATTATTGAAATTTAAGATAATTTTAAACCTCACAACTCTTTTCTTATTTATTCATTTATTAACTTTAAAAAAAAAAAAGAATAAATAATCAGTAAAAACAGTGGACCTCACGTACCGAGTTATTAAAAAAAAAAAAATGAGACGATTTCAAGACGCAAATTTTCAATTCAATAGATCGTTATAGAATGAGTTACAGATAATTTGAAAGAGTGCTTTCTAAGTTTCGAATAACTATCGCACAAACGCGTTAGTGATAATTACCTCAAAATGGCAAATCGACAACAAAAGTCGTACTATGTTCTCGGGTTCGCGAAAACAAATTTGGTAGTCACGGTGCAGCACGCTATTCGAAGGAGATTCGACATGGTTTCCAAAAAACATTCGACGGTGGTTTCGACAGTTTGAGAAGACCAGTGCCTCTGTTAAGTAAAACTTCCAGAACGACCAGGGGTTTTGGAGGAACAAGAGGAAAGAATTCGTGTTGCGTTTCAGCGTAGCCTACGTAAGTCCACAAATCGAGCTAGCTTACGGTTCCTCAACCGACTATCTGGCGTGTGCTAAGAAGACGTACATATATGAAATCATACAGAATGCGGCTCTTTCAAGCGTTTTCCTATAACGACAAAAGGAAACGACTGAAATTTTGCGAATCGATGCTGGAGAAAATGGAAGACGAAACCTTCATTTCACGTTTAATTTTCACTGATGAAGCGACCTTTCACTTAAATGACACAGTCAATCGTCATAGTGTTCGCATTTGGGGATCGGAACCCCAAACATGTGAACCCTACTAAATGGGAAAAGGCGCATGGCGTAACAGCCCTCGATCGTTTAGTCAGGATTTTACAAATTGAGCTACACAACTTAATCGAATCAGTGAAGCGGAAAAAAGGTTGGATTTGTTCGACTTGTAATTTAATTATGAAATGTTTAATACCAAAATAAAACGATCTTACTGCATTATCAATACCGAATCATCCATTTCTATCGATATTGGACAATATTAATCGATAATTTAGAAGAACGAACCTATTCTTTGGATTCCAGTAAGAGCACTAAACGGTACCCAAAATTGTCTGATGAAGAATGCGCAGTAACCGAGATCGCTTCAGCAGTGAAGGTGAGACGAGTTCAGCTATTAGCAGCGATGACTTAGCCACGGAAATTTTCCCTCTTCTTCTATCAGTCCTCACCATCATACGGTTAAAAAAAGATAGCAGCCAAACGAATATGATCCGATAAAGTTTCTACGCTCATATTCATCTAATAGACTAAATTCCTACAAAAAGTTATACGTACGGTTAAGTTAACCACAGTTATTCGAAAATTCGGTACACCAATAACTTAAGAATTTTGATAATAACAATTAATCCAATTACACATCAAGATATTCTTGTTAAAGAACAAATGGAAGGAGCCTAAAAAGTTTTCTTACGAATTTTATTCAAATTTCTTAATTTGGATTTTAAATTAACGCGATTCAAATGACGTGATATGACAGTCGTTTAAGGATGTTAAAACAATATACCTTTTTTTTAATTTGATTTATCTGTGCATAGAAGTAGAAAATTATTTCCACATTGAAAAATAATAAATGTTCAAGGGAATAAGTAAAAATAGAAAGAATTATTTACAGAACTTCTATTTTTTTTTATTTCGTTCGAACCATCGTGTTCATACGTACACATACTCATAGACCTTCCTACGTATTTTCAACTTTTATTTCCTTTGTTAACCGAAGAAGGTGTAGTATTGGAAAGGAAAATAATAACTATTTCTATTTACCGAGTAAATAGTTAGTTTGTTTTAAAACCGAATTACTTTTATACGGATTTAAATACTAGATCGTGGATACCGGTGTTTTTTGGTGTTTGGGTTTCAATTAATTACACATCTCAGGAATGGTCGACCTGAGATTGAACACTTTCATTTACATTCATACATATCATCCTTTGAAGTAATACCTCACGGTAGTTCCGGAGGCTAAACAGAAAAGATGAGACCTGATTACCCAACGAATCTTATTAAACGAATAAAACGTTAATAAACGAATCCGAAACGGAGAGATTTTCATTTTTCTACAGTTTAAATAAAAGACTTCCCGTTTGAGAGTCGGGTGAATCTCCGCCAACAACTCAAACACAAGAGTGAAAAAAAAAACACACAAGAAAACGAAAAAAGGGAGTTTTACAGTAATGGTTAAGCTTCTTTTGAAAGGTCGCGCGACTTTTCGTTCACTAAAAAAAAAATGTATATATATATATATACTAACATGATAACCAGTAACACCGATTTTTTAAGCATTTTTCTTTATATAAAAGCTCTACTCATTAATTGACACGTTGTACATGTTTTTACTCTTTTCTCATCACGCAAAATGAAACCGCCATTTTGATTCTTCTCAAACAGTAATCAAACGATAAATAAATATTATACGTATAAATGTAATAGAATAATGATAATGATAATATTAATCAACAAAAATAAAATGATATCAAAACTACAAAAAAAACTTCATTGTAAAAGTATTAATTAATCTCTTACAATCAATAAATTGATTTATATCAAAAAATTGTTTTTTTGATGGTTATAATATATATTTTTAAATGAAGATCACAGAAAAGCCAAAGCTGATGAACCGAAAAATGATACAATTTATTTTCGTTTGATCAGCATTAAAAATCAATTTTAATTTTCATTTGTTTCCATTTTTGCCACTCTTTTGTTCGTTGACTAACATCAATTCATGAAACCGGTGAATTTTAGTCAAATAATTAAAGATCCTTTTTTTAAATCTATTATCCTGTATTCTTTAAAAGCGTGCTCCACTTTTATTTTTAAACGGATGGAGGATTTATTTTGAGAAACGATTGATTAAGATAAAACTAATGAAAGAAAAATCCAATTTTTTAGCATAGGATGCGTTACTTCCTTCTAATTCTTTGAAAACTATGTGAAAATTCTTTTCTTTTAGAGAAATAACAGTAAAAATTTTAATAACAGATTCAAATACCAGAAAGCTAAAATATTAATAAAAATTTTATTTTTAAAAATAAGTTTATTTTTCAATTTTGCAACGGTATTTTAAGGATACCATTTTCGGCAAACAAAACAAGATACCATAAAAAAAGAAACAGACGTAAAATTTTCTTTTAAGTAGAACCGCATTTGGAACAAAGCACCGCCACGCATCCTCTCACGCCACAATCTGATTTTTTTTTTTTACAATAATTTATTAGAATCGATCCCCTAATAAACTAGTTTACCTCGATGTAATTTCATGATTATATGTTAAATTTTTTTCAGCTAATAAGCCAAATCAAAACTTTAAAACGCGTGCGCGCACACACACAAAATAGGAATCCATTCAGAGGTTTGTAATCTACGTAGATTTTAATGGGTATCAATCAACTAGAGGACTTCGGCAAAACGTCGAAAAATACAAAAATCCTGGAGTTTCATTTTTGAGGGAAAACTAAACTACCCTTAAGGTATATGGGGCAGTAAAAGTATTCAGTATAGTTTACTATTTCAATACTGTAAAACTAATATTTTTCGACCGTTAAGAATGTCGCACATATAATAGAATAATAGAAGAAGCGTACGTCAACAACAGTCTAGTAAAGGATAAAGGAATAACAATAAGAACCAGAAGAGAAATGAAAAGAGAGGAAAAATAAGTAGAAAAGAAAAAACCAAGGTATATGTGGAAATGCAGACAGAAAGACCGGCAGATAGATGTGAAAAAGGGAAAGATGGCAGAAAGAGCAACGGTAAATCGCCAGAGCAGGGCGGAGAGGACGTTGAGTGTCGAGTATAGTACTGATAGGAATTACCCTCCCCTTGTTATGGGCGAGAGCCGGGAGAGATTGGCGGTGCCGCTAGGCAGGGTGGTCGGCAGCGATAAGGCACCAGTAATGGGTTCTCGATATCACCACAAAGACAAAGTCCCTTACCTCACCGACTCGTTCTACGCCGTTCTTTCATCTCTATCTCGCTTACGTACACCCTTTCCCTTCCTTCAGAAACCTTCATTCCTGTTCGCCGGTCGGCAACGGCAACTCAGTTCCCCGTCTAGAACCGAGGGAAAACGAACCGACCGACCGGCCAACGACCCAAAGATACAATACAGTATTTCAAACGAACAGACGTTATCGCTCCTTACCTCTCTACACACATTAATTATACATTTTATTACCTTTCTCTTAAAAAAAAAAAAATAATAATAAAATAAAGAAAGGAAAAAGTAATATCGAGGGAAATAAGAAGCAGAATGAAAAACAAAATCAATATAAAAAAACGGAAAGTAATTAATGTATGACGATGTAATTAAAGATAAAATAAAAAAGAAACAGATAGAAGTTGTGGGATCGACTTTACAAAAGAATTTTTTTTTCCAAAAAAAGATTACACTAATAGAAAAAAATAAATAAAACAGGAAAAAAACAGTCATTAAATTTTCTTTACCGTCAGTCTAACTGGTTTAATGTAACGCACGACTTCATCCCGCGCTGAATTCAATATTTTAAACTTGTCTAACATTTTCTTCTGATAAATGAATAAATAATTTTCTCAAATTAATTTTTTTTAAACTGTTTCACGACTGAAGCAAAAGAATCCGAACGAAAGTTTTGATATGTTCCAGAATATACGAATTTAAAAAACGAAACCTAAAATTTATTAACACGAGCAGACAATGAATGCAGAGTACCATTATAAGATTGAGAACCACGACTGAAATCTGGAATTCCTATTTTACAGTCAAAACAAAATTGATTTAACACACAACAAAATTTCAAACGAAGAAGAAGCCAACAGAACAAAATAAAATAAAAATTTACCAACGAATTAATTATTACAATTATAATTTATGTCCGTTCTCTATATAATCCAAAATTAAAAAATCCTGGATATCAAAGATTTCACAGATTCTAGGTAGGCTTTTTTCTAAGTGTTTCTTTTTTTTGCATCAGGGGCAAAGGACAATATGTGACACGGTATGTTATATTAATCGGTCATATATTTATAGATTCCATAAATTTGATTTGCGGCTTTGCCGGTACCTCACTAGGTAGATCTAACTTTTCCCATCCTATGGTATTCCAAGTTCTGGCTAGATAGTTAAGAGGATCCTTGCAAAGGAAGCCGATATAAAAACAGCGTCACTGTTATATTTATAGTTTGATCAGTAACTTTGGCAGAGTTTATGTACTTAACCTATACGACGGCAATATAGAAATCCTCAAGAGCGTCAAGTTACTAACAAGATAAAGTCGAACGTACAATTAAATTTATACATTTGTTTCTGTATCGCTATGATTTGTCGTAATCTATGTTATGTGAACACCACAAAACTTTAAATTATAAGGATGAATACGACGAGCAGGTTGAATAAATATAAGCTACCTTAAAGACATTTATATGAGTGCGCGCGCAACGTAGGCTTTAAAGATGTTTGGGGCTGTTATACATTTTGTTTGGCGAAGGTGCTGTGCTGTTCTCCGCGCTACTGTTGCGGTAGATACCATTCGACGCAGAGCACACCGAGATACGAGTTATAATAAAACACAGAAAGAGAGGATATATCGCGGTATGAGTTATAACACTACGAGATGGAGAGGGATGGGGAGGCACCGCTCCGGTTGGCATGCACAGCGCCGAGATGCACGCGTCATTTGGCAAGCCGACACATCATTCCGACGCCGCTTATCGCCCGATTGCCGCCGCGCGCCGCCACAGGGCGTTCAAACAGTACAGACAACACACGCTGTTTAAAGTACACACACGATGTAAATACAATCTACAATGTCGACCGACTATAAAATTCCATAAACAAATACACCGTACCGTTAATTATACATACAAACCTTTAATACAGGTCGTGTAATAATCTCAAATACTGTTACAGACTATTATCAGTAATAGCAGAGCAGTAAATACGTAAAAGTGATAAATTAACGACTGTAGTTTAAAATATACTAATTAAGGCTACAACTACAACCACCGCTACCGGTATACGCAGTCTTACAAGCGATAGATATAAAATAATCTTTTCAAAGAAATTTGGCAAAATTATTGCCGAATTTTCACGACTTTGCATAAATTTTACAATTTAACCATTCACCCCTCCCATCATAATGATAAACCTGAAACTTATTATTAATCTTAGAAATATAGTTATACATGTCGACAAAAAGAAAAAAGATATCTGAAAAGAATATTTTAAACATATTAAACAGAAATATACTAATGAACTAGAAGCATCTTCTATAAAAATAAATCCCGTAAAATCTAAACTAAATATTTTTATTACGAATGAAATCTGTATTAATTTCTGGAAAGGTTAAAGAATTATGAAATCTGGTAAATCGGAGAACGAATGGAGTGGAATTGCTTGGAAATATCACAAGAATTATCGATTTAAAAATAAAAAAATTTATCAAACCTCCAATGCTTAAACATTTTTTTCCAATTTGGTTCTTAGTTGAATACTCTGCGATAAAAAACAGCGACTTTTTAAAAAAATATTTCTAATTTCGCGATTAACTAAGGCTTCCTAAGAAAAACAGATTACAAAAATTCTTTTCTACAACCTGCGTTTTATTTTTTCATTTTTTAATAAGAAATAAGTTAAAGCAATTTTTTATTTATTTTATATTTCATAAAACACTTTTTTTGGAAAGAAAATCATAATTTTCTTTTCAAATGTCTTTAGGTAACGTAAAACAATTTGTAGTTCTTATAATAGAACGCATAACTAAAAGCCTAAGCAAGAATTACTAACAAGCCACCCCCCTCACACATCGATATTTCCTTACTTCGAACCGATTTTAAAAAGCTTATGTTTTAGAATTAATCGAAACAGAATCTACCCTAAAATACGCCAGCCAAATTTCACGACTGTGGGTTAAAGCTAACTCGAACGGACTAAGAAAACGTTTTAGTAAATATATTTGTAGAATTTGAATCAAGAAAGAAGTAAAGAAGGAAGAAATTTAGATATGATAAAGAATGGAGAAAGTGAAATGGATGGACAAAAAAATAAATGAAGAAGTACTGAAAAGTATAAAAGAGTATTTTAGAGATTTGATAAAAACGATAAGAAAGAATAAAAAATCTTAATCGACGTACACCTTACTATAAACTGTATTCAGCAATGGATTACAGAGAGAAAAAATAAATAGAATGCAAGAGAGTAAAAGGTAAAAGAACTAGGATGCTTACGGTTATTAGGAAGGGAAAAGGGAAAAGGGTAAATGAAGATGGTCACGATCGAGGAAAATGAAGGATGGATTCAACAATGAAAGAAGAAAAGGTACATTTTTGATTCGAAACTCGCATACAATAACTGAAAAAAAATGATTATAAAAAAATTGAAACGTAACAAATTAGTAAATATAACAGTTTTTATCGGAATGTTCTAATTTGAAGTTTTTTTATCATTAGTTTTTAATCTAAAGATGTTAATTAATTAGGGAAAAACAATCCGATGTACACATGCGCACGCGCACACAGGAGGAAGACAGAGATCCATCAGGAAAGGACACTATTTTGGAAGATGATTCTGGAGTTAATAAAATAGGGGAAAAAATCATGTTAACGTATGTCCAGAAATACTTTGTTTTCGAGTTACAGCTGCCGAATGATTTCATATTGATTTTTTTCTCCGTAAATAATAATGTAATCCAATAATAAAATTATTTGTGAACACAAATTATGATAAAAAATTATTATATTTTTCGATCTGAAAATTATAATTTAAAAAAAAAAATTTGGCGGAACTGTATCTAAAACGTTTTTGAGAAAAGTCACGTAAAACTAAAAAAAATCTAGACAACAAAAACCATGATGTATAATAAAATTTGATGTAACAAGTTTTAAATCTAGATTAAAAAACACGACTGCCAGAAAAAACTTTTTTAAAAATATTGTTCGCCACCTAGCGGTCGAAATCGGAAACTTTGGGCACTGTTTTTCATTTTCAAATGAGTGCATTGTGAGGGCGTTAGGCGTGCAGACAAATTATCGTACAATCGTAACCCACATATTAAATATAAAGGCTGTGTAATCAGCCGAGTTAGAGTTCATAAGTACCCAGATGTTTTGATAGATGAAAAGTTGCTGTTTAGCAACCACATTAGGCAAATAGCGGCGGACGCCGTCTCAGTGATGCACAAACTTAAAAGGATTGCTCGGAAAGACTACGGGTTGTCCAGCCGTCAAATGTACATGGTGTACCGAGGTCTTCGAAAGCTTGACCTCATACGCGGTGCCCGTTTGGGCGCATAGGTTTGATATGAATAGAGTACTTCTTCAAAATTTAAGGAATGCCCAGCGCAGAGCATTATTGTTTTAAAATCACCCAATCCCAATCGATTTAGTGATGAAAGTTCGGGCAGTCATGTGCAGATAGCGAAGAGGTCGGGAGACCGAGGTATTTGGGATGCGGTTTCGAGCCGGGCCAGTACCGGAGCGGAACGGTGATCACGATGCACCGGATCTAAATTTCGTTCAGTTGTCCATATCCCGCCTGCGGAAGAGGCTGCAGAGCCTCGCGATGCAAGCATGGCAGCTGGAATAGGACGTCACGACTAAGAGAAGATCCTTGTATAAGTTAATACAGGATCTGGGGGGATGGTATGCCTCGAGCTCGTTTTTACGGGCAACGGGTGCCCGGGTGCTCACCAACCACGTTAACTTAACTAATATCTGTTTAGGTTTCGCCTGGCAGCTGATGAGCTGTGCGTCTGCGGAGGTCAAGTCAAATTAACACCTGATGTTTGACTTCCCTGCTCTTGAGAGGGGCAAGAGACCGGGCCACTCTGAACTTAGAGGTCAAGGGGAAAATAGGCCACTCACTAAAGGCGAATCAATGTGGTGAGAGGCGCATTGTTGGACCGTGTGGGAGTTCCTACATACGATTACTTTGCTCAACCGACATCCGTAATTTACTTAAGGGAAAGACTCTTACCGCATTGTCGTGGGAAGCTTACCCTGAGTATGGCTGACCACCAGCCAATTATTATGGCTCCAAGCACTATAAAATGGTAAACAGGTACTTGCTGGCATTCAGCGACCTAGGCGTGGCAGCGAATTGCTGCCTAGATGAAATAAATATTATTATGGATGTCATATTTATTTTTAGCAGTTGACGGGGTGCGCCTACCCATTTTAGAAAATATATTACAAGTGAGCAGTTGGGACACGTAAGCCGGTGGTGTAATGCGCCGCGCTTAGTCCGCTCACGCTTTTGGGTAAGCTCTAGGAGTTATGCTAGGATACTAGTCGCTTAAGTGTTCGAGGCTCAGTTGCCGTTGGTGGCACAGACATTCGGTCCTATGCTTTAGGGCGACCGAATGGGATGGTGGGGAACGAAACGCCAAACAAACCAATATATATACAGAACCTGACACTTCGTAACGTAAAGATTCCAACGCGGGGTCATACATAAATCGATTGAGCCGTTGAGCTGCTACATTGTAGTGTGTATTCACACACCCTACATATATTACATTCCTTTTTGGGCAGTCGTGTTAAAAATGTAATTAAATTGGCAGATAATAAATAAAACTTTGAAACGAATTTTGTAAAGAATCTTAATTCTGAGAAAATTGACGTCGATAAAAACAATGCTTGTCTGAAAAATTCGACTTTGTTAAAAAAGCAAAACGTGACAACTTTTTTCGATTGTAGATAATAGCCAAACAAAATAATATCAATATTCAAGGTAGTAACAAAGCTCTAGAATTACATCCCGATCCTTTCTGGTGAAACATCCTATGCGTGTATTATATATTTATTTTTTTATATGTAACGTTGTTAAGTACGATATCCTTAAATAATTTTTCAAGTCGATTTTTCGTTCAATTATTTTTAAAACAATCGATCGTACCGTTCAGGGGGTACCATGGATGGCAACTCAAAAATTTTAAACCGAAAGTGCGGGCTTGTGACGTCATCTTAAAGGGTATTTATCGAAAAACAATTATTTTGTTGTAAAAAAAAAACTATCGTGCTTCAGGAATCTTAGTCAAAACTGAGGCTATTTAATACTAATCGCATCTAGTCTCAAAAGCGGCATACAATATACTCTATATGAAAAAAGCAGTTACTCTATATGAAACGAAATCCCCACAGTCTACGATACCCAAGTGTTTCAGCGAACTTCACACACTATTTGTTTAAGTCTATCAGCTGGCTACAAATTTTTATTAACTTAAAAAAACACAATATAAATAAATTATAATACGAAGAAAAACTAAAAACTTACATTCACAAACAAATATATTAATAAAAGCACAATAAATAAACAGCACTGGCAAAGGATGGATTAGGGTAAAAAAAACTGAAAAAAAAACCAACTCGAAAAAAAGAAGAAAAGAAACGAGAAGAATTGAAAGAGGAGGAGAAGAAAAGCAGGGAAAGAAGAAACACTCTAATGAGGGATACATTAAGGGAGCAGTTTTCTAGAGAAAATGTGTTTTAAATGAGTCGGCCCATGATTACATGCAGACAGCCCGCACAATTAAGACAGAACACCCGCCACCACTCTATACACTCTGTTACGCGTATCGCGTATATAACCGATGTATATATTATCAACAACAGTAATGTTAAAATAACCTGTATTCAGGAGGGGGGTATCATTCCAGTCAATAATATTATGTTTTACTAAAAGCTAATAAATAAACATTAATTATCAATTATTATTAAACTTGACGTAAACTAAAAAAAATCCAACAACAATATGTAAAATAATTATAACATCAAAAACAGAAAAAAAGACTTCTGAAGAAGTCGCTGAATTGTTCTAGATAATTTCCTTAGAATTACCATTTAATCCCCTTCCATTATTAAGGTTAAAAATTCCGTTCGTTTTCCGAACTTATTTATTACGTATAATTTATTTATTTACCTAATTTTATTATTTAAAGGAAAGACAAAGTTCCAAATTAATTTGTTAAACCATTAAATAACATCAACAACGATTAGAAATAATAATTTTTTATTCTTTCTTTAAATTACTGACTTTTATAAGTCGCCGCCAAATCGAATTTAACCATCATTTGTTGTACTTTAATTTATGCTTGAATACATATACATATACAAGAAATTAAAGTTATATATACAACAAAGGTAAAGTTTTCAATATCTTATTCTTTAATCTGGCAAAAAACTTCAATTTAAATATGTAAAATAATATCGTTTTTAGCAGGCGTATAAACTGGAAAAATCTAAAAGAAATACTTGGTAAAATTAAAAAAAAATATACCGTTCTGTAGAAAACATACCTTAGCATAAAGTTTATAATTTTATTTAGTAAAACTAAAAAAAAAACCCGAAAATTTTTACCTAATTCTGTACCGCATTTTCATTATTTTCATAAGTACTAACATTCAAATTCTACAGTTAAGAAAAATACGATATGATCTCTTTGGAGCACCAAAAATCAAACCTTTTTGAAAATTATACAACAAAAGTATTTCATAACAGCCGCTTAGAAAGCGGCTCCCGACCTGTGCTCCGCGGAACCCTAAGGGCTTCGCGTGCATTTTCCTAGGTTCCTCGGCCGCTCCAGGAAAATAAAATAAATAAAGCTTGGTGAGATTAAAGAATAAAAAATAGATAGTAAAATTTATAAAAGGAAACTTCTTTCTTTCTCCTGATTTTCGCCTCCGGGAATTACCGTTCAGGTATCATCAGAGGATGAATGAGGATGACATGTATGAGTGTAAATGAAGTGTAGTCTTGTACAATCTTTAGTTCGACCGTTCCTGAGATGTGTGGTTAATTGAAATCCAACCGCCAAAGAACACCGGTATCCACGATCTAGTATTCAAACCCGTATAAAAATAACTGACTTTACTAGGACTTGAACTCTGGAACTCACGACTTCCAAATCAATTCACCACTAGACCAACCCGGTGGGTTAAAAAAAAGGAAATAGAAAGTACATTCTGAACGGAAATTCGCTAAATTGAATTCCGCGCCTCCTATATAGACAACGCTTTGTAATTCTGCTGCCGTTACCTCCAACATTGTTGCAGCACGAGATGTTATAATTTTCTAAGTTTTTAAAATAATATAATTTATTTGCATGTACATCACTTAATTGTTTTTATACCTGTTTTACTTTACATTCCCTAACTATTTACTCATATTCCTCCCCTACATAATACTATTCTCCTACTAAACATCACCGTTAACCTTAAGATATTATAGACCAGGAAAAAGGACTCCACCTTAAGAACCGATTCTAAAATAAAAACGGTTCCGAGAATCAAAAACGTTGAGAACCGCTGCAGAAGGGTATAGAAAAGTTTGTAGGCGACCTAAGAAAAAGAACGTCCTATCGGTTACAACGACCGATCGTGCAATGTATAGTAGGATATCGTAAAGAGGATATAATGGTGCGGTGTTCTGCTATGCGACAGGTTTCTTACACCGCCACCCTTGTTTCACTGTTCCAGCTCATCCGTCTTCTTGTACTCTCTACTCTTGACTTCGTCTATCAGTTTCGATCTCTTTTTTCCTTTCTTCTTCGTTCCTTCAAAACTCCCGTAAATAAACTTTTCTTTTTCTCTTGGAACTTATTTAATCCGATTTACTTTCTTTTATGAATTAAATGTAAAAATGATTTTTCCTCAGCAATCGTGCCAAGAACCTTCTCATTTCTCACTCGGTCCGCCCATTTTGTAATCAACATCTTCTTCCGTACGTAAGTTTTAGAAAATTACCAGTTTGTCGTTTCCTTTTTTCCTTAAACCTATGTTTTACACCTATACCGCGGCATATTCTACGCACCCGATCAGTCTTCGACATTAAATCCAAACCTCTGCATACAATCGGTTTTATCATATTAACAGCTTTCAACGTTATTCTTACCTATGTCGATTTTCTTATTCCATGTCGGTAAATTCCCGTAAAATCTGTACGTTTCAACACACTCTATTCTACTTTCTTTCTTGTATCGTCTAGGCGTTTCTTCTCTATTCTTCACCCATTGTATGCTGAAAAGCGGTGCCGATTCTTTTAATAAATTAAGTCTTTTGAGTTCTTGCGATTATAATTATTATATTGTAATTGTAAATATCATTTATATGTATAACATTAATAACTTGTAAATCTTTATGTAAGTTTATCGTATTAATAAACGAATGACTGAAATAAGACTTGATGAGTTCTTAGAGACTTTTAGTAGTCTCGTCGAAGACTGGAATAGGACTGCCTGAACGAAGTGAGGAGCTTACTTATATACTGTGTACGGAGCCGCTGAATCGTCAAGAGCAGAGTGTGAATCCGACCGAAACCGAAGATCTTCAAATTTTAAAAGTTCTAATTTAAATGAAAATGAATGTTTCTCATTAACAGTGAATTTTAAATAACGCGAATGAAACCTATATCTACACACACATGTATGTAAAAATATTTTTTTTTAAATTTAAGTTTTGAAATTAAAGAAAAAGCGGTATTTTTTGTCAACAGAAAAGATTTTGCATTCGGCTTAACGATGGTTAGAACTGCACGAAGAATATGACTATCTACGACTTTGGTACTTAGTTATTACTCGCTATGCCGATGTTATTCTGCTACTAGGATCTAAAACGTTAATAAGACATATTCCGAGTTTACATTATGGTTTCGGGTAAGGTAAATATTTTCATTTATTGTTTTTGTTTATAATAATTATTTATTTAAACGGCGACAAAAGCTGAAGCTCGATATCAGTTACCGATTGATGCTAATGAATTTTGTAATACGTATAAAATATCACGCTTGGCCGGAAATATTACCCGCAATCATCGGATAAAACTAGAGATGCTACCATTCCGCCGCGGAAATCGGCGGATAATAGTAATACTAATTGTTTTACTGAAAGTAGTGTCTAATTAATTTTACGAATAAATAATTTTATTTTTTTAATTTATATTTGTGACATAAAACCACAGAAAATTTTCAAATTTTGATGCGGCAAACGGCCTAAGATGGATAACAGGAAACATCTGTAGCAGTTCTAAATTTTACTGAAGATCTTTTGGTAGTCCTGTAGGATTGGTATACCGTTCCTGATATTTGAATTTACCAACAATTTTATTAAATTACATAAATTTCCACCGCACGCGTAAACAAGCGCATCGGCGAGAACGAACACGCAAGAAGTAGAAACATGTTTTATTCTCGGAAAAATTTACGCGTAAAAAGTGTGAAGAAAAAAAAGTTTATAATAGACGTAGTATAAAATAAATTTATAATCAAAATTCGTTATATATGTACCCGTGTAAAATAAAAGGGTCGATAAAAAATAAGGATGGCGGCATATTGTTAAAAAAATACCGGGGGAAGGGGGAAGCAAGAGAATACGTATAGGAGAGAATACGTACACAGCATAGTACACGGATGATGTTTGACACGATGGAACATGACGCCCGATCACACGCATCAATAACATCGTCGTCACATCATCATATAAACACCGCTGCGTACTTACGCACGCGTATTCGCATACAAATTCAATTGAGCAGCCACTCAACTTTACAATGATGCGTTATAATAATATACTCACACAAACCACCAGAGAACGACGGAACAACTTAAAATCAACATCGTCAAGAAGACACGAACAGAAAATAAATTTCCTTGACTGAATTCATCCGTTTTAAACTGCACACAAAAGCGATCATCGATCGATACTACATTTAAAAAAAAACACACACAATCGATAAATGGGCGCAAAGAAAATTTTAAATGCTTAACGAAATAAAATTTTTCGGTTAAATAAGTATATATATATATAAATTCCACTGTTCTTTACCGAAGGTAGATCGTTTACCAAAGTGATATTTAGTGGAAGAGTATAATACTATTTTTTAAAAGTCAAAAATAAAAATAAATCAATTGTATACGGCATAAAATTTAATTTAGCCTAACGAGCACATTTCTTTTGTTTTAAAAAAAAAGCCGGCAAAGAGATAAATAACTCTGGCAATCAACAAATTTGCCCAACGAAAACTATTACTTAAGAAAAAATTTATTAATAGGTCCTTACTGTAATCACAAAATGTCATACTAATGCAGTAAAATTATCTAATTAGTACAAGAATTTTGAATCTGAAAGAAACAAAAAAAAAAAATCCCATTCGGCACGCCGGAAGGCGGAGGCAGATTTTCCTAAGTTGGGGATAAAAAAGATTTCCACCTTAAGTTAAGAAAAATTTCAAATTTACTCAATACGACAACGGTTGCGTATGAAAAAAGGTTCCACATGTTTAGCATACGATAAGCCCAATCTTACAATTCTAGCAAGATTTTGGTCATCCCTTGCCGAAAGGGTTGATAATATCAAAACTTGTTTCAGGCAAAAGTTTTAGTTAATGTTTAGAGGACTAACGAACACTTTAAACCGATTCGATACTGTGCCTATTAAAGGAGGTATTATTTTTTTGTCTTCGAAACCCCATTTTTTCCACCCCCTGGGCCAATGGTTGGTGATATCAAAAAACCTTTCTTAGATAAGTTTTAGGCCCTTATCCAAAGAATAGCAGGAACTTTAAACAAATTAGATATTTTACTTAATAAAAAAGTTATAGCGAAATTTTTTTTTTTTTTCGAAAAAGCCACCCTATTTCCACCGCCATGGTCCGATTTTGCCCATTAACGAACTCGACCGAGATTTTGGGTCGAGTTATTTTTAGGAAACAATTTGAAAGTGATTGGCGCAAAATTACGGCAGTTATCGTGTCCAAAAGAAAGTGAAATATATATTATAACGAGCCTTCAGTCAGAAATATAATTTGTTTACAACAAAAATTAATTTAAATGTCAGGAAAATATTTTTGAAAGTATATGTTTGGAGCGTCGATTTATATGGAAGTGAAACTTGGACGATTGGAGTATCTGAGAAGAAAAGATTAGAAGCTTTTGAAATGTGGTGATATAGGAGAATGATAAAAATCAAACGGGTGGATAAAGTGACAAATGAAGAGATGTTGTGGCAAAAAAATATAGCTAAAAGAAGAGACAGACTTATAGGCCACATATTAAGGCATCCTGGAAGAGTCGCTTTAATACTGGAGGGATAGGTAGAAGGAAAAAATTGTGTAGGTAGGCAACGTTTGGAATATGTAAAACAAATTGTTAGGGAAGTAGGATGTAGGAGATATACCGAAATGAAACGACTAGCACTAGATAGGGAATCTTGGAGAGCTGCATCAAACCAGTCAAATGACTAAAGACAAAAAGAAAAAAAAAAATATATATATATACACTTCTGAGGAGGCGGTGGTTTTGAGGTCTGGGGGATGTGAAACGCGAAGATATGTCGAAATTTTCCGGAAGTCAAATCATGGTCTACTCATTACAGTAGGTAGTTTTCTTATGAAAACCCACCGGGTTGGTTTAGTGGTTAACGCGTCTTCCCAAATCAGCTGATTTGGAAGTCGAGAGTTCCATCGTTCAAGTCCTAGTAAAGCCAGTTATTTTTACACGGATTTGAATACTAGATCGTGGATACCGGTGTTCTTCGGTGGTTGGGTTTCAATTAACCACACATCTCAGAAATGGTCGAACTGAGAATGTACAAGACTACACTTCATTTACACACTCATACATATCATCCTCATTCATCCTCTGAAGAATTATCTAAACGGTAGTTACCGGAGGCAAAACAGGAAAAAGAAAGCTTTCTTATGAAACGTACCTAAAAGGGGGTTTTCCTCCCCCCTACCCCTTTATGGAAATTTGAATAAAACCAAACACAATCAGAATGTACCTTAGCTACCAAAAGAGCATTAAATTATGTATAAAAAATGTATCTGCTTTTTGGGTAAAATTTTGAGATGCAGAACATATGAGAAATGTATTTCCCTGTGTCTTCGCCGATTAATAACCAAAATAACATGCTCCATATAGAGAGATCGTCCCTAATTTCATTCAAATCGGTTCGCCTAATCTGAATTTACGGAGAAAAAACTAGGCCGATAAATATTCTTGTACATAAATCTTTTCAGAAATTTTTAATTATAAAAATGTGTTTTTTATTTTATTTTTTATTAAACATGGAACATCAAGATTTGAAAAAACTCGACATGCAAAAACTGATCCGATTAACGCGATTTACATTGTATCGTATAATGTATACGTAAATATATAGGTGAGAAAATTAACAACTTAAGTAGGCTCTAAAAAGACATTAAATGTGTGCCCCGTTTTCATTACGGTAGTCGTAATTAGAAATTCCATACATCCAATTATTTTTTCAATGCCTTGAAATAATGTGTCACAATCCTACACTTTCCGTTTAAAATGTTTTATTTGCTCTCAATGGGGCTTCGTGAGGGTTTGAGGGTATAGCGGTATCATGCAAAAAAATATATCGTTTCGAAAGGAATTTCATTTTTTTATCTTTCGCTACTGAAAAGTTATTTAAGCGTTTTTATGTACTTTATGAACATTTTGTATATAAAAGCATTAGGAGTTCTTCACTTTATAACATTAATAAGCGACAAAATAAAGAAGTTTTTTTTAGTATTTTTTACTATTAAATTATCCTAACTCTAGCAATAACATAAAAACAATAAGAATCATAAATAAATTCAGTATAAAATTAAACAAAACAACAACACAATTTTAAAAGAATAATGCTAATAAAATTATAATTAACAGAATTTAAAATTACACAACATCAAATCTTACAAATATGTTCAAATAACAAAATAAAGCAAAAATACATTTGAAGTAGTGTCGTTTCCGCAAGATTATTAGTTTCTTGTACCGGTTCAAGGATATACAGTAGTTTCTACGTATAAGCATGTAGCACGCTAGAGTATACGCACGATCGCAACAGCTGGAGAACCAGCGACCGAGTTGGAAGGAGTGCCGGTTGCATAAGCCGATGTAATGAAGGGGCAGTTTAACCGCAGTACACATCTTGGCCTAATGGGTTACACGACACAAGCACAACTATACATGTATATACATATACACACGCCCACATCCGTATGTATATATATATGTACCCGGTTAAAACCCCTTCATACATAACAGAACAGTACGTAGAGACAACACTTATTAAACATTGTTTCACAACCCTTAACAAACATCACGCGCACAAACGCTTCCCTATCACTTAAATATGGTAAAATAATGAAACGTAATAGCGATTCGCATTCTTGTAAACACAACCTACATCCATCCCCGTACTATGTTAATCAGTACCGTATTTTAGTATTCTACATAATTTTTGTTATCTTCAATTAGCACAACAGACTTAACAGGCGTTTCTTCACATATCTTAAGCTGTTTCAACATCGACAAACTATTATTAAATTTACAGCATTGTACATAAAACAATTATACGATTAAAGAATATTATACAATTCAATATCTATGCATGTATAATTCTGTAAGCATTAATAAATTAGCAAAAGAAATACTTTGTTAGAAAATTTAAAACAATTTATTATCCTTTTGGAAAATATACGGCTGAATAAATTTACATACAGCTGGAAAAAAATGAAAAAAAAGGTGTATAAAAAACATGTCATTTAAAAAATGTATGTTGTAATCTCTTATAAATTATATTAGTAGTTTTTGAGGATGGTAAACATTTTTTTTTTCTAGAAATATATTTAATTTACTAGTAAGCACTTAGTTACAAGGCCATTCTCTACGATAACGAATATAACACGACACCGTTTTAGTTCATTATTTGAAAATTATTAATCAACAACTTGCGTTCAACTTATATATATACATATATGTTGAACGCAAGTTGTTATATATATATGTATAGAATTTAACATTTATTTTTTAAGGTTTCTATCTACAGATCGGCGTATGTAATAAAAGATATCCAGTATATAATGTCTAAATAAAATACATTGTTTATGAACAAGTTTTAGAAAATTAAAAATAGAATTTAACTCTGGAATGCCACAACTTCTTTTAATATATTAAACATACAACTTCTACACTGCATCCAAACAACAACAGACCTTTAACCCTTTCCCAGTCGCCGACAAATTACATATATATATATATATATATGTTGTGAAAACGTGTCGATGACGAAATATTGCGTTTTTGAGTTTTGCCCAGTTTTAGTTTCCGTCGAATTATTACTACGTCCATACATATTTAGTCCCTTTAATTATCAACTTTTTGTTGAAAAGGTGTACTGCTAGATCGATTATCAAAAGAATCTGTTCGCAAATAACCTCGATGCAATCATTGCAACAGTGTTTGCGTATTAAAAGATTACGTAAGCTTGTCAATTTTCCGTTACTATTTATGAAGGTTTTAACGTTTTCTTCTTTATTCAGCGTATTTTTCTATTATGTTATTTGTAAAGGGTAGTGTTTACTACTTATCAAAAAAAGTAGTGGTAAGAGAAAAGTGAATAGTATCTCTGTTACACTGAAGTTACAAGGAGTTGACGATTCATTGGTCTTATCATGGAAAAAAAATTCTTTATCAATGTTTTTATATTACATTATATACTAGTAACAAAATTTAAAGAACATAAAGTCAAAAAAAAATTAACCAAAACAATAAAATTCTAGGTAAAAGAAACAATGGATTGGAAAAGATAAATGGTTTTTTCTTTTGTATAAACAGTATTGTACTGTAATGCGTCATCTAACATTATAAAAGTATCGAATTATATAAAAATTAAGCTCACTAAAATCCGTTTTAAGAATATCCAGTTAATAAAATTTAAAAAAAATTATATATTTAAACTTTGATTGGATCCTCCACCCCCACTATTGCCCCAAAGTATCTTTTTATTTGGGCCATTGCACAAAAACTATGCTAAAAAAAAAAAAATATAAATAATAAAAAGACAGCTTTTCGATATTTGACCTAAGGGGAATTTGGGGACAATTTTTTTTTTTTAAAAAGGTAAAATAAGTATGTACCCATGCACTGAAATTAATATAAAGCAGGGTTATGTTTGCAAAATTTTGAAAAAAATTGACCCCAAAGAGACTACCTATTTCATATCTTGCAGATATTGACCCAAATTTTTATTAACAAATTGCCCATACACACGAGTCTCTGTGCCAAATTTCATACACCTGAGCCAATATTACTCCCCACCCTTTTCTTGTTTTTTTTTTTGGGATCCCTGGGTCAGGAAACGTCTAGAAATGTATTTTTTGACCGATTACTATATTTTCTTCTTGCAGCAATGCTCTAGAACTATGATTACAGGAAAGTAAAACGAATAGCATATACTAACCGTTACTCAATTCGGCTGACTTACAAACGATTATTATTAAAAAGAAATACCTAGCCTTTTATTTGTTATACAAATTATCACTATTTTCCTAAAGTGAAAAAGACAATAAAAAACAATTGACTGCGATTACGATTTGAATCGGAAACAAAAAGAAACCACTATTCAAAACAAAACAAAAAGTTTCAGATAGGTATTATTTATTTAAAATTGGTGTACGTAAAAAAAAAGGTACACGATAAGGGAATCGGTTGTTAATGTGAAAGGGCCAAAGGGCCTCGTTTATTAGTTTCTGTAGGTTTTAATCTACCCCCCCAAAAAAAAAATTGACTACAAAACAATCGAGTCGGACTGCCTCAAAGCCACTTTTATAAAACAGGTGTCGATTCCATCCGTAATTCAACGGGATATATTTACCCCAAAAATAAGAGTAATACATTACTTTCCGTTAACCAACTAAAATATCTGCCACAACAAATTTACTTTTCTCTAAAAATTAGACAGTCGCCCTAAAATTGGCATAATCAATTATCCTATTTGTATTGGGCCAGCAGCATAATTTTGTAGTTTTGTTAAAACATTATTATTGTTTTAATTATACAAAATTACCCTGTTTTATTACGGAATTAAAAAAGTGCACCGACTTACTAATTACTTAACGTTTTTTATTTTGTATTATTTAATTCCCTAGTACCCGAAGTGCACCTCGGCACTCTGTGGAGCCGCGATTTCCTAAACAGGGGCCCTGTGAACTATTACACAATTTTTATTATTCTATTTCCATTATTAATTAAATGTCACAAAATTTTTTTCAATTAAATTTTTAGTGGTTTATGTAATTTTATTTAATCCTTGAAAAACATTATCGGCTATATATCATAGTATTTAACAAATGTAACCGTTTGTATCTATTTGCAAATAAAAAATAAAACAGATTTGATCGGTTATTTTTTATTGTATAGAATAAAATAAAAACTATACCGTAAGAATTTTTTTTTACTAAAATCAGCAGATTTAAAAATCCTCGCTCGTTACACCCCCCAACCTTATTTTCAGACGGTCACATTTGTTACTACGCTCCAGAATCTTACTGAATAGTTAAAAAAATAAAAACATTTTCCCTATTACACCCTTCTTTGGTATATTTTTATTCTGCTCATTCAATAAGACAAATATCGCAAAGGATAAAGGATATCACGAGAAGAAACAACTAATACCAAAGAGAAGAGGATTTTATACAAACAGTAACCAAAACCTACGTTGGATTTTAATATTAAAATTACAAAAAAGACCCTATTCATGTAAGCATCGATTGAATTTTGTCAAACATATCACAAATATTTTTTTTTTTAAATTACAAACGAAATGTGTAATTTTTTTACGTTATGATACTGACAAATAAAAACAGGTAAAATGTAATTTTAGTTTGTCTAAACGGAGTACTGTGGCTATAATAACGGCAACATAGTACTACTATTAGATAGTTGTTAGAGGAGGCCGGGTCACATCGCAGCATGGTACGGCGTGCCGAGCGACGTGGCTGTAGATGAAGTAAAATGCGAGGGAGTTAGAAGCGGAGGAAGACGAGGAGTCGAAAGAGGGGGGGGGGAGCTCGGTTGACGGCAGGAAGGCTGTAAGCAAGCGAGGGGAAGGGGGTTGAAGAAGAGTAGACAAGAGTAAAGATAAGGGGGGCGAGAAGGAGTAAAGCCGAGGGGGGCGCAGAATGGAATGGAACAGAACGAGTGTTTACATTGTTTTCTCGGAGCGGGATTGCCGGCCCCGCAGGGGGGCCATAAAGAAGCTCCGGGGCGTCACTTAATTCGCGCCGGGGGCTTAAAAGTTTTAGCCAATAAAGTGACCGAACCGGAGTGCCCGTTCCAGATTACCGCAGCCACTTGCAGCAGTAGCAGGCAGCAGCTTACCGCCCGCGCTATTTCCCTTCCGCTCCTCGCCTATTTACTATTACTATCGCTTCGGGCATACACTATTATCCTCTTTTCACAAAACACAAATCATACGACGAATACAGACGCAGAACTCAACCGATACCTAATTCTAAGCACTCTTTTAGTGTACACTTAAGATCGAACTTTTATAAGTAGAGAATCCAAACGTAGATATAACTAACAATAAATACATCGTTGTAATCCTTTAAAACCGAGACAAACAGGTTTAAAAATATTATGAAAAAGAAACCGAATGCGGATACCGTATAATAACATAATGCTTGTGATAATATGTAAATATAAAATTCATATACTTATAACGATCACATCGTCCAAAATAGTGAACGCGGGGGTTTAAAAACCGAAAGATACGTATTAAAATAAAAATGATACAACAGCTGTTCCGGCCAATAGTTAATTTGATGTAGTAAAATCGCATAATTTCAACTACACAACTACGATAAGATATTAAGAAATTAAAACGGTTATAATAAACAAATTGTGTGAATAAATCTCAGTAATATTTTACGGTATTAAGTCTTCTTTTTTTTCATAACGTAAAGGACCTGCAACCTTTAAGGAAATACAAACGTTTAATCGGAGATACTGACATAAATACTTCATTACAAACAACCTTCGGTTAAAACTGAACGTTATGTGCTACAAGTTCTATATTATAATAAGATAAAGATCAGGAAAAGTATGTAGGTTATAGGGAAAGCTGAACAATGAAACACCCACGCAAATTCATTTTTAATACTAAAAGTAAACTGACAAATTCTAATTGTTTTATACAATTTATGTATATATGCTCATAAAGGATTAGAAGGCTCCATTTTACCTAGAAGCGACTCTATCCTATGATACAGCTGGTTCAATCAAATAATAGAAATAACAAGAATTCAATACGCGTAAAGGTTTCCTTGTCCTTTTAATAACTAGTCCTTTCAATTGTTAAGAATAAACCGAGCTATAGCCAAAACCACGAAAAACAGACAGGTAAAAGGACTTATAATAACGAAGAAACGATATACCCGAAGAGGGCGAAAACAACAAAACCGAAGGAATACTTAAAGGTTTATCGACTGGAGATCCCATCGATTTCACTTCAGTTGTTACTCTAGGTAAAAGCAGCGCATTGCAGATAAAGATTTTATATCGACCGGTTTAAATAAATCACTTTTTTTTAGATATGCAGAAGAGCTTTCCTAGAACGAGCTTACGCTTCATTAAGGTAAACTCCTGCTGTTGAACTCAACTAAACCGATCGGTTATCTGAACTGATAAAAACGTTCAGCCAGATCTTCTTTGGAGCAAGATATTATAGTAAATATCGATAATTTAAGCCAGATAAGAAAATCCGGAGATATAAGATAGATGAGACGCATCTTCGATTTATCCGCTCTAAGAAAAAAGAAAAATTAGCCGCCGATAAAAATTAATTTAATGAATTCTATTTCTGTGCAAGATCGTAACCAACCAAGGTCCGATGTTTTAGCATTTATATATTTTAATTTTTCTTCATAAATATCAGTTTATCTGATCTACAAAATTTCACCGGAAAACTAAAGGTAGCGCATAGGTTTTCTTTCTATAAAAGTCGACCGATAGACGCATTATTAATAATAATGTAGTCGACCGATAATTCCTTCCTTATTTGTATTTCTATAATATTTCATTTCTGTTTTATGCTACCATCCGTCGGGGTTATGAATGAATTTTTTATACTTTATATATTCAGCCACACGCAATCTAATAAACAGAAGAGGATGATCCGCTCCCGGTCAGAAATCTAGCTCAGTTTCGAGGAAAAAACAATTTTTGTTTAAATATTCTTTTCAAAGGAAAATCATTGATCATCCCTACATCTTTTACAAAAATACCCCGATTCCCGAAGACAGGAATCTATCGATCGTTTATTTCAATATCCTTTCCCACCACCCGTCACATTTTCATTATCCTAGATAGTTCCTTTTCTTTCATTTCCGGTCGTGCGTATATAGATCGCGATAAGTAGATCTATAAAACGATACATCCACGGTACGATCCGTTGCGGGATAAGTCCTGATAAACCTCTCCGAAGACCGTTTTCTGTCTGACGACCGCATTAATAAGTTAAATCGCTTCTGGTATTATGCATAATATCTCTTAAAATACAAACACTTCTTTATTTTACTTTCTTCAAATTAAAATCATTCTGTAATGCGATAACATGCGATCGAGCGAAAAGAATAAACGGGTTTAACGTTAAAAAGAATGAGGACAGATAAAAATATGCGGAAGGATCTATAGCCTCGTAGTTTCCAGGAACAGGACGCCATAAGACGATAGTAAATAAATGGGTCTACATAACGGGACGATACAAAAAGAAGAGCGATGGAGAGATCGACAAAAGTAGAGGAGGTAGAAGATATCACCGAAAAGGAGTACACAAGCGCATACAGCAAAAACGGCATACGGCAAGTCGCATACAAACACACACGCACACAAACATATTTATAATAAAAATATCGTACTAGAAGTACAGTAGAAAGGGCGACACGACGTATTCGTCGGATCGATAGCTGTCATCGCGTGATGTCGCTTCATCGCCTCCTCCCGGGAAATTATCCGACTATAAAACCACAACCGTTTATTTAGCGCGCGTTGTATTTCTCTTTCACTCGCTCAAACACACTCTCATCGTCATCGCCGGGGAATATTTTATTAGTTCCGATTTCCGTCGCTGCTCTAGAGCCATCACTCAAATCGAGACCCGGTGGTAGCGGTAGGGTCGGTGATTGTGTACAACCTACTACTATTATTACAGCTACGGCATTCGCTGAACGAAACGCTTTTAAATATACATTCATTCTCGTCTGACACCCTGTTCACACTCGTACTGTATTCTAAAAGGGTAGCACTACATTTGTTGTTTATATCGCTCGAATAATAACAAAACATATCTAGCAGTCGAAGAGATTTGTACGTATATTATTATTATTATTACTGCTATTATTATTAATATTATGAATTGTTCAAAACCGCCTACCCCATTCATCTTATCTGTAAGCTAAGCTAAACCAAACCGAGCAGCGGCGGTGCAATTCATTATGACGTAACACGCCGAAGCCATTGATTGATTGTTGTCACATGGCGACCCGACCGACAGGCATCCGCTTTACTACATTTTGTGTACTACACTTTACTATATAAAGAGCTTCGCACCTATACAACACCGATATGACTCGCACACAACAATAATCTACCGTAGCGCAACGTTTCATTGATAAATACATACGACAGGATTCTCTTCGTATTTTAATAAAATGAAAATTTATAAATACAAACAAACGAGAATGTTATCTAAATATAAATATTATCTTTAATTAGTAAACGGTTATCTTATGAATTCAAATAAAACAGAAACAAAATACGACCATTATTTCAATTTATTAAATCTGTTGTACTCTTTTGTAAATGTAGAGATCATGCAGGAAAGCAGAAATGATTTCTTCCATTGACCCTCCCTAATTCTTAACTTATAAACGTAAAAGAACATCTATCTACCAAAAAAAAATTGTCTTCTTTTACATTTATTTATTTAGCGAAAAACGTTCCGGTGGCTACTAAGGGCTTCACCCTCGACGTAGAATATCACTTGGGACAAAAATTAAGTGAAACATTAAAGTATGTAAGTAATTATGTAAGAAATTATTTTACTCAAATAACATTTTGAAATACGGTACCCCCACTGAAACTAAAACTAAACGGTATCGAGACTCATGCTTACAAGCTACCGGAAAAAATTTCATAAAAATCGTTTGATCCGGTCTGAAAAATACCAAGCATAACGATAACTAATGGGGAAAAAAACAAATAGGCTTATTATCCAACATCTCTCAATTAAATCAGCCGCGCACATAACCAAAGTGAAACCGATAAAATGGAGTCATCTAATTAGAACAAGAATGTGACTTTTAGTATAAAAGTGACGACAAAATATAAAATGGGTTTAACTCCACTCCTTTATAGGGATCGGAATAAGTCTGAACATCATCAAAAAATATCTTAACTGTATAAGGGATAATAAAGAACTGTATTTGAAAGAATTTACCTACCGTTCGAGTAAAATTTTTAAATACGGGACTCGTGAGGATCGTACTGCTCCGTTGACCGATTACGGCTTAAACCTAAATATATCGATGAAGTACAAAATTCATCGTGCCAAATATCATCCGAATCGGTCCATCCAGACTGGAAGGATGAAGCAAAAAAAAAACCCTAGGCCGATAAATAAACATACGTGTACGTGTGTTCCGGAATTTTTCAGTTCTAAAATTTTGTATTTTGGTTAAAAAGGGTCTGAAATGTTAAGATCTCCAAAAACCCCGACCTGCAAAAATTCACCCTATTAGCATACGTATTTTCTCTTACGTAGTTAGCAAATTGTGTAGTTATTCGAAACAAAAATATAACCGAGATAGTAAATACATAAAAAATGTTATAATTTTTGTAAGCATAAAATTCATTTTAATTATTTAAAAAACCAAGTGCTATATAAAACATTTTTATGATCGTTTTTCGCAAAGATATTTTAATGGAAAATATTGCTGAGAAAATGTGTTTATTAAATTTGTTACGAAGATTCTAACCTGTTAGTGTTTATTTTATGATTAACTTGCAAAGGATGTATTTTAGAAAAAAAATTAAACCGAACTAAAAATTAAATTTTTATGAAAACATTTTTTTTTTTAATTTCAAAAAGTTATCGCTCCTATCTCCTCTAGTGAAATAAAAGTATTCTCTTCTTTTTTTATTTACTTCCTGGAATAAGTTTTAGGAAAAGATTTCAGAGAAAAAGCAAATAAAATTCGAAAGAAATTATTTTTCAGGATGATGGTTCATCGGTTAATTTTACTTAAAGGCTTTGATATAATTGGAATAATAAACAGGTAAAACCGTACTGTTTAATTCAGTTGTTGAAAAATAAAAGAGAGATTTTCGTGAAAGTAAATTATCGTAGGTTTAGAAAAGTTCTGAATTTATACCGTACAAATAAATCGGATTACTATTTAATAGATATAATGAATAACATTAAAATGTAACAATACCTTCTTCATAGGAACAAATGTTTTTTGAATTTTGCAGTTTAATCAAATAAGAAAATCGATTGGCGACTAGATACAAAACACCGGTCGCGGCAAAAAATAGTACAGCCGTTCTCAAGAACAGTAAGCTTTTCCGCGATAGCGAACTGAGGGATCGTGAACTAAAGTATTATCCCGTTGCCCGACTCAACAAACCGACCGATTTGAAAATCAAGTAAGTTTCAATTTCAACATATAACTTAAATCATTAATTCGACTAAATATTGTTTATCACAAGGTATCACGATAACTCCCATATTAACGTAAGGCATTCACGGTAAGTCATTCTTTCTCACGACTACTTTGACAAGAACATCGTCATCGACATAGAATTTGCCGATAAGCCGGGATCTAAAATAACAATAAAAACCGGTGGGGTACCGATAACTGTTTGGTGCCATGCGTCTCTTAGTCTTAAAAGAAATTACACTGATAGTTCCATATTAATAATATGACTTGGACAAATATGTATTGAACTATTTCTTTGGAGTTTTATCAGCTAAATCGTAGACAAAAATTATTTTTAATTGGCCGATCAGAATCTAGGTCCCGGAATCCTGACTTCCGTTTTTTACTTAAATTTACTTTCACTTCTCTATTACGGTAATTTAAACGAAAAAAATATTATTTTTGACGTACTATTATTGATGTACTTAGTATTATTGATTATTCGTTTATAGAGTTTATAAACGATATATGTATATTTACTCGTTTATAGAGAACCTACGTTGTGAATATAACAAATGGAATATAAGTAAATTACGTTACATAACAAATAACTACATTTAACGTCACAAGAACCCTTGTTTATCGTAAACAACTCTAAAAATACAATAATAATTATCTGCTCCATACGTATTCTTCAAATGACTGTTCAATTTTACAACTAGATAAAACAAAAACTCACGTTATGAAAGTAACCGTATGCAGTATTTTTTTATATAGATATATCTATAAGTAATCGTACGACCAAAATAAAAGAAAAACTTTAATATTGTATACGATTACCCATTACGTATATACAAACGATTTTAATGTTTTCTTTTATAGGTACGTGAGCTAAGGTCTCAAGTTAGCGAGGTAATGCTCAATATATCAACATCCCCGCTCAGCCACCCTTCTACTAAATAACGTACAACTTACCGTAACCTTAGTACGTAACATACATCGCGTTTTCTTACCCCACTAACAAATTTAATGTTCTCTGTCGCATACAAACCGTCGTATCTTTTTCCTTACGTTAATTCAATACCGTCGAAAATGTGGCAATCATTCCAAGATTTTTAATTCATTTGTCCGTAAAAATACAAATTGTATATAATAATGAAGAGAAAAACTAAATAAAGAATTAATGAGACCGTATTTTTAATATGTAAAACGAGTGGAAATCATAAAATACTAAAGTCATCATATAAAACAGTCCAGAGTAAAGGTGACACTACTTACAGATGAATAGACAAATCATCTTTACCGACACTTAAGTGGGGTTTTACGCTGATATGCGACAGGAACATTCGGTCGTTGAAGAAAATAATGGAAAATTGCTACATTCCTCGCTTTTCCTAGTAATCCAATCATGAGACATTTGTTATAATACTTGCGTATTGATGCATCGCATTTCAGGAATAACCTGTGCCTGACGTCGTAGCGCTTAAAACCGTTAGATTGTACGATGATTGCATAGGTACAGTAACCGCCACGTAACGGTGAGCTTGGATGATCAGCCCGCACGTTACTTCTATAGCATTGTTCTTTGAAATACTGGCACACCATGATTAGACATTTCTTAGTAGCATAAACATGATGGGACTGTTTTTTACGAAGTATTTTTGTGTATTTACAGTATTAAGTGATATCGCGTTTCAATTACAAAACGATTATTTTTGTTTCAGTTTTGCTTTTCCACGTATATAAAGTTCAGTTCTGTGGTTCTGCCTCCCGGTACGGTTCTTTTGGCTATTGTCGGTGTTTTATTACTTAATCAATTAATGAACGATACGATATTTAGTAAAACGTTTTTAACGTGGTTTACTGTTTAAACGTTTTTCAGTAGTTAATTCACGTGCGAATAGTTACGGCTAAATTCAAGTCTGTTGTGAAAAGGTAATAAACTTCGGAGACAGGCCAGCGAAAATGTAAAAACTACGCGTACGATTTCATGAAAGCATCATTAGATGTAGGAAAATTAAAAAATGACGAGCATTTAATCGGTATACATAAGTGTGAAGAGAGAACTGCAGCTGCCTGTGGAGTTTCCAGGACTTAGGTCTCTTTAGACCTAAGTTCAATACCGTCGAAAATGTGGCAATCATTCCAAGATTTTTAATACATTTGTCCGTAAAAATACAAATTGCATATAATAATGAAGAGAAAAACTAAATAAAGAATTAATGAGACCGTATTTTTAATATGTAAAACGAGTGGAAATCATAAAATACAAAAGTCATCATATAAAACAGTCCAGAGTAAAGGTGACACTACTTACAGATGAATAAACAAATCATCTTTACCGACACTTAAGTGGGGTTTTACGCTGCGCTGATATGCGACACGAACATTCGGCTCGTTGAAGAAAATAATGGAAAATTGCTACATTCCTCGCTTTTTCACCGAGACCAACTCGGTGGGTAAAGACTTTTCTTTACCCACCGAGTTGGTCTAGTGGTTAACGCGTCTTCCCAAATCAGCTGATTTAGAAGTCGAGAGTTACAGCGTTCAAGTCCTAGTAAAGCCAGTTATTTGTACGCGGACTTGAATATTAGATCGTGGATGCCGGTGTTCTTTGGTGGTTGGGTTTCAATTAACCACACATCTCAGGAATGGTCAAACCGAGACTGTACAAGACTACCTTCACTTACACTCATACATATCATTCTCATTCATCCTATCAAGTATTATCTGAAAGGTAATTACCGGAGGCTAAACAGGAAAAAAGAAACAAAAAAAAGGTCCAAAGCATAAACAAAGAAAAAAGTAGAACTTTTTCGATCCGAGGGGCTAGAATGTTCGTTCATCACACCGAAAAAAAAAGTTCTAAACCGGTTACTGGATTAGATGATTTTGATAAAAGTATGGTTAGGCGAACTAGGAATGAATTTCACTCAGAGATATGGGAGCTGCCAACAGTTAACAAACTCTGTAAAGAATTGGAAATTAAAATTTATTTTAACGGCAGTGAAACTAGGTTAAGAAGTATTTTGAAAGAATTAAGATTTTAATGGCGTAAATAGAAAACGAAAAGAAAATTTTAGTTGAAACAAGATATTAGGCAGAAAAGTATTTAACATTTGCAGACGATCGATCAGTGATTTTAGAAAATGTAACCGGGCGATCGAATACTAGAATCCTGTGTTTTATCATCTCATTCGACTGCAAAATTATAGGCTGACGACAGCGATGCAGGACTTCATTTACCGATAAATAAAGGTGAACGCTTAATTATAATTCCCGCCGGAGGTGAAACGGGCTTTATTTCAAACGCAATGTTAACTTGAACAGCCAAATCAAAAAGTGACGATTACCGTGAAGCATGAATACTAAAAATTATTTGAAACGGGCTGAATCTGTGGTTGTTATTTACAACGCTCCGTATCATAAAACCCATTCTGAAAAACTTCCGGTGTCATCAAGCAAGAAACAAAACATGATTGTTTGGCTACAAAACATTATATTCCATTTTCGTCTGAAATGCTTAAACCACAATCATATCAACTAATTAAATTGAAAAAAGTAACTGAAAACGATACCGATTTGACGAATTATTCGAAAAAAGTACGCATCAAGTTTTACAGCTTCCACCCTACCGTCCTGATTTAAACACAATCGAAATGGTACGGACAGAGGTAAAACGACATGTTGCGAGCCGCAACACAACGATTAAGATGTTAGAAGTGCAGACACTCTGTGAAGATAAAATTGATTTGATGAGCGACGAACACTGGAAACCTTATTGAGAAAAGGTTAAAAAAAATCGAAGGTGAATATCGAAGCGATCTCTTTATGTAGTGACAGACAGTGATAATTACACTGAAGATAATGATGATAGCGAGGAGAACGTTCTATCTGAGGAACTAAACGGATAATTCATTTTCCAGTAAGTAATTAAAGAAACAGAAATAACCATCTATCGCAGTATTTACAGTGTAATTAGTAATAGATAATATTTTGTCATCCGTTATTACATTTTACAATTTGCAGTACAGAATTAGCCGACTGTTTCATTTCAAAATTGTTGTATTCATTTGTTAAAAACAGAACAATTATTTGATAAGGGGATTACTAAGAGTGAGGAACATGTTTTTACGTCGGGTAGTAATCATCGCCACTCCAAGCTCGCCATTACTTGGCAGCGACTGTAAATATATTTTATAAGAAGAGTAAAAAGTGTAAATGTGACCGTCTGTTTAAATTGACCACCTTATTGTTATTTAGGCTGAAACGGGCAACAAATTATACAATTAAAGTGAAGATAAACGGATTATTTTCGAGTCGATCAGAAACCCTACTTCAACGAGGACGTACTGATAGGCAACCGTATATTTGACCTAGTTAAACGGAGCGGGTAACCACTTCACTCCTAATTTTCGTTAGTAATTTCGGCATAATGTGCACATTATTCTTCAAAATTACTAGTATCTACTGGAGTGAATCTGATACTAATGACAGTTCGCCTACAATCATGAAGGTTATGACATTTCACATATATACAGGGCAAAAATCATATATCAGGGTTTAAATTTTCATTAAGTTTCAGTCATGAAAATATGAGAATAATATTTTATATTAATTTATTATATATTAATTTTATTAATAATATTTTATATTATTTATGTCCATCGCGTATTTTATTTTACTGTCATATATTCTATGCGGCGACCACTTTTACTTCATGTACATTATGCGAGGTAAGACTATTAAAAAAACGTATCACCCATTTATTTCAAATTTCATAACGCTTTAATTATTTACATCAAATATTCATCTTAAGCAGGATGAAAAATTAAAGTTACGAACCGAAAAAGATTAAATTTAATTTTTTTTAATCGTGAATTAAAGCAGGATATTCATTTTAAACCGTAAAAGATATGTCCAAAAATAAAAATGAAAAGCGAGGTTGAAGTTACAAAGAAGAATTAAAAGGCGCGCTAAGTTTAGACAAATATAGAAATTATGAAATTAAAAGTGAACCCCACACAACTCCAAACGAAAAGATTACACGTAATTGATTTGATGAAAAATAAAACAGTGGCTTAACATTATACTGCCTTCACAGGAAGACCGAGTGTAAGATGAGTAGAAGAAGTGAAACTTAATCCATGAAGATGTCATCGTTGTAAATTTTACGTGGTTTTATTACGACTAAACGGCCGCGCAGAAAGATGACCGCGCCTATAAAAAGACGGAATAATCCGGGCAATTGGAAAACTTTCACAATTTAACAAAGCACCAATTACAATTAATAGATAAATAATATAACTCGACACAATTTTAAATTAATTCGTTCATGAAAACGTTAAAATAAATGAAGCAGTGTTTATTTGAATTTCATTCATAACTAATTTAATTTACAATCTAATTTATTCAGTTTAACCTGTTTCAATGTATTCTCTACTGCAGAGTAAAATTGTTCGGCTTGCCGACTAAATATTTTCTGATGAATAAATAATAACAAGAAACATTGTGAAACGTTATTAAAACATACAATTTAATCGAAAAAGATTCTAAGAAGACAACCGTATAATCCAAATAAATATTAATACAGCACCCCATTTTCTGCATTACACGAACGGAGCAGTCCAAAAATCAGTGTTACCAACACTATTTTTTTTTTTCAAATCTAACAATAAATTCCTACGATCGATTTAATTTTTACACGGTATTGATTTGTTTACACAGATTAATATTAGTAAATACAAGTAAAAATAAACAACTATCGAAATAAATTCGAAAACGCTTTAAAAACAGTTTAAAAAAATAAATTATTTAAAATTTAAGCTATAGAAGACCATTTCCTTGCCAGACAATCATCATCGAGGTACTGACTTGTTTCAGCAAATTAAAAAAATCTCACGTTAAATAGATAAAAACTAAACAATCAAAAGTTAAAAAAATCCACGAAAATATATATTTAACTGTATTTATAAAATAAAAAATATATAACTAATTGTTGACACAAACGAAGTTATAGTTTTAAAGAAAATTACAGTGGAAAGCCTAAAATTCCGACTGAAATCACCAAAAAAATCCTACGAAGACGTTTTGGCTCATTACTTATTTACCGTTATAATGATAATAATTATTATTAATATTTTATAAACAGAAGAAATACTAAACGTTTTGTACTGTTCATTTGGTTGATTATTAATTACTATTATTATTTTCCAAGTATTTAGAAGAACTAACGTGAAAAAGTGACATTTTAAAAACTATCTAGTTTTACGTTTTAAATACTGTTTTTTTTTTTTGTTTGTTTTTATAAACGAGGTTTTGAACGATTATAGGTATGTGAATTTATTTTTTCGGTAACTTAAAAAGTAACGATTATGACTGTCAAATAGGATTGACTTTGTACTCTTTCGCTTTTTTTTTTTTTAGTTTGACAAGAAATATGGAAGAAACACATGTTTAATATAAATTAAACACTTGCAATTGCATGAATCTTTAAATCACTCATTCTTCCTTCCATCTCCTCAACCTCTAACTCTCTCACACACACACACACACACACTCTCTCTCTCTCTCTCTCTCTCTCTCTATATATATATATATATATATATATATATATATATAAATCCTGACTCACTCGTCAACGCGCAGGTCAAATCGTTTAATCTAGGATCTATGTGAATATTTTCAGGATAACTTTTTTTATAATGTAAATACCCACGAAAAGATTTTGGAAAACTCCTATAAGGTACTGAAAAGGAAAGAAATTTTTTAATGTAAAATCTCTATCTCAGAAATCGAAGTGTTACCAGTCGTGGTGGAATCCAGTATTTAAATTCTTCTTAAAAAAAATTGACAAACGTTTCACCATATTTCAAAAATCCAACCTAGGAATGTTAAATGGGAGGGAAAATTTTTTCATCAAACAATATGACGCCGAAGTTGTTGAAGCCGTGAAACTTGGTATTTAGATTTTTGTTTTTATACAAAACGGCACGTGTTTCACAATTTTTCACAAATTCAATTGGGATGATCAAGGGGTGGACCAAAGGTTTGTATGAAAATTCTGAATCTCAACAGAATGTAACGAATAAATAACGATTTAAAAAGTATAAAATCGTACGATAAAGGATAATTTGTAGTATAATTAATTTTGTATATATGATTATGATATGTTTGTGCGGTACAGTCATTCTCGAAATTAAAGGGAAAACCGCTATGCGGTTCTCAAAGAACGGCTCAAATTGGATTTTTGCAGTATTTTCTATTCCCTTAAAAGAACACACCGTTCCTGAACGCTAAACATCGTCAAAAGTCTGCAATGTACGAACATTTCCAGGAAAAAGCTAATCACTATAAAATAATTTGACAACAAAATCCTCGTCAAAATAAATTAGAACAATTTGCCAATATGCCCGTTAAATCATTAATCTTTTAATTTATTGTAGAATTTAAACAAAAATGTTATTGTTTCTTTTGAAAACTTATTCTAGATAAAAAATAAAAATCCACGCGACCGAGGCCGCGAAAAGCAGTTAGTATGAGTGTATATATATATATATATATATATTTTCCTGATGCCAATCACTGTAGGACCACATAAAATAATTTAACTTCTGGCTACTTTTTTATTTTTTGGTACATTTTCATTTCCCGCCCCCAAAAGTTTGCAAGTTTTTCACCTGGAAATAACTCAAAATAACGGAAAATATCGATATTAACAATAATCAGGTTGGAAAAATAACCCAATAACCCGATATAACCATTTATATTTGATTACTTTATAAATATAATCTAGCCAAAAAGTTAGCCTGTGCTCGGTTTGCTCACTAACCTTAACTAACAGTAATGTTTTGATGATTTAAATAATAAATAATTGCAATAATTACTGAATTTATTATTTGAATACTCAAAATAATACTGTTAATTAGTTAACATTAGCGAGCGAAGCGAACATAGGATAAGTTTGGTTAATTATATTTATAAAATAAATATAAATGGTTATATCGGGTTATTTTTTCAACCTGGTTATTGTTAATATTAATATTTCCTGCTATTATGAGTTATTTCAGAGTGAAAAAATTCACGTTTATATTTGCTACCCTTACATCCTCTTTAACTTGCTTGAACCGATTAACGTTCGTCTTGTTACCATCATACTTGTCAAAAATTCTCTTCCTAAACCTGTTTCAGTACACTCTCGTCAGATGTCCGTAGAATGCCGGTCTTCGCTTACGTATTGGTTCCGTGATTCTATCTAACTCCCGGTAAACTTCCTTGGTATCAGTCTTTCAGCAAGTTCCAGTTTATTTACTTCCCCTTGGTTCAGTGCTACGCATTCGACCGCGTATAAAACTCCCGATCGCATTAGTTGTATAGTGCCTGACCTTGCTCATCCTTGAGATCCGTTTCTTAATATACAAGTCATTCGTTAGGCGGTACTATTTAAAAATCTTATTGATTCTGACGTGAAAATACCATGCCTGACCGGGATTCGAACCCAGGAACTCCAGATGAAAGTACCTAAATTTGCTCGTATTCTTAATTACTCAGAGCTCTGTCCGTAATAATTTTGGTAAGTTCTTAATATTCATCATATACACTGTTTTTTCTAGGAAATTTAAAAGCCTGCCTTTTTGGCCATTCTATGAAAAATACTTAGTTATTGTTCTGTCGTTTCTATATATACATATTTAGACACGCGCGCGCGCGCGCGTAATTATGTATGACCATAAAGATATTAAAAGCAATGTTACAACATTATCGCTAGAGTGATAATGAATGATTAAACTGATTTCAAATTTAATTCAAATACCGAGAAAATTTATTAACGTCGTTATTATGTCGCCATCCAACGCAACTATCCTACCCAATTTTTTTTTTTTTTGTAACGTAGATTAATGCTTTTGTGTGAAATAATGAAAAATTTACCGATTAAACCCGAACCTAGTTAATTTAGAAACCGAATTCCGACTGCTATACCAAACGGTCGAATAACAGTTACCTATTATTCACTGTAGTAATAATAATAATAAAAATAACGTTTCTTTAATGGAAATGAACAATAAAACAATAAATAAATTTTATATTCATCTAACAAGTATGTGATCGTGTTTTTATAATCTATTCTACGACAGCATTAGGTCGGTTTGAATATTCGTCTAGGTCATCCGGTGGTAGAATTTTATTGTTGTAGTAACGCTGTTGTAAGCCCTTTTATATTTCTTCCTTTATTTTATTCGTTATATCCTGTCCTCCACCCGTTCACTTCTACTTATACTTCCTCCTAGTCGTCCCTTGTTTTTTCCCTTTTTTTTACCTGTAGTTGTTCATCAAAACAGTGGTGCAGTATTAGTTGGCGTTGGCAGTAGCACGAGGCAGACCGTCGTCAGATTGATGATATTGTTTCACGCGACTTACTCTACGTAACCTACGTGGATTATAAAACAGAACTCCATTTGTTATAGTTTCTTACATTACTTATTCGTTCGTTACTTTACGTATATGTATTTCATAGTAAATTGTAGCTGTAGCATCAACACTACGTACGAAACTTTTACGGATTTAAAAATACCGTCGGCCACATTTTACACGCATGTTTGTAAAGTAACGGTCACGAACGGTTAAAATTATCACGTATTGAATTACGTTTAAATACAACGGATTACGTATGGCTTTTAATATTACAGATAGGGCTCTACTGAAGTATTACGCAAGCGAAATTTTGTTGATTTTATATGTCTACCCTTCAACCCCTACATAAATAACTATAAGCAATTTATTTGTACTTACCGATCGATCCTTAAATAACATAAGATTTCGGTCGTGGATCCAATCCTTTAAAATAAATACATCAAATAACTGAAACAACGTGAACGGAACACGATCCAGATAAGGGAAAATTCCGTGTATAAGAAAAAATCTCTCTGTTTTAAAATTATAAGTATTTATTACAGAATAATTAAAATGACATATTTTATACTGTAGTTACATCATCTTTACTCGCTTAAATCTGTACGATATCTAATTTTTTAAATCCATTACCAAAACAGTTATTACAGCTTGAAAAAACACAAGCATTATACCCTGCCTCTATCAGGTTAACTCCCATGAAACAAAATCATGTCGCACTGAGACTATCGTAATTGCTATGAGACATGTATTACTGTTTCGCATAACGTTTCCATGATTACCACGAGATATGATTCTATACCTCAGTGTGAAACTACCAGTTTTTGGATTGAACAGCTTCGTTTGAAAGAAAAATTTACAAACGATTTACTAGTATCCTTGGCGATTGCGAACTGATTTTCATTTTTAATTTTTAAAATTTTGTGTGCATAATGGGACATTTATATATACCAGCCGGTCAGGACTCGCTTCGAACGCCCAACCGTGAACCTTCGACGCGTTCGTCGTATCCTCATGTTTGTGAGAAATTAAATATTTTACAGAAATAGTTTAAGAAAAGAAATATTAATGTGTAAACAATGTTTTTCTAAATATTTTGTGTTTTTATATTTAAAATAGGCTTAAGGAGTGAGCAGATATAGAATTTAATAGAAATATAATGTTCAACGCTAGCCATACTGATAACAGGGAATTGACTTGGGAACGCCTTCTTTTTCGTTTAGCTTTGTGTGTGTTTACGTGAGGTTGTGTTAGTTGTCAGTCCAACTTACTGCTATCGGCGCAGAGCTGACCACGTAATGCGCCGGCTGGTTGCGCGCCGACTCTCTCCACTAAATAAAGAATCCTTTTTTTTTAATTTTTCTTTTTCTGTTTAGCCTCCGGAATCACGTAAGGTATTACTTCAGAGGATGATATGTATGATTGATATGATAAAAAAGGATTGATATGCCTTGATTTAAAAAAAAAAATCACGTCTCAAATCAAAGTAAATTAAATCACTTTTTCTTATAAATAAGATTTTTATAGTTAAAAAGACCCAAATTAGTTTAGTAATTTTTCTTATTGATTTTGTTTATATCAGATTAGTAAAATTCAGTGATTTTTTTATAGACCTTTAAAATTAATTAACCTATCACTATCACGTTCAGTCCGGGCAATGTAAATAAAAAAAAATATTATAATTTATAATTGTTATTAACATGGTTACCGTTGTTTAGTTGTTTTATTTTCTTTGTTTTCATAATATGGAATACGCTTTGAGATGTGTAATTATTATTCATTGTATCTGGTGGCCACGAAATATACATCTGTCTCAATATTTATTAGATTTTTGAAAACCGAATTGGCAAATAACATTTTTCATTTAAAAATAGTAAGAGCATACGACAGTCACTAAAATAAAAAAAAAAAACGTTTGACTCTGGTGGATACTTTCCTTCAAATGAGTCGGGTAGCCCTGGAAAAATCAAAAATATTATTATAGCTGTCAACCTGTTAAACTATGAAAAGTTTTAATAAAAAGCTGAAATGAATATAAATAACAAAACAAATTTTAAAATGTAGTACATGAAAATATCAATCTTTAAATACATAAACAATATTGATTAATGATCAATCAAGTATCTTCGTATACTGACTGTAAACCAACACAGCGAATAAAAAGACCCTCACAAATGAGAATTGTAAATACTATTAAGCTTATTTTCAACAATTTTCGAAATATTCAACTGCCAAACCGCGATGAGGCTGAATTTGATAAAACGTATAAAATTAGTTTCAAACTTTGGCTGAGCGCAAGTTTCCTTAGTATCAGGTCGTTCATCGTCTAAAATTCCTATAAGATTATGAATCAACAAAAAACTGATATCTATATTCCGGTTGCTAAGGGAAAAAAAGGAAACGCTTGAATGTCTGCAATTATTGAAACACAACTCGATACTTCGGAATCTTCATGTGACTCGATGAGGTACCATGAGAATGACACGATTCGGCAGTAAACATACTGCATCGAAATGAGATAGACCAAACATATATAAAAATTTCTATCCGTTTAACGGCACATAGCTATCGGATAACTCTTTGCAATTATCACCTAAATTCTACGTAAAAAATTTCCTTCTCTTGTATAGTAAGCCTTAAAAAAGACCCCGTTTTTCCGTTATTGAAAAAACCACACAAGTATCGTCAATGTTTCTTCGTTTACGGTTCTGTGTGTTGAATATTAACGGATTTTTCAGAAAATATAAATAATTTCTCTTTTTCCTTTATCGTACGAATCGGTGGCTACAATTTCTCGTAATTCATCATTTTTAACTTGTACAACATTTCTTTTTAATTTTTATTTTATCCAGATGTCATAAAATTAAGAAAATTATCTTTTATTATCACTTTTGCAAATCATACGATTTCTGAGGTTGTTTCTTTATGAGCTTACATCTGTTCTCTTTAATTAACGAATGGGAAAAATATTTTTATTACGTCATATATATATATATATATATACGGATTAAAGCAAACTAATTGATCGGTACTAGGGGTTTTCCGGTTCGGGAAAGAATATCTTGTTTCCCTGGAAACTTTGTGTTGGGCAAGCACCTGCGCCTAAATGGAGCGTTAAGTTTGTCTTGGCATGGGACTGTTTGTCTCGTGGTTCTTCCGAGAACAGATCGTCCTTAATCAACACCACCCCTTTTCCATCATTCTCAATTTTTGTACTAGGTTGCAGATCGGATTCTGTTACAACGGTGCGCAGAATATCCTAGGGCTTGTAGAGGCACTGCATCTTTAGGTAGGAAACATACTTTGCGGACAACATTCCGGTTACTGTTAAAATTAAAACTTACGGCTGAACTGCCTGTTTGTTTTAAAGTAGGGCTTCTTCTAAAATATAAACTGTTAACGTTATTTTTTATTTCAGAAAAAAAAATTTAAGACTAAACCTTTTAGAAAAAAATCAGCTCGATTTTAAAGAACTTAGAATTTTTATAATCTCGTTCTTTTACAAAAATTAATTTAAACTACACCCCCCCCCCACCAACAATAAAGAAACAAAAAAAAAACATTCTACATATTTATTTCTTCAATTCATTTCGGCAAAGAGTTAAAACTTCTACGACAACGGGAATTACCTTCTGTTTGGCACTCAATTAAAATATTAAGAAAAATGCTACATACAAATAATCTTCATACTATAGAACATATATATACATGAACATATGTTTTCAATTTTTTCGGATAAATATGAAGATTCTTTTTTTTTTAGTTCAATTCTAATGCCAAATTTTAAAGTACGGTTATTTGAGATCTTTACAATTAAGATTTATTCTTAACTACGCTGTTTCTTTACAAACACAACGTATCAGCTTGCAAAAAAAATATAAAAAAATCATATATAAAGTAAAACATAAATTTTCGCCTCTGTAAGGGGTTGGGAATACAAACTTGTTAATTTGGGCCCCTTTTATGCTTTTTCTCAACTAAAAATAACCACACGTTATGAAACCATCATATATATAATTTGACCGGAAATGTTGCAAAAGAAAATATCACAGGTAATAGATACGCAAACAGGGATATATATGGGCTTTAAATACGATAAGTTTTGTAAATGACATAACGGTTAATGTTATTCTCATTGTTTTTTTGTACACAGAAATTGTATCCAAATAAATTATCATAAAAAATAACAATACACGAACAGTTTAATAATAGAAAATATAATATAATTATAATTATAATCATCTTATAATCCAATCACTATACGAAAATAGTGATAATAATGATACTAATAATAAATAATAACTGGCAACATTCATTTGTACGTATGAACGAGCAATGCTACTGTATTGCACACTGCAAGGGGTTGGTCGGTAGGATTCACTCAATCCACCCCTAAATAGGGGATAGAGGATGGTATGGGGAAAAGGGTAGCCAGACGACGACTAGGACGAGAAGAAGGGTGGTCGGTGAGGGTAGTGAGGTGGGCCACGTGCAGGAGGCAAAGGGGAGAGGGGATATACCCAGTGCGATGTGGAAAAATCAATGGCCCCGCCCACTCTAACATAACACGCAATTAGCATGCGAACTTCTCTCTCACAACTCACCAATACACGTGCACATATTAAACTATATATATATATATATATATATATATATATATATATATATATATATATATATATATATAGAAAATGTGTGCGTGTGTATGGCGTGTATATATACATACAAACACAAATTATTACTGTTATCCATGGATACAGTCGAAAAAGAAAATAAATATTATTAATTAACGAGATAAGTTAACCTGGAATTTTATATATATAAAATAGAATTCCGTGATCTTAATACTATTAACATTCACAATTATAAGTAAATTCAAAATAGTTACAAGCGTATCGAAGTCGGTTAAGTTAAAACAATGAATAATAAACGAGGGTTAATATCGAACAAATTAAAACAAAACTTGATAAACAGTAAAATATTAGTTTACAAAAGATCAAACAAAATACCCGGATAATCTGATATAAATTTATTTCTCTTTTATATGAATAAAAATTAATCGTTTTATAAGTCTTTAAATTCGAATAATTAACTAACAGAAGCGATTATTTAAAAATATCATAAATATAAATCTAAATTCAGTACCACTGTAATCTATACAGAAATAAATATAACTGAAGTTTAGTCCGTACATCGATCAGAACACGCTTTCATCATGGAGGTATATTTACATTTCTTACCAAAAAAAAACTTATGAAAATTACTCACTATTATTTTGATTAATCGTTTACCTATTTATCCGGTAATCAATAGCACAAGTGAATATTATACGACTAGAAAATGAACCGACTTAAATCTTCGTTAAACCTTACTTAAAAGTTAATCGACCCCATAATGACCCATCAGTTCTTGGAATCAACATAGTAAGCCCAACCGATAAATTTACTATCTGGTGGTCTACATTTCATTTAATATTATTTATGTCCCTGTATGCAGAAAAGTCGTTCGTAAGATACGCAATGGCAAGATACTTGAAAATTGAAGAAAAAAAGCAAGTAATGCAGAGAAACGACATGCAATGATTACATCCTAGCAAAGGCTCTAGACAATTAAGGGGTATGTTTTAATTTTGCAATAATTTTTCTAACTATGTTTCCTTATTTCTCACACCAAAATATATATATGTATTTAAATAAATTTTTTATATTTTTAATATAGTTTTATTTTATTTCTTTAATATATTCTTATATGTGTGTGTGTGTGTGTGTGTGTGTACGTACGCGTATGGTGTAATTCTTACGAAATTATTTTATAAATACATAAGTATTTCATAAAATAAGATATAAGATAAATCTCTAGCATTTTTTTTTATACCACAGCTATGGGTTGAAGATTAAAGTAATTCTTTTTAATTAAAGTAATTATTTTTAAAGAATTAAACACCGACTAAATGAAATCATTGCGCTAAATAATTTAATTTCTTATATCTTTTAATGTTTTATCTTTTTTTCTAAATACGAAGGTCATTCAATAATTAGACACAAATAAACGCAAAGGCAAAACAGTCGGAAAGAGTATCATGACATTTTTAGAACAGTAAAATTGTAACCCTTTGATGACTTTCGATCAGCTGTACAATTGTTCTGTTTATAACCTCAAATCTCGTTTGCGATAGAAGTCCTCCTGATTGAATTTTGAATTATTTAAAACAGCGTGCAGCGATCTGATTTTGCATTTCTTACATGGCGGTAGAAAAATTTAAAGACGGTCTAACTTCAGTGATTGCCGAACACCGTTCCGAACGTCCGATCGAAGTTTCAACTACTACGCTTGAAACTGGCGTAGACTCTTCGTCCAAGAATCCCGACCGGTATTACGGTTGACATAGCTGAAAAATTACAAGTGTCGGTACAAGCCAAAGTACCGTAAAATAAGCGGAAGATGGATTCCGATAGAGTCGACAGAACAACACAAGGAGACAAGAATTCCCAGGTGCACAGAACTGACACAACGGTATCAAAAGAAAGGTGTTTGTTTTTCTACAGTTTTCTACGTTTTAATGAGACGTGGATTCACCATTATGAACCGAAATCAATAAGCGGAGCGTGTAGTGGACGCACAGAAGTTAAAATGTAAAGAAAAAATTCCGAGCCTGACCATCAGAAGAAAAAAAAATCTAATTTTGTCGAGTTTCTAGATCGACGAACGATAAATAGCACACACTACTGTGAGAAGGTTCTCAATAAAGTGAAGCAAGCAGTGTTGAAAAACGCTCTCGATCTCATCGCAAAGGTATCATTCCGCTTTGTGATAAAGCCCGGCCTCACGCAGCTCATGTAACTGAGAAAACCACTGACAAATTGTATCGGGAAGTACTAACATGGCCCTATCGGATTTCTGTTTGTTCGGTCCACTCAAGGATGCGCTACACGGTCAGAAGTTTAATAGTAATGACGACGTCAAAGGAAATGCGATAAATTGACTCTATTATGCCTGCTGCTTTCTTTGCAACAAGCATAAATAAGCTAGTTCAGAATTGGTAGAAGTGTATTAATGTTGCGGAAGATTATGTTGAAAAGTGAAAAAACGTCACATTGATTAAAAAAACGTTTTAGTTCCAGAGCAATTTGTCTTTAATTATCGAATGACTCTAGTTACATCAGAAAATTTTATTTATATATATTACAGTTCAATAACGAGGTATGAAAAAAATATATAAAATATTTTCACATCCTTATAAACAAACTTTATGTAATTTTTCTTTAAAAAAATCTTCCTTTGGATTAGACAACACTGCATATAAAAATAAATAACAATAAAATAATTGTTATAAACTAAGATTAAACTTAGTCTTATCCTAAGTTGGAACAGAAACACGTTTCTCATCACTGTGAATTGTATATCCTGTTTTTTACAGAGAAGAATTTTTAAAAATCAAAGTAAAACAGTTTTGCGAGTTATTTAAAAGATCTTACATTTTTCGTTGAATTTTCATAAAAAATTATATTAAGAATTACGAATAAAATTAACAAAAGTATAAAGACTTTTATTAAATACTTTTAGTAAATACTATTCTGCATTTTGTCCTTTTAATTAAGATAAAGTAAAGATAATTGCAGTTATTAACGGTGTAAAATTATTATTTTGCTCTCAACATCCAACATAAAAAAAATTGTCGTTCAAAAATCCAAAAGGAGATCAAAGGGAAAACAACAGAATGTATCAAGTTCTCATTTGTTACTCATGTTACTTTCATAACCTATTCTACTCGTGAAAATAATGGAAAAAGTTCATATAAGCATAGTGCTAAAATACTTCGTTTGTGAGTTAAGGCTAGTGAAAAACTTCGCTCGGATTTCAGCTACCCCGGTGAAATGAGGTCGTACTGAAATTTTTAGGACGTTAAGTAAGGAGCAGAATTAGTGATTTCTTGTTGTTTTTGACTTGAGAAATCGAATAAAAATCGTCCCTGCAGTAGTTTTTGAAAAATCTCGGGTGAAAACCAAAATATTTGAATAAAAAAACCCTTACTTTTATGTTTGACGTGCAATAACTTTGTTAAATGGGTAATAAACACGTAAAACCTTTAAAGTAAACTCGTACAAAAATTAATTCCGAACAAAATTATGTAAGATAAGTTGAGTTAAACCAAAGAAAAGTTAGAAAAATTCGAATTTTATTTATAAAAAGTTCACACCACCAAACAGGAATTTGGTTTTTGTTTACATTAAATTAAATCTTTTCTGACAAATGTAAAATTGTACCTTTTTTTAAATACAATTCGAATTTTTCTAACTTTGTTTCTCTGTTATTCAACTCATCTAATACAATTTTGTTCAAAATTAAATTGTCTACAAGTTCTGTTTAAAAGATTTACGTTGTTATTTACCCATTTAACAAAGTTATTGCACGTCAAACATAAACAGAATTTTTACCTCAATTTATTGGTTTTCACCACAAATTTCTCAAAAGCTACAGCAGATACGGATCTGGGGCCGATTTTATTCGATTTTTTAGGTCAAAAATCATAGGAAATCATTAATTCTGCTCCTTAATTAACGTCCTAAACATTTCAGAACGACCTCTTTTCACCCGGGGGGGGGGGGAGATTAGCTGAAATCCGAGCGATATATTTCACTAACCGTAACTCGTAAACGAAGCGTTTTAGGACATATATTTATATGAACTTCTCCCATTATTTTCAAGAGTAGAATAGGTTATGAAAGTCCCGGAAGAACTTCGTGATACACTCTGTATATCGTTAGTTGATATTTAATTCTTTAAAAACAATCGCTTCAATTGATCGATCTTCTACCCGCGATCCCAGGACTAAGAAAAAAGTTTATTTCATTAAATTCTTGTTGATTTATAATATAACTGTGACAGGATTAAAATGTTAGACGCTGATAATAAATTTTTCATTTTATTTAACTTCGTTCATTATTTGTCGAATTTTTAATAAATACACTGTACTAGTAATCATCATAGAACTAAATTTAATGAATAGATAACAGTTTAAAAGATTTCCAAAGCGAAATGGAAGTATCTCAATTTTTTTCTTAAATAAAACGTATTACTTTTTAACTAAATAGTAAAATGTTTAATTAATTACGTTAAAAGTATTTAAATAATATCATAAATTGTTTAAAAATAATTAGAAAATCTTGTTTAATTAAAAAGTAGTGAACATTGGGATACGCCCCTTTTAGCTTAAACCAGCATTCGCCTGTAAAAGTTACATTAATTGTTATATATTCGATTAAATTATTGTTAAACTGGATCGCGGCCCCCCGAGCCAGTATAGATTAGAAATATTGGACAGAAGGTGGAAAAAAGGTCGAAGACCTGAATGACTACCGGTAAATAAGATATTTCAACGAGTTAATAATATATATTCTCTAAACGTCTGGGAAGTTTTCTTTTGTCGGATAATAGCTATAATTTATTTCTCCTAAAAAGATTATTTCTTCGTCGTTAAAAAAAAGAACGATAAATTTATTACGTTTTATTCTAGCGCTTGCTTCAATTAGTCGTACAAAAATTTAATTCGTATTCATTATTTTATACTTGTGTTAATATTTTGGGGAATTGTTTTTGGTTACGTAAATTGTTTTTTTGATCACGATTTAAAAAAAACACTTAATTTATTGTATAATAAAATTACGTGTATTCTTAGTCAACACACTGTTATATTTCAATGAATAAAGTTTTTTTATTTTTCGAAACTGATTTTTTTTTTTACCGCTAACAAAACGCTATATTTAACTGGGTTTCGCAGTTATAAATAAGTTACAGTCTACTAACGATGTTGTGATTCTTAAACTGTTTTGGCCGCGGTTAATTTTTAAATCTAAAATTAGACCGGGCAATGAATGAGAAAATTTCACTTTCAACACAAAATTAAAAAAAAAAAAATGTAATTTACAGTGTAAAATTACTTACATTATATCTAAGTAGAACTCATGTCCTTATAATTTAATTACAAAAGTATTTTAAACAAAAAATGTTTTAAGGCTAGATATTAGACAGATGTAAAAAGTAACTGAAGGCACGGAACCTGAGAGGAGGGGGGAAGCACGACTTTAAATTTACGATTTTGTTTTCTTATTAACATTTACTTCTACCGTGAATATTTATTACTACATTTATAATTAATTAACAGGATGTGTACTTATTAAATAAATTACGTTCTCTTTATCCACGAATAAAAAAACTAAATTTTTGCTATTCAAAATAAATAATATTCATTCCAAAATATCTTCCTAGAGTTCTAAATAAAAATATATATATATATATATTATTTTAAAGTAACATTTTAAAGTAACAATTTAAAGACGAATTTATATTAACCTTGGCTGAAATAAACATAATTTCACAACAAAACATACAACAGAGGGCTTGCTTTGTCCTCTTATTTGATTAAACGTTTCCCATATTTTTTCGGACAGGTATATATATTAACCTAAAAAATAATAAGATAAAAAAAAAATAAATCTCAAAAAACTTGTCTTAAAAAGTAACAAATATTTCTTGAATACTTTATTAACGAGGCTTCACCTTCGACCTCACTCCCTAAAAAAATTCATAAAATCTATTAAAAAAAAAAAAATTAATCGAATATCTTATATAAAGATTCTATATCGCATATAGAATTCATAAAATATGACGACTATTTAATTTTTTAACAGTTAAAAACAGAAAAATGAAATTTAGTTAATACTCTTAGCTCGAAAACATATTTTTTCAACAATAGACCACCACATCATCCCAAGCGCTCAGAAGGCCCGTTGACCTCATGGATGCACCAAGCGCTTGGATCGACTTAAATCCTTTAAATTGAAAGGATAAGTTTGTGACAGGTAATTCTAAATAACACTGAAGAACGAAATATTTATGGACGATCTTTCTTTTTCTGTCTAGCGTAAGGTATTTTACTACAGAGGATGAACGAGGATATGTATGAATGTAAATGAAATGTCTTGTACAGTCTCAAATCGACCGTTCCTGAGAATTGTGGTTAATTGAAACCCGACCGCCAAAGAACACCGATATCCACGATCTAGTATTCAAATCCGAATAAAAGCAGCTTCCTTTGCTAGGATTTGAACCTTAGAACTCTCTACTTCAAAATCAGCTGATATGCGATGACGAGTTAACCACTAGGACCGGCCGGGTCGGCTAACGAAAAACTATCAGGCTGCTATAGCAGCCTGATAGTTTTTCGTTAGTAACTAAAATGGCGACCATTTAATGGTTTTTACTTTAATCTCAAAAGTAGCCAGTATATTCCCATGTAGTGATCTCAAGCGGAAAAAAGGATAATTTTGAGGTAGAAACGTATACAAAACTTTATTCAATTTTTTACCTTTCACTGTTGAGCAGTTTCAATTTTTAGAGCTACCGTACCGATTTTTAAAATTAACTTTGGAAAATATTATAGGGCCGTTATTTTGGTTACGGTTGTCGTAGCCCGAACGTCAAAATGTTTGTTTTTCAATACCCTTTAAAATGATTTGTCACAATCTTACCCTTTTCAATTAAAACTTCTGGTTGTCACTCCCTGGGGGCTCGGAATGTAGTGGACTCATACAAAAAAAATATAGATTGCTTTGAGATAGAAACATTCTCTAAATTAAATTTTTGCATATTAACGGCTGAAAAATTATTTAAGGGTTACCATGACTTATAACACCCAGTAAACACACACATACACGCGCGCGCGCACACACATTTTTTAAAGAAACAATTACAAAATGGATACTTCAATATATATATATATATATATATATATATATGTGCGTATTTTTTTCCCGACTCTTAATAGTAAAATACCTTTTTCATTCTTATACTAAGAACCGTCAAAAAATATTCGCTCTAAAATAGGGGAAGTTATAAAACATTTGGTAATCACAGATTTAAAGCATGAACCCTTTATTAGGGTTCCTAATACCATTAGGTTGCTCTAATGGTAAACGCGTCTTCCTAAATCAGCTGATTTGGAAGTCGAGAGTTCCAGCGTTCAAGTCCTAGTAAAATCAGTTATTTTTACACGGATTTGAATACTAGCTCGTGGATAGCGGTGTTCTTTGGTGGTTGGGTTTCAATGAACCACACATCTCACGAATGGTCGAACTGAGACCGTACAAGACTACACTTCATTTACACTAATACATATCATCCTCATTCATCCTCTGAAGAATTATCTAAACGGTAGTTACCGGAGGCAAAACAGGAAAAAGAAGATATTTAAAGCATAAAAAAAATAATAAATATATAGAGGTTACATTACTTTTCACTGATAAAAGATCCGACAATCCGCGTGTATTTTTTATATAAATTTGTTCCGCTTACTTGTTTTAAGCAAACAAAAACAGAAATATTTAATGAATGGCCAAAAGCAAATGGTGCAATGTTTTTTCCAATTCTAATGAAATACTTCGTCGTACTAACTAATATTAGTATTGTAATTTATTTTCGATATAATGAATTGAATTTTATATCCGGTTTGTCTTGACATTTAGGATATTAATTAACATTTACCAATCAGACTAGAGGATTTTGAGTGCAAGTAGATACGTAACTATTACTACTTTTTTTCTGTCTAGCTTCCGGGTACCACCGTAAGATATTACTTCAGAGGATAAATGAGAACGATATGTGTGAATGTAAATGAAGTGTATTCAGTCTTAGTTATTCTGTCTCAGGTCGGACATTACTGAGAGGTGTGATTAATTGAAACCAACCGCCAAATCCGGTATCTACGATCTAGATTCAAATCCGTATAAAAGTAATTGCCTTAACTAGGATTTGAACCTTAGAACTCTCGACCTTGATATCAGCTGATTTAATACGACGAGTTCACCACTAGACCAACCCGATTAATTTACTTTGTAGTTGCAAACAGTTTTGAAATGTTATGTTGGCAGTATATTACTCAGCTGTGTATGACCTAATGGCTTCTAACTTATCTGTACTGGAAAGGAAATAAATAATGTTAGAGACTCTAGAAGAATCGGTTCAGGAAAATGAAGAAGCCGGACTTGAGAATTTCTCTTGATGGTTTGTGGCAGAAACGTCCCTTCCTCAATGGCCACAAGATTGGATACGGGTAAAATCATTGATGTGTCCATAATGACTAAATATTGTAAGTGTAAGAATAGATTAGAGAATGTGTATATAGTATCTTGTCAAGCAAATTACAGCGGTGTAGGCGGTAGAGTGGAGATTCAGGGAGCGAAAGAAATTTATAAGCGATCACCGACAAGAAATGTACGCTATCGCTATGTAAACTACTTTGGAAATGGTGATTCCAAAGCGTTTCAAGTCCAAAAGAGAATGGGCAAGCGTCTGCGACAACTGAAATTACGGAAGATAGGGGTGAAATTAAATGATGGCAGCTCTCTTGGAAAAAAATAGGGTTCCTTAATATTCAAAAATACTATGGTTTAGCAATAAGAAATATTGATAGCTGGTACGCTATACATAAAGCTGTGTAGGCTGAGTATATACACTTATCCTCAACCGATGAAATACCACAGCATGGACTGTGTCCCACTAAAGCCGAGAATTGGTGAAAATTTCAGACGGCTAAAGTTGAATATAAGGAATGTAAACATTCTCAACATTTTCATTTTCCCAGTGTTGTTATGAATAAAGTGAAACAAATTTTCAGGGATGTCTAAGGTACGGAGCTTCTTGCAAGATGTGTAAAAAGCGAGATTGAAAACCCTAACGAATCTGTCAACAGCGTAATTTGAGCAAGATTACCAAAAACAGTCTTTGAAGGAATGCAAACTCTTTAGTTTGGTGTACATGAAGCTGCAAGCTGTTTTAATAAAGAATATATAGTAAGGTGCTTAGTTCTGAAGAGATTGGGGATAACTCCTGGTGTCAATTGTGCCAGGGTTATGGAATCACTAATCAGAGAAAGATTGCGTCAAGCTCATCGTCAGTTGCAAGAATTATTGAATAAAGCTTCAGAAGAAAAAAGAAGTCCAAAAGAAAACTGGAGGAAACACTGGAAGAGAAGGACCAAACTGCTGGATCTTACCAGTCCAGTCCAGGTTTCTACTAAATATAGGTACATTTAACTTTAAACCATGTTTTTCGAAAATTTAGTTTTTTCAGAATTTATGTATTCTTTTTTCAGCTTCTGAAAAATCTACAGGGATGAACTTGTTTTTGGGTATTCAGGAATAACATGAAGTTTAACTTTTGAGTGAAACAAAATTGTAGATCATCTTCAAGTAGAAATAAAAAATAAAAATCACCAGTTTTCAGAATTTAACCAAAAGAAAAATCGTAACTTTATTCTGAAACGAAGTTTTGAAAAACAATTTCCTTCAAATTATTCAGAAAGCTTTCAGAACAATCAATTCAGAAGTTGCAGAGAAAAAGGAGCATAAACTTGTTCAATTTAACATTAAAGTATACGGTAGTTCCAGTCCCCTTAAATTGATACATACTGACGAATAAAATATTAACAAATTTCAACGATAAATAAGAAGATTTCTATACTATTAATTTAATAAACGGGATTTCTTTTTAATTTTAATTCTTGATCTAAAACGAAGTTTTCGAGCAAAATAAGATTTGAACCGGTTGGAAATATAAATAATCAAAATTTTGTCAGGTTGGCACCCTCAAACAGAAACCAATAATGAAAATACAAGGAGTCAATCTATATTAAAAAAATCAACATCTAAAATACATAAAAAATAACAAGACAGAAAACAAAAATATTAAGTCAAAATCTGTAAGCCTTACGAAATGCGGTTTTTCATCTATAATCGGACATTTAGAATAGAATTAAACATACGTGGAACTTCATTTGAATCCTCTATTAAAAAAATAATTTAAATTGCAAACGAACTTTGTAATTACGAAAAACCTCTGTTTTAAAGTTACAGTAAAGACGTATCGATTAAAACTAAGCATGAACCTAATCGACAATGCTGAGTATCAACAAATTCCTCTAGGGTGACAGTGTTTTAATTGGTGTAATCGCTGAGAATAGATTACAACAAAAAAAAAATGCTGGGCAAGAATCAAAAGTATATTTTGATTCTTGTTCCGCGTAAAGCTGTATAAGCTTTCCAGGGAGACATTTATTCAAAAATATGATCATTTATTCAATATGATCAGTTTTTCTCCTGGTAAAATAGATTAGATTACTAGTACCAAAAGAAATCGTGAGATCCAAATTAAAAAAATCTCACTGTGCAAAACTCACAGCAAAACAGCAGCGCGTAACGTAGCAAGGTGAATAGTAGCAAAACGGATGTAAGTGTACAGAACAAGGATGTGTTATAGATTTAGATTTAAGGAGAAGCTTAAGGAGAGAATTTAAGGCGAGATGCTTATCGGATAAAGCCGATACATCTTGCATTACTTCCTAATGTAACACGAAACCTACAATACGATGATCTATACTTGATCAAATAACAAATCAATGGCAAATATCTTCTTAAAGAAAATCTGATGTGGGCACCACATAACTTCCTTGTACGCTTATTACATTACATATATACATTTTTTTTTAAATTAAAAGTACATAAAATTTTATTTCATCAATAACTTCTGATTTTTTTCCTTCTTTTTATTGTTATTATTGAATTATTATAAATCGTAAATCTTTTTACAATCAGAGATTAATAATTATTAATAAATCAATACTTTTAAATTAAAAAAAAAAAAAATAGATGAAGTCTGATTTGAACCGATGTACCTTCTCCTTGTATGATCCAAATACTACATTTTTTTTTTGTCTTCTGTCATTTGACTGGTTTGATGCAGCTCTCCAAGATTCCCTATCTAGTGCTAGTCGTTTCATTTCAGTAGACCCTCTACATCCTACATCCCCAACAATTTGTTTTACATACTCCAAACGTGGCCTGCCTACACAATTTTTCCCTTCTACCTGTCCTTCCAATATTAAAGCGACTATTCCAGGATGCCTTAGTATGTGGCCTATAAGTCTGTCTCTTCTTTTAACTATATTTTTCCAAATGCTACTTTCTTCATCTATTTGCCGCAATACCTCTTCATTTGTCACTTTATCCACCCATCTGATTTTTAACATTCTCCTATAGCACCACATTTCAAAAGCTTCTAATCTTTTCTTCTCAGATACTCCGATCGTCCAAGTTTCACTTCCATATAAAGCGACACTCCAAACATACACTTTCAAAAATCTTTTCCTGACATTTAAATTCATTTTTGATGTAAACAAATTATATTTCTTACTGAAGGCTCGTTTAGCTTGTGCTATTCGGCATTTTATATCGCTCCTGCTTCGTCCATCTTTAGTAATTTTACTTCCCAAATAACAAAATTCTTCTACCTCCATAATCTTTTCTCCTCCTATTTTCACATTCAGCGGTCCATCTTTGTAATTTCTACTACATTTCATTACTTTTGTTTTGTTCTTGTTTATTTTCATGCGATAGTTTTTGCGTAGGACTTCATCTACGCCGTTCATTGTTTCTTCTAAATCCTTTTTACTCTCGGCTAGAATTACTATATCATCAGCAAATCGTAGCACAATACTACATAAATTAAAATTTTATTATGCTATAGTTCTAGAACTAATGCAAGTAAATAACCGTTATGATATATCGGTGAAAAGCTCTCAATGAAAACTTATTACTGCAGTTAAGAAAACGTCCAAAATTCAGATTTTTTTGGATGTTGGGATTTTTCGGACACTTTTGGTTCAGTCGAATGCAATCAAAAGGGGAGATGCACAACTAGATGTTACAACGTCCTAAATCCAAAATTTCAACATCCTACGGCTAATCGTTTTTGAGTTATGCGAGATACATACGTACGTACAGACGTCACGCCGAAACTAGTCAAAATGGGTTCAGGAATGTTCTAAATGGATATTTCCGTTGTAATCTGAAAACCGAAATTTTTCGCGATCACAATACTTCCTTTTCCTTTCCTTCATTCACGGAAGTAAAAAAAAGAAATAAAAGCTTTCTTGAAGAAGCTGTGTTTTATCTACAGGTATTATTATTTTCAATGTTTTGTTTTCTGCATTTTTTTTGTTAAACCGAACAATTTTTAAATTTCGGTACTATCATTATCCTCCCCAAAACCATTTTTGATATTTATTTTGTTATTCCTCTGACCTGTCGCGTCAATAATTAGACTAATTAATTATTTCTTCACTATTAATATGGTCTTCAGCGGTTGATATTTTTTTAAATATGAAACCATTTTATGTGAATTTTGGTTTGCTCGCCCATCTCTCAGATTTTTATCGAAAATAATCCAAGAGTTATTATGCAAGGAAATTCACATTCACTGCGCGTGAATAAAACTTTCTTAATAAATAACATGAAGACTCGGAAACAGAAACAATCGAAATTTTGTAAAGATATAGAAACGCCATTAAACAACTTTATTTTCTGCGGCAACAGACACAGTAGATACAACAAACAGATAACAGCCGTCCGAAAGGAGAACGCGGCGGTTCATAACGTTGACAGATGATATTAAACAATTATTCAGCCGAAATGGTGCTTGTGCACATTCGTAAAGGTGGTGGGGGTGGGGGGCAAGTTTCACGTGATATTGCGGCGGTAGATATTACACGCTACCTGATGTGTGTGTCTGTAAGTGTGTACGAGTGTATGCGAACCGTTTTTAATCTTGTGCCCCACACGGTACACCCGCGGTCTCTACATTCTACTCTATAATACTACACTGCTGTTAGCTACCATTTGTCAGGTTCCACCCGCCGGGCGAGAGATACAGACACCCCTTTTCTAACCTTTACCAAATTACTTTTTAAGGTCGTTCTGGACAGTACCGCCGCCGCGCAACTCGTTCGCTAACACCGCGCCCTATTTTATACCGTATAACTGTCGGACAGAGAAAGAAAGGGTTCAACGAGCACGGCTCTTTCACTATTACTACCGCTACCACTAGTGCTACTATTACTGACTGCTATAGCTGCTACTTACCGCCCGGTTTGCTAGAATAGCCTACAGCAACCTTGCTTCATATCCAGTACGTCGTGAGTCTTTTACAACAAAGCAGCAAAACGGACGTCAGTATTTGACCCTCACGTACTTTTACCCTATCACTTTTATAATATACAATATAATACGAACAATTCACATGACATTCGGTTTTATATATACGTCTATACATATAAGTATATTTATAATATACACTCTGTGTGTGTGTGTGTGTGTGTGTGTGTGTGTGTGTGTGTGTATGTGTATATATATATATATATATATATGCACACACACAAGGTGTACCACGAGAAAACCGACGTACTTTACTGGTGTATTCCTCTCATCAAAATAATGAAAAAAAATCGCATAAACATAGATATGGAAACGCTTTGTTACGAAGTTACGGCCAGCGAAAGATTTCGCCTGGAATTTAGATCCCCTAATGAAATGAGGTCGTACTGAAAAAAGGACGTTAATTGAGGGGCAAAATTAATGGTTTCCTATGTTTTGTGACATGAAAAATTGAATAATAGATACCAGAACTGTATCTCCAGTAATTTTTAGTATATCCGAAGTAAAACTGAAAATTTTGTTGTCTGAAAGCCGTTTTTTTTAAGGTTTGCAATACAATAACTTTGTTAAATGACCAATAAGTGCGTAAAATTTATTAACAAAACTTGTAGAGAATTTAATTTTGAAAATATTGATGTACATAAGACCAATAAAAATTAAATAAATCTTATAAAAAATCAAAAGTGAACAAAAAATGAAACGACCAGTCATATATATAAATATATAAGAAGACGAAATGCTGAAGACTAGATAATTATCACAAAAGAAAAAAGTTACAAGAATAACGATTAAAAAAAAACAGTAGTAGCCGCTTAGATTTAAGACACCAAGCAGAAACCCCAGGAAGTATATGTTATGTGAACACGGTTACTTTACTTTCCACTTTGACTTTAGTGTGCAATGTATATTCCAGCACTCCGTTAACGGTCATTACAAATACGGTCAGCAACGAGCCTGCCGTATACCTCAAAATCATAGAATATACAGGTCTTATCTCTATCTGCTGTATATCTCTTTCTACCTTATCGACGCAGTAATAAAATAATCCTCAAAAAATCCTTATTATACTTAAAATTAATAACAACAAACACAATTAACGCAGTCTAATAAAGCTGATTCACGACATGCCATTTAATCGAGTGCAAACAAATCCTGTATCCTGATTACTCCTTACTTAATAAACGGACAATTTAAAACTTTATAAAAATTTATTTTTCACGTGTTAAAAAAAAAGTTTATTTCAGAATATAAAAAATTTTGAAGATTTGTTCGTCGCAGCGAAATGAATTACAAGAAAAATAATTTTTGCACGTATCATTGACAATAACATAACTAACCCCTACTTTGTTTATACAGACATTCCGTTTAACCGGGCTCAAATACAACAAATCATTTTAATCAAGTCCGTTAAAAGAGGGAAAAGTAAAAACAATCGACACACTATGCGTCCTGCTTTCGAATGGAATGTAACACAGAAACAATTAATGTCTGCACTACAGTAATAAACAGGTACGTTCGCGTAATAATGATGATTAACTGTTTATCCTGAAGCAAATTATTCGACGGAAAATAATTCGCGATAGATTAATATCTATGTATACACACGTCACAGCTTTTTTTGTTAAATACAAAAAAAAAAAAGATTCAATGCTATAAAGATTTCCCTTACGTTTTATTTATCGTATTATATATTTACTTGTAGTTAATCTTCATCCAAGGTCTGGCTCTAACAGTTGACCCTTCAGTTGTATCGGATACTTCCGAACGCCATACATCTCTGGGAATAGGCGAGGAGACTGATTCTTATAGAATCTATACGGGAGAAACAACATAATCCTTTGAGAAACAGTTTTTTTTATAAAGAGTATTCATTTTGTACTTTAATTCGAACAGATCGTGTTTTGAAGCGCTTTTATTTAGCCTATACTCATTCTAGTCTGACATCCCGAGAGATTATGAAAGATTTTGGTTGAAACTGTTCGTCTTGAACTGCAGATCCTCTGCGGATGATCATCTTTCACAATCGCAGCTCATTTACCGATTTTCCTTATATCGACTCCTTCCTTCCTCCTTTTCAGTTTTGACCGGTAAAACGGGCTTTACCCCGTACATCCGACCTTGGCCCGGTTGATTTTTAGGTAAAACAAGGTTTTAGGTAGAAATAAAATATTTTATTACCCGATTAAGTACGGTCTAAAGGTAAGGAATCGGCCACTATTGTATATCCTGTAATTCAGTACTGGTCTTGAATAATAATAGACGCTGATGGTAATGCTGGTTAAATTCAAACCGGCTCTCGGGCTGTTAATTTATAGGCAGAAAACAGACTTTTCCTATGCATAGAAATAAAGTATTTACGTACCACACGTAAAGAGAGGAGGACATATACAGTCAAATTCCTGTAACTTGAATTCCTATAACTCGAAATTTATTCTAATTCTCGGCTGTATTGTATTACGTTATACGGAAATATAATCCCTTTAACTCGAACAAAAATCATATAAGTCGAAATAAAGATTTTTCAGTTTATTACAAAAAATAAATAAAATAAAAAACTAGTTTAACATTAGGCCTAAATACCGATCTCATTTTCAGTTCAGAAATTTTAAATAAGCATGATTCACTTCTTATACAATGCGATAATAAAAAAAAAAAAATAAAGAAGGAAGCGAAATCTTAAACACCCCGCGTCAATATACACCGGAACTCGTTTGTCGTAAGAAGTGTCGGTCAATGTGTCTTTATAACCGTGTTAGCTCGTATGCATAGTTTTCGTATGTCTGTTGAGCTTATTTGCTGCTGTAAACAAGGGGGTTCTTATTCTTTCCTTATAACGACTTTTATGTGTTTAGTTTTTGCACAACTAGGTTCAGTTTGGTTAGTTGTTTTTACAATGTTTCTGTTCTTTTTTTAAAATGTCGAATAGAAATTTAAAAACTACGTCATTAGATGATAAAATAAGGCTCATAATGGAAGTAGACGAGGGAAAAAAGAAGAAAAACGTAATCGCACCGGATTTCGGTACACCACCCAACACCGCTTACAACGATTTACAAAAACCGTAAAAATTTTGAAAGGTCCTAATCTTCGTAACTCAGGCGTTATCAAAAGGGTAAATAAAGTCTGTCAACTACCCCGATGTTGAAAAAAGCGTTTTAGAGTGGTTTAAAAACAGTCGCGATCAAAATTTACCTATCAGTGGACTAATTTTACGTGAAAAAGCCGAGTACTTTGCGAGACAGTTCAATTGTACGGATTTCAATAAGCTAGTGTTTTGGGTTTGCTTAAAATGTTTATAAGTTAACCTTTTGGATTCGCTTAATAAGTTTAGACATGGGCATGGAATAATTTTTAAAAATGTTTGAAAGTGCCATCCCAAACCTGTAGGGGAAGACACCCGGCTTGTGACGCTTCCGGTCGCCCCCCCCCCGCCTCGTTCTTAGCCCTCATGGGCTTTAGCGGGAGTCGTCTTTCCCCCTCTAACTTTTTACATCTCATATTAATAAGCCAGGCCTCGTTGGGATACCACCGATGTTAATGCCTCGGTAGACATTTACATCACTGATTTTCAAACTTAGCTTTTGCCTTCGCTGTAAGCCTTGTCCGGATATCTTGAATGTCCTTCATCGTTACCTTCTGAGAACTACCTAACAGAGTTCGCGGAAGCACGAACCCCGCGCCTAGTTCTACCTTTAATTTGAGCCAATTTCTAGTAAATGTCTCGAAATACGAGGCAATTCAACAATAACATACCACCAGAAATGTTGTTCAGGACAACGAAATTTAGTCCTAGTTCCCTTACTGAACTCAACTTCAGTTCATACCCCTGACTTTGTTTCATTATGGACTCCGGTCTGGTCTACAAGGGAGAGGCGGACAGACCTCCTACTTCCACTCAGCTCTATCGCAGAGTCCCGCGTGAGATTTACTTAATTGTAAAAGTGCCACTGTAAATGAAATTTGTAATACGTGGATAACAGTACACTAAAAGAAATTATGAGCATATACAACGAATCGGACATTCTTAACGCTGACGAAACTGGACTGTTTTACAAATGTTAACCTGAAACTTTAACTTTTAAAGATGATAAACGCCACGGTGGGAAACGAAGTAAAGACCGCGTTACAGTTCTTTTAGGTGCGAATATGTCGGGGACAGAAATCTTCTCTTAATTGGTAAATCGAAAAAAACACGTTGTTTCGCTAACGTTAAATCTTTGCCTATTCAGCATGAAGTTAATAGAAAAGCGTGGGTTACTAGTGAAATCTTCGAAAAATGGTTATTCAAATTGGATCGTTATTAACATTCGAAAAATACAAAGACTGTTCTATTTATTAACAACTCCCGGCCATATCCAAAACTGTTTCCTCTGGAATTGTTATCGATAAAATACGTTTCAAATATTAAATCTAAACTCCATCTAATGGATCAAGGCACAATACAAAATTTTAAGCAAATGTACAGAAAAAGGATTATAATGAAAACGGTTAGAGATGGTTGAAAAGAAATAAAAACCAGAAATTAATCTGCTTCATTGTCTATGGGAAGTCAGAAAATCTTGGAATTATGTGATTGAGCCAACAGTTTTTAACTGTTTTAAAAAAAAAACAGGATTTAAAAACCCGCAACCCGTTATTTTGTTGGAATGTAAAAACAAAATAGCTGTGAAAATCTTTGTTCTAGCAACAATAACGGTGATGATGACGATGATAATGAATGGCAGTCAGTTACCGATGTGTACCCAGTGACGTAACTTTTCACGATAATGTTTCTACAGGCGAAGATGTTGTAGTAACCAAATACCCTACTGACGAAGAAGATGTAATCAATACGATTAACGCAAAGGCAAATGAGAATGACACCATAGAATCGGATAACGACCATGATGAAGTACCCTGCATACCGCCCCCAACTTTAACGGAAGTTACAGATAACGTTGAGTCTGTTCAACGATTCGTTTCCTCAAAAGATGATGTACCAGAATCGGTTTTTTCACCGGTGGCAGATATAGAAAAAAGGTTGACTACAATACTTCAGAAGAAACGTCAGACAACTATCAACAATTTTTTTAATCGATTTTAATTAAATTCAGTTTTTTTTTACGAAAGAGTCGATTATTCTTCACTTTTTATTGTATTTTTTATATTTTTAATTTTATTTGAAAACTTTTAAAAACACAATACTTGAATTTAAAACCGAACCGTTTTTTATAAACTGTACAATAATGATATATTTTACTATTCATAATAAGTATAGCCTTTTGTATTTTTCATTCATTTACGATTTTTGTGTAATAAATTATCAGAAAGAAAAAATCTGATTAATGTACATTATTTTCGTGTGTTCAGGGAAGTTAAGTTTGACTTACTAATTATATATGTATGTACCTATATATATATAGTATGTACTATATATACGTACTAACCAGTAGTACGTACTGTATACTGTATTTATAATGCTGAATCATGCCATGTAATAATATAGCTTTGATATAATAAGACTGTATACGGAAAAAGTGTAATATTTTCTCAAACAGTGCTGTACATTTTACGTGAGTGAATTTACAGCGGGTAGTAATCTCGTAACATGTTATGTTTCTCTAACTCGAATTTTTTTATTTCCTTGAATATTCAGTTATAGGAATTCCACTGTACGTGTATTAGGATGTATAATGTTTGTGTATATACGGCAATATTTACGTTAAACTCTCGTTAATCCGGACCTGTTTCATCGGGATTTCGCTTAATACGAACTGTACACGCGCAGTAACATTTTTTCTATTTATGAAGGCTTTAAACATCTACGAATGCAATTATTACAATTAAGACCGTAGTTTTAGAAAAATATACGAACTCAAGATCTGTGTAATGCCGAAGGCAATGTATTAAAGCCAGTAACGGTCGGAATGAGTAAAAACCCTCGCGCAATTAATTTACTGAAATATTGTATCGGTAACTTATACATATGTTACCGACACATTATTTTCAGTAACAAAAGTGCTTGTTTTACGGCATATCTTCACAGACTGGTTCAACAATTATGCCGTTCCGGAAATAAAAAGTTATCAAATAGATATGCTCAAATTTTCTGCCGTATACGTAAAGGCAGTTATTCTTACTGACAACACTCCATGTCATCCTTCTTATCTTCGAAGGGAAGATGGAAAAATAAAGTGTATGTTTTCGCCGGCCAACACGACAGCGTTAATACAAACCACGGATCAGGATGTAATTTCTACTGGAAAACGGCGTTACAAAAAACTATTTTTAAACGACGTTTTGAAAGCGATTGAAACGAGTGATGACGAGAAAGAAGATAACCGGGGTAACCGTACACTTCAGAGCACTCAATCATACAATTTAAGGTAAATGACCTTCAATTTTACAGCAGCAGTGAAGGAAGTAAAACGTTAATAAAGGCGTGGAATAAAATACTTTACGATTTACCAACGAACTAAGAGAACAATGAGGACTACAATGCGGGATCAGAACTAGAAGATTACAAAAATGTTTTATTAAAAGCAGGAGAACGTGACGCTACCCGTGAAGTATCGAAGCGTGGTCAGAGGCCCACAACGATGATCCTGGTTACAAAAATTTAACAGAGGAAGAAATTGCGGAAGATGTAAGGGGAGACTCAAATTGGGATGATGATGATGATAATAATGACGGTACACCGAAAATGACTCTCGGAGAAACAAAAGAGTTCTAAATTATGTGACTGACTTCGTAGAAAGAAGTAAAAATAAAAAGATTTCTGCGTATTACGAATACTTGCGACAACTTAGATTTTTGGTTTCGAATGAAATCAATATTAATTGTTACGTACAGAAGAAAATATGCAGTTTTTCAAAGTGCTTTCTGGAATTAAATCTGCTGATTGCACATCTAATGCTCCCGAACCTGAGCCGTGTTCTTCAAACGATTTGAGTAGAAACTAATTTCAGCAGAAAGTATACGAATGATGAAAGGTTTTGTTCTATTTTTTACATGAATAATTCATTTATTTAAACGTTTGTTTTTTACTAAATTTTTATAAAATGCTGTATATCATAATTTTATTTTTGTTTATATTCTGAACACTATATTTATTAACCAATTATTTTTTTGAATTGTGGTACATAATTTTTAAGCCAAACAAATAAAAATGTCTTATACTGTAACTAAATAATGGTAACTGCTGAATTATATTCTAAAACGCAATAAATAAGTGTATTTTACAGTAAAGTTTGAGTTTTTTTATGTTTTAAATCCATAATTCTCAAATATTCGTGTTAATCCGGACTTTAGGTAATCCGGACAATCTCGAATCCCATTAACTCCGGATTAACGATATTTTATTGTGTGTGTATATATATATATATAAGTAATATTATAATTTTTATTATTAAACACATAAACGTAATATATATATATATGTAAAAAAAGCAAAAAGGAAGACATAGGATGATCGAGAACGAGAGAAATATAGACAGAAGAGAATTTTGAATAGAAGTATTAAGTAACCTTGTGCTTCAATGCCAGCTCCTCACCTCCTTATACACAGAATTCATATCCTATATAACAGAGAAGTACAGCACACACAAGAGGGAAAAAGAAAGAAAGAATGAAAGAGAGTAAAGAGAAAAAACAGAGAGAGAGAGAAACATAAGGCTGGGGATCGCATCACAAAACCAAATAAATCAAACATTTAATCTCGGGGTGGAGAAACTATGTTGCTGGGGAGAAAGAAAGATAGAAAATCAAAAAGAGAAGAAGATAAAGGTACACGTACACAAACACACCCGCAAAGATGTATAAAGAAGGGAAGAATTTTAGTGTGTTTGTGTGCGAGAGGAGAATATTCCAGAGATAGACTTGCTCGGCTCCGGGATTTCCGGGCCCCTCCACAACTTCTCCTTTTCCTTCTTTAGTACGACTCCCGGCTCGGCTGCCACCCTCTACTTCTACTACGACTGCCGTGCAAGACGGACGGCAGCAGCAGGGCGAATCGAACTGAGAATTGCTCTTCTCGTTGGGGTTTTTTTTTTAAGAAGAACAGCAGAAGAGCCTTCCTGAACGACAAATCATGACCGCCATAACGGAAAGTAACGTAACGTAGTATCCACTAAAACAAGTCCCTTTCCGGTTCAGAACGACTAGGAAAAAAGGTAACCGATAATTTTAACTTAACTTATTGTATGAAGGTGGCCGATCTAATACGCGCGACCGCATACGTACATATTACTTTTGAAATCGGAAGGTCTCCGCTCCGACTTGAACGAATCAACATTAACGGGTCGATCGCAAGGAAAACTATAACAAAATTTATAGAACGTATCAATTATAGAATCGACTATATTTTCCGTTGTCGATACACAGGTTACCGGTTCTTATCTACAATGCAGATGGTAACGTCCAAGGCAAAACTCTAGCGCGTATTTAATACGAACATTTAAATAAATATTTTCTTGTTTCCTAATTCTTAATTTGACTCCCTAAAATAAATTTTCATAAATGATAAATTCATCTTTAAAACCAAACTTGTTTCAACCGTTAGGAAACGAAGCCACACTTTAAATTAAATTTTTCTAGCGCTTAAAATTGGTAAAAATAAGTGATTTCCATAAGGGTGGGAATATGAATTTTAAAACAATTTTGCATAAAGGCTATTTGAGATCAACAATTTTCCAAAACTTTCCAATCGCGTCTAACAGTTTTGTTCAGAAGAAATTTTCAAAAGAAATTCAATAGATTACTAAATAAAATATTATTTTTCACAAATTTTAATTTAAAAAATTTCTTTCGAATAAAATAAAAATATTTAATAAGGATGAGAACACCAAATTTTATGTAATAACCCTGAGACTGACAATCACGATCTCCGTCTACAGGCACGGGTTAAATAAATTTCCTGGTGTGTCATCTATAGTAAAAAATTTTATGAAATTTCTTTATTAAAGATTTACTTTCAGGATTTTTTCTTCTTTTTTTAATATCTGCCTTCATTTCTTCTTATATGAAATACAAAAACGATTAGATAGAATAGCCTCGACTCTCGATCGTAGGCGCGGCTTAGATAAAGCAGTTTGAATCTTTCACTATTAAAGTTTTTTTTGAAGTCCTAAATCTGTGGAATCAAATCTAAATCGACCGACTTCTTTCTACCTAGGTAACCGAGTGGTTTAAATAAAGTTTTCCGAATTAAATGTATTTCTTTTAACTTAACTTTTTCTTTTAAATTATAAACGAATCTTTATAATAAATTTGTGACGACAATTTGTTATAATGCAATCGCTAACCTTTAGGTAAGTCTGTGATAAAAATAATTAAGTTATAATATTAAAAAGATGTTTATTTCTCACGAATCCAAAACAAAAATTCTAATCTTAATAGCATTTAACTAATTTTAAGGGAAATAAAAGATTCATAATAATAAGATTATACCCGTTTTAGCAGAGATTTAGGTTAAATTAACCAGATATACCATCCTCTACATCAAAGTAAGCAAAAATAAACATTTCCAAATTGAAAAAAAATGCCTTAAAAAATATACTCTTGTTTAGTATTTATTCATCAGAGATCCAAATTCTTTTTCAACGTAAAAATTTTTTTTCGACTTGCATTTTAGATAAAATAAAGTCTCATGTTTCTAAAATTGGAGTTAAGAAGATATTACGTCTTAATAAAAAGCCCTTTTTTTTAAATATAAGAATGTAAGATTTAAAATTCAGTAGAAATATTTTAAGCACCTTCAAAACTTGAAAGTCTGGTTATGGATTTCGTAATCAATAATCACAAAATTAATGCGAAGTGATTCTCAAAAAATCTGATGTGGACAATACATGACTTCCTTGTACGCCTATTAAATTATATATAGACATTTTTTAAAAGTACATAACATTTTATTTCACTAATAAAGTTATTAGTGAAATAACTCTTTATTTATTTTAAAGAATTTATTACAATCACAGGATTTAATTATTAATAAACCAATATGATTAAATTAAAAAAAAAAAGGAAATGAAGTCTGATTCGAACCGATGTGCCTTCCCGTTGTTAAGATCCAAATATTTCATTAATTAAAATTTTATTTGGCTACAACTCTGGAACCAATGAAAATAATTACCACATGATATTTCGTTGAAATGCTGTCAATAAGGGCTTATTACTGCAGTTAAAAAAAAGTCCAAAAATCAATTTTTTTTTCGATTTCGTGCTTTTTCGAACACTTTTGGTCCAGTCGATTGCAATCAAAAGGGGAGGTGCACAACTAGATGTTATAACAGTCCTAAAACCAAAATTTCAACATTCTACGACTAATTGTTTTTCAGTTACGCGAGGTATATAAGTGCGTACGTAAATACGTAACGCCGGAACTAGTCAAGATGGATTCAGGAATGGTCAAAATGATATTTCCGCTGAAATCTGAAAACCGAAATTTTTCGCGATCACAATACTTCCTTCTCTTCCTTCAAGGAAATTCGCTAAAAACATCATTTTTAAATCTGAAAATTATCTAAATGCAAACCTAAAAAAACTTAAAAGTTTCAATGAACTTCAAGAGAATTTGACAGCCTTCTTTCGAGAACGTACCGGAAAATCGAAAATCCAAAAAAATATGAATAGATAATTCATAAAAAACTCTCTTACTGACTGTTAATGTGCAATACGTTATCTCCGATTAAAATAGGAGTATCTGGAAAAATGTTCGATTCCATTCTTTTTAACAAGAGATCATAAATGTTTTCTCTTACGTAATTATTTTTACATAAATAAAAATAACCGTAATCCGTTGAAGTAATCACAAACACAGTTACATATAAACAAATCAAAACTAATAATTTTGATTAAACGATAAAAAAATTACAGAATTACTTTTTACAATAAAAACAATAACAGTTAAAAAATAAAAACAACTACAAATCTTTCAAGTTTTTCTTTTAATTCTTTTTTATGTTTTTATTTACTTAAATTTCTAACAAGTCAGCAATTCAGCGTCCGTCCAGTCTATCGTTACAAACTTAACTACTCTACCAACTGCAATTTATCTTGTACGCTATAAACCCCAACTTACAACTCCTACTCTATATGTTTCTTTTTTTTTTTTGTTGACCTATTTCCTGTTTGTTGTTTGTACATTCTGTTGACTGAATCGAATCGATGACATCGAGATTTACAGCGTTTCGAAAATAGAGATTCGTTGTAGATCAGCAAGCCCGTAATAATTTTCAGAATATTAAACTTTTTTAAGGAAAAATAAATAAAATAAAGTCAAATACGAATTTATAGGCTAAATTTATTCTTTATGATTTGTAGATTATGCTGCCGAAAAATGCCACTACAAATTTAAATTAAAGAAATCAAACGGATAGTTCGCTAACATATCGAGTACGCAAACATTTCCTTCGATCGTCAGGGTCGTTCAATAATTAAAAACACAACTAAATGTAAAAAAAAAAGATTATTTTTGTTCAATGACAGTGAAATTAACGCTACTTTTCAACATAATCCCCGGCTGCTTCTATGCACCTTTGCCATCTTTCTGTAAGCGCTCTTATTCCGGCGATAAAGATACCTCGTGTCAAAATTCTACTGAAATTTTATTTCAGGAATATACATATACGAGGGATATCTCTAAAGTAACGACAGCTGGGAAATTTCTCTCCTTAAGGCTGGCGAACCTGTGTCGTTAATGGCCACGCTAGTAATGTACACACTACATTGTTATCTTTAAGTTGTTGCGTTGTAGTATCTTAATGTGAACGATGAAGAACGTTCGGGGAGGGCCTCGATAATCACCGAGGACTTGTTGAAACTCGTCGATGAAGAAATCAGAAAAGATCGTCGCTCAACGATTTTCGACTTGGCCCTTCTTCTTCCTGATGTTTCAAGAGCTGTTTTCAGTCGCATTGTTCATGACCATTTACGCTACAGAAAGGTTTGTGCAAGTCTTAACGGAACGTCACCAAAAAATCCGAATAGGATCTGCTTTGGAATTTTGGATGCGCTACAAAGAAGAAGTTGATGAGTTCCTTAATTCAATCGTTACCGGCGATGAAACATGGATTTCGTATTACACACCACACATAAAACGGCAGTCAAGTGAATGGCGTCATCCTCAATCACCAACCAGACCGTCAAAGGTCAAGCCACAGCCATTTAGACGCAAACTGATGGCCGGTCTTTTGGGATATGTTTGGCATACTGCTGATCGATTTCATGCCGCGTGGAACGACTATAAATGCAGAATTTTACTGTGAAACTCTACGTAAATTACGGCTCACCATTCAAAATCGGCGACGTGGGCGGCTGACCGACAGCGACGTCCTACTGCACGATAATGCACATCCACATGTTGCAGTCCCACATGTGATTTATTGATAGTACAGGCAATTTGTCATCAAAATAGGCTGTATTTGAAAATCCTTACCTACCGATTGATCTTTTGTCCATGCGTTAGGGGTGATGCGGGAAGCTTAAGTCCATATTTTTAACATCCCCCTCCCATAGATTTTTGAAAAAATCGAAAAACTCAAAACGTTTTTGAAATGCGTTTTTTTCTCTGAATCTATGCATTTTAGAGAAAAGTTTTTCAAACAAAAAATGTAAAGGACATTCTCCTAATGTTTTTGAAGTTATGCCGTATAATTTGAAATTGAAATACTAGGTGGCGCTGGTTGTAAAACAACGTTATAAACGAGTAGACCGGTTTCGAACGCGTGCCCAATTCACAACATTTTCACACTTTAACAAACTACAGCTCCAAAACAGTAAGTCGTACAAGAAAATTGTATAAATAAAAGTTGTCTGTTTTTTTGAGATTGACAACTTTTCCAAATACAATACAGACGAAAAACAATTTTTTCCGGTGAAAAAACCGAAAAACACGTTTTTTACAACTTCAGTGTCACCTAGTATTTCAATTTCAAATTATACGACATAACTTCAAAGATATTAATTGTAGAGGAGAATGTCCTCTACATTTTTTGTTTAAAAACTTTTTGAGTTTTTCAAAAACTATGGGAGGGAGGATTTTAAAAATCTGGAGTTAAGCTTCCCTCATCACCCCTAACATAAGAAAAAAACATCAATCGGTAGGTAAGGATTTTCAAATAAAAATACAAATTGACTGTACTATGAGAACATTTAGATGGGGAACTTACGATCATCTATCATATTATCCGGACTTAGCTCCTTCTGATTCCCATTTGTTTGGAAAATTGAAAGAATTTTTTAGCGGTAAGCGATTCGCGTGTGACGATGAACTTAAAAATGCTATTAATCAGTGGCTAAATGGACTGACGGCAGAAGAATACGAGTGATATTGAAGCCGGTGTATCGCTACGATAAATGTGGCGATTATATACAGAAGTAGTACAATGTGTGTAGTTTAAGTGAAATAGAAAATATTTTTTAAAGTTGCCAGAATAGATTTTTTTACAATGAAACTGTCTTTATAGATAACCTCTCGTATGTATAATCGATTCGATGAAGAAGGTTGAGGAGAAATCGCTATAAATATCATTTTCATTTTTCCAACTAAGCCTGGCATGAGATGTTAGTAAATCTTCAGGATCGGTTTGTCATTGTCAATAAAGATACCTGTCTCAGATCAGTAACACATTTTACACGAGTTTTATTATATTTATAATTTGTTATTATTATTTTTTGTGCGTACATATTTTTGACATGTAAATACTTCAATTATGTTATACATTAATCGAAGTAAGATTTCTTTTGCCGGTATTTTCAGTCGATAAAAAAAGTGCCCGTTGACCGTTTCAAAAATCGTAAAACATCCGAACGAGCATAACTTGTTTTTTAATCGATAACGTTATTTTAATTAACGGTATAATTTGTTACATTTGTATCTTTTATATTTATATTCATTCATATACGATTAAGTGTTTAAGCGTAGATAATTCGATAACAGAGTTTTTATTGTTCCAGTCGATATGTTCTTACACTTTAAATACAACTAATCCGTAAATAAATTCCAAGTTCTAATTAGATAAGATTAGATGGCGGATAATATAAATTACCTCCTAAAGCTATACAGCTATACCGTCTGTAGTACGGTGTATTGACTGAACAACGGATTAAATTCAGCAGAATTTGTAATAGACAGATACGCGGCGAGCAGCAATACATATCCTCCCGTAGGACTTATACCCTCGACAGTAAGAGAAGCGAACGTCAACATCAGGATCGACTGGAACAACAGCGGCACACACCGACTAACAGTTAGTCCTGATCGAGTGAGCTGTCGACCTCGTGCTTTTCCTCCTCTCTTTACCTCCTAACCCTAAAGGTTTCATTCCTTGTTGGATCGACCGACAGTGATGGCTGACAGCAGGACGGACAAGGACGCGGAGTTAACCTCCTTTTCCTATCTGTCAATCCTACTTCTTCTTCTGCTTCTTCTTCATCCGTCCATCTATCTCATCATCGCTGTAATCTTTAACATCATTTTTCTTCTCTTTGCTGCAACACTTTCTCTTCGCTGTTCATCTAAGCGGCCTACATAGTCGTACTAAAAATCTTAAAAAGAGTATTTAAACATTATAATCAAAATACGAACAAAAAATCGTAGATTACAAAAATAAGGTACGTTTACTAATTATGTAATAACATAAGAGTTATAAAATAAATCTAACGTATTCTTATGTATGGAAAAACTGGACAACAAAAGTACATCTCATTTTATTTTTTTCAATCGTTTTCAGAAATTGAAATTTGCAGAATTTCAAAATTTTAACGGTATAATTAGAGTACTAGTTTATTATTGCTAATTCAATAATTAAAAACAGTTCACTGCGTGTGTAAATCCCTTTAAAAAACTAAACTAACGGCTATAAAATTATGTTTTAGTTAGTTAATTGTACATATTATTTTAACAGTCTAACATTTAAAAAATTCTCATGTGGACAACACATGACTTCGCCTATTAAATTGCATATAAATTTTTTTTTTTGAAAATAAAGAACAAAATTTTATTGCACTAATAATTCCGATGTTTTTCTTTTTTTCTAATTGTTATTTAATTATTTATTGTAAAACTCTTTTACAATCAGAGGTTAATAATTAATTATTAATAAATCAATATATTTACATTAAAAAAAGGAGATGAAATCGGATTCGACGCGATGTGCCTTCCTCTTGTAAGATCCAAATATTTACTAAATATTTAACTAAAATTTTATTTGGCTATAACTCTGGGACCAATAAAACTAAGTAGCACTTATAATACGTCGTTGAAAAGCTGTCCATGAGGGCTTATTACTGCAATTATGAAAAGTCCAAAATCCAAATTGTTTTGGATTTTGGGCTTCTTTGGACACTTTTGGTTCAGTCGATTGCAATCAAAAGGGAAGGTGCAAAACTAGATGTTACAACAATCCTAAATCCTAAATTTCAACATCCTACGGCTAATCTTTTTTGTTATGTGAGATACGTATTTATGTACAGACGTCAGGCCGTAAACTAGTCAAAATTGATTCAGGGATGGTCAAAATGGATATTTCCGTTGAAATCTGAAAACCGAAATTTTTCGCGATCACAATACTTCCTTTACTTCGTACAAGGCAGGAAAAATATCAACAATTTTTTTTTTATAAAATTTGACGCAGGACTATTAAACGAAAGAATTTTTAAAATCATATCTGATCTTTTTTTTACTGCGGATCGAATACTTCAGACAATTACCTATCTTTTTTTTAAACAATGGAAATTAACAAATCCGACAATATAACAACTATAATTTGTTTCACGAAGGCATGCAGCAAAACAAAACATAAACAGTATGATGAGTCTTATTTTATTTAATTTAGCGCAATATATCCGAAGAAAAACCACTTACCTTTACTTTTAACATAAAAATGAACTATAAATAGCTTATAAAACAGAAATTGAAAAATTGTGATAAACGATACATTTATCTTAAAAAAAAATTATAATAAATTACGTTACGGCTATATTAAAATTTTATCGTGTAAAACAGAAAAAATATTTGTTACCACAATGTATTTCTTGAATACCCGATAAGCTGCTGTTTGTGGATCCTTCAGTAACAATTTCGGAAATTTTTTTAAACCGCTGCGTAAAATTGTCACCTTTCATTTCATCGTGATATTCCTGAGAAGATCTGGATTCAAATACCCATAAACCACCGTTCAAAATCCTATTTTCACTTCCTATGTGACTTACTATTAACCGTTTACCTTTTCCAGCCGGGGTTTTTACCCCGGTTGACAAACCTTTCATAAAAGCATCTTTTGCGCTCTTTATCCACCCATTCCTTTTCCCGTACATGTCCCGAATTAACCCAAGTTTCATCTAGATAATAAATTATCTGTACCTTCTTCAGGAAATCGCTTAATTTCTCTTAAATATTCCCGACGCCGTGAAATAATATCTTCCAGTTTAATCAATAAAGAATTATTTATTATGGATATGAAACGAAATACATCGATTTTAAAACACGACGTAATGCACGTCTAGAAAAATTAGACAGTTCAGAATCGATATTCACGGCATTCAATATTTTGTTCGAGTTAAAAAACTCGTTATTGAAATAAAACGAATAAACTTGTTTTCTTATAGACGTTTTAGTAAAATCGTCCCACTTTTCAATCGTTTTCATACGTTTCAGAGTCTTTTTAGGGCTAACATGTTTACCATCAATTTTGTGTTCTTTATTACAATAAAAATTGTTCTTTCGCTAACTCCTGTTGCACTACTTGCTTTCCTAGCAATGTCTAAGTTTAGTTTCAGGGTTAACTTGTTTTAATCTTATATATACGTTGCTGATTATTCTTTTTCAGATCTACTTAAAAGTTTTCCCCGTTTAAGTTTCACGAAAGAATTACTCACTGTTAAAACCCGATCGGCACAAAAACACGACAGTAAATTAAAATTAATGAAAATATCACCGAATAATACTGTTATAAGAATAAAATATCAAATGATATCCTACCGTACGAAGTAACACGATAAAACAGTGAAATACTTTATTTTACTCAACTGAATAAGTGTGTGAAGCATTACATATGATGTTATCCTCATTAAACATCAATAACAAAGACTGAAAAAAATGTTTAATTGCTCATCATCGGTATGCCACCTATACAAGTGATAACTTACAGTACATTAGCACATTATTCTAAGCACAAAGCAATAATTTTACTTGCACGTGGAAGTAACAGAATGATTCAGCTTGAACTACTCACGCTGAATTCATATTTATTTCTGCCGCACGGTTTTGTGACACCAGGATTAGTCAGTCACCTTTTGAAGATAAAATAATACAAAACTATACAAAAAAAAAAATTAAAAGCAAGTCGACGAAAAACCGGTAAAATACCCGAAAATACTCATAAAATTCATAATGTTACCGAACGGGGTCAGAGAACAACAAGGGATGAAGTTAGAAAAAATGCGGTAAGCCGTAAATGACAATGCGCACTTCTAATTGAAACTCGGGAAAGTCGATATGCATATTTCTCATATTTTAAATGAAAGGAGCCTTTTTTCTACCTGTGTCGAGTGGTCGGTGCACCAATAAAACGTCCTCCCGCGAAACAATGAGATCGTATATGAAATGAAATTGTTCAAATTAAACTGTTCCAATGGGAACAAATATACTGCCGGTTTCTATTTAAGGATTGTACGAATTAGATATGTTGATTTTGTTCACGAACGAAAAGATAAAAAAATGTCGTGCAGTACTACTACTACTACTGTTAAACTAGGCAAAAACAGTTTATCTGTATAAAAGACGTAGTGCCGTACCGATCCACAGTGTGTCGCTTTTGCCTCAAACTAACCCTCCTTGTGTTTAAAAAACAGAATTTATCCTTAAATAGACAAGGAAATAGTTATATATTTTCTACTTACGGAGAATTATTTCCGACTTAACCATTATAATGTAGAAGGATTTCCGAAGGATTCTTATAGCCGAAACCCCCTATTGCCATCGATCCTTTAGTGTGGCGTTTAGTCGAAAAATTTACGGTTCAAATAGATACCTTCACACGCTAAACAATATTAATGTCGGATGAAATTTTTTCTTCAGAAATCCTATGTCGGTTCTAAGACACCACCTCTTCTTCAGCGAAGCCGGACAATGTATAATTGATTATGTCTTCCTATCGTCCCCAGTTAAAAACGCCCCGAGAGATTTTACGCATAAATAATACCCGAAGCCCGGAATCGGCCTTCAGTTATTCTTTGGACGGAACTGTTTGTCTCCTACTTCGGTTCATCCGTGGCTACAACGTCCCTTTTCACGATTCAACCGTTATTACAAATTCCTAGCTTCGGATTCTGAGAATGTAGATCCGACCCGACAAGAAGTTAAAAATTCATTCTGTGGAGGCTGAACAGCTTATAGCGATAAAGACGTGGAATGAGTTGCAGTAGAGAAAGGGACTTTATTTGAGGTAGTGCGCGGACCGATATGGTGACAGTACAATACACCTTACGGCTGAATTCCTGACCGGTTATAGTCGACAATTCCAAACCGTAGTAAAATAACTACTAGAAATACGTAATACTGCGTGTACATTAATAGCGAACAAACCACCATTCAATCAAAGTCAATGTCACTTAACTTCGTTGAATTAACACGGCTATGAAACAAACATTTTTTATTCCTTCTTAAATTCTGTTCATACAATATATATATATATATAATTAGAAGTCACATTTGAAAAATCAATCATTTCAGAAGGAAAGGCATATAAAGTTTTCAATTCATAAAGAAATACTGGGCCTAATACTCCGGGATTCATTAACGGGAGAAGTAGAAGTAATTTAAAGTAATATGGAAATATAATCAGGCGTGTACAATATAGTAAATAATAGAAGATTATCGAAGAATAGAAAGGATCAAACAAATGCATCAAACTAATCAAATTACCGATTTTATTAGTCACGTAATTAAAACCTTGTGTGGTTGGTTAGTAAAGTATTAATTTTAATTTCAAAATTAAAAATATAAAAATACAGGTAAATTTTCACAATTACATACATAATTCAATTGGATTGGGATTCTCACACACACGCGAGTATATACTAGCTGGTCAGGGCTCCGCCTCCTAGACCCCCGCTGCGTTCGTTATCCTCAAATTGTGGCAATAATATTAAAAAATTACAAATTAAAGCTTGAACATTTCTCTTTCCTCCAACGTTTCCCTCGTTCTTCACGTAGCTCTGATACGCTCGTGCTGTACCACGAGCCCCTTTTCCGTTTTGGTTCCCCTTTCCGTTACCCTGGAATATATTATATCTCATTCGAAGGGGCCAAGTTACAGAGCTGAAAATCGGATACGTTAAAAAACTCAGTGTATTACGTCGAAAAATGAAAATCAAAAACGTTATTAGGTCGTCGTCCAAGAATAAAAATTCACAACTTCATCCCCAAGGGGACTAGGGCCACGATCTATGGCTTAAAACCTTCTCCGGGATAACACCTTGAAAATTTGTAAGCAACCTTGTACCTTGAAAATTTGAAAGCAATCGGTCTGTCGGTTCTCGCGTCATGCTGTTACAGACAGAACCGTTACAAACTTTAGCATTTCAGTGAGTGAATTTGATTAATTGCCTCCGATGCTGGAGAACTTAATAAGTATATAGCAATTTATTAAATATACCGGTGGTTTTACATATTCTCTATATTAAAATAAAAACTCGACTGTAAGCAGTAATTACTGAATTTATTAATTAAATAATCAGAACACTAATGTTAATTAGTTGGAGTTAGCCAGCGAAGCGAGCGTGGGTTTTATTTGGTTAGATTATGCTGATTCCGTGTACTGACGAATCATACGTATATCAACATAGCCTACATTCGCTTCGCTCGCTAACCTCGTCTAATTAGATTAAATATATAAATTATATGCGTAATTATCGGCAATTACCCATAACCACCAGATAGATAAAATTTACCGCAAGTTATATATATATGAGATGTGTGTGTGTGTGTGTGCGCGCGCGCGCGCGCGCTGAAACGTTTTATGACTCTGAAAAGACTTCGATTCTTTTTCATAAATATTTTTTTAAAAAATATGATTTTCGATGTCAGTCATCATCCGTTTAAATTTTTTAGTAGACTTTATTAAAAAAAAAAACACACAGAATAGCAGATTACAATTTCATTCCTTACTTCTACTAAAATGAATTTTACGGCTTTAATTTTTTTTTTACAAACTCATTAGACGCTGATTCTTATGTTTAATTGTTTAACTATATATTTTTTCCGATCGAGTGGAAGTAATTACGTAACCTATTAATAATAGGAATTCGTGAATTCCTTTCTCTCATAGAAATATATATATTAATTTACTACCTTAAATTATCTCTTACAATCTTTCTTACGACTGGAATGCATTTTAAATATCTGAAAGTACAAGTGACAATTCAAAAATGTTTTCTCCAAGTAATTATTCCAATTTAAAACTAATCCTTCTAATCAGCACAGAGAAGATGACACTTGTGGGGCTGAAGAAACGTTGAAGAAACCAAAGGGAAAAACCACTTCATTCCCCGATCTCGATAACGAGACTAGCATGAGACTTATTCTAAAGAATGATTTTGCGAATTCTAGGAGTAACTTTGAACTAGGAAAAATCAGGTCAGTTAACTACTATGATACGTTTTAGTTCTAAATACATAACTAAATAATGTTTGTTATACTTCAAATATAATTTTTTTGCACCGTTAAATTTTAATAAAGAAAACAAATTTCCCAATTATTCATAATTTTACTTTAATGAATCTACTTTTAAATTTTGTATAATTTTTAACATTGGAATTACATTTTCTTCCTTTTTTAAGATTAGCTAGTTGGTAATACTGGAAAAATATTTGAAAACATTGAATTTCTAAATATTCTAACAGATCAAAAGTCTTTTTTTTAAAGTTGCGAAAAACAACGTTTTTAATTCCAGAATTACCGAACGAACTTTTATTTTTTCGAATGATAGCTTAAAGAAAAAATTACTTTATAATTTATTTTAAAACGTATGTTGTGATATACGGGCGCCCGGGTATGTGAAATAAAAGCGAACATTAAACAGGATTTCTAGATTTCTAATTTTATCGGACGTTCTCTTGTAAAATACTAATTTTGCTTTTTTTCTATGAAATCCACTGTTTAGTGCAATATTAAAAAAAACTTACTCAAAATTGAACATGACGCGTTGAAACACGAATTTTAAATATAGAATTTACAAAAAAAGAAAAAAAAAGATTTCTTCTAAATATATCGTAATGTTTTATTGTAATTACATGTACGTAAATTATAAGAGTATTTGTAATCATTTTAAACAAAATACAAAAAAAAGGGTCCAAAACATATAAAGAGAAAAAGGCCACGAAAAAGGGAATTAATTATTATAATAATAACAATAATAATACCTCACGTTATCAGGGTGTAACCCTGATGGAAACAAATATACGAGAACGCGGGACATGGAGACACACACACATACACATTAAAAACACAGAGAATTAAAAAGAAAATGATTGACATACAGGAAAATATCACTACAAAAGCATGCATGCAACAACTCGGATACACATAACGTTAGCGTCGTAATATACATTACATACGTGCGTAATACGTAAACGTACGTACAATTCAGTATGACGGAAAACAATCACTGTCACTTGTCATTTTAGCTCTGTTTACTGCTATTTAAATGACAATAGGAATAATAATACTAATAAAATTTAGAAAATAACACAAAATAAGAGACCAATTTAATTTAATTTTCTTATTATTATCATCATTGTCATTTATTATTATTACTATTATTAATAATGAAGGTAAAATGAGAAAATGTTAAATAACCCTTATAATAAATCAAAAGAAAGAGAACAATAATATTTCATTTTAAAATTATTATATTATACTAATTATATCAATTTCTTTTATTTTTATAGATAACATATAATATTTTTTTTGTCTTCATACATGTGTAAGTAGAAAGGGGGTTAAGTAACATACTTCTATGTTATACGTATAACGCGGAAAACTTGACTAAAACATTAGCGATAGCGAAAGTCATGAAAGACAAGACTACCTAAAAGAACTCCGTGTTAAAGTCAAACTTAATAAAATAAAATCAACGCATCTCGATCTATCTAAAGAGTATAAATAAATAATTACAGGGGAAGAAGACAACCGATGGATTTTACACACCGGTAGACCATCTAACCTGGAAATAGCAGTACAGTCTTCACAAAAAACAGAATAATACTTTTAAACTAAGTTTTTTTCTAATTAATTGGCATGTCAATCGAACGAGAGAAATGTAAAATCAGACAAACTCTTCCTGTAATTTTTTTTTATATTAAAAGTTCAACTTATAAAATGATGTTTATTAATCCAATTAATTCAACTTATTACGCTTGATATTTCTCGTTCAATTTTTATTTTAGCATTAATTTAAAATTACTTTGATTAAAAAGTTAAAAGATTTATATTTATGATGTATTTGTTTGGAAAAAAAAATTTGAGATGAAGTTGTATAAAAACATTACGATTGTTATAGAGTTTTCGCTATATGTTCAGCTTCTTCAGAGACTTCTAACACTAAAAGGCGAAGCAAATGTTTTCATAAATTTCATCTCAAATTAGTTTTAAATCTTCAATTTAAGGAATCTTTAAACTTTGATTTTAAGGTTTATAGTTTGCCATACAATTTTCGTCAAACCTTCAAAAATTAAAGCGATTCGGTTTATTGAATAAAATTAATTTCACATTCCACAATAAGCGCTAAAAATTATGATAATTTGAAATATAAGATTATTAGGAAATTATGAAAAAAAAATATATATATACATAACATAACGCCTTCACTAGTCATATTTCCGTTGTTTTCAAAATTAAATTTACATTTTATGTTAAAATCCAAACTAATTCAAGATATGTTATTAATTTTTGTCCACAGCTTGGTAGTGTGTGAAAATGCCATGCCTGACCGGGAAACGAATCCGGGACCTCCGGATGAAACCACGCTACCAGTTGCGCCACGGAGGCCGGCATCCTGGAACAACCTGCGTATAATTTTTGTTACAGTAAATTTAAAGAAAAATCGAGAAGTTGTAAAAGAATTAATGGAAGCGAAGTCGATTTCAAAATAAGTTCGTTTCTTGATGTCGGTATTATTATAATTTATTATTAGTTAAATTAAGCGTACAACGAGTTTCCAAGCTGTAGGCAAAATTAGTTATTTCAAGCTGTTAAATTATTTTTTTTTACAATTCAGTCTGTTTTGTTTTTTAATAAAGTTAAATTTCAATAACCTGTATTCTATTTTTTCTTCAGTAATTTACACGCATCTTTTCAGAATTAAATTTTCTACATTTCTAATTGAAAAAAAAAAAATACAATTAATTAACCATTCAACAAAGTTTTATTACGTTACCCTAAAAACAAAAAAAAACGTCAATTTTTGTATTTTACGTCAGATATCTTTAAAAATAATGGAGATGTTCTGGAGGTCATTTTTTAAAATATTATCAGGTCCAAAACCATAAGAAATATCTAAATCCGCTCCTTAATTTACTTCCCAGAATTTCACTAAGTCTTTATTTCCTCGGGAAAACCGAAATCCGGGCGAAATCTTTCGCTAGCCGTAACTCGCTAACGAAGTTTTTAATGTTTTCCTAGTTTTAGTTGTCGAATCGGCTCCCGACAGATTGCCGTATAGTTTTGAATCGGCTATGTATTTTATATATATACACATATAAATTGCTTTTAATCGGTAATTGAATTTAAATATAAAACAAAATTATTTTTAAGTTACTTACAACAAATCTTAAATATATTTACGAGGAAAGAATAAATAAACGGAAGGGCGATGTACTAAAACTGGTATTTATATTTGCAATGAAATTTATATTTTAAAAAACGGGCAGTATAAAGAATATCAGTATTTTTGTGTTAATTGTAAAATCCACTTACCGTTAGTATAATAACAACATAAACGCAACGTTAATATAATGGCCTGTCGAAAATTTTAATGGAGTACGTCCCTTTCGAATTATTCTTAAAAAATAAATACGTGGAAGTAAAAAAACGATAATTTTTAACGTCGGGTTACTACTGTCATTAAAAATTTATTACGTTCAAGTACGAAGTAATCGTATCGCGACAGAGTGACGATGTTGAAAAATTACGTACAGTTATTAGATTTATAGTCAATTATATGTAATGAACGTATTAACTAAACAATTTAAATACAAGTACTGCCAAAAACAAAGTGGGCGGAGTTAAATACAAATGCGATATTAATTTACGGTCTAAAAAACTGAAAATAAAATACAACGATTGGATTAACGTGTTTTGATAAAATCTAACGAGCGTTAGTAATAAAATAACACTGTAAATCCGCGGGAACGGAATTTTGTAAAACAAAGTTTTTACTTCTTGCGTTTGGTAGTTTTTCATTAAACGGTTTTACTTCTTTTCACAAATAAAATCTAACTTCGTGTAGGCCTTACCAGCATACGGGTAGCCGAGATGTAACTCGCTCTGAAGATTCTAAATTTTACCGTCATTTATATATTTAAGCGCGGGTTAAATAATTAAATCATAAATATTGAAATACTAAATGAATATAAGCTATACTTATCTTTTTTAAAGTAAATCTTAATAACAGCCGGTTATTACGATACGACCTTAAGTAACCGTTTAAACTAATAGCACTGGTCCGTTTATTTATTTTCCGCTAACACTATTTGACTATTATACGACATCTTCCACTTCATGCACAGCACCGCTCAAATGTTAGCGTATTTGGTACACTCAGCCGGTCATCTCCAGTAATGAGAACAGACATAATTCTAAAAAAGGGACAAAACAATATATACTTGACTGAACCCAAAATATGATGCGCGTAATTTTTTTTACGTATATAAATTTAATTTATTGACGCGCTCTTGATTTTTTATCTCCCTCAGAAGATATTAAAATCGACAAAGAAACTTTGTAACTAAAGGGATAACTAACTTACAGTATCTTCTTCTTTTTCCTGTTTAGCCTCCAGTAACTACCGCTTAGATAATTCTTCAGAGGATGAATGAGGATGATATGTATGAGTGTAAATGAAATGTAAGTCTTGTACAGTCTCAGTTCGACCATTCCTGAGATGTGTGGTTAATTGAAACCCAACCACCAAAGAACACCGGTATCCACGATCTAGTATTCAAATCCGTGTAAAAATAACTGGCTTTACTAGGACTTGAATGCTGTAACTCTCGACTTCCGCTAGACCAACTCGATGGGTTAACTTACAGTATCTGAATGTATACTATTCTACCCGGAATAGTCTTAAAGATTACCGTATCAAAATGTAACTCGTAGTACGCTTAATTAACTAATAATAAATTATAAAAATACCGGCATCAGGGAACGAATTTATTTTGAAATCGAGACTTCGCTTCCGTTAATTCTTTTACATCTTCTCGATTTTTCTTTAAATTTGTCGAAACACAAATTGTACGCAGGTTGTTCCAAGATGCCGGCCTCCGTGGCGCGAGTGGTAGCGTCTCGGCTATTCATCCGGATGTCCCGGATGAAAAAGGTTGTTCCAGGATGAGTCGGCCGAACAGAAGACTGATTTAGATCAAAATAAACAAAAAAAAGTTGTTTAAAAACAAACGTAAAATGTCCTATCTGAATTAATTTTCCGTCTGCCAATTGGTGATTTTTTTTTCAATAAAGATTTATATTACAAATACGGATCAAGATGTTATGTTTACGAGTATCCAAAAACAACATTTAATACAAATTGTATAATAATTTTTTATATCATTAACAGCTCCGAAAATATTACTTTTTATATAATTATGTTTTATTATATAATGTTTTATTATTATGAACATTTTTATTTTATTTTTTTATTATGAACATTTTATTTTTATTATGAACAAAATTACATATCATTTGTTCAAGCCAGTTGATTATCTCATCCTCTATTAATTATTATTATTATTATTTATTATAATTATTGCGGTTATTTCTTACCCATAAACAGCTAAGAAATGACTGAAACTGTCATATTTGAGCATCGCAAAAATTATAGTCGTACAATTTTATATCTGCCTATACTTCCTCACTAATTAAATTAAAAATAATATTTTCCATCATTAGTAATAGTGGAACAGCAGTAGTAGAAAATGAAGCGACGAAATAGTACATTTGTTCACGTGAACGTTTTCATTTATTTGATATCGTGAATCACTGTTTTATGTTTGGCCAACACCACCGGGAACAACCCGTATTATAAAAACTCGTTTTATATTTCCAGTAAAATTACATTAACTGAAATAACGTACCCGGAAAATACTACTACTATAAGGTATAAATAAGAATATAAAAAAATAGTTTTTTTCGTTTGCAGATTTGTACACGCATTTTTTACACAGTAGTGTAGAAAATACTGTAATTACTCGTATAATAATATTTAATGTATTATCTGATATTTCTTAAAGGTATAATGAAAAAATAATGATTTTTTTTTATATATAGAAGATAATGATTAAATTTTATTTTTATATGACAAAGCGTTTTCAAGATCTTTTCTACACGTGTTTGTTTCTCATTTGTAATTACGTCTGGTTTTACTTTATGCTGACATCACGGCCGATCGATTTAACATATGTACGGTACGCTGAAAGTAGAAAAATTGGTAATATTTAGAATTAAAAAACTTACACCGGTCACAAAACTTTCATTTTGAATAATCGGAGACGATAAAAGCTTCCCAATCGTGTTTCGATTTTTACTGCGCAAGTCGTACACGAAAACAATGTAACAAGCCACCAACATACTAATTAGATGCAGTTTCATGATTAAGATGTATACATAATATATTATACATAAATCTATTTAAATTAATATTTTTATAGTCCGTAACTGTTCTGTACGTTAAATTTTAACTCTATATATATATATATATATATATATATATATATATAGAATCCTTCAAGTACAGAATTAAAGAAATATTCTTACATTTTTTTTTTACTTTATATCCTTTACATTACAGCGCTTTCGGGCATAAGCCCATCCTCAGTATTGTTTTCTGATTTATCTCCATTTTCATTGACACATAAGACTACCGTGTAAAATCTTTAAACTTGATTACTCTTTTATAACTTCGGTCATTAAGCAAAATATAAAAAGCTTTAAACATTTACAGAAAATACATTTGTTCGGTAAAAAAAGAAAACTTTTAAAAAATTTACTAAAATGGCATTGCAGTTAAACATATTTTCAATAAAATTATTTAAAATTTCTTTTGATGTTGCTTTACATTATGTTAGTACAGTACAGTAATCAATCGTTTAGTTACATTAAAATATTATCAACCGTATTACCAACTTAAATAATTTTTATAAGTATGATCCCAACAAATTAAGTCTCCAGATTCACGATTATATTTGTAAATACAAATTTTTTCTAAAATTTCTGTTTTATTATTATTTTAGTGTTCAATATTTACTTTTTCAATTATTTCTAAATTATTTTCCAAACTAGTTATATTATGTTTATTGATTATTAAATGGTCAGCTACATTTGAAAAACCTATTTTTTTATTTTTAAACGATCTAAAATGTTCATTAAATCTATCCATAAAAGACCTATTTGTTTTTCTAGCAAATATTTTTTCACAATTGTTGCATTTTATTTTATGAATACAACAAAAATCATATTTATTTATTTTTTTTATTATTACAATATTTTAAATGTTTTATTACATAGCTGTCGGGTTTATAAGGAGATTTATATTTTTTATCATTACATGCAATATTTAATTTTTCTAAACTTTTTATACTTTATTTTTCTATACTTTTATTAGTTTTCTATATTTTTCTATACTTCTATACTTTTACTTTTATTAGGCCGAATTTATATAAATATTTTCCTGGCATTTATTTTCATGTGTGGGTTTTAATGTAGTGATGTATATATTATTTAAGTATTTTGAATTAAACCAACCGGGTTGGTCTAGTGGTTAACGCGTCTTCCCAAATCAGCTGATTTGGAAGTCGAGAGTTACAGCGTTCAAGTCCTAGTAAAGCCAGATATTTTTACACGGATTTGAATACTAGATCGTGGATACCGGTGTTCTTTGGTGGTTGGGTTTCTTCAATTAACCACACATAATAAGGATTGGTCAAACTGAGAATGTACAAGACTTACACTTCATTCATACTCATACATATCATCCTCATCCATCCTCTGAAGAATTATCTAAACGGTAGTTACCGGAGGCTAAACAGGAAAAAGAAAGAAAAGAAAGTATTTTGAATTATATTTTTTATGTATATTATCTATCTCAATGAGGTATCTCATATCCATTTTTTATAGCAACATTCCTTATACTATTTATTTCATTATACAATTCCTTTTTATAATTTGTTTATATTATCTCTCTATTTTTCATGTTTTTAAAAATATTAATTTTTTGAGGCCAAGGATGGTTAGAATTTTTGTTTTAATAATTTCGTTTGAACTAGGTCTTTTTATACACTGTAATTATTATCTGATTGTTTTTATTTATTTTAATATTTACGTCTGAAAAGTTTATTTTTCTATTATGTTCTATTTAAATTAAATTCGAAATTTTAAATTGAAATCTATTTAAATGTAAATTATTAAAAAAATTAATTTTAATTGTAATCTTTAGTAAATTTTAGTAATGTTTTAAAATTAAAAAAAAAAAAATTGATTGAACAAATTGTGTTCCGTAAATGTTTAAAATTTCTTATATTTTAATCAATAACGAAAGTTATAAAAAGTAACCAAAGTGTAAAGGTGATGAATAGAGTTACATGTGCAAATGTAATTGAAGATAAATCAAAAAAACATTACTGAGAATGGGCTTATGCCCAAAAGCGTTCTAATGTAAAAGAAATAAAGTAAAAAAAAATATATATAAGAATATTTCTTTAATTCTGTACTTGGCGGATTCTATATATATATAACAAGATATGTTTTACTTAAAAATATTATCTTTATTAATCTCTTGAGTTAATCAATAAACTACACAAACTTATAAATTAAAATTCGCTAAGTTTCACTTAGAATTATCTAAGCTTCCTCCCTCAGATGACAATAAAACATTGTTCAAAAAATATTATCAAGGATGGGTAGAGTAGTTAATTTCTTAGTATGCAAGAGAATTCCGTATGATGTGTGTATGTATGTCACCTGAAGAAGCTTTTCTTTCTTTTAACCTCCGGGGCCACCATTACGTACTGCTTCAGAGGATGAGATGAATGACAAGTAGCGTGTGAAAATGCCATGCCTGACCGGGATTCGAACCCGGGACCTCCGAATGAAAGGCCGAGATGCTACCGCTCGCGCAATGGGGGGCGGCAACCTGAGGAAGCTTATAGAATTTTAAGCGAAACGTAATAAATTTAATTTATAAGTTTGCATAGATGATTGGTTAATTCAAGAGGTTAATAAACATAATATTTTTAAGAAAAATATGTCTTGTTATATTTAATACTATCCAATCAAGACGAAAATAAACTTAAATAAATCACATTTAAGTTAATATTCATATATATATATATATATATATATATATATATATATATATATATATATATATATATATATATTACATAAGACTATATATTCCCAGACTATAAATTTCAAAATAATAGGTTTTTACAGTAAAATTATGTGTTTGTTTATAAAATAAACAAACGAGAATAAGATTTCCATTTATACAATAAATAAATTATTTTCCCGATGTTTGGTCTTAGCATGATGAGAAGATCAGGATATAAAACTTTAAGTGCAAGTGCATACAAATCCTGTGTAGATAGTTGTTAGGCTTTAAAATTAACTTACCGAACACAAATCATTTGTATCTGTAGTGAAACGTACGAATGAAATTTTATCGCTCACCTGAAAAAATAAAACAAAAAAGAATAAATAGTTTTAATTAATAAATATTTTTAACAAAAAAACAGTAATTGATCGTTTAACGTCCTGTTACGATTCGGAAAACAGTGATGTTAAACGAAAAATCTTTAAATTAAACTCAATTATAAAAAAAAACCGTAATTCTAATAAATTCGATTGTATTACATAAAATATTTTTAACTATCTTCATTACAATAATTTTATATGAAACAAAAAAAGTTTCACCTGATTAAATCAATCTTTTTTATTAAATACTCTCGTAATAAAGCAATAAAATAAAATCTAACAGATTCTGTTTTTTTTTTTTTGTTTTATCTTGTTTTACTTTCCCGTCTAGATAGCGGTATAGCAGAGGTATAGCTCTAGAAGGGAAAGTATTATAATCGCTCCAATTTGGGCATATGCGGTTTTCACTGGATCTTGACGTTTTGACACCAAAGGAACCCAAAAAACCGGATGGAAATTTTCCGGATGTTAATGTTTGTACGTACGTGACTACTGGACCGATTTTGACCAAACTTGATCAGATAGGGGCATTGATGCCATTAAATTTTCAACTTAAAAGGTCAAAGGTGAGGCTGTAGAGCAAGGTCACGCTCAGTATCTCGTGATATCGCCTGATTAAGGTCATATTTTTCTTATGCACATTTGTTAAAGATTAATAAATAACAATATTTGCAACAAAAAAATCTTTGCAAAATTGCACCCCCACCCAAAACATGCTCTAAATTACTGCTATATCGTGAGGTTACACGTGAGCGGTAGAATTAAATAAACGAATAATATTTAATGTGTATAAAAAAGTAATTCCGTCTGGCCGGATCTCAAACTCGATCGCCCGGTCGCCAGTACCGCCATACCCGCGCGAATTAAATACGGTATGCGCGCGCGCTTTAGTTAGAATCATTGAATTTAATAAACGAAAAAGTATTATGTTTAAATAAAACGATAAATATTTTTAATTAAGTTCTGTGTGTAAGCCGTGCAAGAGTAACAACCGGGTAGACAGCGCTTTTTACACAGGTTTGAATCACAATCATGAATATTTTTTCATTTAAAAACCACTGCCACCACATTCGTTCTGTTAAATGAATATCAAAAAAGCATACGCGTACACGTAAAATTATCGTAAATTACCTAGTTAACATTAAAAAACAAGTAAAAAGAGGTTAAAAAAAGAAGATATTTTATTATTAAAAGTTTTTTGAATTTTTTTTTTAAGTAGCTCAGAGAGCAACTGTTTTGTATTTGCATTTAATTGTTTATATTTTATACGACTATAAGTCCTACAGGCGGCCATAAAAAAATTAAACTTAATCTTACACTGTACAAATTAGAAAAAACTATAAAATATATAGCGACTGAAATAACTTTATAAAAAAAAGGTTACTAGTAATAATAATGTATTAGATATTATTAGTAAAACAAATTGATTTAAAAAATCTGACGTGGGCATCATATCCTTGTATGCCAATTAAATTACATATACAGATTAGTAAAAGTACATAAAATTTTATTCCACTAATAACTTGCGATATTTTTTTGGTATATTGAATTGCAAATTTTTTTTACAATAAAAGGTTAATCAATAAATCAATATATTTAAATTTAAAAAAAAGAGATGAAGTCTGATTCGAACCGATGTACCTTACCCTTGGAAGATCCAAATATTTCATTAATTAAAATTTCATTTGGGTATAACTCTGGAACCGATGAAAATAGGTACCACTTAAGATATATCATTGAAAAGCTCTCAATGAGGGCTTATTACTACAGTTAACAAAAAGCCCGAAATCCAAATTTTTGTTTTTGAATTTGGGCTTGTTTTGACACTCTTTGGCCAGTTGATTGAAATCAAAATGGGAGGTGCCCAATCAAATGTTATAACAGTCCTAAATCCAAAATTTCAACATCCTACAGCTAATCGTTTTTGAGTTATACGAAGGACATACGTACGTACGAAACTAGTCAAACTAGCCGAAACTAGTCAAAATGGATTCAGGGATGATTAGAATGGATATTTCCATTGAAATTTGAAACCGAAATGTTTCGCGATCACAATACTTCCTTTACTTCGTACAAGGAAGTAAAAAACAAGTATTTCCGACAAAACTGAATGAATCTTTCTTAGGAAAAAAAACTTACTTTTACCTACCAGAAAAGCAGTATTTATTTTCTTTTAGTAAAATTTCATTATTTTTTTTAATTCTGTCTTCGTGGTAAAGCATATATAAAAGTACAAATAATCATTGTACCACCAAAAATAATTTACGTAGTTTTTCACGAACAATAACAAATTGAAATTTATTTTTCTTAAACAAATTTTGTTACCAATAAATTCCAGTTAACTCTTAGTAAACGTTTCATTAAAAAATATTTTTATATTTACCGCAATTTATATTGAAGAAGCCATTATTATCAAAACCGTACTAAACAAATCGTAAAAGTGTCACATTAAAAATATTAAAATGCATATACAATTCTTTATTGTGGTGGAAAAACCGTTTAAAAAAAATATAACAACATAATGACATTTAACAATAATTTTACGATTACTAGTAATACAACCAGACAATTTTAAATGAAAAAAAAGGTACAATAACTTAACACAACACTAAATTATGCGTCGGGTGGTCACCAGTAATAATAAATAATATTTCCTTTTTTTTGTCTTCAATCATTTAACTTCTTTCAAGTCTCTCTCAATTGTTTGACCGGAGGGTAACTTTTTTTTAACGTTCAGCCTTTCATTAAAACAAATTTACTGATTTCGATGGTTCTTTTATTATTTTGTATAAGATAGTTCAGCGGAAATTTTATTTAACGAAAGTTTTCACTACATATATAGACGATTTAATGATATTTTTGTTTTGTTGTAGTTAAATATATACTTAATAGAATATTCGTAGTGACGTAATTAATGTGTGATCCTAATGTCATTGTGTTATTCAAATAACGAAATTTTTAGAAAACAGCTTAAAAAGCAATAAACATTCTCGGAATCCCAAGAGCCTTACGTAACCCGCGTTAGCAGTCTTTTTACGTAGTTACTCTTCTTGTTTTCTTTTATCGATAGTGTCTAATATACTGTTTCTTATAAAAACAGTTTTTTTTTATTTAAAAAAAAAAAAATCTATACTAAAGATTTAATCATACTTTGCTGTTTTCAAAGTTTGATTTTTTGAAGTCTGAATTAATTTAATAATAGTAAGTTCGGAGCGTTTGTTTTTGATATGATGCGGAATTCTATAAGGCGAAATTAAAAAAATAAATAAAAGTAATATATAAGACTAATTATTTTTTGTCTTAGTAGTTTTTAACAGCTATCTTAAGTTTTTTTAAGGTTTTTAAAAAAAAAATTATGAGTTTTTCTGTTTTCTTTCCAGAGAACAGCTCTTTAATCGAGCAGTACTCGGTCTCATCAGAAGTATAACTGCAGCATTCCTGCTGCATGATCATAATAGAGCTACAAAGAGGATTTAAAACGATAGGCTAAAATTTTTCGAACAGGGATTTTTACAAATGTCGACGTTTTACGATTCCCTTAGTCCATAAAACACAAAAAAAAGTTATAAAAATTTCCGGAAGACGTATTTAAGTACAGTAGGTACAGTAAAAAGGATGGCCTGCAACATTATTTCTAAACAGTTTTTACCACATATCTTGAAAACGTATTCATAAGAACAGTTGAAATTAAGCAGAAATATTTGGCTCTGTATAAACCAATTTTGGACTGTTTTTCGACTCCAACCGACAAGAGGGCAACACTGTACAATTTTTTATTTATTAAACTATAGTTATTTTTTAACCGCATTCAACATTTCACCAAATTAAAGTAAAATTTACGCGAATAAACACTTTCTTAAGCCGTAAAAACTAAGAGAACTGAATGAAACCCGTACTTAGAATACTTTAATTTTCAGCATTGAAAATCCAACTTAAGTAGTATTACTTGTAAGTAATACTTCTTACTTATTCTTACTTATTACTTCTTACGTGTACATAGTAAGTAAGAAGTAATACGTAGTTCTCACGTAGAAGACGTGAGAGCTTTCAAAAAAAAAAAAAAAAAAAAAAAAAAAAAAAAAAAAAAAAAGGGTTGAACAGGACTCGAAATTAATTTTTTTTTTGTAATTTCTGATAATTTGTTTTCCAATAATGAATGTTATTATATTAAAATATTATATGAGGCAGATATCGAACAAAGGAGATCACAAATGAGATCCAATTTGTTTTTTTATTAAAACTCTAATTTATTATTTTTTTCTATCGATTATATTCTAAATACTGTATAATTCAGATAATAAAAATCATTTGATAAAAAAATCAGAATCCAAAATCTTTTACTAATAATTCTGATTCTCTACTTAATTATAATTAGGAAAAAGCCATTGAATAATTTTTTAAGGTAAAAATGTCATTTGAAAAACGAGGTGAAATACGATCCAAATTCTTTACAGCGATTTGATTTTTTTACCCTAAATATTTTATAATTAAGTCATTAATATTTAATAATTTTTCGGCATATTTGAGATGAAAATCTATCAAGGGAAAAGCTGGGAAAGTTACGCAACCTTTTGTCGGCTTTTTATTAAAGCGGTTTTAATTCTTTAAACTTCTTTATAAAACCGTTGTTAACTTACTTACTTTCTTTTTCCCGTTTACCCTCCGGTAATTACCTTTCAGATAATACTTCTGAGGAAGATATGTATGAATGTGTAAATGACATGTAGTCTTGTACAGTCTCAGTTCGAACAATCCTGAGATGTATGGTTAATTGAAACCCAACCGCCAAAGAACACCGGTATCCACGATCTAGTTTTTAAATCCGTGTAAAAATAACCGACTTTAGTAGGACTTGAACGCTGGAAATCTCGACTTCCAAACCGGCTGATTAGGGAAGACGCGGTCACCACTAGACCAACCCGGTGGATCGTTGTTAACTTACCGGAAAGCACAATTCACAGCCATTATCTTCATTTACAAGATTCAAATTTTTCTAAAATAATTTACAGAAATTTACGGGAAGGTAATAACATTTTTTTTTTGTAATTAGAAAATATAAATAGCGAATAAAATAACAATATAAATAAAAAAATTGTTAAATTATTCAACCTTATAATTACTTATTTAAGCCGAAAAAAAGCAAACCGTATTTAAAAACAAATAAAAAAAAAAAAAACGTGAAGTAAACATTTTTTTAGTCATAAACAAAAGACTACATCGGTTATAACATAAAATATTTATATACGGGTGTAATTTTACGAGTATGAACATGCACGGTAATATACGCACAATATAACGTGGACGGTAAAATATAATGTTGTAAAATTATTCATTTCATAAAACAATAATAAAATAAAAAAGAAATAAAATAAAATTTTAACATGTACCTGTTTTATTATTACGCACACAGATATAAATATAAAAGGATTGGCGATCTCATCGACAACATCATTAAATTTTAACACGATACAATAATAAAAGTTTTAAGATTATTTTATATATATTATAAAAGTAGTAAGACGGATAATAATATAAGATAAAAGTAAAATAGAAATAAGAAGAATAAAAAAAGACTGTACCAACAAGAAAAATCGGAATAAAAAAAAAATAATAATAATAAAATAAAAAAAATCATGAACGAGAAACGTACAATTAATAACCGTGTCGTCTTCCCCGATCGGTCTTAGGCGTTACCGTTATGATGTGAACAACAACATAACAAATCTTATTCTACTATATAGTATTAAACATCCACGAACGAAGCGTACAGCCAACCGCTTTTATCATTTAAACTCTTTCTTGTTCCGATATCGACTTTCAACCGTGAAGTTTAAAAATAAAAGAAAAAAATGGAAAAAAAGGAAACTACAACAAAAATAGAAAGGAAAAAATATGGTGTACGGCAGTTCTTCGATTATTATATAAGATAACTAACTAAACATCCGATCAACGGATCGGGATCGGTTAAAAAAGAAGAAAAAAACAAAGGGTTAGGCTACTTCGGATAAACGACTTACATATCGTATACAACAGAGTATGCAAATTCAATGTAATACGCCATTGTTGATATTAAATTCCGTGGGAAGCAACGGTGGTTTAACGTTAAATAAAACGTTATATCGACTGTTTCAAATTTACCGATAACGCATTATATTTTATAATATTGAATATTAGTCGAAACGGCATAATCGGACGCGTGTATGAAAAATTTCAAAATAATCCGCCTTTCTGTATAAAATAGATAGCTAAATATTACGCGTAAAAAAAAAATTCCGGCAGAATTCTTCATACGCATTTAATCTTCCTAAGGATATCGGCAGACTAATATCACTCTACTTGATGAACATAAAGTACGCGAGTATAAAAAAACGTACAAAATATTATTTGACTTTTCGAATAAAATTTTAGATGTAGGACCTACCGTGATGATGAACCGTAAGCAGAATTAAATGAGATCACCCGTATTCAGAAATCGTCATGCAAAATTTAATAAAATCTGTTAAGTTAATCTGTTCGGTCTGAATCAAATAAAACGATTACTGAACAATAAAGTCGGATTATCCCCACCCCTACCGTGAATTAAATTTCTCAAATACACAACAAAAGTGACACGCTAATGTAACGTAACATTTAATTAGTACAAGAATGTTAATCTGAGTGGAGGAACTACAAAAATATAAAATAAGGCTTTTTGTCTCCACCTCTTAATGGAGGAACACCGTCAAAACGTATCTCACCTAATAAGGGGGTATTTAAATTGTGGAAAAAATGTACCCTCCTTTTTGATTAAAATTTAAGATGTGAGACCCCCGTAAGGTCCGTATCGATCGTCTGTGACCAAAATTAAACGGTATCCGAGCCGTATACAGAAATTTAATGTGCCCGCCAAATTTCATCCAAATCGGTCCACATAGTATAAAAATATCGAGTAAAGCAGACAAAAAATACATACATACATTCGGAATCTTAAAAGAAATATTCGGAAACACTAAAATTGTTCTTTTTGATTAACGGGAGTACTGAAATATCAATACCTTAAAAAACCCATATAAAAGTTTACGCGGTTAATATAATTTTCCCTTAGAAGAAAAGTTATTTATTAGAATTCTCAGTGCGAAATACGGAAAGCCACCAAAAACATTGTTCGTCAGGCTGTCCGACGAACAATTACGTCCTCAATTTTGGGGGACGTATTGGGATACGTCTCATGAAACGGTGTCCCAAAAAAAAAGCAGCCGACTACGTCCTGACTCCTACTTTTAGATAAACGTCGGCTAGATAAGTATCCTATCCGGCTTCCGCTAAGACAGCCGATCGGCGAACGGTTTAATTGTCCCGTAACATTCCGGCAGTTGTTCTAAATCTTCAATATTCGAGGTACGTAAATCAAAAACACGGATCGGAAAATTACCTTCGTTTACTTTGACGATTACATTCCATTCAAATTACATTTTGAGTACGCATTTATCAAATACAAACATATAATTTTGCGTGCGATCGTGTAGATACGGGAGCACTAACGCAGAGTATTTGTTTTAGTCTATTCACAGAATTATACAGAGTGCTACAGCATCCACTTTAAACTGCCTACAGTTCATCCAGATCTCCACTATAGGATGTTTACAGTAAACGCACAAAAAAATTGCATTTTTAACTAGATCTAAGAGATCGTCCCCTTAAAATCACCTCTTTCCTTTATCCTTCGTTGATGCCTTTCTTTCCCAAGACGCTCCGCGCTAAACAGAGAGAACCTATACAGTTACCGCATTTTAAGCAAAAAGCTTAAAGAAGTATCGAAGTGCTTACTCAGAGTTCAGAGGCCAAGACAGTCCTCATATCAGAAATCGAATCCAGATATCAACTGTTTTCGAACCTGAATTCAAATTTTTCAGTCACCTTAATAAAATAAATCTTTTTTTTTAACATTTTGGCATAAAGATTATTTAACGAAATTCAATCGCAAAAACTTCTACAATTTTATTTGGCATATGTTACTGGACTATACGGCAAAAAATTATTTTTACAATTTCTTTTTGCAAGAGAATATACAACCCTTTTTCCTCTAGCGTCCAATTTTCTCCGATAAAAATAAACTAAGTTATTGTATTTTATATTTGAAATACCGTACGATCAGCCTAAAAGTTTAATGTCGGCCTGAATAATAACAATAAAACTGTTTTACAAACGATCTACACCGGTAAAGTGAATATTAAGCTTCATCCCTTGTTACTTAAGTTCTCCTTTGTTGCAAGCGCAGGTAAAGATATGGTTTCAATTAATATCATTAATTGTAATGTACAATAATTTTTTAAGCGCGTAAACTTTACGTACTTTGGTCATCGGGTTTCAGTTAATGGCACTGCACACGGAACAGTTGACCTTAGGCTATGTAAAAAGAGATTTAATTTTCTTTGAGAACTTCACCGGAATCGTTCCGACAAACAACAGCGTAGAAAAATACAAACTAAAATTTAAAAAATAAAGACACGTAAGGTAATTTCCGATACGATCTTAGCTTATACGATTAATGAACGGTATTAATAACATTTATCAACTAAGTCGACGCTAGAATTTTAATATTTAAAATATGACCCACATATTCTCATACAGCATACCATTTCTGTTTTATTTCTCCTGAGGTATAGGCTACGCACTTCTTATATATGTATGAACTAGAAAGGTGTGCCCCAAGACATACACAGACAAAAAAGGTAGGGTATATGGTCGAAAGAGAAAATGCGTAGAAATAGACATGTGTGTGGGCGTGTGTGTGTGTGGAGAGAGAGAGAGAGAGCGAGTAGAGATCCTGGTCCCGCAATCTAATCGGATACACTTAGTGGGATTGGAACTGTCTGAATAATTCGTGCGGTGTCGGGAGTGTGGCTGGGGACATCAATATCCGATATTATTGCCCGGTCCTGAAGCAACTCATACCAATAACCTTAATGCCACCTCCCGCTCGTATCCCCCTAACAAACACTGCCCTACCGTCGATGCTCCACCGCCATCAGTAGAATGCCTACCTCTGCGCTAGCCGGCTAGCCTAGCGGTGTTCCCTTTATACCGATCAGCCGATTTCTAGTAGATTGGTAAATCTACTAGAAATACCAACACATAACGCATAAATAAATGACCGAAAAAAAAAAACTAGTAAAAAGCTTTTATATTAAATTAAAACTAAAAATGACCACCCGCGTTCGTAAAGTAATTTTTTTTAGTATTAATAATTTTGAAAGAAATAACACAACAATGTAACGAACCGGTACGATTGAGTACAGAGAGTTAAAATACATATATATTTTTTCTTTCTTTTTTTTTTTAACTTAAAATATTAGTTGTAAAATATGAAATTAGAAATCAAAATTTTCATAACCGCGAACAATATACACAAAGGCAACAAAGTGAAAACGCCTGAATATACGAGAAAGTTAAACATTTATTTTGACAAATCCTAATTCTAAATAGTTCAAGAAACTGAAAATCTATATTAAAATAGAATTTCCATTAATAAGTTAAAAAAATAGTGATTAATGGAGAAAATTAGATGTATAATTTAACGTATCAGAGGGGAAAACGTAAAAACAACAACCTTTTTACCTTACTAATATTTAGTAAAACGATTACAACAAAAAGTACGCTAGAGTTCAGAAAACTTTCAAAACTAGATTAAAAACGAAAAGTTCTTTCATAAATAAATCAATAACTAATTAAAAAATATATTTAATATTAAAAAAAAAAAAATACATCAAAATTCTTGTTTGAAGTGTAACGCTAATGAGACGTAAGAAAGTAAAAATTAAAATAATAGAAACTTTTGAAACGCGATGTTAGAAGAAAATACAAAAATTTACTCTAACAGAAAATTTTGGACTACATCCTTTCATTTATTAATTACTAGCTGACCCGTCAGAGTTTTGCTATTGCTAGATTTGAGTACATATATATAGATTAAACGACCACAAATGAAAGTTTGATAAAACATTAAAAAACTGAACATTACAAAATTAAACCTTTCCTTTTTTCCTCTTTCCCTCTTCCAATCTTCACCCCTTCCCCTCTTCACCTATTTCCAATTTTCCTTTCTTGCCTTTTTCACAAAAATATTTCTTTTAACTTAACTAATATATATATATATATATATATATATATATATATATTCAGAATATGAGCCAAATCAGACCGTAAATACAATTTTTCGAAATATCTCAACCCCAGCTCCACCTACCAGGTTCTTTCTTTGCAAAAATATTTCTTTTCACGTAACTAATATATATATATATATATTCTGAATATGAGCCAAATCAACCATAAAAACATTTTTTTGAAATATCTCAACTCCCGCGCCACATAGCAGGTCCAAACTAATTCAGAAACTTTTACGGGCGTGCGCACAACTCACGAAAGTTTCATCGCTATCGGATGAATGGTATAAGAACGCATATTGAAAATGTATTTTCAATATAAAAGCCGATAAAACAATAATCTTATTTTCACACGATACAAAGATAAAGGACATTTTTACAAAGATAAAGAATTTTAAAAACGGAAAACTAATATACAGTAGCAGATCACAGATCCACAAACGGAAAAAACAAACACCGGCATAAATCATTGAAGAAAAAATTAAATCGCACGAACACATATCAAAATAAAAGCAGTAAGTTTTTCGAAATAACTTATTTTTTTAAAAGAATTTATTTTCAAAACGGCTACTTGATTCGACCGACAGAATTCGATAGGGTAAATAAAGTAGCTGAAGGCGTTTCAAAAAACTCAAATGTAAGGACAATAAAGAAAACAGCAATGAAAGACCGTTTAAATACACACACTAGTCAAAAGCGAAATTATAAAGCTACCGGACGTAAAAATTTCAAACTTTTAGATGTACACCCCAACACTTTCCTAACCCGATAAGGTTGGTCGTATCCATCCGCTGAGAATCGATTTTTACGGTTTAGTCGGATACTTCAAAAAACCCCACGATTACGTAAACGGGTGAACTTATTACGTAGCTCTTTAATATCGGAAGGAATATCGTTTTGTCGATGGATTACGGGATTATATCCATTCTGGGAAAATGCGCATCGAATTTCTGAGAATTTTCGGGGGATATGAACACATATAACCGAAAGATATCATAAAACACGTCGGGTGCATCCGTTTCGATTCGCTATTCTTCTGAGGATGGATCTCCTCGTTTCATTATCTTTTCCCCTTATCCTTGAACTTTTCTATCGACTCTGTTTAAACTCCGACCGGATATATCCCGAAGATACGAGGATCAATGGAATTATTAAGTCGTAGTAGATTTATGCCGTCTAGTCGAGGCGAATCTATGGCTGTCCTATGGCCGTATAAAAGAGTCAGACGTAAATCGAACTACTTTTTAGATCCTTTTTTACAATATGCTAACGTAGAAACTATAATATAGAACACGAGAAAGGAAGACATGATCTTGATTACGAAAAGGCAAGGTGTTTTTTTACGGCAAAATATATCAGATTACAAAATGTAACAATTCCTTGAACGGTTTAAACATTTTCTATTTCATTTGTAACTAAAATAAAACTTAACTTTCATAAAATGTACAAAAAAGGAAGAAAATCGAACGAATTAATTCATAAAGAACAATGAATAAATGTTCAAAAAATGTGAAAAGCTTCAGCAGTTTCACGAGTATAAACCGTGTAAGTGAAACTCGAGTCTGGAACTACTAACATTTAATGAATACTTAGGCCTTGAACCTACCGGATTAAAGCAACCATCATCACCGACAATAAATACTTCTAATAAGCGGCTTTCCACAAAAAAATTCTTCATTTTCTTTTTCTTTTTGCCGTAAATCGTGACTTGTCGGGTGTTATAGCACATTCTTTTCTGATACTACATATAAAAATATCTAATAAAAATCAACATAGATACGATCAAAAATGTTTTAAATACATCAAGATGATAATAATAATAATCGATAAAATGAAAACGGTGTATGATATAAACGGACAATGATGATACGGTGTAGCCTGACATTACGAAATGAGAAATTGGCTAAATGATACTCTATAACAAAACGGGGAGGATAGATATAGTAAACGGATGACTGAATGAATGAGGGATAAAACAGAGAGGAGATAATAAGTAAACTGGGGGGAAAGGGATGGAGAATCTCTATCTCTGTCTCTCTCTGTATGAGTGTGTGTGTGTGTGTGTGTGTGTGTGTGTGTGTGTGTGTGTGTGTGTGTGTGTGTTTGTGTCTGTGTGTGTAAGAGAGAGAATGATAGTTAATAGAGCACAGGTTCGGTTACTGACTGTCGCTAATGATTCCAATTTCACGGACTGGCAGCTTCCACAACGGACAGATACCGACAGACAGCCGTACAGACGTACAAACCAGGCAGGCAGCGCCTCAATACTCAATACTACTAGAATACGGCATTAATGATATTAATAAAATATTAAATAATTTTTTTCAGCCAAACGAATATCATATTCTGATTTTTTTAGAAATCATTCGACCCGTTTCATCGTCTTCCGAAATGAAAAGAACAAACATTGACAAGATTTTTTATTTTTTGCTTGATGATATTGCCACATAGCTTGAAGCTTATGCGTGGGATATGGAAAAAAATATTTGAATATTTAATTATGTGATTTTATAAATTATACTAGAAGGTCGCTCAACATTTATTACGTAACCATTAAGTTCCAGAAATAGGCCTACAAAATAAATTCGATTAAATAAAAAAACCTTTTAAAGTGTATCCTCTTCAATATACTTCCTAATTTATTAATGAAATCATAGCGCATGTTTTTCATTACTTAAGACAGTATCGGGAAAGGTCAATCATATTTGCTTCTACGTCATTCATTGATCCAAAATGGAAAAATCCTTTAGCAATTTTTTTTTGTTGAATCAATCGATTTTGAAATAGAAGGTTCAAAGCGACATCGAATGAACAAGATATGTTTTCCATAACTGTAATGCATTTTATAAAAAGAAAAACCTTAATCGATAGAGAATGCAGATGTTTGTCTTAATGGAGAATCCATTTTCTAATTTCAACAAAATCGGCCGTTTTCTTACCAGACATCAAGAATATTACTGATCATTAAGTCTTACCTTGTGGATGAATTTAAAATAAAATCGACGGAAAAATATTTGGTCTAAATACCCTTTTCTTTAGCTTTACAGTAGCAATTGAAGAACATAAGAAAGAAGCCGTAATAAGAAAGGGAGTCCGACAAGGGTGTTCCCTGTCTCCGTTACTTTTTAATCTTTACATGGAACTAGCAGTTAATGATGTTAAAGAACAATTTAGATTCGGAGTAACAGTACAAGGTGAAAAGATAAAGATGCTACGATTTGCTGATGATATAGTAATTCTAGCCGAGAGTAAAAAGGATTTAGAAGAAACAATGAACGGCATAGATGAAGTCCTACGCAAGAACTATCGCATGAAAATAAACAAGAACAAAACAAAAGTAATGAAATGTAGTAGAAATAACAAAGATGGACCACTGAATGTGAAAATAGGAGGAGAAAAGATTACGGAGGTAGAAGAATTTTGTTATTTGGGAAGTAGAATTACTAAAGATGGACGAAGCAGAAGCGATATAAAATGCCGAATAGCACAAGCTAAACGAGCCTTCAGTAAGAAATATAAGTTGTTTACATCAAAAATTAATTTAAATGTCAGGAAAAGATTTTTGAAAGTGTATGTTTGGAGTGTCGCTTTATATGGAAGTGAAGCTTGGACGATCGGAGTATCTGAGAAGAAAAGATTAGAAGCTTTTGAAATGTGGTGCTACAGGAGAATGTTAAAAATCAGATGGGTGGATAAAGTGACAAATGAAGAGGTATTGCGGCAAATAGATGAAGAAAGAAGAATTTGGAAAAATATAGTTAAAAGAAGAGACAGACTTATAGGCCACATACTAAGGCATCCTGGAATAGTCGCTTTAATTTTGGAAGGACAGGTAGAAGGGAAAAATTGTGTAGGCAGGCCACGTTTGGAATATGTAAAACAAATTGTTAGGGATGTAGGATGTAGAGGGTATACTGAAATGAAACGACTAGCACTAGATAGGGAATCTTGGAGAGCTGCATCAAACCAGTCAAATGACTGAAGACAAAAAAAAAACCATTTTCTTTTTCGTGTTTAGCCTCCGGTAATTACCGTTCAGATAATGCTTCAGAGGATGATATGTATAAGTGTAAATGAAGTGCAATCTTGTACAGTCTCAGTTCGACCGTTCCTGAGATGTGTGGTTAATTGAAACCCAACCGCCAAAGAACACCGGTATCCACGATCTAGTATTGAAATCCGTGTAAAAATAACTGCCTTTGAACGCTTGAACTCCCGACTACCAAATCAGCTGATTTGGGAAGACGCGTTCACCACTAGACCCAACCCGGTGGGTTGCTCTAAATACCCAAACCTTAATTTTATTACTAAAACCTAACATATATTCTAAATAGTTTTTCTTAAGTAATTATTTACTTGAAATTATAATCGAGATGTGTCTACCGTTTAAAATCTTGTTTTCTTAAAAAATTATGCGGTCTGACAATTTTGTGCCCGTTTTCACGCATGATTTTTGCGTGAAAACAACAATTTTATGCACATCTCAGGTGTTTATCGACCGATCAGAACGAATGTGATTTCATTTATTTCAAAATAAAAGACATTTTATCGAACGAAAAACATAATTCGATATAACTAATATTTTTATTAGGCTGTCGACGATTAAAAACGTTCAATGGCCACCGTTATGGGATTTTTAAACGTACAATTTTGAAATTTATTTATTTTTGTCGAAGATGCAAGCAAACCGAATTTCATTAAAATATATCTCAATCCGTTCTTCATCGGAATATATTTTTATTTAAAAAATAGAAACACAAAAAGACGCACACAAGGAATCGGCTCCTTAAGTTCGGTCAGCCCATCCGGGCACCTAATATCTATAGTCACAAGTTAGACGAAAATTTTTGTAATCGTTTATTTATTTACGGGTTACGTATAAAATATATCATCCGAAACCGTTGTCTTGTACCCGGATAATCTGGCTAAATCTTCTAAATATACTTACACGTAACTTAAATTTATAGAAAAACTTGATAACTTTTAATTATTTTCTTAGTGAATTTAATAAAGTAATTACATAAACCGTAAGATTTTTTTTCTACTCGATGAAAATACAATTTATAATTTAATATAATAAAATTAAACGTACGTTATTAATAAGAAGAATATAATTTATAAACGGGTGTTGATATAAGATTCTGTAAGAATTGTACTTGCGTACGATGTCGGTCGAGTATAAATTAGTAGGGACATCACGTGTTAGTAATAATAATGTCGGTACGTTTTAAATAAAATAGAAAAGAACAACGGTTGAAAAGAGTACATATAAGAATAAAAGAAAGAAAAGGGTAAATTGAAAGAAACAAAAACGATGATGTATTTGGTGAAAACGTTAGTAGCCGACCGGGTGGGCGGGCCGGGTACTGCTTTTCTAGCTGAAAGAGTGAACAATAATATAGAAACAATGTATTTTCCCATGATAATACCGCACGTTGTTGTGTGAAGAAAGGGCGGTACCGTACTTTATTCCACCCGCCTTAAAGTTACACTTATACTGTACTTGTACAGGGGTGCCGCCATACAGTACACAGCTATTGCCTCAAGTCTGGAACGGAAAGGAAACACCGTTTGTTGGATGTTTTTGTTTGTTGTTTTGTACAACGAAACGACCCGGAGGTGTTGGCCACTGCAGAGCTGTACGCAATAGTAGTGTAAATTTCTTGTATTATTGTACTGTTTTATGTATATGAAGCGTATCTTTAGCATTATATTGGCTCGGTTACAATTTTCACTGCCATCTTTATCGCATTTTTTATTATTTTATTGTTCTTATGAAAACTAGTAAACAATTTTTTCCCTTTTTTATTAGTTATGTACATAATTTAAAATAAAAATTATTCTTACCCAAAATTTATGTACATTAATACATTTACCCGACTACAGAATAAAATGAGTATATTATTAGATAACTAGACTCTTCCCGTCTTAGCTACGGGGCTCTGTGCCTAGGACTCCGCTGTGTTCGTAAATAATAATGATAAATAAAGATTAAAGCCAGTTTAATATTTTAAAAAAATCGAGCGTATTGAAATTTTGCCAGAGCAACAGCTCGGTCAGTACAGGACTCGAAAATTCGAATGATCTAAGAATGTGTCTTTGAAAACAGTCTGCCTCCGTCTTAAAAACAGTAGTTATAGTCGGTTATCCGTCCTTCATACCGGTAAAAATTTACTTTGCCTGGTTCTTAGCGTTATCCGAGAAACACCACTAGGAGTTGACCGTACTTCGTTTCTCACTTTTTACAAATTTTTTTATTACTTTTACTTTATGTTTTTTAGCAAAGAAACCGGAAACAGATGCAGCCACTCGCGTTGAACATACAGTAACAGTGACAATGGCCGTGTTCGTTGAGCCGCCCCGCCGTACACCGTCGCATTCTTTAAAAAATCGAAATTCAAAAAAATCCGAAAACAGTTTTTAGATATTTATCTGATGAGTATTTGCAAGCCCCAATCTAGTGACAATACATCGTTTAATATAGTCGGAAACGGAGAAAATTTGAAATCATTTTTTTTTTTTATTTTTTTTTTTTTAATTCCTTTCACGGTAAAATTCAAAAAATCTACAAATTGGTTTTTAGATCACATGAAGATTACATAAACCAAAAATCAAGTCGATATCTTCAATTGTTACCGAGAAATTAAAAAAATCGGTAATTTCATTGTTATTCCATGTTAACCCTTTTAAACTCAGAATTTAAAAAAAAAACCTTTGTAACCGTGCACACCGTAAGAAGAACGTGTATACAAATCGACTTTATCTTCAACAGATTTTGCTTGAGGTTGATTACGAGACGGTCACGACATCTTATTTTATCGGTACAAATTTATTTGTACCTTTAAAATACAAGAACCCGCACATACAAGAATTATATGAATTGAAAATATATTAAAACGACTTGTCGCGATCAGGCAAAACTAATATATTACGCAAAATAAATATATATATAGGGGATATGTAAGAATGGCAACGGCTTCCGAACTCGAAGATAATCAATAATGTTTGATCCAGTGTAGCGGTTCTAAGATGGCGGACAAAAATTCCAAACGTACCATAAAGTAGTAATTTTTCTAACCATGTAGATCCGCACTTGTTTTTACCTCCCACTATCCTTCACTTGAAATATGAAGCCGTTTTTATTCTTTAATTTTACTCTTTGTAGAGTATAACACAACTCTGACAAATAGATAACGGTTTGTAAGGACTACTAATTTTCATAAAAAAAATTAATACTGTTTGAAACTCATCTCATGTGTATATCACACTTACACACCTATTGCAAATATTTGAAAAACGATTTAAAAGAATAAATAAATACGCATATAACTTAAATATATCACAGAAATATATTTAAAAATATAAATAAATAGGAAATAATTGAAAGATACTCTTTAATTAAACAGAAAGATGAAAAAAATTTCATAAACACGTCATGAAACTGGTACAAAAAATCTGATTTGGATACCATATGACTTCCTGGTACGCCTATTAAATTACATACAAATTTTTTTTTTAATTAAATGAAATCTTATTTCATTAATAACTTCTGTAATTTTTCTTTTTTTTATAATTATTGAATTATTATTTATCGTAAAAGTTTTTTTAAATTCGGAGGTTAATAACTAATAATAAATAAATATATTTAAATTAAAAAAGAAAGTTAACAAAAATGACATGAAGTCTGATTCGAACCGATGTGCCCCCCTTGTACAATCAAAATATTTCATTAATTAAAATTTCATTTGGCTATAACTCTGAAACCGATGAAAATAAGTGCCACTAACGAAATATCGTTGAAAAGCTCTCAGTGAGAGCTTATCACTGCAGTTAACAAAAAGTCCAAAATCCAAATCTTTTGAATTTTGGGTTTCTTTGGACACGTTTGGTTCAGTAGATTGCAATCAAAAGGCACACAACGAGATGTTACAACAGTCCTAAATCCAAAATTTAAATATCCTACGGCTACTAATCGTTTTAATAAATAACCCGACCATTCCTGAGTTGTGTGGTTAATTGAATCCATTTTGAAACTAGTCAAAATGGATTCAGGGATGGTTAAAATGGATATTTCCGTTGAAATCTGAACACCTAAATCTTTCGCGATCACAATACTTCCTTTACTTCGTACAAGGAAGTAGAAAGAAAAGTAAATTAATAAATGTCCCCGGAGATTTTGCCCGTAAACGTGAAGTGTTGAATAGATTCAGGATGAGTGTTCCTGATGCGTGTGGTTAATTGAAACCTAACCATCAAAGAACACCGTATCCATGATCTAGTATTCAAACCCGAATGAAAGCAACTACTTTCATTAGGAACCTTAGAGAACTCTTGACTTCGAAATCAGCTGATTACGACGATGAGTTTTACCACTACACCATCCCGGTGGGTTTTTAATTAAATAAATGCAATAAACAAGAAAACAATTTAAAACGATTACACTCTCTCTTTTTCTGTTTAGCCTCCGGAACCATCGTAAGGTATTACTTCTAAGGATGAATGAGAATGATATGTCTCATGATCTAACTCGCTTCATTTTCCCACTGTTCATCGTTTTGTTATTTTTTTAATAAAACTTTCTACCTTAAAAACTTACTGAGATACTTTAACAAAAATTTAGTGTACATGTGATAATATCTTCTTCAAAACAAATTTAATTTTGAAAATTAAAAAACGGCACCCATCAAGATTTTTAATGGTGGATAGCTCCATAAACATTAATTTTATCGGTTCTGTTTTACATAAAATGTTAAATCTTTTATTGCGATAAAAACTAATAACACCTCATTTAATCAGTCGATAAAACTACTGAAGTACGGATGAAATTGTTATTCCGAAGTTATTAAATCCCGATTTATTCTCCTAATATGTACGTCGCAATCTGTTCAACTAGTGAACAATAAATAAATCTCCCAGGCCCAATAATGAGATGAGGATGATATTTATGACATGTAAATGAAGTGCAGTCTTGTATAGATTCAGACCGACCATTCCTGAGTTAAGTGATTAATTGAACACCAAACATCAAAGTACAACCGATATCCACTGTCTAGTATTCAATCCGTATAAAAGCAACTAATTTTTACTACTAGAATTTGGACCTCAGAACCTTCGACTTCGAAAATCAGCTGTTGCTTCCTAAAACTGATTTACGACAAGTTAACCACTAAACCAGCCCGGTTGGCTGAAATTGTTGAAGTGGCTCGGAAAAATTATGCTGACCGATGATTTTATGCCTGTTTTCACTTCCTACACTAATTGAATCAAAAATAATTTCTGTTTTTAGTAAGAATAGTTTTAATAAAACAATGAAGCGAGATAGGGCGTTTCTCCTCATGAACGTTTTTATTTATATTGATATGCTATATCATCATTCCCTTTAGTTTTTGGGCAACACATTTCGAAACATCCTACAAATAAACGACAAAACAAGAAATAATGTAAAAACCGTTTGTTTATATACACGAAGCTATAAAAGGTTTGTTTACAATTTAGAATAAGCAAAACTGCCTTGTTCCCTAATCCAATACCAAAATGAGATTACACTGAAATTCCTAATATAGATTTTAGGGCAAAATTTATCGTTTTATTATTTTTTTAACCTGAAAAAAGAAATGAAACGAAAACGTAAATTTCCGAGATATTTGTATGTATACTTGTAATTTTTTTTTAACCTCCGGGACCGCAGTTAGGTCTAAAAATGAGATATATGACTAATTTTGAAGCGCGTGAAAATGCCACGCCTGACCGGGATTCGAACCCGGGACCTCCGGATGAACGGCCGAGACGCTACCACTCGCGCTAGGGAGACCGGCATACTTGTAATTGAAATAGACGAAACACACCTTTTTTTTTAAGTTTTGTGTAAATTTCTTTAATTTGCCAATAAACAATAACATCGTAATTGTAGAAAATTTATTCGGAGAAATTAACGTTGTCAGGTCAACCCGTAAATAAAATTCGGCATTAAATTAAAAAAAAGAGACCAAACCAAGGCAAAAAACGATATAAATTTTAAGTCGAACCAAAAATTATTATAATATTACAAAATAAACTATACTAAAAACAAAATTGAATACTGAAAAAAAGAAAAATTAATTAAAAGTTCAGTTTAATTGCAATCTTAAAAAAGTCACCTAAAACACAGAATATTTTACAGTTAAAAGAAAAAAATTTAGGCGAATTTAAAATTATATTTTAGTATCTTAAAGAAGATACTGTGAATGTCGCGGTTAAAGAATGTACGCGTTAGAAATTGAGTTTTTTGTTCCTCTTTTTACAAGAAACATTTTGAGTAAAAAGTTTATCTTGTCGTGGTATATATCTTTGCCGATGAGGTTGAAGTTTAATAATAATTTTGTAATTATAAAACAGACCGTAATGTATTATTTTAAACTAAAATTACTTTTCTGTAAACCTAAGCCGATATCATCTCAATTATTCTTCAAAATACAGAAGAAAAATAAAAAAATACATTTTTTTACTTATTTCGATATTAAGCCCATGTGAAACGCGTAAATTCGACTTTCAGATACTTGTATAAAAGTCATCGGAAAATACACAGCGAGCCAAGTTTATATGTTTCTTTCGTAGAATGCTATTTTTGTATAAATAGCGTAAACTGTAGAATCTAAAAGCGGATTTTAAAAGTTTTTATACTTTATAAGAAGTTTAATTATAATAATATCACAGATTTTTCACCTAATATTGTTTTGTCAAAATATATTTAAACAAAGTTCAATTTCCATATAGCGTATAAGAAAAACAAAACGAATTACTGCTTTTGCATTTGGCAAGCAAAACTAAATCGAGCCGCCTCCATCAATTCAGACTTCACGAATTTGTCATTATAAAAAATATAAAACAACTTTTATTAATAATTTCAAGATTAAAAATAAAATATCGGTTTTAATTTTTAATTAACTTTAAAAGTAGCTAATATTTTTAAAGAGAAAAAAGAAATTTAAAAGATCCGTTAAAAAAACATAATACGAAAGATAAAAAGATTCCGCTCGGTTAAACTGAAACTTCATCATATCATTCCGTTTTTTAAGGCATTGCAACTGCCAAGTTCATAAAAAGAGAAAATTAAAAAGTAATGCTATAAAACCGCATAATTAAACAGTTCATCAACTTAAGTAATGCAGGATCATTAAAATTACAACATTAACCGCATATCATTCATTCCAAACGAAAAAAAGTATATATATACGGCAAGAAAATCGAACTTTTTATATATATATAAAAAAAACCCATTTCTTTTATTCAAGTCATTAATAACAGTATAATTATCGTGAAATAAAAAGTGGTATTTAATGATGCCAATTTTAAGCTAATACTTGTTAATAAAGCCATTTACAACACGTTACATATTAACTGAAATCGCATAACTTACATAACACCACCTATACAACCGTGAAAAAAAATCTGGCTACGATGTCGATAAATTTTCATTATATTTGCACAGAACGTATAATTAACACTTTTTCAACTGATATATTTTACGTGATTACTAAAAAAATAACCATAATTATTCTTTGAATTATATATAAAATAATTTTATAGAATAGGAATTCATTCTGAGTGAAAAGGAAAAAAAAATTAACCGATATTAAATATGATGTATAAATATTAAAGAAAGGCTTAAATAAAAAATCTGACGTGGACACTACATGACTTCCTTGTACGCCTATTAAATTAAATATACATATTTTTAAAAGTAGATAAAATTTTATTTCATTAAAAACTTCTGATATTTTTTTATTATTATAGAATTATTATTTATAATAAAACCTTTACAATCAGAGGTTAATAATTACAAATAAATCAATAAATTTAAATTGTTAGAAAAAATAAATTAAAAAAAAAGGAAGATGAAGTGTGATTCGAAGATGTGCCTCCCTTGTAAGATCCAAATATTTCATTAATTAAAATTTAATCTGGCTATAACTCTGGAACCGATAAAAATAAGTATCACTTATGACATAATGTTGAAGAGCTCTCAATGGGAGCTTATTACTGCAGTTAAAAAAGTCCAAAATCCAATTTTTTTTGGATTTTAAGCTTTTTTGGACACTTTATGTCCGGTCGACTGCAATCAAAAGGGGAACTGCACAACTAGATTCTCACGCCGAAAGTAGTCAAAATCAATTCAGGGATGATCCTTTGAAATCTTAAAAACCGAAATTTTTCGCGATCATAATACTTCCTTTATTTCGTACAAGAAGTAAAAATAATATAAAATTTATGTTACGTAAGCCAATCCCTTAAAAGAAATCGATCAAGAAACTTTTTTTTTTATTAAAAAAAAAAAATGTTTAACAATTTATTTTACTCTACTATAATTGCAAAATATGTTATTTTTGCAAGATAAAACACAAAGAAATAAAATTTGTATTAAATTAGGACCCTTCCGAAATAGACCACCGACACGACAATCACTCGCCCAGTAAACTATCTTTTAGTTTGTTATAATTATCGTATATCTGATCTTGTTGATGTAAAAGAAAACAAGAATGTACGCACGCACACGTTATAAATCTAAATTACATATCGTTTAAAGGAAAAATTATTACACGACCGGTGGTAAATAAGAGAATGATTTATAATTGTGTTACGAGAAAATTGTATGCCTTAAAACTATTTATTAAATCGATTAAGTTTATAGATAAACAGTATGTAATATCTTATTTCCATTAACCTGCCGACTATTGTTATTACTGAACACGTTAAACCGGATTAAGCATTAAGAAATTACTATCGATCAATCAACTTTAATCGATATAACAATCTTATTTTGCAGCTAATAATTTAATGGCGAATTGTAAATAACAAAACTAATTACAAAATACAGTAACAGTTCTTTATTGTATTCACCTAATTGTACATGTACCCCGGAAGCAAATAAAACAAAATTTTGGTTTTACAAATCAAACTAGCAGATCCGTCACGGCTTCTCCTGCGCTATACAGTTACTTGAGTTTCCGGTAGCGGTCAGGAGATGTTAAGCCGGTCAGGGCTCGCTTCACTCGTCCTTCGCGTCTAGCCAGGAGACTCTGCGTCTCGGACCTGCTGTGTTCATTAAACTCTTGCATGTGAGAATAATGTAATGTAATGTAATTTCTTTACAGCAACAATTTTTTAAGTGCAGTACCCGAAACTCTGACTGATCTAAGAATGTGGCTTCGTAAACAGTCGGCCTCCATCTTAAAAATATTTATAGTTGGTTACCCGTACTTCGTACGGGTAAAAAATTATTTTTCCCGGTTCTTAGCGTTACCCGACAAACACCACCAGGAGGTAACCGTACTTCGTTTCTCTTTTTTTTTTTTAAATTTTCTAATTACTTTTATTTTATGTTATTCAGTCAAGTAACCGAGAGGGCAGGTGCACACAAACACGTCGCAGATAGAGTAACAGTAGCTAAGTTGATTGAGCCAGCGCACCCTTTAAAAAACCTTCGCTCTCCTTAAAAAATCGTAATTCAAAATAACACGAAAATGGTTTTTAGATATGATTCTGAAGAGTATTTGAAAGCCCCAATCTAGTGCATATCTCGTTTATTATAGTCGGAAATGGGGAAAATTTGCAATCACTGTTTAAATTTTTATTACCTTTTTTCACTCCTTTCAAGGTCGAATATCGAAAATTACACATACCGAAAATTAAATTGATATCTTCATTTGTTAGCGAGAAATTAAAAAAAAAAATAGTGGTTTCAAAAAAGATTCTAAATCATTTTAATCTTTTGGGATTTTAACCTCTCACATATTTCAAAAAATTCCGTCTTCCGAACTTACATCGTAAGAAGAACATGTATCCAAAGTTTCATCAATTTATCTTCAGTAGTTTTTGCTGGGCGCAAATGAATCAGTCAGTCAGAACAAGTTTCTGTATAAGTACAGAAGATTATTGCGATATTTTTAAAACGCAAAACATGTTTGCGGCACTCATATACCATGTAACAGAAAGAAGCCAACAGAAAAGCTCTTAAATAATGATTCAAGATCATAATTAATTAACTTGCAGCAAAATATAAAAACTACATCTAAGAACACAAAAAAAATTACATTTTAGGCTTACATAATTATACATAAAAAAATAAGTCTTGTTAATAATAAAAATAGAAAATATGCATCCGGTTAGAAATAATTACAAAAAAGGTTATTTAATTTCCCCGTTATTATAGAAGAAAATAAATAACTATATAAAATTAATTAAAATTAAACCTTTTAGCTAAGTATAAGTTAAAAAGCTGACAACAAAGTTGTTATACTTTCCTGGGATTGGTTATTACTTTCCCGTCTATATAGAAGCTATAGAGCTACATACTCGTAGAAGGCAAAGTATGGTGATCGGTAAAAATTGGGCATATCCGGTTTTCACCGAATCTTGACGAACTGACTCCTAAGGACCCCAGAAAACTGAAAAATGAAATCGAAATTCCGTGAAAAAATGTATGTACGTATGTTGGCGTGTAAATCGCCTTATATTTCTAGAACTGCTGGACCGATTTTCACCAAACTTGCCTATAATATTTCTACAGTAGGGGCATTGATGCTATTGAATTTTCAATTCCAAAGGTCAGTCAGGGGGCAAGACGAAATCGTCTCCAGATTTTACATAATTAAGGTTATATATATTTTTTAATGTGAATCCTAAAAAACAACTTTTGTAAAAAAAATGTTTAGCTAAATTTCACCCCCAACCATAAAAATAGTTTTAACTTTGAAGAATTATAGAAGACAGTACACGGGATGATTTTCGTTGCATTTTTTAAAATATTTTTGAGAACAATTATAAAAAAATAACATCTTTTGATTAAAAACTTATTTGCTAAATTGCACTTCCACTCCAAAAAAAAAGTATTAATTTTGAAACGTCGTAGAAGGGAGCACTACAGTGGGTCTTTCTCGTTGCAGTTTTTTCTTCTATTAATATCTCATTGGATCGACAAATTTGTTCTCCATCAAAGTCAGGTAACCCCCCAAACACATTCCACATCCAACTTAGCAGGCGGACTATTGCTGTAGTCGTCCGCTATGCTGTGACGTCACAGATGAGCAGTAGAATTAAATAAATGAATAATATTATTTAAAGTGGCCGCTAGTACCGCCACACCCGCGCGAATGGAATACGGTATGCGCGCGCGCTTTAGCCACAATCATTTTATAAAATTAAACAAAAATTATTGAATTAAACAAAGTGAATTAAAAAAACAAAAAATATTGTATTTAAATAAAGTAATATTTTTAATTAACTGGTATTGTGTATAAGCCGTGCAACAGAAAAAATCCCCGTGACGGGAAAGTCCTACATGTGTGTTGTCGGTTTTTTCTTACATAGTGGAAAAATAATGATACATGAAAAAAGTTATAAAATTTAATATTTTACTTTTTTCAACAGCTGTTTTCTGTAAAACCAATAAAAAATTACCTACGATTTATTTTTTGTCAGTGCGGATGAATTATAATGAAATGTTATTGTAATACTATAATTTAAAGTTTGAATAAACTAATATTTAAAATATTCCAAAAATCAATTTTTTTAAACATCGTTCGGCTCCCCTACACCAAATATTGCCCTCAAAGTATTTTTTGTCGTTTGTACTACACTATGCTTAAGAAGATATTAAAAAGTTCAGTTAAAAAATTTTAAAAATCTGCAATAAATAAACTTATAATAAATATCTTTAGCTATTACGCTAAAAAAAAGTAAGTAATGGAAAATTTTGGAGGTATTTTTTTTTTTTAAATTGTAAGTAAACCATGTACGCCTTTACTGAGCCTAATGTAAAGTGGATTACGTTCGCAAAATTTTGAGAAAATTGGCCTCAAACAATTTATTAAACCCGTTAGAGATATTGATTCTAAACCTTTACGGGAATTGACCCTCAAAAGATCTTTAACTCCTTTGGTTCGTTTAGCTTCGTACCTGGGGCGATAGCTTTACACTCCGGACAATAGTCTGAATTAATCAACCAAATCTGGCCGACCTGTCTCTAAAGGCACCACGTCCAGAAAGAAACTGCATGAGATGCCGATTGGCAGAAATCCAACCGGCAACCTGCATACGTCTCACATCAGTAAAAATCTGACTGCCATAAATGGAAACTTTGGTCATACATTTTTTTTTATGCGCTCAAAAGTAAGTCGGCCTACCTTCTTGGCATCAGAACGTACTTGGCGCAAGGGTATTAACGGGCTTCATAGTAGAAATAACAAGGACTTCATCTCGAGAGACAGTCTTGTAGGCACCGATCACAGAGAGCAATAGGAGACGCTGAGCTCTAAACAAGATATTCCTATAACATTTGTATGTCACTTTATGAGCCGACAGGTGCAGTATACAGCACCCAAAGTTTTACCAACAAACTGCCCCGTATACAAGAGTCTTTGGGCCAAATTTCATCGACGGCTTTATCTAGTTGAAGTTATTAAGCTTCAAGCACGCCAACATATCGATCATTATCTCCCACTTTCTGTTTACGGGGTGCTTGGGTAATGAAACGTAGAAAAATGAAAATAAAAACCCAAACTCCATTTTTTGGCTGATTACTTCTTGCATTACGGCTCTACAGCAATGATATCAGGAATGTAAAAATAATTATTTAAGTTAATATCTTACATTACTTTTTGTTCAATTTACGTATTATTTCATAAAAAATAAATAATAAAAACCATATTTTGGAGAAAATTTATTAAACAAATAGAAAATTATAAAAATTATTACATACACAAAAATGCAATTCTCTTAAAAAATATTCGGTTAAAAATTATACTCAAAACAATTAAAATCAACAAAAATTACAATAAAGTCTTTCACGCAAAATATCATTATTTTATTTTTCTAAAATATATCCTTTAGCATTGTTATAGAAGGAAAAAAACTAAAATAAAAATAATAATACAAAAAAAAGAAACAAAAAAAGGCAATCCAAGAAAAATTCGGGAAATCATACGGAGTTATAAAAAAATATGCAAAAATATGAAATTTATTTTAACAGTAATAAACCCAAATCTTCTTCACCCATCGAAATTTTTAAACCTAAACAGATAAATTATAAAAAAGAGAAAGAAAAATTTTAGGATCCACAAACGAGAATGATATCTGACGAATTAAAATAATAATTCTGAAATACACCAAAAAACTTTCCGATCCGATAAGAATAAAAATTATTAATGTTTTACGGTAACTTTCAAGAATGGACAAAATAATTCACAAAAAATATTCCAATTCTTTAAAAAACAAAAACTGAATTAATTTGGTTGTTAGAAATCAGAAAATATTTGAGTGAAAAACAGATTTCTTTAGAGAAAATTTGGGATTAGGTGATTTTTAGGGAAAGGCATGGATCACCAACAGTACCGACCCTAACATCACATCTCTTTCCAAAAAAAAAAATTAAATAAATAAAATCAGTAAATTTGACATATTTCAATTCTATTCAATTTTATCGGAAATTCGTTTTACTCATTTCCTCTATACTATTTTTTTTAAAGTAAATAAATATATTAACAGTATAGTTCTTTCCTAATGATTTTAAAATAAATGAATTCATCTATATTCAGCTAGGTTTGTTAACAGCTGGTATTTTATATTAATAATGTAACAATATAACTATTTCTGTATTGTTCAGTGTAAATTAAGCAGTCATACAGTAAACATGTATACTATTTAATCATAAATTAAGTAACAATGTAATATACTATTCAATGAAACATTAAGGATCATATTTAAACATAAAGTGAACAATGTCTTTATTAGTTTAATCACCATTTATATACAGGATAATTAATCCTAACCAAGGTATAATACCAAGGTGTTAATTATTCGAACATTAAGTTATTTAGTTTATTTCAAATGATTTTCAAAGCTACAAAATATTTTAAGATTTCTATTAAGAACTACTATAAATCAACCCCGTTGTGCTACTAACCCGCATACAAAAATATTTAAATACTTTGGTAAATAAGTATAACACAACTCGAGTATTTTGAGTACTCAAGTACACGTACAAAATTTTCTACGTGTAATACATAAATAACAATACGCCTGAAATTCTTTATAACATTATATGAAGTAATATTTATAAAAAAAAAAAAAAAAGTAAGCATATGAATGAATGATAGAGAATATGAGAGAGATTTTAAATCATACAAGTTTATATATTATATATAGCCCAAGATGTAACAGAAAAGAGCTGAACGAAGAGAATTTTTGATATAAAACATACAATATATACATGTGGCGAACAGTACAAAAACCAAATCCAAAAGAGGAAAATATATATATATACACAGCAGAAAAAGAACATGTAGAGAGTAATACAAGCTAGTAAGCGAGATAGCACGGACCACGCGTAACTCAGTCAAACTCATGAGACGACACACACAAAACGACGAAACTGATAGTAAAGGATAGAAGATACACGTATATATAATATAGAAGAAGAGAATCATACAGGAGTACAGGAGGATTCCATTTCCGCATCATGGCGTCCCACACAGCTTCCGGCGGCAAAAAACACTACTATATATATATATATATATATATATATATATATATATACACACACACACACTACAATGAGAGAATTGAGAGAGAAAACCAAGCAGAAGCAGTAATAAGCGAGAGAGAGAGAGAGAGATAAAACCCGGAGAACAGAGAAAGGGGGAAGAACGGACTGAACCGAGACCCAACGGTCGAGATGGAAAACAATGGATCGTTATTATTGCAGTGCAATCCGCGCCCGCCGCGCGAGCCTAACAGGAACATAGCAAGGCGGTGCACGTCCACACCAACCATCGCAATAAATTAGAAACCAGCACAAGCACCAGCAGTAACAACAGCCAGCAGAACGACCGACGGCAGAAGCAGCCAGGATCTAACCAACCAACCAACCAGCAATATGTGTACGTGATGCCAACACACACACACAGACTAAGAACAGGATTGGGAAAGAGGAATATAGAATAAAAAAAAAAAAAAAAAAAAAAAATAGGGATCAATGCAGAAAAACGACAGCAGTATCACTGCTCAACAATACTAAAGAAATAATTTAAAAAAGTTTCTTTTTTTAAATAAAAAAAACAAAAAAAAATGGCAGAGATGTAGTTGAACTATCCAACTACTTGCAAAGTCAATAATTCCCACATAAAAAATGATCGATTAAAAATTTTGAAAAAATACACCAAACTATTAAAAAATTTAGCAAAATTTCAACCTGTGCTAAGCTATCATGTTAGATCACATAAAATTTAATTTAATAATTTTATAAATAAAAATAATTTACGGTTTACAATAAAATTTGAAATCAATACATATCATGATAACAGCACTTTAGAAAAATATAAAATAACCAAAATCCATCTTACCGATAAGATATAAATAGGAAAAAATTATACAACTACTACTCAAGTAAGAAGGGCAGCTGTGTTAATACCCCCTCCAGCATCTTAAAACAATAATTTTAAATTACTTCCACCCTCAAAACATCTGATTCATAAAAAGATAAATAAAATAATAAAAATGTACCGATAATGCGGAACAAAACACAAAACGGGGAAAAAGAATGAAAGAAAATCATGTTTTTCTGAAATTATTACCAGATAGTCCTGTAAAAGAATTGAAAACTATATCCATCATTTTTTTTTAAATTTACTGACGATACCCAAATCAAAAGATACAAAAAGAAACCCAAAAAACGTAATTCTAACGGTTGGAAGCTTTTTTTTTTTAAATAATACTTTCAATTAAATTATTTCCAACCACTTTTTTTATTATAAGTTAAGAAAACAATTTAATTTATTAAATGGTGTGTGTGTGTGTGTGTTTTTCAAGATAAAAGATAAATAATATGGGAACCGATTCTAGAGCTTGAAATAAGGAATAAAGGTCACACAAACATAATGTCTAAAAACGCTTTGTTTTTAAAATTTCGCCCGGATTTCAGTTCCTCCAGTGAAATGAGATCACACTGAAATTTTGAAGGCGTTATATAAGTGGTAAACTTGTTACTATATTATGTTTTGACGAGAAAAATCGAATAAATCAGATGCCAGAAATGTATCTTCCATAATTTTCATAACTAATATAAACCAGAAACATTCGGTGATGAAAAATACGCGTTTTTAGGTTTGAAAATATCTGGTTTAGTTTTAAAATATTTGTTAAATGACTACAAATTCGTAAATTGTATAAGCAAAACTTATAGAAAATTTAATATTGAGAAAATTGATGTAATAAGGTTTATAAAAAACAAACAAAAAATCAACATTTATTATTAGAAACAAAACTTGACAGTAAAATTTTAGAAGTTTGTAAAAATCAAAAACAGCAGCTGTTTTTAATACAATAAATATAGAGCTTTAAAAAGTTAAAATATTTTTAAATTACTTTATAAAAAAAAGTACTAGCGGTGGTTTATATAAAAAAAATGTTCGAAAATGCCACAACTGACAAATCGATGCACTTCTCAACTCCTTTAGTTACATTTTCTGTCGCCAACCTAATTATATCTTCGTATTCCTTGATGAGGGCAGCACGATTGAGAATGAGATCGATTAGTTCATCAAGTATCTATTTTTTGTTTGTATACCTCGCATTTCTTGGTGCTCCATCAAATTCATAATACACGTCAATTCTTTTCGCCGATAAAAAATTTCCGGATAATTTTTCCCCGTTTCACGAGTTCTAGTATGAAAGGTCCTCTATTTATTGTTGATCGTGCCACAGCAACCGTTCCTCAAAAATCATTGCTGTAAATTCGATTCGACTACAGCAGGTGGGTTTTCTTCAGACCTCACCGATGTGAATTTCGTGTGTTGTTCATGCAATTACGGGTAAAGTAGCTTCGTCCGAAAATAATATGAACAGAATTAACTGGTAATTAATGTTAACACATTGAAATGTCCAACACCTCCAGTCGTTTGGTACGGTTAGCGGCTGGAGTTATTGAAGTTTCTGAACATAATAAGGACGCAGTCCGTGAGCAAGAATGTCCATACTGTTCTTTGTAGAATGTTGAGCCGTGCAGAAATTCTTGCGTTCTTGTTTTAGGACTCAGCTGTACCACCTGAAAAATGTTTTCCCTTTTATCACATCACTGTGTACCGGTTAACGTTCAGAAGAAACTTGAACTCTCTACCGTTCTCAGGAAGATTATTAAAAATTCTACAAAAATACTTTTACTCGTCCAGATTTACATTTTTAAAATTTTACATATTCGTAAGATTTTTCTGTTAAGTTGGTTTTTAATAGTAAAAGTTGACGTTTTTGTTGTTTTTTATAGATTTTATTAATAAATTTTCCAAAATTAAATCCTCTGTAAGTTTTGATAATAACATTTACGCACTGTTTAGTTATTTAACAAAATTATTGTACTTCAAACCTAAAAAAAAACTTGGTTTTTCGTACCGAATCTTTGTTTTATGTTGGATATTATGAAAACTACAAGAGCTACTTTTCTGGGACCTGATTAATTCGATTTTTTGTCGGATCAAAAACGTAAGTAATCATCAAGTTTACCCCTTATATAACATCTTAAAAATGTCAATAAGACCACATTTCACCGGGGGAACTGAATCCGAGAGAAATTTTTTGCTAGCCGTAACTCGATAACAATAAGTTTTCGGACGTATGTTTGTATGAGTTTTTTCCTTATATCACGCTCTATAATCAATCAATTCCTCCCAAATTATTTCCCTTTCCCCCTGAATCACTCTGTATATCACAAAAACAATATAAATATATACATAAAACACATTGTAATTCCACAGAAAGGAGTACAGCCTACCTCAATTTTGTTCTACACTATCTGTCCTACACTTTCATATGCTTCCAACAAATGTAAAACACCTGAAGTTGTAACAGGCAAACAGTATAACTTAGAGCTGCTGTCAATGAATGTAATGATGTTCATTGAATAATTAGTACCAGCGATTAACAATATTACAGTGTTACTTATATTTTTGATTAAAACCTAATAAACTAAGTAACTAAATAAAAAGGGGAAAATTTATAATAAAATTTGTATTTTGATTTCCTTTCATGTTTGGCAAAAAAATTAACAGAATTATATTCTTTCCTAATAAAGAAGCTACCATACAAAATTCAATAACTTTACGTTAGACTGTATCAGAGATACAGAAATAAATTATTAGACGTAACCTAAGAATATAAATATAAAATTTAGAACACCAAACATTTTGGTGCCCAACCAAATATTCATATATTAATGTAATATATTGAATTTAATTTTTATATTCCTTTTTTTAGAATTAATATTTCAGCCAAGAAAAATTTTAACTGCATTTATATTATTTATTTAAGATGTAAATAAACTGCTCTACATTATAGATAAATATTAACGATGTATAAACAGAAAAACTAAAGTTTGTCAAATAAAAATAATAATTTTATAAATAAATAGGGACGCATAATAAATATGAGTAAATAAAAAAATACACGAAAAAAATTCTTTAAAAATACTTTTCATAAACCCTTTTTATTTTAAATCATTTTTTTTATTCTCAATTTCAACTTTAAAAAAAAAATTATTCGAAAATGTTTTATTTTTAAATTCCAATTAATTACTGTAAAATCAGGTACGAAAACCATTTTTAAATCGCTATATTTTAAATGCGATCGACTCGCATAAAGCCGACTTGAAAAAAAGAAACATTAAAAAATTTATTTTAATAACAAGCTTAAAAAAACGCACTAAAAATACAACAAAAAAACTTTCCCAAATTCTTTAATAAATTTCGATATTTCGAAGTAAACGTGAAAGAAAAAATGATCCGTTTATTAATATTTTAACTTGGTTTAGACTTTAACGACTCAAAATTTAATGAAGAATTGAAACTATTATTTTATTTTAAATTTATTTTTTATTTATAATTAATTTTACTTTCATTTTTACAACAAGAAAACATTCCCAGATGAAAAATCAAACCAAAAGAGACGCAAAAACGATAAACCATCATCTTCAAAAAAAAAAAAACATTGCTAAGGGTCGAACATAATTTAAAAACATACGGATCGAATTAAGAACCTATTCTACCATATATTAGTATATTAAATAATGTGAATAGAAAGAAGTGAACTACAATGCATTCATAACTGGGGGGGGAACCGATTAACTACACGATAATATTTAATATTAACCGATAATATGTTACCTTACATCACACTCTCCAATATCTAAGATTGTTATTTCTCGAGACGTTACACATATTTACGCCAGGTTGCAAGGATTTTGACCAACCGGGTTGGTCTAGTGGTGAACGCGTCTTCCCAAATCAGCTGATTTGGAAGTCGAGAGTTCCAGCGTTCAAGTCCTAGTAAAGCCAGTTATTTTTACACGGATTTGAATACTAGATCGTGGATACCGGTGTTCTTTGGTGGTTGAGTTTCAATTAACCACACATCTCAGGAACGGTCGAACTGAGAATGTACAAGACTACACTTCATTTACACTCATACATTACATATCATCCTCATTCATCCTCTGAAGTATTATCTAAACGGTAGTTACCGGAGGCTAAACAGGAAAAAGAAAGGTTGCAAGGATTAACCCACCGGGTTGGTCTATTGGTGAACGCGTCTTTCTCAATCAATTGATTTGGAAGTCGAGAGTTCCAGCGTTCAAGTCCTAGTAAAGGCCGTATATACGGATTTGAATACTAGATCGTAGATACCGGTGTTCTTTGGTGGTTGGGTTTCAATTAACCACACATCTCGGGAATGGTCGAACTGACACTGTACAAGACTTCACTTCATTTAAACTCATACGTATCATTCTCATTCATCCTCTGAAGTAATACCTGAACGGTAATTGCCGGAGGCTAAACAGGAAAAAAGAAAGAAAGAAGGTTGCAAGGATTACAGTATAGTCTTACGGCATCTGATATTCGTAATTAAATTTTATACCTTTTTAAATAAAGTATACTTTTAAGTTTGAACAATTTTTTAAAAACCTTTTTATTTTATTACGTTCTTTAACTGAAAAATATCAAAATATATCTTCTTCCTAAATCTAATTTGAAAAAAGCGAATTAATTGAAAAAAGTTTTTTAGTTTTACGACATCACAAAACGCCCTTTTTGAAGGCATACAGGATAACTGAATTAGAAATAACTTTTTTTATTAAAATAAATAAAAGAAAAAACAAATTAAATACAAGAAGATGATTTATTTCTTATAAGATTTGATATATAATAAATATAATATCTATAAGTAATCTACTGACGTAAAATAGAAATCGTAAATATTATTATTAATATAAAAGTCAGTTTTAAAACACGGAAAGCTGTTAGAGAATTATTAGCGTTAGTGTCAATGTATAGTGGTCCCCGGAGTGGAAGTCGAACGAGGTGCCAAAGAATGAGAGAACGGCCGCCGGGGGAGTTATAATCCGCTTGATCACGGATCATGTGTCACGCAAGATTTGAACGGCAAATTGCATTGTCTTTGGACGGAGTCGACTCATTTCCTTACTCGGTTACCCCTCATATAACACCTCCGCTTCTTCCCCGCCGTCCCGCTCATACCTTCTCTATTTAACTCTCTCGCTCGATTTCTACACCGCAACCACTTGATATGCATTACGGACGACGACATTTCACCATCTCGACGACACACTGTCCCTTTATTCTCGACCGACTACCCGCATTCATTCGGTACGGCGACTGAAAACATACACGATGATCTCCGCAACATTATCGATCTAACTAAAGCTAACGTCGGCTACTAAATATCATTTACAACTCCGTACTAAAGCGTTTACTCCTTACAAAATATTTACCGAATAAAATGTTTTTTAAAATATTTATAATCGCATATATAATCAAGTATTTTATTATTCATTACACAGGCAGGCGCTACTTTTATTACTATTTTTAGATACTAGAAAAATTATTTGTATATTTTTACGACAGCGCATGTTAAATAATCGTTATTGTACGAAATTTACCGCTGTTTATTATGCGATGTACTTTTGAAGTTCATATACAATAACCTTTTACGAAAGAAAAATTTGCAAGTTAATGTTATCGATACGGGTGCCAGATTTAAATTTTTACTTTCACTAAAAGCGCGGAAGTTAATCACAAATTTATAAATACCTCTACTACATTAAATAAACATTACTGAACATAATTCAACAATAATAAAGAAATTTCCTTAACGAATAAACGAAAAAATTTTGTAAAATTTGTCAAAACAAAAGAAAAATAAATTAGCTGATTTTTACAAAAATATTTTTAAAAAATCACAACAGTTACGAATATATATGTTTATTTTCTTTGTCAAAATGGATTTTCATCGATCAACAGCTTCATCCTTCTATTAGATTTATTTGTTATCAATAAAAAAAGAAAAAATGAACTATTTTAAACATTTTTATCGTTCTTACAAGGCGATGTATTATCCTTCGAACTTAACTTAAAATTTTAACAATATTAAATAAATTAAAGTTCAGAATTGTCCTGCATCTTACATTATTTTTTCCATATAATTACCGTACCATTTTAATTTATTTGGATCACAATACTGAAAATATTTTTATTTTTTTATTTGTGGCAATCATTTTATACATTTGAAGAAAATAAACCAGAAAATAAACTAGTTCCTCTTCGCTGATCTCTTCCTAAGAACTCGCTTGACATTTGAAACAGTATTTTTAAATAAAAGATCATCAAAAAATTCAAGCGTCTGTTTTATATGAATCATAATATTTTTCTTATAGACGCGTAGAAATAATTTTTATTAATTTCAATGAAGAATTTCCTGTTAGGAACGTTGATGACCAATCAACATCAATAAGGTTTGGTAAAAACCATTTTAAAATATGTCCGTTGATGACGCCTCAACTTACTACACCAAGCGTCATCTGACTACGGGATGACTACCGTGTTACAATCTATAAAAAAAAAAAAATGGTAAAAAAAATTTAATTACACCATCAGAATCATCTCCTCTACGTAAAATGTACATAAAACAATATCTGTCGAGTTCTGTTTTATTTTTTCCCCGTGAAAATATAATTTTTTTAATGACGGTTTTTCAACAGATTTTCGAAAAATGAAAATTTAGACAGATATAAAAAAATAACTGACGGCGGTAAAAATGCGAATATTCTAACACGGTCATTTAAACTAAACAATACTAGTATTTAAGCGACCAGGACGTTTCATTTGCAATTCTGATATCTGATGAGAATTTTGTGATAAATTTAGTACTGTTGGACTCGTCAGAACCACAGGAATTCCACTATAACAATTTGAAGTCGAAAAAAATCGATAAATATACGTGACGACTGTAGATTTGAAACTTTTTTTGAACCCGATCTTCGTGGTGGAGGGGTAGCGTATCGACCCTTCATTCGAACCCGGGTGTTCGAATCTTGGTCAGAAGTGGCATTTGTTCATACGGTACAAAATTTCTGTTTCATATTCCCATGCGCAAGCTTCCAGCTTATATTCTGGAAAAAAAATGTAAAATGGTGCGCTTGGAACGCAGTTCGTTCGTTCGAGTACACTCAGTTTCAGCTAAATATTACTGATATCCTGACAAATTTATTAAGAAATTAATAATAACAAATTGCAACCGGACGATACTTGAACGAGAGATATGCCGTTCCATGCACGCCTTTTTAATTCATAAAATATTTTTAAATCTACGTCCATAATTTTATTTCGGTTTCAAATTGTTATAGTCCCATTCCTGTCGTACTGATTATTCCAACTTTCTTTCTTTTCCTGTTTAGCCTCAGGTAACTACCGTTCAGATAATACTTCAGAGGATGAATGAGGATGATATGTATGAGTGTAAATGAAGTGTTAAAAGACTACACTTCATTTGTTTAACCGCTTTATTGTTGCCGTTAGTCTTTGAAGTGGAAGGCCTACCTTGCCGTTGTTCATGACAGAGAGAAATCCTACAATTTTTAAAGGGATCAATCCATTCGTAGATCTTGTTTCCACTAAAAACAACTCTTTCTATATTGCTGCTGCATTCGACGATTAATCTCTGCTGGTTTTACCCCTCCTTTTTTTCCTGTTTAGCCTCCGGTAACTACCGTTTAGATAATACTTCAGAGGATGAATGAGGATGATATGTATGAGTGTGAATGAAGTGTAGTCTTGTACATTCTCAGTTCGACCATACCTGAGATGTGTGGTTAATTGAAACCCAACCACCAAAGAATACCGGTATCCACGATCTACTATTCAAATCCGTGTAAAAATAACTGGCTTTACTAGGACTTGAACGCTGGAACTCTCGACTTCCAAATCAGCTGATTTGGGAAAACGCGTTCACCACTAGACCAACCTGGTGAGTTATTGATTATTCCAACTATACAAAATTTATCGAAAAATGTCTGCCAGATGCCTAAATGATTTTCTTTCACAAAAAAAAACTCATAGGCATTATAAAAACCGATATGAGTTAGAGAAACAATTTTTTATATCAAATTTTATTTACCGTCGGTAATTTTTTTAAAGGTGTCCGAATTTTACTTTTTTAAAAACCTCTTGAAAACCTCGAGTATCTCTTTCTATTTTCACCCTGATAAAAAGGTACAGAAAACGACAAATAAATGTTGATTTTACGCAAAGTAAGTTCGATGAATCTAACGGTGTACTTGACAGTTTTTTCTGCATTAGGATAAAAAAGGCATTTCCCGATTATTAAATGTAAAAAATTTACTTCTTGGGTACTCGTGTTTGCATCATTAGCATAGAAGAAAAGTAACCTATTTCACTTTATACGAATAAATATTCTTAATGAAAACAATTTATAAACACGCGTACAAAACGCGGGTTCAGTTCCAACCCATTCAAAAAAATCTTAATTTTTTTACGTTGAGAATTTATATTCTCAAGAAAAAAATTATATTTGTAAATTTAAAAGTACGACCTGTATTTAAATTCATTAGCGAACAAAAAATATATAAATATGCGCAGAAAAAATTTGATATGAATAAAAAATAAAATAACAATTAAAAAGAAAAAAACCAAATTAGAAATAACATGCACGACATACAATTTAATTCCAACTAAACATTCACCAGTCATTTCATGAACTACCACACAGCTAGGCAATCATCGGATTAAATTTGTTGGACACGAACTGTTGTGAACTGATAAAATTTATTATACTAGTTAGACCAAAGAGCACTGCAGGAAATATATCAAAATCGAAATAACGTTAAAAACGTTATAACGTTTAATTATTATAAAATACAAAACTGTCACGAATAACAATACATTAAATTTAGTGTACATATATGTAATCCGACAACCAACGATAAATTGGAATTTCGGTTGTTATATATACAAACTCGTATTTTCCCTTACACACACACACATTCCTGTGCACGATACAACATACGACTGAGATTTTATATAAATACTAAACTTTTTACCGATTGAAAAAAATAAATAGCGTCGATATGACCTTTTTTAATGAAAACAAAAAATTTACTTTTTTAGAACCATCAGTTTCTATTTTCCACAATTTATTTCGAATAAACATTATTACACGTTAACGTGAAATGAATCTAAGAATAAACAAAAACAATTTTGTAAATAAATTAATTAAATAAAATAATAAACCTCTTAGGTAAACATTTTTATGCAAATGAAAGAACCGAAATTTTAAAGATAAATTTTTAATAAGATTAGTAATTGAAAATTTATATTATTACTGAACTTAATAATACAAGATTATACCGTACGAAAAACGTTCTCCAGATTAAGAGATATATGACCCACCGCGTTGGTCTAAAATAGCGTCGATATGACCTTTTTTAATGAAAACAAAAAATTTACTTTTTTAGAACCATCAGTTTCTATTTTCCACAATTTATTTCGAATAAACATTATTACACGTTAACGTGAAATGAATCTAAGAATAAACAAAAACAATTTTGTAAATAAATTAATTAAATAAAATAATAAACCTCTTAGGTAAACATTTTTATGCAAATGAAAGAACCGAAATTTTAAAGATAAATTTTTAATAAGATTAGTAATTGAAAATTTATATTATTACTGAACTTAATAATACAAGATTATACCGTACGAAAAACGTTCTCCAGATTAAGAGATATATGACCCACCGCGTTGGTCTACTAGTGGTGAACGCGTCTTCCCAAAAAAATCCAAAAAAATTTAGATTCTAAACATTTAAGACCTCATTGAGAGCTTTTCAACGATATATCATAAGTGGTACTTATTTTCATCGGTTCTACAGTTATAGTCAAATGAAATTTTAATTAATGAATTATTTGGATCTTACAAGCGGAAGGCACATCGGTTCGAATCGGACTTCATCTCCTTTATTAAACTTTTTTTTAATTTAAATAAATTTATATATTAATAATTAACCTCCGATTGTAAAAAAAATTTACGATAAATAATAATCCAATAATAACAATAAAAAAAAATATGAAAAAAAATCAGACGTTATTAGTGAAATAAAATTTTGCGTACTTTTAAAAGTGTGTATATGGAATTTAACAGGCGTACAAGAAAGTTATGTGCTGTTCACATCAGATTTTTTTAAAGAAAAATTTAATTGTTATTTATTTATAAAAGATTGAAAAAAAATTTATTACTTACTTAAATATATTTTCTACTTACATTTTATTCTGTTTCATACATTTATTATTTACTTTCTCTTAGCTATTTCTGTTAGCTTTAAATAAGTTTCATAGCTATTTAAATTTTGTTAATGGTTTTTTAATTAAAAACTGAATAAAGCTTTTTGAATTTTCTTGACAGTAAATTCTCTTAAAATTTCTTCGTGAACTGTTAATTTTACCGCTATTCTTTTTTTTAATTATGTAAGTATTTAATTTGACAAGTAAGCTTTTAATTTTAGTTGTTTTAAATCTTTAGCAAAGAAAAAAAAAATATTTAGTTTTATTGTATATTACAACCTGGAGGATTAGTTTTCATTATTATAAATAATACTGGTTTATTTATAACTAAATCAGATGATTAGCGTACATAAATTTTACAAGGTAAATTTACAGTAGTATATTAAAATCCGCTTCAACAGCCACCCGATCTACTCTTCTTTCTTTATCTGTTTAGCCTCAGGAACCACGGTACGGTATTACTCTTCAGAGGATAAATGAAGATGATGTGTATGAATGTAATTGAAGTGTAGTCGTGTACGGTCTCAGGTCAACCGTTCCCGAAATACGTGGTTAATTGAAACCCAAATACCAAATAACAAGGATATCCAAGATCTAGTATTCAATGATCTACACCTGATCTACTCATACTGAATCTACTGTCAAAATCAAACGGATCACAGCTACATCTTATCGATTCAATTCCATTCCTGAAGATGTACCCCTTGTATCTCCGACAACTTATATGTAAATTTTCTACGAATAAAATATACAAATACGAGTATACGAAATTAACAATGGAATATTGAACTGTTACCAGAGTTACATCGCCTTTTAAAATTTCATCATTGTATGATGACAGAAAATGAGTTTAAGATTACAAGATTTAAGGACACAGTTAAACCATTGTAAGTTAAAAAGCGTATAATATAATATTCAAATGCAATATCAAACGATATCAAAATTATCAACAAATTGTAACAGCAGAAAAATAATTAATTTTATTTCAATGACAGGCAGTTAACATAAACTTCAATACTTTTTTAACTAGTTATTTTTATGAGGAAAGAAAAAAATTATGAAGCAAAGATCTCAGCGAAACTAAATTAAAAAAACCTAGAAAAATCAATTAAATAATTAATTATAACAAAATATTATTTATTTGATCTTATAAACAAAAACAAAAATAATGTTTAAAATACCACGCATCGTTAAAAGAATGTTCGCGAAAATGAGTTGAAAATATGAAAAGAATTTAATCATAACATTCAAAACTAACAATAAGAATAAAAGTAATATAAAAATGTAATTACAATTGATGTGTTATAAAATAGCAAACATCAAGCACGCCGAACTGGATTTAGCGAGGGATGAATTAATTACAAACATCTATTCTATACAAAAAGATGTTATTAGATTTCCTGATTCGATTTTTTGACATTAATTAGTCAGTAAGCAAGATTTATTTTTATACGATTAAAGATCATAAACGGCATTGTGTGGGGGGGGGGGGTTTGGAAAAATCCTATTTGATTCCGCATAAAATGCAGCCAACTGTTAATAATTCTATTAAATTCTACTGCAAATTATTTAATTAATCTACATATTTTATAAATAAATTTAATTACAGTGAAAATAAATTTATTAAATGATGAAGAAGTTACCTTTTGAAAACGCGTTCCTATTAATGAAGTTTAATTCGTCTTAAATCTATTAGATATTTGAGAAAAGTAAAGACAAAAAAATTTTTGTAATGAAACTGGTTTATAATATTAACGATGTACATCTTAATTAATTTAAAGGTACAATGCAAAAAGTGTTATAGCTGGCAATGATGTTGAACTATATGCGGAATTTGCATTGAGTTAAAAAAAAATGAAATAATTCCGTAATAAAATTGAAAATTATTTTTACTATAATTTTAAAATATGTCGTAATATATCATTTAAAAAAAAGTTTTAAGAAGATAAGATAGAGATATCGATATCTCTATCATTAATGGGTACATATATCGATATATATATATATATTATAAATAAGATACCGTTGTCAGTATTTGCTTCTTTTTCCCTTAAGTGAAACATTTTCCACTTAAAAAGTTCGTAAGACCTTCGCCGGTAAGTGTCCGCAGAAGTGGACGGCACGGCGAAGACAACGAACTATGTTTACAGCTCTCTGTTTTTCCTGTTTAGATCCTCCGGTAACTACCGTTTAGATAATACTTCAGAGGATGAATGAGGATGATGATATGTATGAGTGTAGTCTTGTACATTCTCAGTTCGACTATTCCTGAGATGTGTGGTTAATTGAAACCCAACCACCAAAGAACACCGGTATCCACGATCTAGTATTCAAATCCGTGTAAAAATAACTGGATTTACTAGGACTAGAACGCTGGAACTCTCAGCTTCCAAATCAGCTGATACCTTGAATTTTGTTACATTTATTTTTCTTCCATTTGATGAAATGTGGGAGTCGAATATGTTACTTTTCCTTTTTTTAAAGGAGACTTCACTAATCGCGCCGCTAGGTAACAGTACTTGATACTACTAGGTAGCGTACAAAAACTTGATAATGTACTTGAAATAATAAAATTTAAAAGAAAATATACTACAGCTTATTTTAATAGTAAATGCTCTTATGTAAATGAAAGTATTAGTTTACAAAAGATTATAGCTACTAATAAAACACAACAGTATGTAAGTGTTGCAAATGTGACAACAAAGATTTTTACGTAAAACAGAAATAAATTCGATCGGTAAAACTTTTATTCTACAGTTAGAACTATTACAACTAATTGATGGAGAAATAAAGAAAGGTTCATTTAACAGTAATATAAAAACGTGTCCACGGATACGATAAAATTCCAGGGTTACACATACAAAATAATAAGTTCAATATTACACCACGGATCTTCGATTCTAGAAGGTCATACCAGTTTTATTGAAAAAGGAAAAATATGGTATGAAGTGAATGATATGACTATCAACAAAAAAAATGGCCGAGAATTTAAAAAAAATGTATATTTGTTTGTCCGAGAAAGGCAATACATTTTAATAATAAATCCAGAAGATAACAATCAGTAATTCATAAAAAAAAATAATAATAACAATCTAACAAAACGTAGTAAAATAAAAAAAAATATAATGAAGTTGTAAACCGTACGGTAAGAGTCTCGCAGATATTTCTTCCGCACAAAAAACAAAAATATAAAGTAATATAAAAGAAAGTGTTTTTAATAAAATGAGTGATACTCAAAAAAGGTAACACACTACATTTCTATTAACAAAATCTGTTATTAATTTAGATATTGTTTAAAAAAAAATACATGTTAAATATATGTATAGACAACAGATAATAAACAATATTATTTAAACAACGAATAATCATAAGAATTGTATTATTTCTGTAAATGTAATATATATTACATATAAATGAAATCGGGCCGGTAAGAGTTTAGTAAAAGCGTTTTCTATTTTTTGCTTTATTATAAACAACACTTTTTTTATTATGTATTATTGTATATCTATTGTCTATTACATACATTTAACATGTATTTTTTAAACAAAATTGTAAATTAATAACATATTTTGATAATAGAAACGTCTTACCTTTTTTGAGATTAGTATAATTTTGTTAAAATTCCAGAACTTTGTGTTTTTTGAGCGGAATATATATCCGTACCCGGTCCAATTTTACGTCCTTAGAAAGACGTATTTAGAATCTTTATCGGGTGAAACACTTGGAGACACTTCGCTCGGAACCTCTCCAAAAATAAATTTCAATAAATTCCCTTAAGACTAACGGGAAAATCGGTAAATGAAGATTCTCAAAAATACCTAACCGATTTTAAATTACCCCTGAAGATACTGTGTCCGATTAAAAACTATTTTCCTTTTTAAGATTTTATCTGTGCGGTATAAGATGACTGAATATTATAGGAGTTCTTAGAATTATTCCGGATTATTTTAATCGTTATCAGGGAGACTAAGGATTCATTAAAATAAAACTGTTCACGTGACGTGCGACTTAGCAACTCGTAACTTTATTTTCTATCTGTTATTAAGAAGCACGAAGGGTTTATATTTAATTTTTTTAGTATAAGGGAGTCGTATTATTATACGTATGTGTTGCTACGAGTAGATAACATGTTTTTGTTGTTTATGTTATTACAAAGGTCGATTTAATTCCGGTTGAACTGAAAAGTTGGCTTGAAGCACGAAACAAGACTAACAGTAAGACTTAAGAGCGACAGCGACAGCGATAGAAGAGAAGAAGCATCAGCCGACTTGGGAATATTCCTCTCGTGAGGACATAAATCAGGAGACGTTGTGTTGTTCAAGCTTTTGTTTAAAAGATAAAAGGGAAAATAAGTTGGAAAGCTGCTCGAAATATTCCATTTTATCCGAGAGAAACCGGGCTTCCCTAGCCGTAGATGCGGATAGAAAGAGACGGAACGACGTAGAAGAGTCAAATAATTGTCTCGGCATTATCATGCAGGGCCTGGGGGCTGGGCTCGGGCTTCAGTCACACTGTTGGAGGGCTTTAATTACGCCGCTGGTAAGGGAGACGGGTGGCGGTCGAAGGGATGGAGGTCGCTTCGACGACGAAGAGACGCGGTAGAGGGTTTGAGGAGACGGGTGAGTAGCTCAGCGTAATTACTGGGAAAGCGAAGAGGAGCCTGCCTGCCTTCCCACCCGATCCCCTCCACCCCTTGTACGATCGCTTTCTCACTCTTTACTTCTTCCATCTCTTACTGTTTCTCACAGATAACTGCTTTAAAACTGTTTTAAATCAATTACTAGCTACAACGAATTCTGTACTCGTTCCCTTCATCCTCCTGCAAAACTCTGATATTGCACTCTGTATTGTATCGACTCCCCGGACTCGATCATCTCGCGTAAACGTTCCCTTCACTCATTTTCTCTCTTTCTCGACTCCTCGCTCGCTTCTCTTCCCCGCCGTTGTTATAAACTCCAGGTATATTTAAATAAATTAATTACCAGTTAAAATAATTACGATATTTTATTTAATTATATTAATACTTTCGAAATTATTTAAAAGTTAATTTGTCGCGAAACATTAAATAATTATTATTAATAAAAACAGATGTTCGGTTACTTTATTTGTTTAATAATCGAATACTTGTATTGATAATAAAAAAAAAATAATTACATTGTACAGCATTTTAAATAATCGTACGATATAAAATTAATAATTATACTTGTTAGATACTAAGAAAACATGAACGTAAAAATATTGGCAATAGCTCTTTTGGAATAATTAGGTTACCTATAATAGCACATTAAATTTCACCAAAAATAATCAACAAAATTGAACATCAATAGGACAATTATGTCGTAAAAAACAAACAATAATTTCCTAGTCGTAATCATGTACTAAGTGATTTTTTTTATGGAGATTTTAAATAGAACATTAATCTATTTTTTAACTGTATAAAAATCTAGACTAAGCCTAAATTAAGAAATACATAAAATAATCGTATAATCCAAATTTTATATATATATATTAAATTTTCTATCAGCATTTTTTATCGTGTGGAGTATATATATATATTTTATTTTTTTTGTATAAGCAAATATATCATTTTAATTATCGACCTACCATACATTTGTCAGGAATATTTTTTCCTACATGTTCGCCGCATCAATGTATCAGAATCATCATGCTGGCAAAACGCAATTATGGATTGTTCATTCCCTGATGATGCTGATTCATTGATGCGGCAAAATTAATATAGGAAAAATATTCCTATCATAAATGTATGGTAGATCGATAACTAGAATTATATTCGTATAGGTGTTTTTAATAAAAAATATATATATTTACACATACACACATATATATATATATATATATATATATATATATAACACAAAACTTGTGTATAAATAAACACACACACTATATATATATATATATATATAGTGTGTGTGGGGGAGGTGTATACAAAAACATGGAAACATTCAATAAAAAATGCCATTTTGATTTTGATTTGTAATGGCCGCTAACCACACTCAAAAAAATAGCTAGCTGGTTTTGTATGAGAAAAAAATCACAAAAAATGCAAAGACCAGATGATATTTGAGTCTTTTTGATAAAAATAGAGAACGTAAAAATACGACACAGACCAGAAACCAAGAAAGTGGAAGGAAGTTATTCCCCCTAAGTTTTCCTACCAATTATACTGAATTTCCGCAGTGAAATATCTTGAATATTAGATGATTTACATATATTGTTCAGCTTTACAATCAGATATTAAAAGATAATGAAAAAATAAAGTTTTTTCAAAGCGGCAATGCAGACAAAATAACTTTTCATTAAATAAAAATCTTCAACTTAGGAATATATTAAGAAAAATATTACAACGTTGTAATTTGTAACGTGGTGGTACCGTTGGGAATGGAGTAGTAGCGACTCTGCCTTTCATCCTAATATTTTGAGTTCGATTTCAGGTGAGGAAATTTAAAAAAAAAAAATCATATAATTTATCATTTTTGGTACCTGTAACAAGATGCCAGCCAGAATAAAACTGAGTATAGAGGAAATTACTGTTGGAATTTCTCTCCTTGAAATCAATTATAAACCTCAAGTATTTACTCGATATTACGTGGTACAATATTTAATTTTGTCAAAAACAAGAAATAAGCGATAATTCGACAAATAGAATATATATAACATTTTAACCCTAATAGTATTAATGCAATTTTGGAAGTATTAATTAGCACGTATGTAAAAATTTTTATAAGCGAAAAAGAAACAAAGAGTATATCATTTTAATAGTTCCTAAAGCTCAAAATTGATTTTCTGTATTCGCTTATAAGAATTTATTACATCTGTAATATGTTTTTTGCGAAATGTAGGCAAATTGTTTAAATTAATAAGAATATAACTATACATATTTTGAGTACAAAATGAAATAAAGCGGCGGAATCTAAAAATTCCCTGGTTAATATTAAACTCCACCCCTGACATTCTTGTTGTTCTCCATCAGTTAATGGATGTCGGGAATCCAAAAGATGATTTTAATTTTACCGATAGCTTTTCGAAACAGAACTATAATAGATGCGTAGCACCACAAGCATAAATTTTTAATTTTCTTCTTCTTCCCCCGGGTTTTCTCTGATCATTTATCTTACCTTCAGAACCGTATGTAAAAAGTTACAATAGCGAGGATTGTGCATGATATAATCCCCCTCCCACAAAAAAGCTCGATTTTCGTCTTTTTAACGTGGAACGAAAGAAACTTTTGTGCTCTACCAATTTTCCCGAAAACCTCATGATCCTTTTAATAGAATCTACGAATACGACAAACAGTCGTATCCAAAACGTCTCCGGTTTCTTGCCGGTCTCTACTATACCGATCTATGATTCTATACCGTACGGCATAACAATCGATTTAATAATAATTCTGTAGCCGTATTCCAGAAGCGGTTTCGTAGCACTGTATTTTCTTCTGAGGTCACTGATTTCAATCGATCGGGCAGCATTTACGGTCGCACCAGATAAGTATATGGATCAATCTTTTGAACCAAGATAGATATTTTTTCAGCGGCAAAGTACGATTAATGTTTCTTCTAATTACCGTTAATTCGGTCTTCTTTGGATTCAACCGGTTAAACTAACCTCATCGGTCGCATCTGCAAGCATTCGCTTCTAATAACAATTATATAAATTAATAATTTTACCTGATTTTCCCCCCTTATTTTATCGCTAACTACGATAAAATAAAAAATAAAAAAAGCAGCTTAACGAGAATTTTTTTACGGATGCAAATCAATTATACGATAACCAAAACCACAGATTACCCAACCTCCTCCCAGCTTCAAAATACAAATATACATATCATAATATAATATAGGGGTATATAATATAGCTATGCTGCGGGCAAGTAACAACGATTTTAACCACATTCAGCAATGCATTGTTGCACGTATACACACACACATACAAAATTATTAATTGACGAATGACAATTCCCCCGTATCATTTATTTCTAAATGAACAAAGCCCCTATATATTCAATGTGTGTGTGTGTGTGTGTGTGTTATATATATATAAATACTATGCGATACGCAATAAACCGCGCATGTATTGTACGGGATAAGAGGTAAATAACTCCTAGCTGAATTGTTACTATACCACTACTCGATAAACCGATGGTATCATCATTATTAACAATACATATAGGAATGATATTGAACCACTTTATCTGCGCGTATCGTACGCACATTCATATCAACATTTTACGATTACGACTGCAAGCGTACAATAATGACAACTGAAACCGGCATCGTCATTCCATTATGTCATCGGTATCATCAATATCTCAAAGGTGATAAAGCAGTTTACATCGATAATTTTCTTTCTTTATAAAAAAAGGAAAAAATTCTTTATAAAAATGATTATTTAAAATTTGCTTAATTAAAAAACTCAGACATTACTACTTCCTACTATTTTAGTCCCTTCACATTCAATTTAAAAAAAAAATTACCAGTTTTATAACTGTTTTATGGAGTGAATGCAAGTGCATTTATGCAAATGAACTATGCTTACGTATGTATCTTTTATTGAGGAGATTTATCGGAAACCACTCATCAAATGCTTACTGTAGTTTAATTTATCCATGATTCGACCTTGGAACCGATCGTAAATAAACGAATTGTTAAAAAAATTACAATTCGCTTCACTACATCATAAGTAAATAACTCGTATGAAGCGACGTTTAAAAGACTCTTATAAACCGGTTTATTGAACAAGTGAAATGTATTTAGGTGAAATCACATTTCAGGGAAAATTACTGCAACCTAGTATGTACCAAACAAAATTTGTGTCAGTATTTTATGGTTTTATCGACGGTCATCCGTTCAGAATTTTTTTTATCGCATTATTTATTGATATTTTTAGGAAGATTATGCGCCAAAATTCACACTCATAATTCCGTAACGGTTTTATAGTTTGACTGTAGACTTTCAAGCAAAGTACACCCGTACGATTTTGAGAACGGGCGATGGTTTTCCTTTACGGAAATCTATGGCTGTTCTTAATTATCTAGAGGAAAAACAAAGTATAGAGGCGAACAAAGTTCTGAAAAAAAAAAAATATAGAAATTTATTTAACATTTAAAAATAACAAAATTTAAATGACTTCATATATTTCAAAGTGGGCCTATCTATCGGTCTCGGTAAGAGTTTCAACTACGGGAACGGACCGCTGGATATTCCATTCCGGTCAGCGTCAATAACGTATACTAATAATCTTCGATCTCTTCTACCGTGTCAAATTGTTTTTCCTCGAGCTTCTTTTTAATTTAAAGAACTACAAAGGGTCAAAATCGAGTGAGAAAAGACAGTAATGTTCGTTTGGGGCTTCCCGTATGTACGAACGGAAATTTTCTATTTGTTCGATAACTAGCAAAAGGGACATAAATTTTATAGCGATGTACTCAGAGTTCTGGTAAACCTGCCGGCAAATAACCGATTAGCAAACAGAAAAAACTTACGCACACCTTAAAGCATTTATCACAAACTTTACGGCGAATTTTCTGCCGTTTTTGAAACGTTTAAACCAAACCTACGCTAGAGTCATCACCGAAACCGTTCCTCGAATCTCCACCGCCGTCTTTTCCGTTTGAAAAAAAATTGACGTTAACTTTTTGCCCCTTTAAGTCGATCGTGTAGACCATCGCAACAATCTACACCTAGAAAATCAAAATTCCAAGATGCAAACAAAACGAGATGTTCCATAGCGAAGGCGAACGCTAGACCGGCTATTAACCGATAATGAGGAGCCACCTAGCGGCAGGATTTCGTATTACAGATCTTCCGCGCGGGACGTTTCGATTCCACCAATTATAAGCACCAAATATAATTCAGACGGTCGGTTAAAAATCATTTAGAGATAATAGACTAATCCTACGTAGAACATAAACGAACCTCCAACTTCCGACGAACTGTGGACTAAATGGATATCCGCTTCATTCGATAGAGGAACTTCCTTCGTACTCCTCTTTGTGGACCGTCAACGGGAAGATGGCTTCTCAACCTTTCTCGAAATATAACTCTGTATTTTATTCTTGATTTTTTCTTCCCGAATAATGTTCCTTATGTTTTAGTTAAACAGCCTCTTCATCCACGCTAAGGTCGTAGACAACTGTTACGTAAGTTACCGGGGTCTTCGGTGTTACAACGGTTTAGTAGATGATCACTGCTTCATGACCGACGCTGAACAAAAAAAATCCTAAATTGTAACAGAGGCGCTTATCAGTGATAACGTCAGGCATCCTTTCTTTCTTTTCCTGTTTAGCCACCGGGAATTAGCGTTCAGGTATTACATCAGAGAACGAACGAGGATGATATGCATAAGCGTAGTCTTGTACAGTCTCAGTTCGACCGTTCCTGAGATGTGCGGTTAATTGAAACCCAACCGCCAAAGAACACCGGTATCCACGATCTAGAATTCAAATCCGTATAAAAGTAACTGCCTTTATTACGACTTGAACGCTGGAACTTCCAGCGTTCAACTGCGAAATCAACTGATTTCCAAAAATCAGCTGATTTGGGAAGACGTGTTCACCACTAGACCCAACCCGGTGGGTGGTTTAATGTCGGGCATCCTTATGCAAATCGGTTTTTATTTATATTTAAACCGGTCATATTAGTTATCGATTTGTAATATTTCTACTCGCTAATTGTACGTGAAACTAACCGAATGGGAACATGACAATTAGGTTAAATAAAGAATACTTGATAAATAGTGAAACAACAAATCGTCCTATATATGTACTCATTAATTATAATAAATAACTTAGCGTATAATTATACGATAAGAGAAAATATAAATGAATTTAACATTTCAAAATTACTATTATTATTATTATTATAACTTTTTTTTATTATAGAAAAATTAATCTGTCACTAACTAACTGACACAGACATCAAATTTACTAGAAAATAATGAAGATAACGGGGCCGTACAGTGAAGTCAATCATCAGTCACTTTCACAAACAGTACTTCAGCAGTCAGCAAAATAATAATAATAATAAAAATAAGTAATTTTTAACTCGCTAGTAATTATTCCGACATATAATAACAATAACAACACAAAATAAAAAATAACAGAATATAATCCATGTAGGGAGGGGGGTTATAGGTCAGTCAATATGAATCTTTAATAACATGATTTAGGTTAGGTAATAAACAAGATGATCAATTTTTTTCTTTTAAATAACTTTCACAAACGTTATAGAAATAAAATTGAGAAATTTAACACTAATGCGTTACGCACTATTGTACCTGTACGTACATTACTGGATACACTAATAAAATAAGAAAAAAAGTACATTTTTAAGTGTAATTTACGGCGTGTTTAATCAATAATAATGTTATTTTAAGTAGTCACAATTAAGTGGAAAGAAAGAACTACGCTAGAATGTTGTTGAACTTTCCCGAGATTTGAATACGGCTTATATAATAAAAAAATTAAGCCTTTCCCCGATAAAATGGAAAATCATAATTATCCCGCCGCGTTATTTTTTTATACCACCGGCAGGGACGATTTATAGTTTCGATCGGATAGTTCCACGATCCATAACGATTCCGGGAATGGACAAAATCGTTCCTATAGAAACGTTGCGCTTGCGTTTTCTTTTTAATCCTGCCTGTTCGTGCTGTTTTAATTCCCGGTAGAAAAACGGTTCATCGTTAATATATTACTTCCATCCGAGTAAACGTTCCCCCGAGAAATTGTTGACAGACGGGCTAAAAAACCTTCAGGAGCTTTGATTTTTTTCTCTGGTTACAGTTACGTTTCGCGGGATACTTTTCCTACGTTAAGATCGTCCTTTCTCGCAAAATCAACTGCTTTTCCTTATCGTAAATAAGTTAAAACTGTTCCCTGTTTTGAAGTCTGCCTGTGCAGTGTGATCCTACCAGGTCTTACAGGCATGTAGAAATCAGTAAAAACCTTGGTCTAGTACGATCCGTAAGAAAGAATTTGTCTACAGACCGAATCAGGACTGCGTTTACGTTCCGGTGGCTGCATCGTAAGCAAAACTGCTTAAATAATTACTCGATAAAACCTCTTCCAATACAAATACAAAAAAAAAATATTTATTTATTTAAAAAATAAATAAAAGGAAAAAGATTAATAATATATTTTAATGTTTTTTAAACCGATACAAAATATTTTTATTTTTTTTTAAATTTGTAAATATTCAATCACGTTACAACATATTGTAAATCGTTCTTAAAGAGAACACTTAAAATAGCATTATGTTTTGCTATTTTACATAAAAAAAATTTAAGTAGATGCAAAAGACCAAACTTTTATACGTATGAAATTATTATTTTTTTTTTAATTAATACACAAATAAAATTGTTATAACGTTAATAAAAATTCATTCGAAACATATAGCAGCCTCTAAATTTAATTTCCCCCACTTTATCGTCCGAGTGTTTTCACAAATCTAATATCAACGTAAATTCTTAAAATAAACAAGCTAACGCACAAAATCGTACGATCGTAGATTTAACAGTTCCTAAAAAATAAACGCAAACATCGCTGCACAACCAAACGCATTCATTCAGTATTTTTAGATCAGGATACGACCAAAGTGTGGAAAAATTAAAAATTCCGAGAGCAGAGTCAGTTTTTTACCGAGCAATAACGTCCGTCTGTTATTTAAAGCAACAGCACCGAAATAATAAAGTAAAAGAAAACAATTTTTTACAACCTTAGTTTCTACCGAAATATCCGTTCAGACATTCGAGCGCGCGCATGGTATTCGTGCCGTACTATTAATGAACGTAAACGACAATCGAAATCTTATAGATATTTCAACGTGCACCATTAAATAGTGATAGGAAACTAATAATAGTTTTACAGCAGATTAAAAAGTAACAGGATTTAACGGTGTAAAGAAAAGTCTATAAATATAAAATTCTTAGAGTGTATTTGTGTTTTTAAACACGCGATTTGTTTTTCAATACGTACAGAGGCTTACAATAAATAATCAATTTACTATTAACATATACAATAAATTAAAAATCTCTAAAAATAACTCAAAATACTTTGCATTTAACGATTTCTTTATGAATTGTCGAACGAAACTAGAGAAAATTATTTCATTATTCCCCTTCAGGTATATTTATTTTTCACGCATCATATAAGAACAGAATTCCTGTCCCTCTTAGTAAATCGATAAAAATTAAGTTTTTCCAAAAAAAAAAAATGTATAATAACAATATGTATTACAACAATACGAGTAAATTTGAAATAGGAGTTACTAACTTGGCCGTCGTTGTTTTTCAAATTAATAAATAGTAAAAACAAACTGCTTCAATGTGATTAACAGACGATTAACTCAAATAATTCGATTGAAGAATTTTATTCCATAAAATACACAGCGAACGAAATCGGTTTTAATATTAAAAAAGGTAAGTATAAATTGACTAACTAATTTATAAATAAAAAGCTGGTAAATGGTAAATTGTTAATTACTTTCCCAATTGTGCCTTCGACAGATTTTTATTTATTTCAAAACGTCATAATGTTCTTACATACTGAACACAAATATGCAATATATACAGTAAAATTGTTACAGAAAAAGATCAATATATTCGGTTAAAACATTTGGGTCCTATTTAACCGAATAGTTTAACAGCCAATATAAGAGCCCAATTTAACGACCCAATTTCATTAGCCAAAACTTGAAAAATGGATACACTTTAAAAAGATAAAGAACTAAAAATATCGTATTTAATTTAGGCCACGGGATTCTTTTTTTTAAAAAAAAGTTCCCCGTGTCATCTACATTAATACAATCGTACTTTCAATCTTAAAATACAAACTTTAAAAAATGTATTTGTCAGGTAGGGATCCCGTAAGTCCCCTTTTGTTTTTGAGGACGTACAAGTTTTTTATTAGAGTAATTATATTTTTCAAGAAGTCGACCAGATTTTGCTCGATGTTACTTAAATTGTGTTTACCTTTAAACTGTGGTGTCGGTATGGCTCCCTGGCTCCTCGGTCCCGGCACGGGTATGGGCCCCGGTGAGCCCGGGACTTCGTGAAAACAGTCCGCGTTAAACTACGTTCTCAGTGGCATAAGGTCTCGCTGCTAAGTCCTTACATAGCATCCGGGATAACGTGTTATAGAAATCTTTTATCCCGAGCAACAGAAGAGACAAAGTCATCCTAACTCGGCTGAAGACTGGACACACTAGGCTTACCCACGCCCATCAATTTGGCTCTCCTCAACAGAATTGTAAAGCGTGGAATGTAAAATTGTCCGTACACCACTTGCTCATCGATTGCCCAATATTCGAATCTATTCGACTTGGGTTCAGATGTAAAATGCTTACTAAACTGGAAAACGCGAAAAAAGATTGTTGCGGTTTCTCTCTGTTAGTGGAATGAAAAGCGTAATTTAGTGGTTTTGCTTAGTTGTGTTTACAGTTTCTTGTTTTTGATGTTTATCGTTTATTACTTACGATCATGTTGTTACAATTAAGTCGCTAATGACTATAACTATAAGAAAAAAAACAAATAGCAAGTTAAACCAAAACCTTTTAGTTACACTAAAAAATTTAAATAAAAACATAATAAACAAAAATGTAATTGTGCCGATCGTATTAGGTAAAATAGATACATAGAACTAGTGTAGAAAACATGACAATTTTTTTTTTTTTAGAAATTAATACTATTTTTAGAAATAAAATTAAATATCTCCCGGTCTAACATAGTAAAAAATAGCTGTGAAAATATTATTAATGAACCAGTAAAAATTTGAACATAACGACTGACTTCGGAAAATAAAAAATTGTAATTTAAATTGATGAAAATTCATAATTTACATTGAAACAAGCACCAGTTCATTTACCTACTAATCCTGATTATAATAGCAGTAGAATAATTCAGATTATTTGTTTACTAATTTTAAAATTTAATTATCTTTTAATTAATTTTTTACAATAAAAAAATTCCTTTCTAAAAAAGGTGACAGAAATGATTACGCAAGTACTAAACGGTGACGCAACATAGAAAAATGTTACAATTTTTTAATTAAATTTAATAAAGAATTTCAATTAATAATGTGAATACACATTCAAAATTTCAATTAATGCTGTGAATATACACATTCAAATAAAGAATTCAAGAGAGAAAATGTAAATAATATTTACGTGATCGGTTAACATTTTAAACGGTAACCTTCTTTTCACCTATTTATTGAAAGAATCTTTTTTTCTTTTTACTAATTATTCACTAAGGCTACATTTTAACAAAAAATTTCAAGGAAAAGATAATATTTTAAAATTTATAATTACATAAATAAAATTATAATTACAATAATAATAAAAGATATTCACAGTTTAGAATAAGCCGTGTATAGATTGATAAACACACACCTTATTTATTATTAGGTCCAAAGATCTAATAACAAAACTTAAGCAGACTTTTTCATGTCATCTTTACATTGCAGTATTTAAGATTTACTGTTAAGTAAAACGCGAAAGAAACCTAATCTATATATAATTTTTACTTAAAAACTGTTCAGCATTAAGGAATAAAATGTTCAGCATTTTAAAAAATTAGGGTTCAAATACAGAGATGGAAGAACAATTGCTAACATTTACAGGAACCAAACAGCAACAGTAATAATTGAAGAACATAAGAAAGAAACCGTGATAAGAAAGGGAGCCCGACAAGGATGTTCCCTATCACCGTTACTTTTTAATCTTTACATAGAACTAGCAGTTAATGATGTTAAAGAACAATTTAGATCCGGAGTAACAGTACAAGCTGTAAAGTTAAAGATGCTACGATTTGCTGATGATATAGTAATTCTAGCTGAGAGTAAAAAAGATTTACAAGAAACAATGAACGACATGGATGAAGTCCTACGCAAGAACTACCGCGTGAAAATAAACAAGAATAAAACGAAAGTAATGAAATGTAGTAGAAATAATGAAGATGGACTATTGAATGTGAAAATAAGAAGAGAAAAGATTATGAAGGTAGAAGAATTTTGTTTTTGTCTACAGATGGACGAAGCAGAAGCTATATAAAATGCCGAATAGCACAGGCGAAACGAGCTTTCAGTCAGAAATTTAATTTTTTAATCAAAAATTAATTTAAATGTCAGGAAAAGATTTTTGAAAGCATATGTTTGGAGCGTCGCTTTATATGGAAGTGAAACTTGGACGATCGGAGAACCCGAGAAGAAATAATTAGAAGCTTTTGAAATGCGGTGCTATAGGAGAATGTAAAAATCAGATGGGTAGATAAAGTGACAAACGAGGAGGTGTTGCGGCAAGTCGATGAAGAAAGAAGCATTTGGAAAAATATAATTAAAAGAAGAGACAGACCTACAGTCCACATACTAAGGCATCCTGGAATAGTCGCTTTCATATTAGAGGATCAGGTAGAAAGAAAATATTGTGCAGGCAGGCAACGTTTGGAATATGTAAAACAAATAGTTAGGGATACTGTAGGATGTAGGGGGTATACCGAAATGAAACGACTAGCACTAGATAGGGAATCTTGGATAGCTGCATCAAACCAATCAAACGACTGAAGACAAAAAAAAAACTTATCAAACATCTAAATTAATAGTAAAATAAGAATCACAAAAAAAAACTAAATCCATACAACAGAATTTAATTTACGTATACGATATGTAAATACAAACAAAAAAACAAGTCCGATTGAAAGAATTCGTAACGTAGGTAATGCGCCCTTAGACAAAAAAAAGAACCAATGAACTTTAAGAAACGATGGTGATATATATGTATATGAAACGTACGAAATGTAAAACAGGGAAAGGAGATGCGTAAAGAGGTATCAATGTTAAAATGAAATATGATACGGAGGGAGGTTGATGCGTAATGGTACGGACCATTGAGCGAGCATCATGCAACACGAATAGTAAGTAACCAGGTTTACCAATATATGTAAACAACACAGAAAAAAAATGTAACCGATAAAAACAACGGATATAAAAACAAAACAAAAACCCAATATAAATATAATAAATAGTAATAATAATACCGATTTATTATTATCCCTATACGTATTGTGGTGTGGTTATATACAAACTGCAATGTAAACCTTAAAACAAAAAAATAAAAGTCATGAAAAACAAAACACAGTCAGAATAAATAATAGAAATAGTAACAGAAAAATTAAATACCGCTTACTTACGCTAAAATAATAACCAATAATTATTGTTATCAATATTGTAAAACGTGTTACTGAAATAAACACTCATTCCCGTGGATAATTATTATCAAATCATAATACATTTAATAAGAACAGTTTTGAAAAAAATAATGTGTTGCAAAAGAAGAAAATTATACAAAATTTAATTATTTATCAAAATATTAACAAAAACGTATTATTTCTTTTAATAATTTATGAAAGAGCAATCGATTATCTTAATCGTCAAAAAATTTCTAAGGAGTAAATTTGTGGTTTTTAGACCCTCCTTCCACTAACATAACGTTCCGTAAGATTTTAAATCATCCCTCATTTTACACTTCTTACGTAATAAATTTTTAAGAACAAAAGTTAAAAATTGAGAAACAAAAAAGTATTTTATTTTTGTTAAATTTTTAAATTACTTAAAATTTCCAACAGTTTATCTTTTAATAAGAGCATAATTTAACAATTTCATACATATGTGTTACTGAAATATTTATGCAAACGTTTGTTATAAATTATATTTTTTAAATAATTCTTTAAGTAAAAAAGCAAAAAGAAAAATACGAGTTCTGTAAATATATGAGACTGGTTCAGAAAAACAATTTATTTACAATCCAATTATACATAGACTCTATCACCTTCGAAATAGTTCCCTTTGGAAGCCACGCAACGCTTCAAACGGTTTTCCCACTCGTCATAGCAGTGTTGGAACTCAGAAACCGGAATACCCTTCAGATGGTCGGTTACATTTTTTTTACGTTTTCTATTGTTCAAAAATGGTGTCCTTTGAGGTGTTTTTTTACAGTCGGGAACAGGAAATAGTCGCAGGGACTTAAGTCAGGTGAATAAGATGGTCGAGGAACTACAGGAATGCTTTTCTATAACAAAAACAAAACAATTAATTGAGAGTGCAGTGTGGCAAGGTGCGTTGTCATGATGCAACATCTAGTCGTCTTTGATGGCTGGTCTCACGCGGGAAACTCTTTTCCGCAATCCTTCAAGAATTTATCGGTAAACATATCTATTAACAGTCTGTCCTGTAGGCAAAAACTCCTTATGAACAACGCCATTACTATCGAACAAACAAAATTAGCACGGTTTTGATTTTTGATGTCCGAGTTAGTTGGAAGTGTGCCGCTCCTTGTTCTGACGTTTTGTTTATGGTTGTACTCAAATATCCAAGATTCATCACCAGTAATAACATTTTTTAGAAAATCAGATCGGTTTCAATTCGCCCTACAAGAACGCGCACACTTCCACCCTATTGTTTTTCTGTTCTACAATGAGGGTTTTGGGACCAATTTTGCACAAACTTTTTTCATGTCCAATTAGTTTGTCAAAACTTGATGGACTGTGGTACGGTTCAAATTCAATTGTTCTACAATAATTCTGACAATTAATCGCCAGTCGTAACGTATCAAGTCTCTGATTCGCTCAACGCTGGTCACTTTTTGACGTTAACGGTCTTCCAGAGCGTTGATCGTCCGCAACTGATTCCCGGCCATCTGAAAATGCTTTAAACCGCCTAAAAACTTGGGCTTGTGACACAGCGTCATCTCCATACGCCCTTTTCAATTTTTAAAAAGTTCCAATAGCATTCTCACAGAGTTTAACACAAATTGCACAACGTTGCTCCTAATTAGTATCGCTCATTTTTGTAACGCACAACAAAAACTCGTTTGTTAATGTCTCACGTGGCAACAATAAACTAAAAATATTAATACCTAATATAAATCAGCTGTTCATAAAACCATACGTTTACCAGTATTTACCATACAGGGTTGCCACTTTGGCAGCAAAAAAAAAAACTAGTCTCATTAATTTATTTACAGACCTCGTGTATGATTTTTAAAATCTTTATATTTTATTATAAATAAAAACTTAAAAATATATATAAAAACTAATATTTATACAGACAATACTTCTGGATCATAGTATTACGACGTTACATATTTTTAAATAATAAAAATGAGAATGCTTAGATATCACAAGATTTAAAAAAATAAAAATAAAACGTGTTTAAGTATATTGTTTAAGTATATTAAGCAATTTAACATAAAAAATTCAAATACAATAGATTTGATATTTATTTTTTTCCGGAATAAATTACAAAGTTTATATTCTGGAAGAAATCTATCACTTCAATTACTTTTTGTACAAAAAAATAAAATCGAATTTTTAAGCTTTATCTTTAACAAATGAAAATCATATTTTGGATGAATTTTCTATGGTGGTATCCCGATGGAAGTGTTTCCAAAATAACGTACGTGAAAAATTTTTGTTTTAACGAAAGATTCGTTTCGATAAATAATTTGAGGACATATTTCATATTTCTGTCATCCATTGCATAATACGTGATTACCACAGCACAATAAAAAAAAATTCTAATGGCAATCTGATAATCAAAGTTTTTCAGGCGAATATGGTTTCAAAATTTAGGATAAATACTCGTAATAACAAAAGATGTACCTTTCTTTTTCCTGTTTAGCCTCCGGTAGCTACCGTTTAGATAATTCTTCAGAGGATGAATGAGTATGGTATAAGTGTAAATGAAGTGTAGTCTTGTACATTCTCAGTTCGACCGTTCAGGATAAATACTCGTAATAACAAACGATGTACCTGCATTAGGTTAATCTCGTCACGAAATTTCTCGGTTAGTGCGTTCTTTGTAAACGATTTTATCCGTAAGCCCAATGTTTTTTGTTTGGCTACTCATTTTAAAAAGAAAAAGTAATAATTTATCGGGGGAAAACCCACTATATAAAAAAATAATAAGTTTTTAAATTATACAAATGGCACCGGGAAAGTTATACAAACGACATAACGGATCATCACAGGAGCTTATAAATTAGCGCGTGATTAGACAGATCTCAACCTGCATTGTGTTGTCTACTCTAGTCTCAATGTCACTTTTCTTAGCTGTGTTAGTGAAAAGGGGTAGTAATGTCGTCGCGGTCGAAAACTAAATACCGGGCATGCACTACAATTTTTCCCGTGGGTTAAGTGTTTAGAGGAAATGACTCCTGTGCTCGAAGAGGATTGTCCTCGTATAAAATTATTTAGGTAGTCCGAGAGTTTTAAAGAGGAAATTTTAATTTTGGGGACGCTCCAAGGTCGGGTCGACCGTCTTCGTCTGTGACTGAGAGAAACATTGCCGCAGTAGGAACATTGCTCGAGACAGGTAGGCGTGCGACATACTACCAAATACAATTGTCCTTCGATATTAATACATTGTCATTTAGTGCTATTGTGCGAGATCACCTTCAAATTAGAAAGCTTTGTACTCTTTGGTTGTCGCATAACTCCACCGACGATCAGATGGCACGTCGTGTTTCACGGTGCCATAAAACGGTGAAAAAAAATGAAAATAGTAAATCTCCCTATGTGAACTGCATTGCGACAGGTGAAGAAACTCAAATGTACTTTATGACGTTCCGATCAAGGCTCCGAACAAAGTGCGGGTATTCGAAGATGAAGAGACCCCCATGATGGTTCGAAAATCCAAATCGGTGAAGAGAATGGTGACCGTATTTTTTAGAGTGAGAGGGGTTTTAGAGCGAAAAGGTTGGAAACTTGGAAAACAGTTAACAGGAAAGCGATAAATAGGAATGCCTGCCTACAGTTGTCTAAGGTCTCATTAAGCTGCACCCAAATTCAAGGATGGAAACACGGTTTCTTCATCTCGATAACCCTCCAGTACACCGCTGCAAAGTTTGCTCTGAGTTTATGGTCAGCAATGGAATAAAACTGTTAGAGCATCCTCCCTATAGTACCAACCTCTAGGGGGAAGAACAGACAGAAAGGGAGGCATTTAACTAGCATGATGACCTCCGATGTCTTGAGACGGTGAGTGTGCCCAGATCTCCGACAAAACATGCCAGTTTTTTTTAAGACTGGTTTCGAAAAATGAAAACGAGAAATTATAAAAATAAAGAAGTCGTTGAACAAAAGTTTCGAAGTGACCTTTATATTATACATTTAATTTTCTATAAGTCGTCAAATTACAAAATTACTACCGACATACAAAAGTTTTATTTGCTCACCTAACTAAAAGTCGAAATTGAAGTAATAAATTAAAATGATTATTTTCTATCTTGCGATTTTATAATGTGTTCATTAAAAACGTTCATTATACGACTAATTAAAAATCCCATACAAACATACTTTTATTTTAAAATTATAAACTTTCTACAAAAAGTAGTTTTAAGTCATTAGATTTTAATTCGATTTTGACCTAAAACGGATAATATAAAAATTTCTACCACCAATCTTACACAGGTCTTAATATTTTAGATCTCCCACCGACCCGCTTAGGGTAAAATAACATTATGCTAAACTCCATCCCCTTTTACTTTTAAGCACACCTAATTAATAAACAACCCCTTACTTTCTTTTCAGGATAACATAACACATAAACAAGAAATTATGATAAGTAGCGACATAAAAACAAAGAAACAAGAAAAAACCGAAAGACAACAGGACATCTTATTAAAATAAAATACGTTGATGTTTTCGGTGACTGCAAATCAGCGTGTAATATAATAATGAATAACAAACATTACAACACGTAAAGACAAAGAGGAAGAATTCGCTTTGTAATCGCACATCCCATATTTTTGTCCCAGTCACAAAGCAGATTTGCTTCATCATTCCCTCTCGGCGAAATGCGTGCGTTCGTGTGCGTATGCGAGTACGGTCGCTTATATTGATCACGTGACACAAAACCTTTCCATCCCCGCCTATCACTTTACCCCTATCCCAGTTATTCCCACGGGACGTCGTTAACATCGGCAGCACAAAGAAAGTGGATGCAGCTGAATAGTCTGCTACCTCATTACAACCTAAAACTTCCTCTCTCTCCTTACATATGTATGTGTATATATATATATCAATAAGCTTAACCATACACATTGCTAGAACACAATCTAATTATATACAACATCACTGAATTCAATGAGACTTCGTATACCGCAATGTTAAAAGCGCACCGCAAAATTACATAATCTTTTTTTTTTAATTAAAAAAGTTTTTCTCAGCATGTTTTTCACAAATTTGGTTTAAATTTTTCATTTAAAAAGTTAAGCGATTTTTACACCCAAATTACGAAAAGTAGAATTCACTGAACAATCGTTGCTACCATGATTCCTGTAAGCTTGCCGTAATTTTCAAACCCATTTTAGATAGGGTTTGCATTTTATTTATTAGTTTCTTTTAAGTAATAAATACTGTATTATTTTTCATCCTTTTATTATATAAACTACATTTATTTACTCTATAATATTCAACTAACCGGCAGCAAATGTTAATTACTTTAAAAAAAAGGTTTAAAATTAAACCTAACAACTGGTTATTAGATGTGAACGGCTGAACAATCGAAAATCCCTCTAATGTAATAAACGAGAATTATAATCCTTTAAAAACGTCAAGCACGACCGAGAATAGACCTGAAACTTTTCGGACCAAAGACAATAACGCCACCAACATTCCACAATAAAGACCGATGAAATATTATTTTTTTCTATAAATAAAATTATTATTTTTAAATATTGATCTTTTAATAAAGTTTTTGTCTGCCCGACTACCTTCAGTTAATATTGTATCTGGCCTAACATGAAGTTAAATATATTTTTTTTAAATATAAAGAAAAATAGCCTACTTCACAAAAAAACATTCAGTCGGTTAAAAACCTAATAAATATAAAAATAAAATTAATGTAATCGATAAAAAAATTCTACCTTAAATCTGCTACAATACATAATTATTTCTGAATAAAATTCAAACCGTAATACATTTGTTTGTATATTAACGACAATAATTTATATATTTGTGCAAATATAAGTTATAAAAACACAAAATTTACACGATGATCAGACATTACTTAAAGAATTTATAAAACATTATATTCCGAAAGTTAGAGGGCTGAAATTTTAACAAAAATTCGATACAAGTACATAAACCGTTTAAAAAAATCTCTCTAGGGTTAAATTTCTCCCTCAACCTCGAAAGAAAACTTTACATATCTATCACTGAAGCAATTTTCTTTAGTTTTAAGAAATTTAACTAAAATTGTTATGAAAATCAAATAAAATTCAATATCAATAAAAAAAAGTGGCTACACAAAAAATAACTTAAGGTTACACATAAATTTAAAAAAAAAATGAGAAGCTAAAGAAACATAATAAAAAGTAAACAATATAATGATACATTAAAAAAAAAGAAGATAAGAAAAAAAATTGAAATCCCAAAAGCCTAACGAATTCCGTTCTTTTCATACACACACACACACACACACACAAAACATTCATTCAAATACAACTTACTATGTTTCATACAATTCATGGATGGCAGAGGACTGCGGGTGAGGGAAAAGTATGTGTGGGGGGGGGGGTGAAAAACCATTGAAAATGGAAGAGCAACGCGCTATCCATCCAACCATTAATAAAAGATAACTACATAGCAAGGAAGAGAAAGATACGCTCTACGAGTGTACGTATATGTGTGTGTGTTTTACAGGTTTTGGAATGAGTGGTTGGTGGATGGTGATATAACTCTTGAGGGTAAGAGTGGTAGGTAATTATAAAGGCACAGTGGTAGTGCTGCCTCCTAGTGGATGGAGATAGAAAAGGAAGGGTTGCTTGATTTCACAGTCGGGCGAATTGTGATCACTACGAGGATATGAAAGGGGGTACAAGGAAAAAGGGGTGGAAAAGAGATAGAGAGATAGAACGAGTAACATGGAGCAATTGATGCAACCGTGCGCATCACAATCATTACACGGCACACACACCGACGTTATAATTTCACATAAATAATTATACGATATATTTTATAACAAATAATATTCTACTAAAACTTTAATAAAGCTTTCACAGAAGCTACTATAAATTAAGAATAATATAATATGTATTAGCATATAACGAATTTATGTCACCGTAAAACGAGATGTTAATGTCACGTTCTGATGAAGCTAACTTACAGAGGTTTGAATTTAATGTTAATTAAGTACCCCGCTAGAAACTACAACTAAACGGATAACGACAGTAACATAGCTATAATCATCTCACCGTAGGAAACCAGCTGTAATATAAAAAGAAGCTTTTCACTTCATACGAATGCCGTATCAAGTGACTAATATGTTTCCACCGACATACTAAAAGAATTATATGCATTAAAGCTCAGAAAATGTTGGCTTTCCTAATTTGACCATAAAAACTATATGTAATAAAAAAAATAAAAATTAAAAAAATACGAAACATAAAATATTAACGGAGGGAAAATCAAAAACAATGAACACAAATTTCTAATCGTAGATTGAAATTTAACCCTCGACCCTCAGCACCGCAAAGTAAAATATGAACAATATTATTTTAATGTACGTCGTTTATTATTTTAATAATTTTTTTTCTATCAACAAAAAAATAATAAAAATATTACGTATTGATTTTCACAGTTTCAAAATCTAAGTTAACGTAAAAAGTTGCAGAAATTATTTACAGGTGATAAAATACGCTTATGATTTCACAAAATGTAAATAAAAATCATCTAAAATAACAGTATTTTGAACAAAAAAAAAAAATTATTTTTTAAAATCGTAATCTCTCCAAGATAAACGTTGGAAATTATTTCTAACGTTTTAAATTGATAACGACAATAACAAAAAATTTAGTTAAAACAATCAAAATGAAATTTTAAGGTGACGGTAGTTTGCAACCCTTAAACCTAATTCCATTTTTAGGAATGTACTTTTACATTGCTTTTACAATACCGAAAACGCTTTATCAATAAAAGATACAAACAAAGGTGTGCGACTACGGTAAGGAATGTTTTCGGTCGGCGTACTGTTCCAGTTAAAGTATGGAACGCGTCAAGGGTCTTAATCCGTTCTGATTAGATACGATTTCAAGAGATAACAAGGGAAAGGTATTAAATTACATAGAATTTGAAGAAGAAATCATCCTTGCAAGAAAAAAATCAGCGGTAAATGAGAACAAAAATAACATTTTCGGGGAAGAAAAAATAGCGTCTAGATTTGAAAGTGAAAAAATAAAAATACAAGATTAACAAAGTCTGTTAGTTGAAATATTTGGGAACAATTCTTCAGATAGAAGAAAGGAAGCACAGAAATATATCAATATCAGATATAGGAAAACAAACCGTACAATTAAAACGGCGAAACAAATGAGAAATTTTCAAAAACAGCCGATTAAGAGATTAAAGGCAGGAATTACAAGCGGGCTGTACGATCGAGTCTGCTATATGCCTATGAAGGAAAAAATAATAATATATGCAACGAAGACGGTTCTTGGGGGAGTGTCGTTCAGTTTAAGAAACCGAATGAGGTTGTACGAATCAAACTGAAAGCAGTATGCTTTAGACAAGATGATGATGGGACGGCGTCTTGAACGGTGGGAACATATAGAGAAGAGAGCGTAGGGGCGTGTGCTGAAAAGGGCGAGAAGGATCAAAACGGATAGGAAGAGAAAGATGGAAGATAAAAAAAAAAACACAAGATACTGAAAATAATTTGGAATGCATTGAACTAAACTAGGAAGGATGTTATAGAGAGAAGGCTACACAAAACCTGACGCTGAATCAGAAAAAAACTACGAAAATAAATTAAGGTTTCTAATTCAGAACCTGTTCTTACTTCAACGAAAATATTACTTGAAATCAGAACCTGTGAAATGTTCTTACTTTGACAAACGCTTATTTAGAAAAAATTAGAAAGAATATTCAAGTTCAGTTTAAATATGTATGAAATTACAATTTTATTTATGAGAGGGTGGTTAAACAGGAATACGTAATATTTTTATGAAATTCAAATAGTTTTGAAACATAAAACTCACTAAATAGCTGTTCATTCCATCGTCATTCGATACTTTAAACATTTAAATCAGTCAATGCCCCTAATACATAAGCGATTTGCGCGCGCGCGCACACGCAATATATATCTTATATTAAAAATTTTGTAATCAAAATTTGTATAACTCGAACTTAGCAGATCTGGATAAACCATTTTGGTTTATCGACTAGTCGATAAACCAAAATCCAAGATGGAGGAATTATTTTTTGGTCGAAACAAACATATTCTTTCTAACAAAAGAAAAATTAAAAGGACTGTAATGATATACGTACTCGTACTATTGACTAAATTTTAAAATTTCTTCCTGCTTGATCGATCTCATAACATCTACAAATTTAAGGTTTTAAGTCGAAAGTAGCAATCGATAAAATTTCTGTTCCGTTTCTGCACTTATCTGAATTTTAATTCTCTCTTGGTCGACAGACGCTTTGTGAATCTTTCGAAGTTATTTACGAAATTGATACATTAGAGTGTTAATTTATGTTTCGGTCAAAACGAACCGATTACAGCGACTCCTTCGACCGAATGATGATATCAGACGACTGGGACGTCGAATTGATGTCATTAGGATCAGGAACTTCGAATCAAAAGATATTATTTAAACCTAATCTCATCCTAAACGAATTACTTTGATATAACCAGCAAGTCGATCATCAAAAACATCGAATTCCGCCTCATTACTAGCGTTTTTTGCTACTTTTTTAAAATTATTTTTTTAACGAATAACGACACACTAAAAATAATAAAAAAAACAACCTTCACTATAATTTCCTTAAATTGCTTCCTTTAAGTGATTTTAATATTATATTAGCCATTTTAATGGCAAACGTAAATAGAAGATAAGTTAAAACTTTATCTTCCATAAACCGATCCAGAAGACTTAAAATTTCATCGACTATAAAAAGGAAACTACTACTGTGAACCGTAAAATGGAGATAAAAAACTTTCATTATAATCTCTTCACATCAATCCGATTCAATCATTCTTTTTACAAACAACTATTTCATACTTCCAAACTTAGCCGTAAAAATTCTCAAATTCTAAAAAAATTGAAAAAAGCAAAGCACACCAAAACTCATTTTGGTGTTTTAACTCCGATTAACATTTTTCCAGACCTTTAAACTTTTAGTAAAAAAAATTATATTATCTTTTATTTTTAACTCTTTGTTTTTTTATTGATTGCAACGAGAAGAAATAAAATCACCCACCCAAAATATAAAATTAATATAACGTATACATAATTATAAAAGTAAAAAAATATATCTATGTAATCTTATGACCTAATTGTCACAAAAAAATACGTAGTTTTTACTTCCTTGTACGAAGTAAAGGAAAAATTTCGGTTTTCAAATTTCAACGGAAATATCCATTTTGACCATCCCCGAATCCACTTTGACCAGTTTCGGCGTACGTCTGTACATACATATCTCGCATAACTCAAAAACGATTAGCCGTAGAATGTTGAAATTTTAGATTTAGGATTGTTGTAACAATTAAGTTCACTAAGGGAACTAAGACTAATTTTCGTTGTTGCGAACAACATTTTTAATAGTATGTTGTATTTCAATTTGCCTCGAATCTATGAGACATTTACATGAAAGTGGCTCGGTAAAGTAAAACTAGGCGCGGGGTTCGTGCTTCCGCGAACTTGGTAAGTTAGTTCAGAGGGCAACGATGTAGGACATTCAAGATGTCCGGATGAGGCCTACAGCGAAAGGAAAAGCCGAGTTTAAAAATCACCGATGTAAATGTCTACTTACCAACGAGACCTGGCTTATTACTGTGAGATGTAAAGAGTCACGAGGGCCAAAGACGACTCCCGTTAAAGTCCATCAGGGCTAAGAAGGGAGAGGGTGTGGCGACCGAAAGCGTCACAAGGGTTCCCCTACGGAGTTGGGATTTGTAACAATTAATTGTGCACATTGCCTTTTGGTTGTAATCGACTGAACCAAAAGGGTACAAAATCCAAATTATTTTGGATTTTGGACTTTTTCTTAACTGCAGTAATAACCCCTCACTGAGAGGTTTTCAACGATATATCATAACTGATACTTATTTTCATCGGTTCCAGTGTTATAGCCAAATTGCATTTTAATTAATGAAATATTTGGATCGTACAAGGAGAAGGCACATCAGTTCGAATCAGACTTGACTCCTTTTTTTTTTTTTTTAATTAAAATATATTGATTTATTAATAATTATTAACCTCTGATTGGAAAACATTTTATCGATAAATAATAATTCATAACAAAAATAAAATTAAAAAATATCAGAAGTTATTAATGAAATGTACTTTTCATTTTAAAAAATGTGCTTATGTAATTTAATAGGCCTACAAGGAAATCATGTGGTATCCACATCAGATTTTTTAGAACATTATTTTGCTTATTAGTTCAAAAAATACGTTGTTGTGGTTATCTGTAGTCGGCTTATTATTATTTTTTGCATTGTTTTTTTTTTGTTTTTATTTCTATAAATAATTATAAAAAACGGCGTACCTATAACTTTCTTCCTAATTTTTAATTTCATCGAATTAATTATTGAAATCGATGAAAAGAAGTTATCGAAATAATTATAGACCTTTACGACTTACTGTATTTATTACTGAAAACTATTTTTTAAAAAAAGTAGCAAAACAATTAAGAAACAGGACGAAAACATAAAACAAAGAAAGGAATAAAATAATCAAAATTCACATACTGAATATTAAGACGCACATATACTGCGTGCCATAAGGTGTCTCTATAAACACGAATACCCAAACAAAAACTTTGACAATAAAAACGATTTTATCGCTATTAAATGGATACGCACAGCACATAAAAACAACAAAATGTAGCTTTTCATCCCTCACTCTATCATTCCCTATTTATCTGCTATATAAATTAAATAAAACGGTAAATAGAACATCAACATAATTTTATTACAATATAAAAAATACACTACTGTAATAAAATCAATTAAAAAATTCTTTCGTTAAATTAAAAAAATTCTTCAAATAAAATTTTCCACTATTTTACACATTATAAATCCTGTATTTACCATTCGAGGAATCACATTACTGGACAATAAATCCAGATCTGAAATTCCAGATCTACATCTCAAGGAATTTTTTACAAGATGTTATCATTTAAAATACCGGGGAAAAAATCGGTAGAAATGATGATTTTATCTCCAGCAGGGGTCAATAATATCGACTAATAAATAATAGGCTGAACTTCACGGCAGAATTTGCTAAACTAATAAAATTGTTTCCTGAAGAAATAAAAGTTGAAATTTTTTTTTTTCTTACGCTGTGTTATTTAAAAAATAAAGTAATAAACAAAAATGTTTAATTATAATTTTAATTGTGACCTAAAATTGCCCTATTGAATGGAAACGACATATACCAATCGTTTTTTAACGTAAGGTCCGATTTAAATTTACCATCTACATCCGCGATGTAAGCAGTTGTTGTTTGCCGCGTAGCTCAATTATTCCAATCGACAGTCAGATGTTAACAACAATAGTTTAATCGTTTTGCTGTTATTTGTTTTTTTTCATCCGTTTACAATGAGTGCTACGATTCTCGATACCGTGAGTATGATGTTCAAGGAGTAACACGAATTTTTATGGCAAAAAAAATTCTGCGGCTGAAATTCACAGGCAAATTTGTGACGTTTACGGAACGAATATTATGTGTGACGCTAAAGTAACACAATAGCCTGTTGATTTCGAATAGGATGAAAAAACGTAGCGGCTGGCCGACGATGATAAATGACAATCCGATTGAAAAATGCTTGTTCTCGATTCTTAACTACTGTGAGTGCCGACACTTACTGTAAAACGTTAAACAATTTTACAAGAGTTATAAAACCAAACGACAGTACTTTTATTTGAACCCACCGGGTTGGTCTAGTGGTGAACGCGTCTTCCCAAATCAGCTGATTTGGAAGTCGAGAGTTCCAGCGTTAAGTCCTAGTAAAGCCAACTATTTTTACAAGGACTTGAATACTAGATCGTGGATACCGGTGTTCTTTGGTGGTTGGGCTTCAATTAACCACACATTTCAGGAGTGATCGAACTGAGAATGTACAAGACTACACTTCATTCACACTCATACATATCATCCTCATTCATTCTCTGAAGTATTATCTAAACGGTAGTTACCAGAGGCTAAACAGGAAAAAGAAGAAAAAAAAAAGCCCTCGTGTATATATATATATATATATATATATATATATATATATATATATATATAATGCAATGCTTAATTCAATAACTAAGCTTCTTTTTTAACATATGAAAAATGTCAAACGTAACCGGAATTAGAAGGTGGGACCATCAGGGTGAAATTTGCGCTATATGCATTATCTAGAAAACCACATTTTGCCACAGCAGGGAAGAAAGAAAATCACTGAATTAGCCACCTAACTCAGTTTTTCTTAAGGCTACGACAATATTAAGCATCTGAAATACAAATAGAGACTAGTAGCATATTTTTATAAGAACAACATGACAAAAATTTTTTAAATTTGTAACGAATTAGTGAAATTTTTGCACAGTGAAACTTTATAGTGAAGTTTTTATTTAATTTACTTAATTGACTATCACAATTTTCGACAAACATTTTTATGAGTTTTTATAAAAGATTTCTCATTCGATCCAATTTTTTGTACCCGCACCATTAATTTACCCCCGTACGGATGATGTTTGAAAAAGTAATGGTGGAATATTGTAATGTAGCCCTACCTTAGTAACTGTGCAAAATTTCATCGATTGGCAATCTCCGGAATTATGTTAAATTAAGAATGCCAGCTTTGAGGACAAACGTGAAAAAAAAATTGTGAGTTAAAGAAAGGCAAGTAAAAATGAAGATTATTTATACAACCGGTCCATAAGGTGGAAAAAAAAAAGATGTAACTTGTAGGGCTGACTACCACCTTCGTTTCGACGAGTCTGGTATGTGTCGCTACGCAACAGTATATTCGGTTCAGTGAAGAAGGCGAAGGGAAACCATCTGTTCCTAATTTTCCTAAGTCCGAAAACAATGATTGTTTATTTTTAGGAATGTCCTAGTGTCTCTTGTCAGATCGCCTCCAACCGTTATGTGAAGGCATCTCATGTACGACATATGAGTACGACTTACAAATTACTATACACACAAAAATAAAAACAGAAATTGAACATATAAAAAAAAGCAGAACACAATACTATTACATAATATATATATATATATATATATATAAGACACATTTTACTTAAAAATATTATATTATTTCAGTATGCAAGAAAATTCTGTATCATGTGTGTATGAATATGTATTGTCACCTGAGGAAGCTTAGAGAATCCAAGTGAAACGTAGTGAATTTATTTATAAGTAAAATATGTCTTGTTATTACGAGTATGTTAAATGTTATCCAATCAAAAGGAAAATAAACACTAAATTACATTTAAGTTATATATATATATATATTTGTGTGTGTGTGTGTGTGTGTGTGTGGTGTGTGCATAACACAAGAGTATAAGTGTATTCATCACAATAACATAAAAATGATTTCTTTTTTTAACATTCAGAAGACCCCTATAAATTCATTTAACATCGATTTCCAAACCACCCCCTTATTAATCCTTTCTACTTTTATAAAACACAATGTGGTAGATAAATGAAATGTCAATGAGTAGAATAATATTTTAAATTTCTAACGGACAAGTTAAAACAGGTGTTTTAAATTCACTATTAAACATTTCGAATAATAAAAAAGAAAGAATTTTTGTTTTTACTCCTCGGTTTTATAGTAGTCTTTATTAATATAGAAAATAATTGATAATTAAATGGGACGGGTTAGATTTCTATACACACATATTTTTACATAACAAAACGCAATAAAGCACAAAAAAAACGAGACGCAATTGCAATACACGAGAGAATGTTGTATTACGAGATTAAAAAGGACACTAAATGAATAATTTATAGTTTAATAAAGGATCTGTTGAAAAAAAATCCTTCAGATTAATAATATCGCAAAACCCAAAATTTTATAAAGATAAAGTTATACATAGCTAATTACAAATTATTCTAATAATAATAACAAAAATACATAAATTAAATTTTATTTTTAAAAAACTTACTGCAACAAACAGGGATAGAAATTAATACGTCGGTAACTAATCAGGTTGTACAAAATATCGAGCCATCTTTACCTGCAAATAAAAAATTAAAACAATTTTTATTAAACGTCATTTAAAAAAGGAAATATAAATGAATAAAACAACAGCTACCTTGTGTTAATGACAAAATAAAACTGAATAAAGCTGCAAACATCGAATCAGATAATATAACAAACACACATTATTTCAAATTCAATTGACTTAAAAGTCGACATTAATCCTGTTTTCAGTTATTACGGAACCCTTCCGCCAAAACATAACATTATGAAATTTGTTTAAATCTTTATTATTTTTATTTTCAACAGACTTTAAAAAAAGGTTACGGGATCTAATTGGACGGCATTTATTTTTACTTCCTTGTATGAAATAAAGGAAGTATTGTGGTGACGAAAAATGTCGGTTTCAGATTTCAACGAAAATATCCATTTTGACCATCCCTGAATGCATTTTGACTAGTTTCGACGTGACGACTGTACGTATGTATATTGGTTCCAGAGTTATAGCTAAATAAAATTTAGTTAATGAAATATTTGGATCTTTCAAGAGAAAGGCACATCAGTTCGCATCCAACTTCATATAAATATATGTTTTTTTAATTTAAATATATTGATTTATTAATAATTATTAACCTCTGACTGTAAAACTGTTTTAATAATAAATAATAATTCAGTAATAACAATACAAAAAAGAAATCTGGAAAAAATCAAAAGTTATTAGTGAAATAGAATTTGATGTTCTTTCATATTAATTAAAAAATTTTACAATCAGCGGTTAATAATTATTAATAAATCAATATATTTAAATTAAAAGAAAAGGCTTAAAAATATATATGTGTATGAAGTTGGATTCGAACCGACGTGTGAATGGTTACGAATCCGACACGTTCTCACTTACATCACATACTTGAACTAAGCGAAACAAAATACAAATTGCTAAGGAAATTTTTAGGGTGATATTTCTTGAGTATAACTGAATATTGCGTGTTAGAATTTTGTGATGAAGACACGTGAACAGTGTACTATTCACACATGCAATATGGTTCAAATCGGTGTCGAGTTACAAGATAAATGTGATTGAGGGCTACTGAATAAAAATCATTTCTTGTTTAGAAAAAATACTTTCAACAATGACAATGATTCAATGTCTTTAAAAAGCCCATATCCATACTATAATGATGTAGGAACAAACACTGATCATTAATCTGCAATTTTACTTTAAAGTTTGAATGTCATTCTTTTGAAACCATAGTAAAGACGAGACGTAAGACATACTGAAAATTTTCAATGTGTAGAAAGAAGTGTTATAAATTCAGAATAAATAAACAAAGATAAAAACCCTACAACACCGTACCCATTTTAAACCCAAGAAAACGTGTTAAAAACGTAAACTAAAGATTTAGTAACCTTTTCCAGTTTTGTTTCTGTTTTCATTGAATTTAATTAAAAAAATAAATACATATACATATAAAATAATGATGAAATGTGATATGCGTGAATAGGTAACACTTACTTGGTTCTCCATTTCTCCTGTGTAAATACTTCTTTTTTTTTATTTATGCATTTGTTTCAGGCTACTTGATAATAAATATCACTATAAAACTTAGTAACCTTCTCCTGTTTCGCTTTTGTTTTCATTTTGTTAATGGTTTCATCATAATTTAAAAAATCTAATATGGACAGCACATGACTTCTTTGTACGCCTTAAATTACATATACAAATTTTTTGAAAATGAAAAGTACATAAAATTTTATTTCATTAATAACTTCTGATATTTTTTCATTATTTTTTATTGTTATTATTGAAATATTATTTATTAAATTAAATTTTTCTTACAATCATAGGTTAATTAATAAATCAATATATTTAAATTAAAAAAAAAAAAGTTAAAAAAAAGGAGATGAAGTCGGATTTGAACCGATGCGCCTTCCCCTTGTAATATACAAATATTTCATTAATTAAAATTTTATTTGATTATAACTGTGGAACCGATGAAAATAAGTACCACTTATGAAATATCGTTGAAAACCTCTTAATGAGGGCTTATTACTGCACTTAAGAACAAGTCCAAAATCCATTTTTTGGGGATTTTGGGCTTTTTTAACACTTTTGGTCTTGGAGATTGCAAACAAAAGGAAAGGTGAACAACTAGAAGTTATAACCGTCCAAAATCCATAATTTCAAAATCCTACGGCTAATCGTTTTTGAGTTATGCGTGGTACATACGTTCAGATGTCACACCGAAACTAGTCAAAATGGATTCAGGGATAGTCAAAATGGATATTTCCGTTGAAATCTGAAAACCGAAATTTTTCCTTTACTTCTTACAAGGAAGTAAAAACATAATATTAAATATATATAAGACTTACATTTATTTAAATAAAGGGACTTTCATTCTATCCTAATATTTCAGGTAAGACTGTTGAATTAATATAAATAAATTAGTATATCTCTGATGTTAATAAAAACTAATATTTTAACAATTGCGTAAACGACCACTTTATTAATTGGAGGATTGTATCTCAATTTCAAATGAAATACATTTAAATGAAGCGCCGCAAAAATATAAATGTAATTTATAGACGTACAAGGAAGGCGTGTGGTGTCCACATCAGATTTTTATAATTCTATGATTCTTTTTTAGTTTATACAAACAAGTTCTTTTGATGACTTTCTTTCATTATACGAAAATTTTATAAACGAAAAATTACAGTGTCACATACACGATTTGGAAATAAATATTATTTATGCATAGTCATTATTATTTGATATTAGATTCAAAATAATTAATGTAGCCTTCATTTTCACGCAAAAATGAACTTAAAAATTTAAAGTAAAAAATTATACATATTACCGCATTCTAGTTAATTCTTAAGTCATTCAGTATTTTGTAACTGGCTTTCTTTTTGCCAATCATTTTCTAATTTTTTACGTCGAGTAGCACTTTTTTTTCGTTTTTTGAACGACTATCAAATTCTTTTAATAAAAATAACACTAAAACATTTTTTTTTAATAGACTTCCAAAAATATTGCAATAAAAAAAATACTATTCGGTTCTTTAAATTTTTAAGTCGGGAGTAAATGAAAGATTAGTAAGTTTTCATCGGTATTTGCACATTTTTAATTTGTCGCCGGCTTCAAAAATATTAAAAATTTAAAGAACAACTGAACCGTCAATATTATATAACTTATTTTTTGTTACGCAAATACTGTTTATAATGAAAGATAAATTATTACTGCGATGAATTTAGACGAGTTCGTATAATCACGAGTTAAGCGGGTAAACATATATAATACGACTCGTAAACTTCTAACGAAAACGTAGGCCGCATTTAAGAAATATATTCTCAACAAAAGTATGGAATCGCATAACCGACTTTGTTATATTAATTCTACATTAAAGCACCGATTCACGGATATCAATTAAGAGCACTGATAAGTCATATTTTTAAGTATATTTTTTTATTATCTGTATAACGTCCAGTATATGTTTTATGTGTAATAATTGTATGTGTTGCTTTTCGTGTGAATGTGTGGTTCAGTATAATAAGAATAACTAATTGCAATAATACAATTTAAACATAGCTTAATATAATTAGCTGGTAAGTAAGCCAGCAACATAATAACATACTTATTTACATTTACATAAAGAACAGTAGTAAATATTTTTATTTATATTAAAAATAAAGAGGAAAGGAACATACGGGACTGACCAAAAATAATTACTTATAATTCGTTAATACAGAATTCTTAAGTAATTAAATGTAAATTACCATAATTTAGCAGAAGTAGGACGATCCCGTGCTTTACTCGATAAGCAACTAAGGTCACTATCCTGGCTTTTTTGGAATCCTTTTACCGAATACAGGTACAATTGCGGTACAACGCCGGATACTTTTTCGAAATTTTACTGCCAAATTAATTAATTAAAATTATAATTTATAAATTTAACGTTAGTTTGACGAGGTTAGCGAGCGAAGCGAACACAGGTTATGCTCGGATAGATCATGTTGATATTCGTCAGTTCACGGAATCGTACGTATTTCAACATAACCTACGCTCGATAAAGTCGTCAAATATACAAATTATATGCAACCAAGCACGTGCTAAAGTACGATTCGTGAAAAAACGGTGAAAATTCTAGCTCTGAAAATACGAAAAAATACCGAACGCAGATTAAAAATTGCGCTCGACAACCGACTGAATTATTACGGCTTCTCCATAAAAAAAGAAGAAAGATTAAAGGGATGGAAAAAAAAACCACCACGCGGATTGATACTAACAAACCTTAAGAGTTCTTATTTAGCAGCCAGTACTTTCCCAGTTTCATAAGCATAAATAATAACCGAACAGAAATTAGCAGAAATTATTCTGAAAATTTCTAAAAAAAGGGGGAACAAAATTATTCAACGATTCAATAGAGAAATACAAAAACTTTATCGACCGTTTTAAAAATTATACAAATAAAACATTTTTCAAAAAATAAAACGGTTAGTTGTTCCTAACACGCACAAGTAGTACGTATAACAGCTTTTGAGTTCGGGTTGAACCGACCGGTATAAGAATAGGATCGTCATATGTTACTTAATACCGAATAAGTAACGCTGAAAAAAATTCGATATATAGCACTAAACAGGGAATAGGATTCGTGATGTTTAATTCAAAGACTACGGGAGCCGGCAACATCGGTAACGTTACTTAGTATGACTATACGGGATGAGATAGGAAAGGCAGTATGAAAGGGTGAAGGGAGTTGTTGTGTATTAGAGAAAAGCAGAAGACGAGAAAGGAGAGAGAGAGAGAGAGAGAACTTTACTAAGAGAAGAAGAAGAATAAGAAGAGGAAGGAGCGTTGCTCTATTCCCAGGTCGCAAGACGGAGAGAAGTGGAATGGAAATTGGAATAAAATGGAGTAACAGGATCAATTTGGTGGGGTCCTTTTTCTTGTGAGCCTTCCCCTCCGTATCCCTCGACCGCCTGATCGTCCTTTCTCGCTCTTCGGTATCTTTCCTTGTACGTCCCTTTTCGTCGTGCCGTGGCACACAGGAGTTGTAATCGGTACTAGACTCTGCACGGCGACCGGGGAGAACTTGCTCCTGCTCGCAGCAGCTGTATTTTACGTAGCAACGGCATCACATGGCGCGGTAACGCGACACAACTAGTAACAATATCTGAACGGTCCCAAAATCCAACTTATACCGACCTACATATATAGACATAACACAAATATAAGCGCATAAGACGGACGGACAGTGAGTGAGAGGGAGGCGAGAATGAAAGGACGACTAAATTCCAGATCGACTAGAATTTAGTCCAAATAGAACCTTCTATAAAAAGAAATATTAAAGAACGAGTTGGAAAAGAAAAACGCTCAAAAACCGGTTAGAAAAATTATAATTAAAATATAAAACTAGATGCTCATTCCGTGAGTTAAAGAATCATCAGTGTTAAGGAAATATTTTATTAAATAATAACGAAAAATATCAACAAGTAAATAACAATGTGCATTTAAGAAAAACTACGATTCGGTAGAAAGAAAAGCGTAATTTAATATGTTCCCTAGAAAAAATCTAAATCGATCTGAAAATTAATTCAAGAAGCTCTGACATCGATACCTATTCCAAAATTAAATTTACAAACGAAATATCCAAACAGTTTTTGACCAAAACCGGAATCGGTCAGACATGGAGACAAAGTATCACAGATACTTTTCCACCAAGGTTTAGGAAAAATTAATTCGAATTTGGAACCTACAATTAAAATTTTAGAAATGCGTTCTGTAATTCTAACAACGAAAAACAATGGGAATCAAATTCAACTGTTTAGCATTTTGGCACTCCTAACCCAAAATATCGAATCGGCAAAAATTCAACTTAACAAGAAATAACAAGAAAAATCCCGTTAGTAACGGAGATTTCAAATCTACATTGAAAAAACGAAATGTTTGATAAATATAAAAAACGCATCGAATTCTAGTTGTTAAACGCAAAACTTTCGAAAAATACAACACTCGAATATTTTAAATATTGAGGAAAATCGATCCGACAAAAAGCGTTAGAAAAAATGGCGATCCGGAAAAAAACCAAAAAAATTAAGAAATCGGTTTAAGTAATAATTAAACCGATCGACAAAAAGAAAATCCTTTTCATAAACGCTTTTTTTTTTGTCTTCAGTCATTTGACTGGTTTGATGCAGCTCTCCAAGATTCCCTATCTAGTGCTAGTCGTTTCATTTCAGTATACCCTCTACATCCTACATCCCTAACAATTTGTTTTACATATTCCAAACGTGGCCTGCCTACACAATTTTTCCCTTCTACCTGTCCTTCCAAAATTAAAGCGACTATTCCAGGATGCCTTAGTATGTGGCCTATAAGTCTGTCTCTTCTTTTAACTATATTTTTCCAAATGCTTCTTTCTTCATCTATTTGCCGCAATACCTCCTCATTTGTCACTTTATCCACCCATCTGATTTTTAACATTCTCCTATAGCACCACATTTCAAAAGCTTCTAACCTTTTCTTCTCAGATACTCCGATTGTCCAAGTTTCACTTCCATATAAAGCGACACTCCAAACTTACACTTTCAAAAATCTTTTCCTGACATTTAAATTAATTTTTGATGTAAACAACTTATATTTCTTACTGAAGGCTCGTTTAGCTTGTGCTATTCGGCATTTTATATCGCTCCTGCTTCGTCCATCTTTAGTAATTTTACTTCCCAAATAACAAAATTCTTCTACCTCCATAATCTTTTCTCCTCCTATTTTCACATTCAGCGGTCCATCTTTGTTATTTCTACTACATTTCATTACTTTTGTTTTGTTCTTGTTTATTTTCATGCGATAGTTCTTGCGTAGGACTTCATCTATGCCGTTCATTGTTTCTTCTAAATCCTTTTTATTCTCGGCTAGAATTACTATATCATCAGCAAATCGTAGCATCTTTATCTTTTCACCTTGTACTGTTACTCCGAATCTAAATTGTTCTTTAACATCATTAACTGCTAGTTCCATGTAAAGATTAAAAAGTAACGGAGATAGAGAACATCCTTGTCGGACTCCCTTTCTTATTACGGCTTCTTTCTTATGTTCTTCAATTGCTACTGTTGCTGTTTGGTTCCTGTACATGTTAGCAATTGTTCTTCTATCTCTGTATTTGAACCCTAATTTTTTTTGCGTTTCATAAACGCAACAAAAAAAATTAACCCAAAATTCCCCTCTACACCAAATATTGAAAAATGAAATCTTAGGTAACTAATTTCATATATAAATATTTTTCCACCAAGAATAAATAACCAATTCCCGGGTTCAACTCTATTGTCAACTTTTTTAAAGCATATTCTTATCTAAAATATAAGAAAACCCGTAAGCAATAAGATAAAAATGTTGTCTGGATGAAATCTAAATGAACCTGATATGAATGCAGATTAACGAGATAAAAAAAAACAATTCGCGAAAAAATAATGCCGTTTAAAATGCGGGAATAAATATTATTTTAAATTTACCAACAAAGTAAGTTTTTTTTTTAATTTTCTCGATAAATATTGTAAATATCAGAACAAAATTATGCTCTGTAGATGAATCAGGTTATAAAAGTCCGTTTAATAAAAGATAAGAGTTTGGATAAATGATTTTATTGTATGTCCAAACCCATTAAAAAATATATAAAAGTCGAATTGAGAACCTCCGTTTCTTTTGGTAATTAATAAATGCTTAACAGATCTTTTTAATGAAAGTTACAGAAAAACAATACCACAAATTCCGGTCGGATTGTTTTCCTCGCTCGTTTAGAAAATTATCCAACCTTACTTCAGATTATTTTTAATTATCTACCTTATCCTTTGTCCTAGATCCTTTCTTCCTTTTTTTCATCTTTCTTTCTTTTAGTGGTACTGCCTAACGTTTTTCTCCCAGATTTATTGTGTAACGTCCACGTGGTATTTATGTTGAGGCACTATTTTTGAACGTGTCCATATCGTCGTTTGTGCGGCTCTGACTTCGGACCTCCTCACCGATATTAGTAGAAAAAGACGTAATTGAGGCTTACCGGTTAGATAAACCCTGACCGCTTAAATTCTTCTAATATAGCCTGAAAATTAATCACAATACAGGGAATTTTTGTTTATTTCTATGTTGTGGCTACATTGCTTGACCACTACCTTTCTTCGTGAAACGTAAGGTTACTATTCTTTAGCTATTTCGCGACTAACTCACCGAGTTATTCTAGTGGTAAACGCGTCTTCCCAAATCAGCTGATTTGGAAGTCGAGAGTTCCAGCGTTCAAGTCCTAATAAAGTTAGTTATTTTTTACACGGATTTAAACACTAGATCGTGATTACCGGTGTTCTTTAATGGTTGGGTTTCAATTAACCACACAACTAAGGAATGGTCGAACTGAGACTGTACAAGACTACACTTCATTTACACTCATACATATCATCCTCATTCATCCTTAACGGTAATTACCGGAGGCTAAACGGGGGAAAAAAGCTATTTAGCGACTGCCATATTATAAACACTGTTATAAGTAGTGTTATAAATAGTTTTATAAGTACTTCCATTTAAAAATAGTAATAAATACCTTTGTGAAAGTATATTTCACTTTTTATTACAAAATCATGTTTCGTATTTTTTTGTTCTGCGTCTTGAATATATAATAGTAGACATAACCAGAAGAAATCAATCGAATATTGTTTCTCTTTCCCAGCATAATAGTATAATGCAACGGTAAATAGCTTGTAAGTGTGCTGTTTGACTAGAGGCGGCGAGTGCTCTTTTAAAACAATTGAAAGAAACCGGCTGGCTCCTTTTCACCTCAAAGGAAAGGCAAATGTAGCCGTAAAAGAAAAACTACTTCGACACAGAATCTATTCTGTGAGAAAAAGAAAAAACTTAATCCAAAATTGTCTACTGTGGATTTATAATCGAGAATTAGCAACTACTGGAACAGATTTACACGTGACAACTGTCAGACGTCGACCTCTTACAGCTGGACGAAAAGCTCGTCAGCCAGCTAAAAAGGAATGCGGAAAAACCAAAAATGTGCAAAAAAAGGCTCTTATGGGCCAAAGCACATGGCTAACTGGATCAAATAAGACTGAAAAAATGTTGTTTTTTCCCCGATGAGATACATTTTTATGTTCAGGGGCAAAGGGATACGTCAGAAAAGCATCAGATGAAAATACATCACCGGCTCGTATCCAAAAATCAGTTAAAACACTCCACAAGGCAACGGAGTTTTCCAACAAGATTTGGCGCCACGGCATACTGCCAAAAAAGTGGAAAGACTTTTCGAACAACGAAACATTAAAGTTCTTCCGTGACCAGCCGACTCTTCAGATTTAAACCCGACTAAAATTCGTTGGGCAATAGTCAAAAAACGACTCTCCAAAACGAATTGTATTACAAAAGTCGGTCTCGTTAAAGCAATAATGTCGATATGGATTCACGATCAATAAATGAAAAAGATGTGTAGTACATTTATTGAATAGATGCCAAATCGTGCACGTCAAGTGATTACTAATACAGGAGGACATATTAATTACTAGATATTTACAAATTGTATAGGCATGATTATTTTTCTAAATAAATTACTTTTAATTAAGTAACATATGTCTTCGGATTAATCTGCACGCTGCTGTACAAAAATAATGAAGATAAACCATCGGGGATTTGAATAACGGCCAATAACTGCTCAGGACAGACCTAACAGCCGCCGTACAGATATCAATACTCTCGTTCTACAAAGGCTAAATAGATATATAAAAATCAAGAATTCGGTAAACATGACAAAAATTTTCAAGTATAATAAAGGACAGATTTATAAAAATTCTCCGATTAAATAAAAAGTACGTTCATCTCACTTAACATACAAAAATATAGCCGTACATTTTAATATTGAGAAAAACCCCTTCTGTATCTCAGATACATACACGGCAAGCGTAGGCTTACATAAATATAAAATACATATACGCAAGCGCAAGCGGCCTTATACATATTAAGTATTAAAGATCCGTTCAGTATGCGAACCGCAATTTCTGGTGTTAGTTTAGATGAATGCTGTTTTAGCTGTTGCTACTTCATTCGAGTTCTTTTGGTTTGTTTGTTTGTTTGTTAAAATTTTCTGATCACGTGTACATGTACGGTATTTCATTCCTCGCATCGTTAACACATACTACACACAAACACCATTATAATACGATCCGATACTTAACTTTATATCGGTTGAATTATAAGTAGTTCGCTATAACAAGAATCTTGACCTTGATATTCGAATTATTTAATTTATTAGGTTTACAAGAAAAAAAATAGTTAACGCTTTTGAATCTGGCTAATGTAATGCTATTATAAATGTTCCGTTAATTATTCGCTGTTCTCCGGTGAAGTTTTTTCCCGACAATCGCAATCACAATTCCCTTAATAATCCGACCGCAATAACCCGAGTTTCTTACAGTACTGAACGACCTGTAGTTATTAACGTATAATTTTTTTAAATTTATTTTAAATCGTATTCTCGCTGTATAAATACATGTCTTTATTAAAACGAAAAAATATATAAGAACGATCCACGTGCTATCGCGTAATACCAATACTAATAATAATAATAATACCGGTAAGAAAATGCACACCTCATACACAATAGGATACATGTATTGGTATATCTTAATGTACGAGCGAGCGCACGCATGTTTGTTTATACGCATTGTTGTTTATATGTATACTTTTTACCGATGTAGACCTGTTCATTAAAAACAACATAACTACTTCATCAGATTCATTTATATTCTATAGATGTATATACATTTTTTTTATTTAAACGTTTATATATTTTGGATAGAAAGCATAGCATTCTAAAATTGTACTATATAACTTAACAGATACCCGTGTGAACCATTAATTTTATCCGAATCACGCTTAGGCTATAAAATTAAAGAGTTATTATTACTACGACTTCTCACTTGGGATCTAAGAGCGCATAATCACTAATAATCCGTCATTCGTTTTCAACTCTTTATAATAAATAAAATTATTTATTTATCATATAATACACGACTTAATTATGTTAATGTTATATCTCGTGTTTCAAACTCTCATTCAAGTATACAAATGTATTCGATAAAATGGGAAAACGAGCTTCAAAAATTATAATATTCTTCTGCCCTGTTTTGTTGTAAATATTAAGCCGAATTACTGAAAACTTTCCGCCTTTTTCGAGAGCGAGTGTCAGTCTACGCGTGTGTTCGCTCGCGCGTAACCTATGGAACAGAATATACAGCAAAGTGTTATACAAAGAGTAGGATATACTTGAAGCGGAAGGAACACCAAGCCAACTATATTAATCTAACGACAACTAAAACGATGTTCCTGTAGATTATCGGTTTGAAATGGAAGAAGTAGGAGAAACGATCCAAAAATGTGGGATGAACGAAAAGCGATTAAAAATAGTAATGAACGATATTACAAGCTATGATGAAACAGTGTAATGGGATGCGGTCATAAGATTTTTTTTTAAACAGCCGTGATTCCGATTCCCCAAAAGCATCGCGCAGTAAAGTATCTGTATGAGTGGACTCTCGGTTTAATTTTGTAATCGGCAAAGGTTCTTCAACAAATTCTGAATAGAAGGCAAAATAAACAAGAACAAATGGTTACAGAACAATATAAATTCGGAAACGAAAGGGAGACATTTGACCGTGTCAAATGGGATAAACAAATGGAATTTTGCCAAAGTTTAAAAGTAGGGAAAAAAAGATTAATTTAAATTAAAACATATTTCCTAAATAAGACGGCTATGAAAATAAAGGATAGTCCTCAAAACTAAACGGTTTGGCCGTTCAGAAAAGTAGAAGAGTACAAAATCTAGATTCATCATCCTTCCTTCCTTCATCTTACAAATTATTGGTTCGCAGATAACACATGCGATTCCCTCCGCGAAGGAAGTGAATTGCACCCTCCAAGAACCAGGCGCATCCCTGCTAGACCGAAACACCTTCGATGGACGGACCGAAGGGGAAACGCGTCGGGAGAACACGCAATATCTCGCTAATCTCTCGAGGAATAACCCAAGTAAAAATAACACGATCTACAGAGGACCGAAACGCGATCCCCGATTCCGACCATCTTAAAATAAAAACAAATACATAACCGCCGTTAAAAATTAACTATCCACTCGGTAATTAAAAAGACCCAGCAGCAAAGGAACGATTTCCAGGCTCTGCGATTAATAGGGAGATAAATATCCCTCTATATCCTTGCGTTCTTTTCCGTTTTAAAAAACAACCTACAATCACAAATAATTTAAAACTCACACATGTAACAGACGATTTCACAATTAGAAGACAGAATACGGAATGAAAATGAATTTTACAAAAAAAAAACTAAAGTAATGAGGGTAAGACAGTAAACCGATAATAAATGTCGCCACAAAAAAGGAAAAATCGAACAAGTAAAAGAGTACAAATAATTAGGTATCAATGTTGACAGACGATTAGAAAAGAGGGAAAAGAAATAAATATTTACCGTGTAGGAAGATGGTGTAAGAACCGGAGAGATCTTGTGAAGTGTTAACGTCTGGAATCTAATTCTATATAATGAGAAACACGAACGCTATGAGTAAAGAAAAAACAATAGCTAAAAGCGTTTGAAAATTGGGGACGTGCAAAAAATTGGAGAAAATTAAACGGAAAATGAGAAATTAAGTTAAGGAAAACAGATGCTAAATCCTCTCCTCTTTTCACGTTTACGCAATTAATGTTACTTACGTTAAAATTTATGGATTTTCCATGAAGAGAAAGAAATATGCGGATAAAAATAAAAACATTAATCCGATATACTACACCGAGCAACGATTCTCTTAAAATACAAAAAAAAGGTTTTTCAATAAATCATTCGGAAAACTTATTCCTACAAATTCATTCAAGAGATGTCACGGTAATACAATGTTAAATTTATAATATATTTAGATACATTAATATGCCGAGCAAAAATTAAAAAAAAAGAAAAGTTAATTAATTTTTGTGTATGTATGTGCGGGTAAAAATGATACATGTACTGAACTAATTGCTTGTAAAGTAGTCTTTAGTGAGCTGAATAACAAAAAAATTTATTTACCGAAATAAAAATTATAGACTAAATTATTTAACAAAAATGACGTCACCAATATACCTTCTTTGTTTTACGACAAGAGTCTCAACGCTTATAAAGGGAGTTAAGCATCTTTTCAGATTCTACTGTACTCGGGAACTGTAGAGCACTTCCAGCTCTTTATTTACGGATAAATAACTTCCAACCCACTTTTGTTTGAACGTACAAAAAAATATACCACCCCGGATACTCTAGAAAATAAACGAAAAAACCACTCAATAAAAACAATCCTTTCTTTAAGATAAGAAATAAATCTAATAGTTTCAAGAATGTTGTATCTTTAACAAAAAAAAAAAATCTGATGTGGGCATCATATGACTTCCTTGTACGCCTGTTAAATTATGTATACACATTTTTTTTTTTAAATGAAAATTACATAAAATTTTATTTCATTAATAACTTATGATATTTTTCAATTTTTTTTATTGTTTGAATTATTATTTATTGTAATTTTATTTTACAATGAAAGGTTAATAACTATTAATAAATCAATGTATATAAATAAATAAAAAATTAAAAAAGAGAAGATGAAATCTAATTCGAACCGATGTGCCTTCCCCTTATAAGACCCAAATATTTCATTAATTTTCATTTGGCTATAACTCTGGAATCGATGAAAATAAGAATCACGTAAAACACATCGTTGAAATGCTCCCAATGAGGTTATTAATGTAAAAATGTTTGGGCTTTTTTGGTTCAGTCAACAAAAGTAATGAAATGTAATAGAAATAACAAAGATGGACCGATGAATGTGAAAATAGGAGGAGAAAAGATTATGAAGGTAGAATTTTGTTATTTGGAAAGTAGAATTACTAAAGATGGACGAAGCAGGAGCGATATAAAATGCCGAATAGCACAAGCGAAACGAGCCTTCAGTCAGAAATATAATTTGTTAACATCAAAAATTAATTTAAATGTCAGGAAAACATTTTTGAAAGTATATGTTTGGAGTGTCGCTTTATATGGAAGTGAAGCTTGGACGATCGGAGTATCTGAGAAGAAAAGATTAGAAGCTTTTAAAAGATTAGAAGATTAGAAAATGTGGTGCTACAGGAGAATGTTAAAAATCAGATGGGTGGATAAAGTGACAAATGAAGAGGTATTGCGGCAAATAGATGAAGAAAGAAGCATTTGGAAAAATATAGTTAAAAGAAGAGACAGACTTATAGGCCACATACTAAGGCATCCTGGAATAGTCGCTTTAATATTGGAAGGACAGGTAGAAGGAAAAAATTGTGTAGACAGGCCACGTTTGGAATATGTAAAACAAATTGTTAGGGATGTAGGATGTAGGGGTTATACTGAAATGAAACGACTAGCACTAGATAGGGAATCTTGGAGAGCTGCATCAAACCAGTCAAATGACTGAAGACAAAAAAAAAATGGTTCAGTCGATCGCAATCAAAGGGAAGGTGCACAACTAGATGTTACAACAGTCCAAAATTTCAACAAACTACGGTTAATTATTTTTGAGTTATGCGAGGCACAAACGTACGTAAAAGACGCCATGCCGAAACTATTGAAAATGGATTCAGGGATGGTCAAAATGGATATTTCCATTGAAATGTGAAATCTTTTTCGCGATCACAATACTTTCTTTACTTCGTACAAGGAAGTAATAAATATATTTCTTTCATATCAATGCAATTGTTGTTTTATTTAAATATATATTTGTAAAAATATAAAATAAAAATAATCTACAATAAACTAATAAAAGTTAAAAAATCTTTTATTTTTAATAACAACTTTTTTTATTAAATTTGAAGGTAATATGGGAGATACGCGACGCAAATTTATAAGAAAAATAATAAAAGATGGTGTCATAATACAGAGTTTTCTAATGGAAGGATGTATAGGCGTATAATTAAAACATTGATCGAGCAGGAGCAGGAAGATATGGAGGAATAGGATATGTAAATCTGTATGCATAATATATTATGTTTGATGCGATTAGTAGAAAAGCGTTGATGCAGAAACTTGGACCCATTTAATTTTTATTGATTTAAAAAAACATACGATACTGTTCTACGGAAGGAAGCGATACATATGTTTAAAATGATAAAAAATAATTTTTTTTTTTTGTTGGGAAAAAAAACTTTCGTGTTATCATCGCCCGGGACAAAATAATAACAAGAGGCTCCTTTTCAGAATTAAAATATTAGGGTTTAGTAAAATAGGGTTTAAACTACGATGAAAAGTAAATCAATGATAGGATAAAACTAAAATAGTAAAGAAACGCAACAATTAGGACAATACACGTAACGCGAATAACAGAATATCAAAATTTAGGAATTTAAGTATATGAATTCTTAGACGTAACCACATCCGGTATAATACATTATTATCATTTCCTAGGACGCGCCGTATATCCCACGGCGATTTAAATTTGCTAATTATAATTAAGAAGGGTAGAAGATCTGTATGAGAATACAGTTGTCAGGGGGAAGATTCGAAATAAGGTTTCAGTCCCATTTTAGGCTACTAAAGGAATTCTCTTTTTAATAGTCGCATTTCTCCATTATTATTTAAAATTTAGCTCACAAAGAGTCTACTAGAGCGGAAAATAAAGATGTATTCTGTGACGGATGAATCGGTCGATGACTTTTTTCTATACATCGCTACCTACGGACGATCATGAAGTCGTTTAGCAACCTGGAAGCGAGGAAGTGATTATAGATGAATCGGAGTATTTAATTCTGGGCGGTGAACGGAAATATATTCGACTGTAGAGATGTAAATTGAAAGTTCGAAGAGGTAAGTATATGAGATCGACGATCGGTAATCAAACGACGTGAGATGCGGAAATTACAAATGCGATAAAGGGAAACGAGTCGGTTCAATATCTGAACCGGTTACGTAGAACGAAGGAATAAGGGCAACACTAAAAAGCGGATTTACCAGGATGCGGTTGAAGGTATATCTCTGAACGGAACGGAAGCGTGGAGCTTGACCGAGAAAACAAAATTAAAACTACAGTCTTGAAACGGATGCCCTTAGGAAAGAATGTAGGGTGGGTTGCAGCGTGATCTCGTCGTTAGGCGGCTGATGGTCGCGATATATGACGTTACCGATAGGAAGATTAATCGGCGCGGAGTGTTAGGATGTCATCGACAAGAAGGTACGGGAATTCGGTACCGCCCGAGAGAAGGGAACGAGATAGACCTCCATGAACACGGATGTACTGAATCGGGAATGTTTCGAAAAGTCGAAATCTCACGAAGGAGAATGTTTTTGGACAGAGTCGTGGGAGATACTTGACGAGACGGCGTAGGCTGTTAAAAACACGAGAAAAAAGTGGAGGTATTTACAGGATTAATTGAAAACAAATAAAAATTAGAAAAATTAATAGCTCTTTCGTAAAGATTTTTAGAGAAGTAAAAATTTAACAACGTATAAAAAATAAAATAAATTGTTACCACCTTCACGATAACAAAATAATCTAGATTTATTAAACTACAATAATAATAAAACTCAAACTAAACTTACCGTAACCGTCCTGATACAAGAATAATTTTTTTTTAAATACAAATAATATTACTAGACCTGAACTGCCAGTAGAACCTTAACTAAATTTAGTCTTCCAGCAAGAAAAATTATAATTAACGTTATTAATTTACTTTTTTTAATGGCAAAAACTAATTAAATAATATTTTTAAAAAACCTTATGTACCACTAAAAGTAAAAAAAAACAACAAAAAAAACAATTCAACTGTACGCCTAACAGTACATTGTTGTGATGTATTATAAAATATAGTTTTAAAAAAGCCTTCAAAAAAAATGAATTACTTTTAAAAAAACATCTCCCCCCATGTAATAAAGGCTGAGAACTAGACCGACCCGCATACTATCGCCTCATTTATACTTCATAGTAATATAAAAAAACCAAAGTTGATTTGATGAACAGTGAAATGTTTGAAACATTTTAAATACCGTAAGGTTTGATGGAGCGTTTTCTTCAGAAAAAAAACTCAAAATACTTTAATGTTTTTAACGATGTTATTCCGATAAGATAACATTCATAAGACGTGAACAAAAGCTCCATTTAAGTCAAAATAATAGCTTAACCGATATTCTTGAAATTTAACGTGAAAATACTTTACTTAATATCCGAATGACATCACGTTGTGTATTATTTCGGTGCGATAAACACGGATGATGAAACGCACGAGAAAAGGTATTAATATTAATCGTTCGTTACCGGATACGTTACCCAGAAATAACTTTCTACAAAATAGTATAAAAACATTTACCGCAAAAAAAATATATTAAAGAAAATTATCTGGGAAAAATAATTTAAAAAAAAAAAAAATCTAATAGAATTCGGGCGAATTCTATTCGTAATAGAATTTTCACTCGTATAACTGAAAAACGTATACAAACTGACGTAATAAAAATATTTATCAATTAACCTAAAACTAAGGCATTATAACTCGATGAGACCTGAAAATTTGTACGCATCTGAATGTTTAACTCTGGGGACGATTAGAAAATATTACTTCAGAAAAGAAGGAAAATGATAAGAAAAAATGCAAAGCCCAAAAATATCAAAGATAGTATTCGATTATTAAAATCAAATAATGGAATTTATAAAAAACAAAAAAAAATTCAAAAAGTATTAAAAAAAATTACAATGAAACTGTAAACCGTAAGAAACTGTAAGAGGCTTGGAGATATTTCTTAAGCTCAAAAAAAAATTTCTGTAATAAAAATAATACTGTTTTTAACAAAATGATATCGATATAAAAAAAGGTAAGACACTACATTACGATCATCAAAATCTGTTATTAATTTAGAATTTTGTTTAAAAAAATACTTGTTAAATAAATGTAATAGACAATAAATATAGAATAATATATAATAAACAAAAAATAATAATTTGTTACAAAACTCATTCCAACCCGATTTCCTTTATTAAACAACCAAATAATCATAAGAATTGTATTATTTCTGTAAATGTGATATGTATTACTTACAAACGAAATAGGGCTGGTAAGAGTTCTGAAACATTTTTTTTTTTTCAATTTTTTGCTATTATATAGAACGATTAAACTTTGTTTATATCTATTGTGTATTACTTATATTTAACATGTAAATTTTTAAACAAAATTCTAAATTAATAACATATTTTGATAATAGAAATGTAGTGTGTTACCTTTTTGAATCATTTTGTTAAAAACAGTTTTATTTATATTACAGAAATTTTTGTTTTTTGAGCGGAAGAAATGAAATCTGCGAGACTCTTATCGTACGGTTTACAATTTCATTGTAATTTTTTTTTTTTTTTTTTTATTATTGCGCTTTGTTAGAATCTTTTATTTTTTTTTATAAATTACAGATTGTTATCTTATGGATCTATTATTAAAATTTATTGCCTTTCAGGAACAAAGAAATATACATTCTTTGAATTTCACGGCCAATTTTTTTTGTTGATAGTCATATCATTCACTTACCATATTTTTCCTTTTTAATTAAAAATAGTATAATGAACTTCTCGAATCGAAGATCCATGATGTAATATTGCACTTATTTCTTTGAAAGTAACCATCGATTTTTATCGTATCCGTGGACACACTTTTTATATTATTATTAAATGAACTTTCTTTTATTTCTCCATCAATTAATTCAAATAGTTCTAATTGTAGAATAAAAATATTACCGACCGAATTTATTTCTGTTTTATTTAACAAATCTTTGCTGCCACATTTGCAACACTTTCCTACTGTTCGTGTTTTATTAGCAGTTATAATTTCTACTAAAACTAATACTTTTTGTTTTAATGAAGTGATGGGAATTACAAAAACCGTTTCATCTTCAGTACTTTCATTTACATAAAAGCATTTACTATTAAAACAAGCTGCAGTATATTTTCTTTTAAATTTTATTAATTTCAAGCACATTATCAAATTTTTGTACGCTACCTAGTCCAGTCAAGCAATGCTACCTAGCGGCGTGATTCATAAAGTCACCGTTATAAAAATAAAAATGACATATTCGAGTCCCGAGCGGTTCATCAATTGGAAATCCACCGGGTTGTTCTAGAGGTGAACGCGTCTTCCCAAATCAGCTGATTTAGAAGTCAAGAGTTCCAGGGTTCAAGTCCTAGTAAAGTCAGTAGTATTTTTACACGGATTTGAATACTAGATCGTGGATACCGGTGTTCTTTGGTGGTTAGGATTTAATTAACCACACATCTCAGGAACGGTCGAAATGAGACTGTACAACACTACATTTACAATCATATATATCATTCTCTTTAGTATTATCTGAACGGTAATTAACGCAGGCTAAACAGAAAAAAAGGAAGATTCATCAAATGGAAACAAAACGTTGTCTAACAAAATTCGAGGTATTTCTTGAAAGTCTTGTTTATTACAAATCTAATTTAACTGAAAAATAATGTTTTCATGCTTATTTTTTAATTTTTTTTTGCTACAATCATTTCACTTTTAGGTTGGATTATATTTAGAACTGTGAACGTTGTTCGTTGACTTCAGCGTCTGCGGATTCTTACCGGCGAATTTCTAACGAACTTTGTGATTAAAAATTTGATGTGGACACCACATAACTTCCTTGTATACCTCTTAAAATATATATACACATTTTTTTTAAATGAAAATTACATAAAATTTTATTTCATTAACTGATATTTTTTCAATTTTTTTATTGTAATTATTAAATTATTATTTAACAACTTATTTTTTTTTAATTTTTAAATAAGTTTTTGTAAAACTTTTTTTAGAATCAAAGGTTAATAATTATTAATAAATCAATATACACAATTAAAAAAAAAAGTTAAAAGATGAAGTCTGATTCGAACTGATGTGCCTTCCCCTTGTAAGACCCAAATATTTCATTAATTAAAATTTCATTTCGTATAACTCTGGAAAAAATGAAAATAATTATCACTTATGATATATTGTTGAAAAGCTGTCAATAAGGGCTTATTACTGCAGTTAGAAAAAGTCAAAAATCTAAATTGTATTGGATTTGGGCTTTTTTGGACGCTTTTGGTTCAATCGATTATAATCAAAAGGGGAGGTGCACCACCGGATGTTACAACAGTCCTAAATCCAAAATCTCAACATCTTATAGCTAATCGTTTTTTATTTATGCGAGATACATACGCACATACGTACGTACGTACGTACAGACGTCACGCCAAAACTGCTCAGAATGGATATTTCCGATGAAATTTGAAAACCAAAATATTTCGCCATCGCTTAACTTCGTACAAGGAAGTAAAAAGCGAAGCTTATTCTTTCACAGACATATTTTCCGAATGAATAATAATAGATTACCTAAAAACGTTTTTGATTTTTACAGCAGAAAAAAGTTAAACCGAATTAGTACATAAAAACAGACAAACACATTAAAGTAATAATTTTTTTTCTGTTTGTATTTTAGAGTCATTTAAGCAAAAGTTTTATAATTTTGAATTTCGGAAAATTGAAGGAAGTCCTTAGCGGTATAAAACAACTAATTAAATTATTGAAATCGTAGCACTCGGCAATAAGTCAAACTTGGGTTAAATAAACATAAATTAAAAAAAGGAAGAATAATAATAAAATAAACAACAAGGCTTATATTAAAAACCTCTTTGTAGTAATTATTTAAAAGTAGGTTGATAATGAAAATTACACTGACAAAGAGAACGGAAAATATTAAATACAGTAATAATAATACAACGAAAAATAAATAAGAAAAAACAACAGGAATAAAGAACCGACGAGTGTATGGGAATTAAAAGCAAAATCAGCAGACCGTTGATTGTATTTGGCTTAATGTAAAATTTCCCCGGTACACGGTACAGAACAAACATCCAAAACGCATTATCAAACACGTACACACACAAACACAGCAATATACAATATGCAACAGTACACAATAATATTTTTAAAAAAGATAACAATAAAAGAACAAAAATCCATTAAAAATGCATTAGTCGAAAGCGTAGAGTCGAGGGTTAATATTAAAATGGAGGTCAAAAGGGTCAAGAAAACATAGATCACCGAACAATACGTTAAAGAAAACACCATTCGGCCGCATATACAGACTCTTCTTTTTGAATGATACGTTAAAAAAGTCAATAAAAACCTTTTAACTAATGAGGAATATTTTTAAACGTTTGGGTTTTTAAAATAATACATAAAATGACCGTGATTTTTAGCAAACCGATATATCACAAAAATTACCTTAAAAAAGACAAACTAAATTAAGCGATAATTTCTGAAAACTATTAACGCACTGCAATAAACAAATTATACCGACACACCTACACCGAAAAAATTAAAATAAATTAAATAATTAATATCTATTCATATAAAAATTAACGTTTGTTCGTTTGGATCGTATACGTTCCTATACTATTCATCCGACCGGGATGAAACTTAGGTGAGTAGTTGTGCACACGCCCGCGAAGGTTTCTCAATTAGTTTGGACTCGGCTAGGTGGCGCTGGGGTCGGCGTACTTCGAAAAATTGTATTTACGGTCCGGTTTGCCGGCTTGGCTTATATTCAGAATATGTGTTACGAAAATGGAAAGAAATACCTCTGCAAAAAATGTACCCGCTAGATGGCGCTGGGGTTGAGATATTTGGAAAAATTGCATTTTGCTCATATTCAGAATATAAATTATATGCAAAGAAAATTTTGCAAAAACTATACCCGCTAGGTAGCGCCGGTGTCGAGATAATATTTACGAACCTAACAAATATACAAACAGACTTGCTTCTTTTATATATATACACACATAAAAGGCAATGTTCGTATGTGTGTCCGCTATTATAGACTAGAAAAGTACTGGACCGATTTACGCGCAGGTTTTTGAAAAATGATCCGCGTTGTCCGGAGAAGATTTAAAGCTACTGAATCCTAGATCTGACAAGTAGAAAGAAAGTTAGGGGATTTATTAAACAGACTACTGTGTCTAGAGAGTAGTTTGAATTAAATCCGATAGGTAGTACTGTTGTTTAGCCGATTGGATTATTTACATTCTGACTTTTATAAAGTGAAAGGTTAATTTCTGTGAAGTTCTGTATTGTTCAGTTTTTTAATGTTTTATCAAACTTTCAATTGTGTTCATTTAATCTATATATATATATATATATATATATATACACACTGAAATCTAGCAATATTTTCAATAATAAAACTAGTATATTCGATTATAAATCTTAACTTGAAAAAAAAAAAATTGTAGAAAAACCGAATTTCGAATCGCGTAAAAATACAATACCTGGTACAAATTTCCCTGCAATAACAGAAAATTTATGACAAACATGCACCGAATTCGTTAAATTAAAATTAAAAAAAAAAAAAAAACAGTCGACAAATATACATACAACAAAATACGATACATATACAACATACTACAAAAATATATAAAGGAGTAACGATCTGACGAAATGATTTAGTTTTTATTTACTTATTTTAGCAATATAATTTCCAGTCTGATTTTAAATAATTTTTTTTTTATCCCATGTTTTCATTAATATTTTAGAGTTGAAAACAGAATGAATGTAGGCTTAAGTTAATTGTAGAGACGTTCATTTAAAAATCAGGAATCTCTGAGATGATCGGAACGATTCTTTTATCGATTTAGTTATTTTTACTTGTACGAAGTAAAGGAAGTATTGTGATCGCGAAAAATTTCGGTTTTCAAATTTCAACGGAAATATCCATTTTGACCATCACTGAATTAATTTTGACTAGTTTTGCCGTGACGTCTGTACGTACGTATATACGTATGTATCTCGCATAACTCAAAAACGATTAGCCGTAGGATGTTGAAATTTTGGATTTCGGACTGTTGTAACATCTGCACAACATCAGTCGTCCATATCTCCTTTTGATTGCATTCGACTAGACCAAAAGTGTCCAAAAAGCCCAAAATCTAAAAACTTTAGGTTTTGGACTTTTCCTTAACTACAGTAATTAGCACTCATTGACAGCTTTTTAACGATATATCATAAGTGGTATTTAAATTCATCGGTTCCAGAGTTATAGCGAAATAAAATTTTAATTAATGAAATGTTTCGATCTTACAAGGGGAAGGCACATCGATTCAAATTCGACTTCATCTCTTTTTTTTAAATTTAAATATATTGATTTATTAATAATTATTAACCTCTGATTGAAAAAAAATAACAATATATAATAATTCAATAACAATAAAAAAAAATATATGAAAAAATGTCTGAAGTTATTAAAGAAATAAAATTTTATGTACTTTTAAAAATGTGAATATATAATTTAATAGGCGTACCAGGAAGTCATGTGGTGTCCACATTAATTTCTTTTCTTTGAGAAAAGTTTTAAAAATAAATTTAAACATATAATTTCATTATTATTAAGAGAGTAATAATAACATTTAAATAGACTGCTTATTTTAATTAACGCCATCGTTTATCGTATGTCATTATTTGTTGGCTACAAGAGCTTTAAAATAATAAAATTATAGTACTGCGATCGCCAAAAGATAGTTACAAAATAGATTGAATTTTATTTTTTTTAAATTTCATTTACACAAATTACACAACATTTTTACACAATCAGATAAAATATTCTCGATATATTATATATTTGATATAAAATCTTCCGTTTCATATTTTTAGAAACGTGATTAGTGCGAGATAAAATGCGAAAGTCGCAAATATATTTTTTATCGAGAAAAAGTTTTAAGTACAAAACTTTTTAAAGCATTTTTAATTTTATTCTAAAAAAGATTTTGGCGTACATTTTTAAACAAAGTTCAATAATTAACTGAACGAAGGTTTAAAATAATTAACAATTTTGATTTTATAGTTTTGAATGACTACATAAAAATTCTGTTATGTTTTAGATAGCTGCATAATTCCGACGAGTAAAAATTAGAATATAGTGCGAATCTTCTTTGGTTTTCCTAATCGCTCGGCAGACATCAGATAGAAATAGAACATTTTATAATATCACGATTTCGTAGATAGGTCGCCGACTGAATTTTTAGCAGAGGGTATTGCCAACTAATAAACCGAACATGTAATTAAAGTTCTGTGTGTAAACCGCGAAATATTTATTTTTGTTTTATCTTTGCGTTCGGCACAAAAATAAAACAAACCTCAATTTATTTAAATTTCAGTTTATTATTTCTAAAGCGTCTGTTTTTTATTTTAGACGAATTTATATTTAAACGGCTAAAGACAGTTTAACGTAAATAGCAGATTATTTTTAACGCCTAAAAATTAGCAACGAAGGATCCGATTTCGATGAAAAATAAATTTCTATCGTTTATTTCTTAACGATAAACTTTCAAGGCCGAAAATAAACATTTTAAACCGATGTCCTCAGAGGTTTCCTTTTTCGTATACCTTTTATCACCGGTAACAATTTTTTATAATATACTGTCTCACTGTCGTCGAGATGAACTTTAGTAAAACATTAAAAAAAAAAAACAACTTTTAAAACAAGGAAATTGATTTAATTCTTTCGAAAAAACCTGTTTTGCACAAATGAACTGGTAAAAATAAAAAATGCCGTAAAGTTCCAAGCCTTTTTGAAACCCCACTCAAGTCTCGTAGATTCTCAAACCGCTTTTAAAGTAACAAAAACTGTCATGTTATTATATCTGAACCGTTCTTTCCCTAACTGTTTCTATATTCAAGTACGAACAGAGAAAAAAATTACATTAAAAAGATTTTAAATCCATTATCCATCAGGATAACATAAAAAAGTAGAAAATAGAATATTATCGTATTCGAACCTTCAACAAGATATCTTTGACTTGCGGAGGCTAAAAAATTGTGTAATTCTGAAGGAAATGAAAAAAAAACATATATTTGATGGATTATGAACATCTACCGAAAGTACTAATTTACAGAAAATACATAAATCTAGAAAAAATAATAAATATTAATAAATCGAATACGGCTAACAAAAATTTGAAATAAATTTTCACCAGAATAAAATCAGATTGATATTAATCATACATAAAAAATAACTACGCTATTTATGTACGTAAAAAATTTAACGGTGATGATTTATAGGCTAATCATTTAATTTAATTTATCCATCAAAAGGAAACAATAATTAAATCAATTTAGAAATAATTAAATCGATTATAAAAATCATAATAAATTACATTAATTACAATAAAAATAAATTAACCTTCAATCATATTGTATTTGACAGATAGCCTAACATGTACAACGGAAAGAAATGTCACACGATCCATAAACTCTGTGAATACAACTAGACAGACAGACACAAACTACACACAACAAACAAACAAATACACACACACACACAAATAAAGAAAAAAACGAGTTCAATAAGGGGAGAAAGAATACGTTAAGTAAAAATAAGTGGAAAGGTTTTAGTGAAGAGGTATTTAAAAATAGCAGAGGGGGAAGAGATAGGAAGACGATAATTCTGTTATCAGTTTAAGTAGTGTGGCAAACACTAAGCAGGCGTTGAAATATTGTAGATGGGGGTCACAAACGATTTGACCTTATAAGTTGCTTGACCTTATCAGTTACCGAGGAAATGATTGCATATGTTTAAATAAATTTGCCGGTTTATATATGGTGTGTATGTGCGCGCTCACATATACACGTGTATATATATATGTGTGTGTGTGTGTGTGTGTATATATATATATATTTACAAATATTTATTCATCCTTATATTCCGTAAACAAAGGAAAGCAGTAATGTATAGTTTAATCCATTAAATGTAGTCGATTATCCGAAAATATACGAAACGGACCGCTTCAATTTATCTGTTCATTCGAGTAGTAACTGATAGATAGCAGGTCAAAGAGAAAAAAGAAAAAAATACGTTGAAAAGTTGATATAAATTATTTTTTAACATAAAATTTCGTTTTTAAATAATTTTTCAATTTTTTGTTCAAATAAATATTAATTTTACTTTATTTAATAACTATCCAAAATTGTATCATGTAACGAGCGAAGCTTTAAAAAAAGGTCCGACTACAGACTGTAGAGATTTATCGGTTTTACATTTTGTTCGCTGGATGTAAACATAAACCAAAAAAAAAGTACTGTTAATAAATGCGATGTTGCCTGCCATAACCTAGAGCAGTAACCGACTTTACAAGAGATAAAAGCCGTTCATAAAAACGTCATAGCCAATCCAGAAAATAAAAATGAGTGGATGACAGGAATAATAGGATATATAAAGTGAGGATTGAAGTGGTTTCCCATTGCATTCTTTGTATAAAATTAGTACGACCGACAAGTGAATTTTATCGATACGAGTGACACTTCACTGTTCACTAAAGGGACTTGTTGTACAGTAAAACCGACAAAACTACTCTCGAATAGAACTACCCTTATCGATATCTTTACGAGATACTTTACATGTACGAAATGAAAAGAAAGCGCTAGATAGCGTGGAGCAACTAATCGATATACCCCTTTTTATACTGGAAAAAACACCGACAAATGGTCGGGGAGATATTAAGAAAAGCGGTTTAATTCATAAGTTTAGATTTGAAAGTTTAAACGTGCATATAAATACAAAATATTATTACAAAGCGGATTAAAAATAAAAGTTAAATTTTTATAAAATTTTACAACTTTTTTATTAGGACATCGTGCCAAATATTAACATCTGCCATCACCAGCCAATCTTAAGCGATTAATCGAATAAATTACGATACATACACACCAAACGAACAACAATATTTACCCACTTCCGTATTTTGCATTTCGTAGCATTTCATGACCCCCGTTGAGATCCTCTCCCGAAGATTTCGAGTAAAATCCTCGAGAGGATAAAAAATAATAAACCGGTAATTTTTAACACCTGATCAACCTCTTTTAAAAATATATATATTTTATTATAACTGATGGGAAATTAAAAAGTGACAGTACGCAACTCCCAGATAAAATTACCGTTTTATGAAATTAACCGTTTACGAAAATATTTCATTAGTACTGCCTCATAAATTTAATTAAAAAGTAAAAGAGAAAATTATCTAGAACTAACAATACTTTTTAAGAAAGGAAAAATTACGATAAAGTAATCACAATTATATGTACTCTTACATTTAATTCTTTTTTTCATATTAATTTTCTTTGGGACTGAAGATGAATGCACTGAATATGAACAGGGCCCCAAGGGAAAATCATTGGGAATTCACCCGCGTTCTTCATTCACCATCATTGTGCGGATAATTCTGACTAACATCTTCGTTACTATGTGCCACATCCGTTCGGTATGATGCTGCATAGTAGTCCCCATGATGTGATCGGGGGGTAAGCGTGCCGCATTCTCTAACGGTTGCCATTTTTTAGGGCTTCTTCGATACCTCGGTTACGCATTCCGAGGTACTTCATGCAGGGAACCGTGGTTCCGATTGGAATCGGCTACCGCCTAACCGCTCGGGTTTTTCGGGTTAAAGCCGAAGTCCGATCTCCGGCGAGCATGAAATGATGATATTTATCGTCTCGTTCCCGGTGTCCGTCACCACCTGTTCCGAGTTAGCCGTTACAACCGGCTCCGAGTCGTCGGCAAACCCGACGGCAGACCAGGACGTCATCTTCAAAAAGCACGACGGACAGGACTTCATCGTAAGCGACGTTCCACGATGTCGGGGCGAAAACATCGAGCCGTAGTCACGATAATATTACTATTAATTAAGTCGTCCAGGAATCCTACATTTAATTGTTATTCTATTTATTTATTTTCTGTTACAAAACTGATCTTTAATAAATATTAATAATACACAAAACACGCTTTACACATTTACGCGTACCTTAATAAGAAGACTTAGTTTCTACTCTTTTATTTATTAAACATATCGATTTATTTTAATTAAAAATATTTCAACTTCAAAAAATCTCAACTACAAGTACGAGCCCTTGTTTCTTATCATCCAGCATATAATATTTTAAAGCTCTCTAAGAGGACGGTAATAACCGGTTGGAGGATCGTTGGACATTAATAATTGAAACCGGAACATACACACAAACAAACGAAACGCCAGTAGAGCGAGCTGATGCAAACGTCTCTCGGGTCGGTCAAGTAAGGTACGAGTACGCATAATGTTAACTATACCCCGCAGTAGCAATAGAGTCGTAATTAGGCATTGTTATACTCCCAGATAAAGTATCTACGTTAATTTTAGCATTTGTAACGGCCATACATACCGATTGTTCAGACGGGTGCATGTTATTAAAAATTTATTTAAGAAGGTCTTTCAAATTTAAAAGTCTTTCTATCAATTCACACTCGGCTCCTGACGATTCAGCGGCTCCGTACAGTTCACACAGCCTCTTTCGGATGCACTCGGCTACTGATGATTCAGCAGCTGCGTACACACTACATAAGCCGGCTCCGCACTACATTCAGTCAGTCCTTACCGACCATCCACCTTCCTTTCCTAACTTATAATTTTATTTCAGCCAGCACATGCGACCCCTTCCGGAGAAGGGGCGCATTGCTTTCTCCAAACACTAGGGCCTCGGTAGGCGTATTCCTGTTAACTCGAAAGGCGCTAACACCGAAAGGACTTCAGCGGGCGGACTGAAGTACGAGTATACGCCTGGTCTCCCACGATCACCCCCTGGTAAGTCATTTCGCATCGGTCTAAAGGACCGGAACGCAAAAATCTAATCCGTCCATAAATAAAACATGAGAATCTATAAACGCCACTAACTAATGACCCCACCGATAAAAGAAAGAAACAGCATAAAGGGACTTTGTCCGGGTTCTGTGATTAGTAGAGAGACAACAATAAACTCCCGCAACCCTTGTGTTCCGTTCCGTTCAGTCAGTCTTCTTCCAGTCTTCTTCTATCAATCTTCAACGTACAAACTTACAAAATATAATATATATTCTTTAATAACGTATCATCAAAAGCATTTATATACACTTATAAATAATCTTGCATTATTCATTCAAATATTAAAGGATCATATCTAATTATGAACTGATAAATGTCTAAATTTATTTATTATTTGAACCGGCGGTAAATACATAGAATAATTACTTTAACTAAGGTACTACATCAAGGCGGATATTATCTGGACAACTATCAAAACTTATTATCGCTGCAAGTAATGATATTTATTTTATAACCTATGCTTTTAGCTATTCGACTCGAGGGCGTTGAATAGAGAGTAGAATAGAGAAAAGATATAACTCACAAGGATCAATATAATTAGCGTTTCGGAGGACTCGGTACATTGATGCACGTAACAATAACATCGGTCGAATCTAGAAGGAAACAGATAAATATTTCACCACTCGCTTCTTTCAGTAAGTTTGGTTTTGTTATTCTTTAAAAAGGTGCGAAAAATTTTCAGAGTGACGTTTCACCTCACGCCAGGTCGCTTACAACGGTTTGTTTACGACAGTCTTACTCTTATAACATAAATTGTCACGTACTAAAATAATAATAAAAATAGCAGTAGTAACGTAAAAAGTAATCCGACAAACATGTTATTAGGTGCATCGTATAAAAAGCATCGTGGGACGATAATATAATATACATCGAGGTGAAATAAAACGTGCTACCTTACTAGGGGTAGAACTCGCAAGGTAAGGTTAAGAAAAGGGAGGAACGGAAAAGAGAGTAGAAACGAAAGGGGAGGAGAAACCACGAGGGAGAGTAACAGAAGGTCGAAGTCGTAGGAGGATAAAGGATAAGACGAGAAAGTAAGAGTGGAAGTAGAAACGGGGAGAAAGACCGAATAGAGTAGAGAAGAGCGAAGTACGGTACGAGAGAGGACGGAGTACAGGGAGAGTATATTTCTGCCGACTCCCCGAAGTCTAATAACCGTTTGACAGGGCGAATGGATATATCAAGCTAGCCGTGCCCCACGGGGCCCTCACAGATTATCACTCCCATTGTCTCCACGTCCCGCTGCAACCGAATAGAATAGCGGCGCTGTAGCGTACTAGTAGTATTCGTCTGACAACAGACGGTAGTATGTACCGTCTACCGACAGCTAACGAACGCTATACTACCGGCGGCCGGCGGCTGAAGCGGTACAGCAGTAGTAATAACAACGGGGGCGGTGAACATTACTGAAATATTAAAACGGTCGGGCCATCACCACGACAAAACCACACGACTGCTTTTGCTACTTGTCCGTCTACCGTTCACAGTTACCCGACGTCAAACCTTCAGCGACCGCTTCCACCGTTACTTACACCGTAAAACTTTTCCGTTAAAACCTCGACTCGCAATAAATAATTTAGTAACTAATCGTAAATATGTACGTACATATTTTTCCACTCGTAAAAAATATATTAACGTAACAAAAGTTAGATTTGTTTATACGTTTGTTTTATTACGACCTAAAAGACCGGATCCAAAACGAAACGGTTGTAAGCAATAAACCCGAATATTTTCAAGAATAATAAATACGGGGCTTACCGAGAGAAATCGACATTATTACATTCACAGTGCGATGCACATTCAAGTGCCAAACCCACCGAAATGCAGGCGAAAAATTACAAGCAGCACCTTCACAATGCTCAAAAAGCCTGTTTTTTAACATCATTACTATTAGAAAAAGCGATATAATTTTTTTTAAATGCTGAACATTTTTTTTATTCCAATCTACGTTATCGAATGCCTTTCCTAGGTCTATAAACGCCAAGTATGTTGGTTTGTTTTTCTTTAATCTTCCTTCTACTATTAATCTAAGGCCTAAAATTGCTTCCCTTGTCCCTATACTATACATATACGCATTTTTGTAAAATGAAAAGTACATAAAATTTTATTTCATTAATAACTTCTGATTGTTTTTCAAATTTTGTTTCGTCATTATTGAATTATTATTTCTTGCAAAACTTTTTTTACTATCAGAGATTAATAATTAATAAATCAATAAATTTAAATTAAAAAAAAGGTAAAAAATGAAAAGGATGTACAGCCGGATTCGAACCGATGTGGCTTCCCCTTGTAAGATCGAAATACTTTATTAATTACAATTTTATTTGGCTACAACTCTGGAACCGATGAAAATAAGTACCCACTTATGAGATATAGTTGAAAAGTTCTCAATGAAAGCTTATTAGTGCAGTTAAGAAAAAGTCCAAAATCCAATTTTTTTTTCTTTTTGGGTTCTTTTGAACACTTTTGGCCCAGTCGATTGCAATCAAAACGAAAGTGCACAACTAGTTGTTACAACAGTCCTAAATCCAAAATTCAACATCCTAAGGCAAATCGTTTTTGCGTTATACGTACGTATAGACGTCACGCCGAAATTAGTCAAAATGGATTCAGGAATGGTGAAAATGCATATTTCCGTTGTAATCTGAAAACCGAAATTATTCGCGATCACAGTACTTCCTTTATTTCGTAAAGGAAATAAAAAGGAACTGAACCGACAACATCAAGTTAGATAAATAAAATTTCCAATCAAATGAATCTTAAACGAAATCGTAAGAAAAAATTCTTTCCGATCATGATGATTTTAATTAACGTTAAAATCAATTCAAACATTAATATAACGTTGCTTAATACAAATTACGCTTATATTTCAAATATTTTTTACAAAACCAAAAGAAATACGAGATGAAGCGTTAACCAGCAAATTAACGCACGCTTCCTTTCGCTAAAAATGTATATTACATCTACTTAATAAGGGTATTTTTCAGGGTATATAAGTATAAAACAAATTTTGTTGACATCCAAAGATAACATAGACAGGAAGAAGTTTTTAAACACATTAAAAATTGTTAACGTCTATCGGACCCGTAAAATATTTTTTTTTTCTTTAAATTAATAACTGTTCAGTCGTTAGAAGAATTTTTAAAAAATGTTTTTCAAAACTGAAAGAAAGATAATTGTCACGAAATATACATTTTTCGCGAAAGAAGAAAAATAATAAAACATTTAATTTGACATGTACATGCGGATATATTGTAACGTACAAAGCGGTCAACGTTCCGGTAAAACTCCTATAAACAGAGTTGAATAGCCCTGTAACCAACTCTAACCGTCTAACTTCCGTTCAAAACAAACAGCTGTACCTTGTACGTCGTTTACACCTGTTCTGTTAAAATTAAATATATATTTTTTTAAACAAGAATTTGAATACACTAACTTTACACATACGTATAGACCTAAAAGTAAACAAATTACCCGAAACGAAACATCTAATATATTTATTATTTACTCTTTCTACATACACTTCATTTACTAATGAATTACGCCAACTTTTTAAATATACAATTTCGATTAAAGTTCACTATCATTATTTTAGCGCTACTCAGCTGTCGTTAACAATTGTAATGAAATTATTCAAATTATTATTCAAATTATTATGTTTAATAAATACAATATTTGCTTTAATAGGAATCGAATTCTCGTAAATTTTATCGTTGAAGCTGAATTACCGGCATTATTTTAGGATTAAAATTTAATCCTATATAATTACGTACTCTGTAATTCTAAACTAATAATTCTAAGAAAAGTAGACCTCGTTCATTTCGGTACTGAATTTAATAAATTCTAATCTAAAAAAAAATCCACAACTAAATAATGTTACTAGTAAAATAAAGTACAATACGAAATTTCCGACCCTAAAAATACTTTGATGGTAACTGATTGTAATAGATAAGCGAGGATAAAAAACAATTCTTACTACATTGAAGTATTTTCGAGAAATACAAGACATGCTTATTTTCCAGGAAGTATTTTCAATTTTGTCTTTCACTTTTTTCTTTGAAATTAATTACATGTCAAAGAGTAAAACCGTTTCATAGAAACAGTTTTCTATCCGTTTTATTCTTTCTTTAAAAGAAAGAAGCTGAAAGAAGCATCTAACGCGTAGCCGCTAAGAAACAGATTCCAAAAGGTTGTAACATCACCAATAGGAAGACCGAGGCTAAACGGGCTTGGCGAAAGAAACCCTCCCGTCGTTCCCAGTCTTACAAAGATAGAAGTTGCAATTTTGAAAAGGAAAAATTTAGTAAAAAAACGTTACAGATCGGTCTTTTCATCTTATAACGAGGAACGTTAATTCAACATTTTATAGAAATCGGACAATGCCTTCAGCAGTAACTGCATCGTAACCATACAAATAGAAACGGGAAAAAATTTAGTTAATTCAGGAAGTTAATAAAACTCTATTTTTCCTCCTAGAAAAGTTCTTATACAATGACCGGAGTGGAATCCTCAACCAAAATTAAAAAAAATTAGTAATTCCAAAGGAAATACTTATAAAATTTATTTGAAATGAAATAAATTTTAATTATTGGATTATGAACATTTTTATAAAAATTAAATCTCCTACACGTTTTACATTCATACTTTAGGAACTATTAGGATACTTCCTACGTAAGAAATGTAGTAGAAATAATGTAGATGGACTACTGAATATAAAAATAAGAGAAAACATTATGGAGGTAAAAGAATTTTTTATTTGGGAAAAAGAATTATTAAAGATGGACGAAGCAGGAGTGACACAAAATGCCGAATAGCACAGATGAAACGAGCTCTCAGTCACAAAAACAATTTGCTTACATCAAAAATTAATTTAAATTTCAGGAAAGAATTTTTGAAAGCATAAGTTTAAAGCGTAGCTTTATATTGAAGTGCGAATTGGACGATCGGAGTACTTAAGAAGAAAAGATTAGAAGCTTTTGAAATGCGGTGCTCAGGAGAATGTTAAATATCAAAATATCAGTTGGGTGGATAAAGTGACAAATGAAGAGGTGTTGGGCAAATTGATGAAAAAAGAAGAATTTGAAAAAATAGAGGTAAAAGAAGAGACTTATCGGCCACATATTAAGGCATCCTGGAAAAGCCGCTTTGATATCGGAATGATAAATTGGAGAAATTGTACAGGCAGGCAACGTTTGGAATATGTAAAACAAATTGTTAGGGATATAGGATGTAAAAGGTATACCGAAATGAAACGACTGGCACTAGATAGGGAATCTTGGAGAGCTGCATCAAACCAGCCAAGTGACTGAAGACAAAAAAAAAACATAATATGTTTATAGATACATAATACGTTTATAGGAACGGATAGATATGCGCTACTCTATGCATAAAAAAAGTAATTGCCTCAGCATTGGTCTGGATGAATAAAGGAAACACCGGTTCTTTAGATCCCACTATCCTTAGCACGGATCTAAGAACACAAAATGAGGAAGAAATAATGAAAGAGAACAATAAGGAGTGGTGGGTAAGAAAAGACTATGTGATAATGGATGAAACTCATCATCATCAACCTCATAATTAACCAATGTTCAAGACCATTTTTGCAACCCTATTTTATATCTCATTCGTTCTGAATAAAGGCAGAAAAGAGTAACCGAGATTTTTTCTACCGTGTACTGGAAATCTAACTAAACGTATTGACTAGTTAAGTCGGATACTTCCACACGACACACACTTCACTTCTGGATAAAAAAAAACTTAGCCAACCCTCAATCGTCTCGTAACTATTTAGAAAAATAACAACTTGTTAACGCATCTATTTAAGGTGGCTCAACGCAAAATCGGGTTGATCGGTAACATGATTGTCTCATCCTGGTCCCGTTAAAGCCCATCAGGGCTAGGATCGGGTGGGTGGTGTTGCGACCCGAAGCGTCACAAGGCGGGTATCTTCCCCTATGGGATCGGAATGCTCTCATCCTGGGAAAAAATAACTATATTTCCCGAGAGATTGCAGGCGAAATAAATGTCCATCGCTTGGAATAGACTTAAGGTATGACTTTGAACGAGGTTGTTCGTCTCTATAAGATTCGAGATGTCGTTCCTTGATCTACCCCGTTCCCGATGATTTCCTCTGGTTTTTCTACACTTCCATCGGATGTCTGTTTAAGATAAGAAAACATTATTGAATTACAGAGTCCTAAATACTTATCAACTTTTACGGGGACGGTTCTGCTAACAGCTCAGGGACTGTATAAAAATCCGTACGGGGCTTGCTGCGTTTATCGACTAAAACCGGGCCTCAAAATTCTTCCTAATTTATACGACCTAGATTTTAGAATTTTTTAACTCTGAGAATTTCAAATCGTAATAAAATATAATATTTCTGGGCGGTGGTTTTACTTCATAGGGATAACAAAACATCTATTATTAAACAGCCGAGAACGATAAAACGTTCAAATGAAATGTATAATTTTACATATGTATATTCAGTATAAAGATAATAAGAAGGTAACATAACGATATAATACGACAGACAGTAACAACAATACATGCCGAGATGATAAAGCAACAACGTTAGATTCAAGACTGCAGAAATGAACATACACAGATGCATGTTCGTTCCCTACGCGCGCTCACATACGTACACACCACTGATGCACGTCATACGATGAGTATATGAAGACGGAATGAGGGATGAAGTAACTACCACCCTTCCCAAATACCACTCGCTATCACAAAGTCGACACAAGAGTGACAGGAGACTACCCGACATGACATTAAACTACATCATATAAACGGAGAGATATGCTCCGAGCATCTCTACAGCCCAACAAACAACATATAGTACAGTACATAACAAACGTATTTCACCTTGTTCTAAACGTTATGCTTCAGTTAACAACTGAGCATCCCCAACATTATATTACAATATTCCAAGTATCATATAATCTTACTTAATATATATATAATATATATATATATATATATATATATATATATATATATATACAATTTTATACGTACTTAATAAGGTATTCCCATTTAAAAGATTTCTTTATATAAATAGAATAATTCATCTCAAAAATTGTTTTTATTTATTGTTCCCTTGGAATGGATTATTTGAACGTTACACGCACGCACGCACGAACTCATGCACACACACACACACACACACACACCCACACACACACAGTGGAACGATATTATAATTTAATTAAATTTTACAGAAGTTACATCGATATTAAAAAGTGTAATCAACCCCTTCCCAATTATAAAATTTAAAATTATTAAATGCATTATTATGATCTTTCTTGTATTTTATCAACGTAAAGCTTTTTAAACTTTAAAAATTTAAACAGTGATTTGGGGAAAAATAAACAAATAGAAAGGTATTAAATAAATAATTAGAAATCAGAAATGAAAAAAATGAAAGAAGTCTATATGAAAGTTTGAAACGTGTACGACAAAAAATGTTATCATAAGACGTACGTACACTGCAATACAGTTCTAAAACCAAAGTTCTCCGCGGTTCAGAGACATTATTTTTGTTTAGATGTAAATTAGCATCAGAGAAGATCTTGATAAAAAAAGACAGAAGAATCCAAAGAAAAATCCCGCGTCTAACCAAAAACGAAAACGGAAATTATGTTCTGATATCAAGAAGAATACTGTGAATTCAGCCCTCTAAAAAGATAGACGGCTGAATTTACAAACTCTATGAAGGTTGCTAATGAGATGAGAAAAAGGCGAGTTATTAGTTCCGGACATCTACGGAGAACGAATGAAAATTGATAATAAAAAAAAAATTAGTATGGAGAACACATGACTTCCTTGTACGCCAATTAAATTACGTATACATATTTTTTTTTTTTTAAATGAACAGTACATAAAATTTCATTAATAACTTCAGAGATTTTTTCAAGTTTTTTTTTATTGTTATTATTACATTATTATTTATTGTAAAAAGTCTTTTATAATCAAAGGTTAATAATTATTAATAAATCAATATATTTAAATTAAAAAAAAAAAAGAGAAAAAGGAGATAAAGTCGGATTTGAACCGATGTGCCTTTCCGTTGAAAGATCGAAATATTTCATTAATTAAAATTTTATTTGGCTATAACTCTGGACCATAATGAAAATAAGTGCCACTTATCATATAATCAAGTATATCATATATCAAGTAGATATTCAACGATATGAAATATTGTTGAAAATCAATGAGAGCTTATTACTGCAGTTAAGAAAAAGTCCAAAATCCAAATCTTTTGCATGTTGGGCTTTTTTGGGACACTTCTGGTCCAGTCGATTGCAATCAAAAGGGGAGATGCACAATTAGATGTTAAAACAGTCCTAAATACAAAATCTCAACATCCTACGACTAATCTTTTTTTGAGTTACGCAAGAATCATACGTCACGCTGAAAGTAGTCAAAATGGATATTCCGTTGAAATCTGAAAACCGAAATTCTTCGCCATCATAATGCTTCCTTTACTTCGTACAAGGAAGTAAAAGTGACACTATTCTTTCAAAATAAAAAAACAGATATGGAACGAAAATGAAGAAAAAATGTAAATTAAGGAAAAGATAATAACAGAAATAAGTTCAGAGAAGAAATCAAACAAATTCGAAGACATTCAGGAAGGTAAATCTAAGAGTAAAACAAATTAAACTAAATGGTCGAAAGAAGGAAAAAAAAATATTCCGAGTAAAAGTAAGAATTGTGAAAAAGGATTAAAGAAAATATGAATTGAATATCTTAATGCGGTCCTGAGTCGGTCTAAAGTAAAAAAAAAAAAGAAATAAAAAAATTCGTTCAAATATAATCCTGACCTAAGATAATCTTACCGAAAAAAATATAATAAAATCTTTAAAAAAAACTGAAATGTAAATATATCTGGGTATTTAACATAATATCAAAACAACATAAAAAAATTATTATTAATATTAATTAATAACTAATCTTAAAAACTACATGCTACATGGGTAATTAGCATCATCTATCATTAAAATTTCACACTAATCTATTAAAAAAAACTTCTAAGACATTACAGCGAAAAGCAGTTATAAATTCTTATTCGTAAACATTTTTCTTTTAAATTAAAAAAAGCAGCAATAATTTAACAATAATAAAAAATTAAAGGATAATTCAGCGGAATAAAAAATTAATATGTGTACGTTATACATAATTAATTAACGTTTACGCGACACGCTCCATACACTTAGTTTCTGTTAATAATGTAGCAAAATCATCTGATAAAGTGCGTTGATATGGATACTGTTTATACATTTAATAGTTCTGGTTTTCGGCAAGGGATGACAGTTACGCAATAGCTTACGGTCAATGACATTCTAAATTTAACATTACTATAATTCCTTTTTTTATACTGTTTTTAATGCATCTTTTATTTTTGGTTTATAAATTAGACTATTTTGTTTTGTTTTTACATTTTTTCATATTTTTATTTTATTCTTCTTTATAAGTTTAATTAAATTAGAGTTAAAGATATTACAATTTACAATACCGCATAAATTACTAGACAATTTGACAGTATTAAACTCACAGTAGCGGAATTAATTTAACAATTTATCAAAACGATCAGCATTATTATACTATTGTCGCAACACATAAATTCAACCAGATAAGAATCAATCGTCTGAAAAAGTGAACCCTGCTGTACTGTACCGCATACGATTTTACTAGAAAAATACACACAATTATGACTAACGTAAAGAGCGGGAATAAAAATAAATTTGCAGCAGAGAAGATGAGATATAGTTCACTTTGAAGTCTCGACGTAGTCGAACAAGTTTGTTTACACGTTTTATTTATTTTCAAAAATGTTGCCTGTTTAAAGGAAAAAGTTTTATACTTATACGTCGATATAAAAATGTAAGCAATCCCCAATTTTAAAAAGGTATACTCCCTTATAAAAGGTTTGAAAAACTTCAAATGTTCATTTAAATATATATGTAAATAAATGTATATGTTCGCGCGCGCGAACACACACAGAGTAGAACAACAAGGAAACGGGACATTTTGAAGTAACTCTCACAATAGTAAAAAAATATGAATTTACAAGTTTTATTGTTGAAAATAAAAAGTAATTACATTCCATTAAGTGCCCAACAAAAAATATTTCAATTTCTAAAACCAATGTATATAAGATGACCATTCGAACGCATGCGTTCCTGGAAGCGATCGATGAGATTTTACAAGGTCTTTGAAACACTTTCGCGGGAATTGCAGCGATTTCTCGAATCCTCGTCTTCAACTCAGCGATAGTCGTCGGGCGAACGGTGTACACTTTACTTTTACGGTGACCCAGCAAGAAAAAATTCCACGCCGACAAATCTGATGATCTTGGGCGGCCAATGAACGTCACCACACTGAGAAACTACGCGGTTACCAAACATCTGCCTAACGGCTGCTGCTGACTCTCTGACAGGACGGGCCGTCGCTCCATCTTGCTGAAACTAAGGATTATGAAGATAAGGAAAGTTTTCAAGCCGTTCTACAAAAATGTCGAGCACATCGACGAACCTTTCAGACGTTGATGTCGTTGCATTCCTTCTCTCATCCTCGAAAAATTAAGGCCAGATCACAACTCCCGTCGATGCGGCACACCAAATTGTAATCTGTTTGCCGTGTAACGGTCGTTCGTGCGACTGACGAGGGTTTTCATCCGCCCAATATCTGCAATTCTGCTCGTTTACATACCGGCTGATATGGTTTGAGCCTCATCCGACGTGAAAAGGTTGCCGACAAAATCGGGGTCACCGTTAATCTTTTCTATCATTTTATCGCAGAATTGCTGTCGCACCACGTAGTCTGGCGGTTTCAGGTTCTGTACAACTTGAATTTTGTAAGGGAGAAACTTCCAATCGCTGTGGAGCATTCGGCGAACAGTTGTTCGGTTTAGGTTCGATGCTGCTGGGTATTTCCTTGTCGATCGTCGTGGGCTCCTTCGGATCGAGACCCGAACTGCTTCAATGTTTTTTGAGGTTCGTCGACCTCCTGGTGGTTTCTTTTTTATAGCTGAACCCGTTTCCTCGAAATTCTCAACCCGTGTCTTGATGGTGTGGCAAGACGGAAGGCGACCGTGACGTCTGAATTCCTGTCGAGCATGTCACACTACCACCGTACTTGCAAAATACCTTCGCGGCAAACGCATGTTGTGTACCGACCACCGGTCCAAGATTACTAAACGGCAGGTAGTTGTGCACCAAAAGATGCCGTTCCCACCTTTCTACAAGTTCCTCAAAGTTGCCGCTACTACTTTCAAAATTTCTCGTTTCCCTGTGCCATCCAGTATTATAATTAACTCCAAGAGCTACAAGTACTTATAAATTTAGTGTAATAATTTTTTTTTAAATCTTAGTAATATTTAATTGCCACCGTCGAATAGATCTATCAATATTTTAGACGTAAAATGTACTAAAAAAAAAACGTAAAATTTAAACAGCTATAAATAATAACTGATGGGGATAAAATTTTGATATTCCACTACGTTCATTTCAATCGGCTTATTAGCCCCCAGTCTAGTAAATTATATTTAAAGAACTCAGGACTTTTGTTTGCAAAAGAAACGCATTCCAGGAAGTGACAACGGTGTTATAATAAATTTGGTGCCGTAAAATTTATATAATACTCTTGCTATCATGTAAAATTATGAAATGCGATGTTTATGTTAAACGCAAACCTTTTTTTAATTCAAAAAAACAAAAAAAAGTTTACGTGCAACAACAATTTTCTCGTTCAAGTACAGTCTGATTGCAGTTCATTATGTATCTACAATTTGTTACTACTAATTTGTTTACAAATTTGTCACAACATTTTACAGTAGAACTGTTAAGCTTAACCTGTGTATATCTGAAAGAGAGAACTGTCGTTCCATGCGCGCCTTTTTTAAAAATCGTTTTAAATCTACATTCATGAAGCACCTCTTAACCATTTTATTTCGATTTCAAATCGTTGTACGGGAATTCATGTTGTACCGACAACGGTAAATTATCATAAGCGATTCTTTTGAAAAAAAAACATCACAGGCCTTTTAAAAGTCGTTCAATCGGACTGTACCCAGAAAAATAAGTGTTAGTTGAACACCGTGTTATAATATAAAATTGTTAATCCCTTTCTAAATTTATTTCAGAACTGTGTAAATTTTACTTTTCCGATGTTGTTTTTTTCTTCATGATTTACTATTTTCAAGCCACTAAAAAAGATATGAGTTGTCAACTAAAATAGATTGATGATGTTAATTGTGTAATTACATTTTTTCTACAAGTTTTTTTTTTTGATGACACAGTAACACGGCTAATTCACTCAAGTTACACGGCATTTAATGTAATAAAGCGTATAGAAGAAAAAAAATATTGATCCTCAAAACACCTCTGTTTATAAATAATTAGTAATTTATTATTACTACTTCATAAATAGAAACTAAAAATAATACATCGCCACTGTTAGCAGTACAAGCGGAAAACAAATATTTACTTTGATTAATATTTTGTTTTGCTATGAAAATCGTTAACACCTGTTTAAACTAGAAATCTATAAAAAAAATTACTAAATTATCAATAATTCTAGAAAATTTCATTAAAAATCTACAACAAAATAATATAGTATTCTAGATAAAAATAACGATATTCAAATTTTACCAAAAAATTAAATGAACATTTTTTTCGTTTCGAAATTGTTAAAATAAATATAATAAATTCTGTTTATGTTTATTCGGTTAATTTTTTATTTAATACAAAATAAGTTTTCATTATTGTTATTATTTTTATATAACAATAAGTACGTGAGTATATTTAGATAAGGTAACTTGATTATCGTAGGGATAATGCGTTTAAAAATGATTACATATTATTAACGTTTTTAACTTGTTATTTGTTTAATTTTTTTTAATAGCATCATTTATGCGTTTAGTTGTTATACACTGTGGGTAAAGGTGGTTACGACTGTTTGTTGGTTCGCACTTTTTTCTCTCTGTGTAAATTACAACTGGAGTATGATTACTGTAATTATGTTGGTTTGTAATTATTATGAGTGTTTTATTGTTATTTTTCGTTGTAATAACGTATAATTATTATTTTTAAATAAGCGTACTGTAAACACGATTCGTTACTGAGATCGGGGTAAGGTGAAAACGATAAAAAGCGACCGGTAGCAAACGTTTATAGTTTGTATTACAAAAAAATTTAGAAAAAAATAAATCCTAGGTTCGATTCCCGGACGTGTATCTTATTTATTTAGATTGTAATTCGTTCGATCGCTGGACCAAGATACCCTGCATTAAGTTTTGTTCTGTCTTATATTTTAATCTCGATTTTTTAACTACCTACCCACCAAACCTAAACTTTACTATTATAACTAGCTGCATGGCGTGCCTACGACACGCCTCCGCAGCTAGGTCTTCCTGGCGGGTGGCGTCTCGGAATGAGATTATTAGGTGCCCAAAATTGATTACCTCTTGTATATGGATATTTACACGAAATATTAATTTTTTCTGAAAGATGAAAGTTGATACACCGAAGTTAAATTAGAAATAAACTCTAAAAATTGATACTAACGAATCAATTTCTTACTCCGCTAGTGGTCGGTACATTCCGGTGCTTACGTTTTGGTTATAGTTCAATATTTTATGAAGAAAAACAATGACATAAATAAATAAAAATTTTATCAAGATTTTAAAACACCACTCGCAAATTAAACGCACTAAAAGTTGAAAAATAATTTTAGGGCGGTATCTCAGAATGAGTCTGACAACAAACTTTGACGGTGAAATGTAAGATTATGTAAAAGGCAATAGTTTCAAATTAAAAATTTGATGAAAAAATTGGCAAAAACATCAAATTTTTAATTTGAAACTATGACTTTCACATAATCTTACATATCACTATCAAAGTTTGTTGTCAAACCCATTCTGCGATACCGCCCTAAAATTATTTTTTACATTTTAGTGCACAAATCTTTTACATATTTTTTTATTTTCTACTTTTTAGTCTTTATAAATTTATACTTTACAGCTACGCTAGCGCACATATTTGAGCGTATTTAGCAAAAGATCGGATCGGTACGTTTTACGGTGGGTGATTACAATCAAAACATAGGGCTAAACGATTTAATTTCCGAATAACCAAGATCCGGTGGATCAAGAGTGTATCCGATGCGTTCGTTAAAAAGTTAGCGCTCGACCTGCTGACACATACGCGTTTGAAACATGGAAATCGGACGAGCGGTTGCCGAGATATTACGTTGGCACCCAATCGCACCGGTTGTAAAATTTCCGAACGTCGCCTAGGGAGCAGTTGAAAATATTATCATCCGACGGGTATCACTGGGAGCGGATGCTCTAACGATGAGGGAAGTCGGAAAAAATTTTCAGAGTACTAGGACCAACCGTTTTCGAGATATTTGCGATTTTCGTCCGAAAATTAAAAAGTACTAAATTTTCCTAAAACTTCGAGATATATGATATATCGATATATAATATATAACAAGTATACACCTGACCACTACGAGTATTAACGAATCGGGATTGATCGGTACCTTCCGGTGCTAAACTAAGGAGGACACACACACAGACACACTTACAAATGTTGTTTAGTAGGGTAGGATTACAGTTTTTTCCTTGTATTTCTTGCTTTTAATTATATGTAATGTTCTTCCAATAAAGAATGCACCCAGTATTTTCTTTACTTTTTAAAAAAATGTGTTAATAACGGCAGCTAGTTCCTCGACTTCCATTCTGCACCTGGTTTACGCAAAACTGACAAATTCTGAGCCGCCTGTTTGGTCTCCTGCCGACTCGGTCGCCGGCAACCGATTGCCCAGTGCGTATCGAGCTTTAATGTGTAGCCGCTGAGAGATTGAAAATTATATGTGACGTCAGGAGTCAATCGGATGAGTCTGAAGGAAGGTCACGCTTCGGTAGATAGGCGATGAAAACTTCCGCGCCAATCAATCTGCTTATGTAAGAAAAATAGCGGCCGCAATTTTTAATAATGAAATTTTATGACAAATTCTTATAAATATCAATACTTCGCCAAATAACAATAAAAATCGAAAATCGTTTACAGGCGCAACCGAGTCGCTTCGCTCGTAAAATTGTAAAATGTAATCGATAAAACATTCGGATATCTGGGTTATTGGACTTCTCGAGAAACATTACGAGGTCTTCTGGTCATAGATTGTAAAAGATCGATTATCTCAATTCTTTATGTAGGATGTTTCTAGGTGTGTGGACATTATTTTCCTATATATAGATGTTTTGTATCGTACTGCGTTCATGATGATCGGCATAGTTACTACGTGTGTATGGGGCAATGAGTTTTATGAAAGTGTGTTTACCAGATTTTTATGAAAATCAGAGTACAGGACAAGAAAGTTTTCTGATAACTGGTTGCGAGCGGAAAAATTTCACAACTATGCAGTCAGTTTTCTTTCCAATTGACCCGATATCACGGTAAACTTTTAAATTTTTTCATAAGAAAAGTGTGTGAAAATGTATATAAAATATTGATTAAAAAAAATTACTTCAAACGACTGAAAATAGTGTCATTCAAGTGGTCTGAAGCGACGTCTTGTTGCCCCATTAAGGTTATAACCCTCAGAAGGATCCGCAATTAAGCAAAAGCACAGCTCCAGGAGGTACCATCGCCTCAAACTGTCCAGCCAGCAACCCCGGAACCAGCCTTTCCCAAGGTCCCCACCCGGACATCCGGGACTCGGTCTTATGTGCCCCGCCTCAAATGAGAAGACCGGTCTTTCTGCGCCCCGCCTCAGGCAGGGAATCCCAGGGTATCCTCTGCCGGGACTGTGATTTTACGATTTCCTCCCTCCGATGTTCAAGGGCTCGGCATTGTCAGCTCAGGGGATCAGGAGTCCCCGGACTTCCTCACCACCACCCACCCGTGAAAACACGAGCGGACAGCAGCTCCATCCGGGGCTGTCCCTACTCCCTTGTGTCGCCGTCCTTCCGGCGTAGAATCTCCATTATGAAGCCGGTTACTGCGTTAAACTTTGCCTCACTAGTAAGTATTAACCTTAAAGCTTAGGTATTGATAACTTATCGACTTAAAGATTTGTACATTTTAGAAAACTTTAGGCCGACAGGTTTAATCGATCCAAAATACTTACAAATTTTTTATTTAACTTCCGATGTCTTTTTTGCGAATTAAATCTAGCGATTAGTTTTTCATCCGATTCCTACCTTACAACCGATTAGAAATTTTGCTCATACGGATTGATTCGGTAACAAAATCTTTCCAACGATTTATTAAAAAAAAAATTGCCGATTTTTATTTATTATTATTTTTAATGTAAACGTTTCTTCTATCTGTTCAACTGGTGAACAATAACAACCCCTCCCCGTGCCTCAATGAGATGAGGATGTAGTCAAATAAATGAGGTGCAATCTTGTACAGACTCAGGCCGACCATCCCTGATATGTGTGGTTAATTGAACCCCGACCGACTAAGTACATCGGTATCCACTGTCAATAAAATAGCTTTGTTTGGACAATTTTTAAATAAAATTAATTAAAAAATTTTACAAATCCTGAATTTTCTGTACCTTGTTCAACGTGTAGATAAATACTTAGATAATTTGTATTAAAACCTTTTGAACTGTTAAATATTTCTTAGTCAATTTACATATTTAATAATTTCATTTGTTTCTTTATTTCATTTATTTTAATTTTTAATAATTAATATGGACTTTATCACAATTATTTTATTTTTTTTATAACTAATTATGTATTTTCTGATCAAACTCAGATCAAGCTTTCACCATGGCTTCCCTTTATTCATCCAGACCAATGCTGAGGCAATTACTTTTTTTATGCATAGAGTAGCGCATATCTATCCGTTCCTATAAACGTATTATGTATCTATAAACATATTATGTTTTTTTTTTTGTCTTCAGTCACTTGACTGGTTTGATGCAGCTCTCCAAGATTCCATATCTAGTGCTAGTCGTTTCATTTCAGTATACCCTCTACATCCTACATCGCTAACAATTTGTTTTACATATTCCAAACGTGGCCTGCCTACACAATTTTTTCCTTCTACCTGTCCTTCCAATATTAAAGCGACTATTCCAGGATGCCTTAGTATGTGGCCTATAAGTCTGTCTCTTCTTTTAACTATATTTTTCCAAACGCTTCTTTCTTCATCTATCTGCCGCAATACCTCTTCATTTGTCACTTTATCCACCCATCTGATTTTTAACATTCTCCTATAGCACCGCATTTCAAAAGCTTCTAAACTTTTCTTCTCAGATACAACGATTGTCAAGTTTCACTTTCATATAAAGCGACACTCCAAACATATACTTTCAAAATTTTTTTCCCTGGTATTTAATACATATTGATACATATGATACATATTATGTATCAATCAGAATAAAATATTTATTTATTTTATAATAATCAGTGACAACAATCGAAAGCTACTGTTATAATTTTTATTCTATAAACTTTAATACGGGGGACTCATGGGAAAAAACCATGCTCGGATATAAGAAAGGGTAATGATTTAAAATCAAAATACGGGTGATTGTTAATACATATGATACTCAGGATATAACTGAACATGTTTTATCTCGTTTATGTATGTGTGCGTGTGTGTGTGTGCGCGCGCGCGTGCATATATGTGTATATATATATATATATAGACATATGAACATTTTTATTTAAAAAAATTTGTTTTTTAAATGGCAGTCTTGCATGGCCACAAAAAAAGTGTTGGTCGCTCGTTACAAATGATTCCAACAAATATCATCGCAAAAAAAAAAAAAGTAAAAATTAACATTAAGAGGACTTCTCTCTGTTCATAACGATAAGCGTCCCACGCTTCTTTTTGCTTACTCGCATAAGAGCACAATATTATCACGGCTGAAACTTTTTTTTAACTTTTTAATATAAATTTAATAATACATCCTTTATAAGTTTATAATTATTAATTACTTATTTTTGGGTAAGAAAATTAATATAAGCTACATATATATATACATAAATAAAATTTCATAACTTTAAATATAATTCTTTAAGTGTTTCACTAAAAAAGGTTTTTAATTTTACATCAGGAAGGTTTTACTCGGGAGAATACCGAATAATTTCGTCAACAATTGCCAGCTTTATTAATTTAAAAAATTTTCGACCACGAAGACAGCGCCAGATAGATATGGTTTAAACTAAAAAAAAAACATTTATTTAAAATGACAAAAAACTAAACTTAAACCATATAGAAAGATGGCGAACTGGTTGGCTATTTAAAGTTCAACTGGATATTTTTACACTCAACAAAATTCCAGGAATGAAATTTTTTTATTCAAACAGACCGTCTGTTATCAAATGGATTTTAAAATTCTGAAGGAAATAAATATTTGTAAACACGTATTTCAGATCGCGAAACATAAAATCAAGGAAGATTAGGGATTGGGTTTCTTCTGTAAAACCTATACCATAAACAATAATTTTCATTTTATTTCACTAATATAACTGCTAAGGTGAAACATTACATTTCTTTTTATTTTCAAAATATATTTATTGAAGTTAGTTTTGCATTTTATCATCAATAAATGACGCTTCAAAAATAATTTTGAAATACTTCATTAATTGTATTGTATTTTAGTTATTTTTTGCTGTATGATTCATAAATTTATGGTTGGTATGTTCTTTTTTTTTTTTTTTTTTATTAAACTTAATAAAGCACTATTATGCCTATTATAATGCACTGTTTTCCTACAGAAAAGGGTACATTTTGTAGCTCCACACAATTTAGTAGTCTTTCTTGTCACTGTGAAACATATAAAATACCTGAATCAGGATTTTTATCACCGTGATGAAGTTGTCATTTGTGGGGTTGAATATCACTAGTATTTCGGTAGTCTTAATTTTACACGTGCTGTACAAAATATGTGATACAGTAAATAGACCGTACCCGTGCACGTACGAGTATATAAACCCGCCGAGTTAGTCTAGCGGTTAAACTCAACATCGCAAAATCAACTGATTTTCGAAGTCGAGACTTATAAGGTTCGAGTCCTTGTAAAGGCAGTTGGGTTTGAATTAACCACACGTCTCACGCGGGGTCGGCCTGAGTCTGTTCAAGACTACACATTCACCCGTATATTTACAATTACACGCCAGACTGCGCACAGATGCTAAGACATATGTGCACAGTACTGTTGACATCATGTCACTGGGCTGTTAATCTGTAACCTGATGTGTATATAATTGTTCAATAATTGAAGAGCTAAATGGAAACAGCGAAAAAATTATTTACTAGAATAAACTTAAACCGTGAAACTTTGTTGATATCCCTGACATAGAAAATAAAATCTCTTCGAAAAGAATTTATAACCTCTTAAGTTTATTTCAAAATGTGTAGCGTACCGTTAAAGAAAGGGGTGCTGTGATAAGATTTTTATTTTCAAAAGTTATAAAAACCGGCCGAAATTCACGTACCGGATGTTAAAAAAGTTAAAGTTAAAAGCGTATTAACCAAGTAAATCTTTACAAGCGGATCTAAGTTTAAATCTGACAGAATTAGTGTCACCGATTTTAGTCACACGGGAAGAACGGTAAAAGTTTCGACTGACTATTTGCAAAAACGCATTACGATCTTATTCGCAAGCGCAGACGCATAAAAATTAGGAAAACTGCTGAAATTTCAAATGCGAGTATAGGCGCTGACCTGATCAAAAGTACGTAATACACGCTTTTACAGTAGTAAGCTAACTAGGTAGAAAATTAACTGAAACCGGGCGTAAGGAGGAAACGTCACGGTTCTATCTCAAAAGGACTATAATTCTTCTGCACGATAACGCCCGGCCTTTACATTCGCTCTACAGACACGTGTAACTATTCGTAAGTCGGAGCGGAAGGTGTCGCCAAATCCACCTTATTGCCCCGATTTCATAAAATCACCTTTTTTTTCCTGTAGAAGTTTTACGCGACGAAATGAACTTGTCAAGAATGCTGTAAATGAATGGCTTATACGTCGAGGTAAACAATTTTTTACCACTAGAATAAGAAAACTCACCGCAAAATGGGACAACTACCTAAATGTAGAAATTGAAAAGTAGCGACTCATTTTCGTCGACAGTTTAACTGTCAGTGAATAAATAATAATCTTTCTACTCATTACTCTAGTTAATTTTTAGACGACCCTCATATATATTTAGATGTGTGTGTGTGTTTATAAACTAAAGAAAGTCGCAAAAACAGTTTTATATTATTAAAATACAACCTCATCACAATCGCATGATTTACGAATTGAATACGTAACCAAAGATATCCTGCAAAGTACAGCGGTTAGATAAACCAGCTTCGTTGCGTCGAGGATAATAATAAATAGCAATTATGCTTGGTTTCCTAGCAATAAAATGGTCTAGTATGAATCATTTACAATTAAATACGCTTAAATACATAACAAAAAATAAACATACGAAATGAATGTTAATAAATACTAACAACCTTTAATTTTTCACTTTTATTTATTTTTTTACTAAAATACTTTATTTATATTGTTTATTCCTTTTAATTATTTGTTTTCTTTTTATCATTATAAATTATATACCAACTAATCTTTCTTCTTCTTATTCATACTCTTTCTTTAAGTTTAAAATATATATATATATTTCTTCATTTTGTTTTCGTTCGTTAGTAAACGAACAAACCCCTCCCTTCACCACAAACTTCTATTCTTTACAGTGATACTGGTTTTACCAGTTCTGTTTCTGTTGTCCTTTTTTCTCTTCTGTTAAACTTATATCATGATTCATAATTTTTATTTATTTTAATTCGCTAGTATTTTTTTTTATGGCTTGACAACAGCGATTTTAATTGTCATATATATCTTACAAGTAATAATGAATAAATATCGGTATAAAGAAAAAAATAATATAATTTATTAATGAATAACCCTTATTATATGTTGTAATAAGCAAATAGTTTTGTATGTGCGCGTGCGTAAAAAAATAAATTTCTACATTATATAACCTTTTATAAAAAATGAAAATATATTGCTTAGTACTGAAGTATAACAAGTTATTTTATTTTTTACAAGTTTCTGATTACCAGTCATCTCGACGGCAATTAATTATATTAAAATATTAAATCTTAATCCTTCAGCTATTTTCTATTAATATACTGAATTCATTTCAACAATAACTGAAAGTACTCTTCAATAAAAGATTAATATGAAACGAGTGTAAAAAATATATTAAAAAACCAGCTACATTAATTGCTATGCAGACGAATATTAAAACGGATATGGAATAACAAAAATCGCCAAGGTATTAAGAAAGAAGAAAAGATTGCTGTTCATGAATAAAAACAATGTTAAAATTTTTAGCGAAAGTTACTGTACATATTTGAGAAAAAATATTTATTAAAAATAAATATCACTAATTCGTAATACATTAATTATTGTTTATTGTAACTGTTCAATTTTTTTTTCTAAGTTTGTAATTTTTAAAAATGAATGTTCCTGAGTGAAATAAGTATTGCTTAAAAAAAAGAGTAATTGCGTTAAAAAATTCTACGTGGACACCACATAACTTCATTGTACACCTATTAAATTACATATACACATTTTTTGAAATGAAAGTACATAAAATTTTATTTTATTAATAATTCTGATATACATTTTTTTCATATACATATAAAATTATTATTTATGGTAAAACTTTTTTACAATCAGAGGTTAATAATTATTAATAAATGAATATATTTAAATTAAAAAAAGGAGATGAAGTGGAATTCGAACCGATATTCCTTCCCTTTGTAAGATCTAAATATTTCATTAATTAAAATTTTATTTGGCTATAACTCTGGAACCGATTAAAATAAGTACCACATATAATATATCGTTGAAAAGCTCTCAATGAGGGCTTATTACAGCGATCAAGAAAGAGTCCAAAATCCAATTTTTTTGTATTTTGGGTTTTATGACACTTTTGGACCAGTCGATTGCAATCAAACGGGGAGGTGCACAATTAGATGTTACAACAAACCTAAATCCAAAATTTCAACATCCTACGGCTAATCGTTTTTTAGTACTGCGAGATACATACGTACAGACGTCACGCCGAAACTAGTCAAAATGCATTCAGGGATGGTTTAAATGGATATTTCCGTTGAAATTTAAAAACCGAAATTTTAAGCGATCACAATACTTGCTTTACTTTACAAGGGAGTAAAATGGCAATAACTGCCGAACTGTTGCTTCGAACACGCCCGAAGTTTTTGAGAATAAGAAAAAAATTGGTTATTAAGCGATTGATAGTCCATACTTTCAACCGACGAACAGTTCGTTATTGAATAAAATGTATGAATATATGTGAACACTTTTGTTAACAGTTTTTTAACAGTTACAAATACGGCTTATATGCAACCGATAAAACAGTAATCAATTTAAAACTATCTCCCAAAACCGAAATTAAAGAAAAATTTATTCGTTTAAATAATGAATCCAGAATCAATAAATCACAAAAAAAAATATCCCGTACTTAAATGAAATCTACTACAGACTGTCAAAGCAAAGGATGTACCTGAATACAAAGACTGCAAGAATTTCTCAATAAATCAACGTAATAAAATAAATGCAATACATACCAAACCGACTCCTCTCTACATTAGTTTATGAAGAACCTAATCAAATAACAATAAACGTGGACAGTCTTCGAACTATCAACCGTCCGCGATTAAACACACCAAAAGCACAAACCGAATGTATTATAAAATATAACGATATCATTACCGTGAACGCCACCGTACAGTATAGAAATTCTAAAGATATGGTTTATAAACGAAAAATTACTTACAAATAATTAGTGGGCATTATCTTCCCTCTTTTCACTGCATAAAAGTTCCAAAATTTAACTCACCTGAAACAGAATAAAATAAATAAAAATTTAATACTTTTAAAAAATAATAATTTCCAACAGATTTATACTACAAAAGCGTAAAATATTCTAGCAAAGAATGACTTTCCCGATTAAGCCGGTCAAGTCGTAAGAATTAACCATTAAAATTCCCAAATTTCGAATAAAACAATTTTGATTTTAGAGCATCCTATCCTTTTTAATTTTGATTTTAGGAGCATACTTACTCTGCTGGAGAAATTGGGAAGAAAAACTCATTTATAAAGAAGTGACCCCTAACAAAAAAAAACCTGACTAAATATTATATGACTTTCTCGGTCAAGTTATAAAATACCTTGCACAGCTAAAAGCTTAAGACTTTAGCTTTAATTTCTTTTTTTTTTGCATGTCTTTCTACGATTTTTCTAGCCGAAATATTCCACTTCAAAGAGAAAAGGCTACTTTTGTCTTTAATGCTCATATCTCCCTATCTAAGCAACTGTATTGATACAGATGAATATCGAAATAAAAGGGATATAATTCAAATATTAAGGATCTGACTTTTATTAAAAAAGAAAGAATTAATTAATTTAAAACAGAATTGTTTAAAAATATTGAAAAAATAAGTATAACTTTCATGGAAGTAATGAAAATACCATTGCTTCTCACTTTGGATCCGGAATAAAGTATAGCTAATTTACCTTTAATAACCCTTAAAGTGATGAAAAGCACAAAAAAATGTAATAATAAAAATTAATAGTTAGAGACAAAAAACAGAACATACATTTTTTACAGGTGGGGAATAAAACTTAAGAAATGTTTTTCAAATTTCATATATAGGTGAAGTATAAGACATTTTTACGTAGTTTTATGTAATCTAACATCCCTTTCAATAAGGCTAAAATAAGTAAAAAAAAAAACAAAAACATCATTTTTTCAGGTGAGAGGTCATTGTTAAAAAAAAAAATGTAGTCATTTTTTGATAGCTATATATGAAGTATAAACTTTAAAAAATAGGAAGATACAGCAAAAGAACACAACAAATTTTTAATTTTAAGAAGTGGAGGATAAATATTTTGAAATTTTTTTTCTGGATTATTTATATACGCATTGTAGGTAACAAATTTGTTTTTAAAACATTTGTTCTAAAATGCCTCTGAAGAAAATCTGTGTTGGTTTTTTTAGCGATATCCTCCCACCTTTATTTACGAATTTTGAAAAAAAAATTAATATGATCAATATTCCATATATAGAAATATTTGAAGCCAATTTGAAGAAAATCGATTTGATCAATCCTGAAATATAAGACCAAAAGCAGTGCTTTTTTTTGTTCTAGATCATAGATTCTCAAACTTTTTCGCCCACCTCCCACATAAAGAATCAAAAATTCTCTAGCGCACTTTCAAATATTTTTTTAACAATTTGTTATTAAAGCTAGATCAGCTAGATCAAAACCTTTTAATATCCATATTTAATTGTATCAATACGTTGCTTAGATCGGGAGATATGCAGCATTAAATACAAAAGTGACCTTTTCATAAAAGTGAAATAGAGACATACGAAAAAAGAAATTAAAAGCTTAAGTCTTACGCTTTCAATGCAGTTTAATGAAAACATTTCGTTTCCCCCATGCGTTCCATCAAACACGACGAAACTCTTTTAAATTTTTAAAACTTTTTCACTGATTTTTTTTTAATTTGATGATTTTTGAAATCTGAAGTATACTGTCAAAAAGTAGAGTATTCATGCTTTATTAATTTTTTTTATTCGTCTCTCTAAGCATGGTTGCAAATTTAAAGTTGTTTAAATACAACCATTTTTTATCATAAAATATAGTGTCCCTTTAATTTTTTGTATTATTGTAGTAAATATTTAGTGTTAATTGAAATATTAGGGAAACATAAATCAAGGAAACTTCCTTGATTTATTTGAGTCTGTGAATAAATTATCCCCACCAAAATGCAAACATTTTCGGTGTTCCTACTGAGGAGATTAAAAAACGAACGGACAAAGTACGGAATAACAGAATTAAAATCCTGGAATTTTGTACTATTAATTAATATTTAAGATTGTACTGTTCTGGTCTTTTCTTAGACTATTTAAACGATGATATGGTAAGAGCGTTTACCAAAGACGTTCCTTACTTGTCAAAACAAAATCTGAACCATAAGTTTAAAAAACTAGGTGTCTCATCTAAAATCATAATAAAACATCGATATATAACCGTTATCCAAATTTATTAATGTAGAATATATTTCATATTTAAAAAATCAGTCCAATTTTCAAGTAAGTTGTCTTTTAGATCGTACATCGCATGTAATTCCTAACATGAAATTTTCCTTTAAGCAAAATTTCAATGCAAGATTGATTAACAACTGTACAACCAAAAAAGAATCGTAATTTTTAATTTTGAGACATACACTTAAATCTTTTAATACGTAAATAAAGAAATAAATCATTATACTCTAAACAGACTTATCGCCTTATAAGTGATAAGGCGAGGTTAGGCCAAGACCTAACTGCATACCATTAGTTTAATTTATATAGAACGCTATCGTCCTTACAATTTTTTTGAAAAAAAGAAACAAATACCACTACGAGCGTAACTAAAAGAATTAAGATTTTTTTTACATTAATATTCAACTCTAAAAAAATCAGAAAACAAAAAAAATTGAATGGAGAAAAATTCAATAAAACCACACAAACGCGCGCGCGTGTACAAAAAAGATAACAGATTGATATCGTGCTACATATATATAAATATATATGTAAAGAAATTTCATATTTTAACAACCAATTAAATTATAATCTTTTCCACCAGATAGAAGTACGTACTTTACCGTACTGTATAACTTACATGCACATTCTATCAAGAATACTACAAGACACAGAAGAGTAGGTGAATATATAGAACGACAGTGAGGGGGGATTGGCAAGGGGGTAAAGGAATAGATGAAAGGAGACAGAGAGGAGTTCTCTTTAAATTGAATGAATAATGCAAAGAATGATTCCGTTTTCATCCCACACCCTCAGTACTCCGGGGATAATTTAAAATTCATTTAAATCCAGAAAGATCCACCGTTCCCGGTTAAGTTCCCGACCCTACCGCCACCGACAAACACCCCCCATCCCACAAAAAAGCTAAACTTCTATCTCCCGTTCCGTAGTACAGGGAGAGAGTATCCTCTTACTATTCGTCGGGCAGAAACTGAGCAAATAAACGGGCCATTGTAGAAGAAGCGAAGGAGTAAGGGGAAATCGAGAGAGAAATTGGGGAGAAAGTGAGAAAGATATATATATATAGTGCGGGAGGAGGGGTTCTTTAGTTAAGAAGTTGATAAAACAACGTTACCGACTTTTTATCATAAGTGAGCAATTCATCCTTTATTTTTAGCCTATTAAAAACAGTAATTCCGTTTATTATTTTTTTATTTTTTTTTATTTTAATAGACGAAAAACAAAAAATAATTATTACTACCCCAACACCAAATAACAATCAACGGACCAAAAAATGTTTGCAAGCAATGATATACGAAGTTTTCAAACAAGTGAAACCGATTCAAGGCATGAAAGTAAGATAAATTTTTACAAGAACAAATGTCTTACTTCGCTTCGTTACCAGGGGTTTATTTTTAATATAAAAATATAAATGCTCAAGAACGGATTGATATATCTTAACGTATTTACATCAAATATTCTCTAAAAAAAGGACTCGATATTGAACAATTTACATTCACAGATTTTAAAATCGTGACGGTTCAATTCAATCTCTAGACAATGTAAAGGATTTTTTTTTTAATCGACACTTCAACTGCAAAAAGATGATTTTGTACATTTTCCTTCGTAATTGAATTTTTTTAGAATCTTTTCTTCGTTTTCATCGCTCGATTCAGTTTCCCAAGTTTGAACGCTTCCTGGACGTGAAAATTTAATTAATTGTACGATTAAGAAAAATTAACAGATCTCTACAAAACAAAAATCAACTGACAAAAATGAACGTACCGAAAACATCGTTTGGAAAATATAATTGAACAAAAATAAATAATTGCAATTACAGATTCCGGACGAGACGAAAAAACAGTTTCAATACAATCCGACGGCATAGCAAAACCTATACCAAAGGACGTAGCATCCTGGAAATTGGACGGTGTGAAATTGGGTAAAATATCAAGAAACCCAAAGCTATGTTTAATAAATGTATGATTAATGAAGAACACCTTACTCGATGCAGTTTATTCGCGCACCACCATCCGCAAATAGTACTCGAAATAATAGATATTTTATATTAAATTAACAATTGAAGCGTTTATATAATATCAAAAGGTGGGCGTATATTATTTTTCATATATTTATACACGTATTCGTTGAAAAATATACAAAGCGAGAATTCAAAGCACTCCTACGTGAATTAAATATTACAAAATATTACAAAAACACGTTAAAATTAAGAATCTCTCAAACATTTTAATCGATCTGTCTTAGCACAAAATTTATAATAATTAATTAAAATTTGCCCCACAACGCCGCATTATAAAAACCCCAGTAAAAAAAAAAAAAATCGGGTAGGGCTAACAAATCGTCTAACAATCGAAATCATTTAATGTTAAATTTTCAATTAAATATTTTTTTTTTTTTGTAAACGGTTCAATATTTTCTTATTTTATATTTTATAGGCGAGGCTACATTTACAGCTGCAAGAGCCATTTCTCATTTCTGTCGTTCCTATTATTCTGCGTTTTCATGTTTAACGATTTATTTCAATAATTCTTTTAGAAGACTCTTTCTTGGTATTTAAAAAACAACTAATGTATAAAAAAACGTCCGATAGGGATACACGGTTGTACGATCTTTTAGTTCAGTCGGATATCTGCACAGATCACACGATCAATTCTGGGAATAGGTAAAACGTTAAGGAATTCCCTAATCTATTCTTCGTGGAATATTCGTGTTAAGGATCCGGGATAACAATCTAAGGTAGTTTAGGTAGACTGTAAGACAAAAAAGAAATCTTTATATAGAAGCAATCTTATAAAATGCTTTTTAGTAGACCGAATAATATGTTGAAGTAAGCTTCAAGATAAATCTCAAATTTCAACGTCGTATTTTTAATCGTATCGTAAAACATTACAGCGAATTAAACATTTATATTATCTATAATTATTAAAACTATATAGCTTTACAATATAAAATAAATCGGTAATAAATGATTATACCGAGAACTAATTAAACAAATTTGGAAGAGGAATAAGTTTTTGCAAAAAAATTATTTAATTCAAATCGGCGAGCGAAAGTAATACATTAAGTCACGGTAAATAAACGAATGTTATTAAATGCGATGAATCCTTCGTCTTAAAGAAAAGACAAAAAAAAAAACAGATGATAACAAATTATTTTATTGAAAAGTAATACATAAAAAATGATGGACATAAATTAAAAGAAAAAAATAAAAAAAAAAAGGATGCGAAGTTTCGTTGTAATGAAACGGCTAGCTTTGCAACACTAGAATTTACTTCACGGTTATCACAGATAGTCACGGTTTTATACAGTATACAAATGTTATGGTACGAGTGTGTGTAAATCTATGTAAAAGCTATACATGTATTTTTTATGAATAATACATGAGCCAGCCCGTTGCAGTCAGCCGGTCAAGCCGAGCCGAAGCCGGCCAGCGAGCCCCGATGCGTTCGTTGTTATTTGCCGCCGCCGACCAAGATCGGAATAGTTGTGTATAAGCGGTCCGTGGAACGAATGGTATGGCGTGGAAGAATCGCTATTCTTGTAATATGTCTAATCTAAACAGTTTTTTCTTCTAAAACTGCTGCTATATCTTATATTCGTTTATATATATATATATATATATATATATATATATATATATATATATATATATACAGTTTTTTTTAATATGTAAAAGGCGGTTAGGAGAGGAAAACGAAAAAGGAGTAAGCGAACACCTATTATTATAATCATCGGCAAAAATATACGAGTACATTATGCGGTGTAGGTATATCAGATTAATAAACACACATAAAATACGAATGATTAATGTATAATATAAAAAAGGTATCAATCAACGAAACAAAAATGAACTGACAGAAAAGTTTTCTAAAAAAAAAAAGAATGAAATATGTTTGAACCGTAGGAAAATTGAAAAAGAAGCCACTGGAAAAATATCATATTACAAAACAAAATAATTCTGTTACAGCTAAATTATTTTATTATAAAATATAGAAACCTAGCATTTATGATAACCCTAACATGATTTTTACGCTTTTTTTTTGTGCGTGCAATTTTCACCCTTAACTTTAATAATAAATTTTTAAAAAAAATGTTACCACAAGAAAGTTTCTAATCAAATCTTCAAAAATATCGAAATATTTTAAACATTTTTTTTTTCTACAGGGTCCCCCTTTATTATGATTAATAAAATACACTGAAAATTTTACTCATTAAAAGGTTGACTCGTACGTAATTTTTGTAATTTATCACATTTTTGTCCTCGTAATTAGATTAATTTTTTTTTAAACCGTCGGCTTAATTCGAAACTATACGATCCACAATTCAAAATTTAAATTATAATGCTGTGAATCATAAAAACGAACCCGTCGACGGTCAAACAAAAAAATGAGCCGAGGGCTTTTCACTAACGCTGTTACAAATGCTCCACAGTTGCATTATGGTCTACCGACTAAAAAAAAAAAAAAAAAAAAAATGCATTCGGATTTACTGTAAACGAAATAAAATATGCATTTTGAGCATAGTATTTTCATTTCGGATCAAAAATTAATGAACGAATCTTTAGATATTGTTATACTGAAACGAGAACAATACTTTATTAAATAATGCATATAACAGCAACAAGCGCATTTATTTACCAGTCGAAGTAATGAACGAAATTAAAACAATATTTAAAAATCCGGCAAACCAGATACTTTTTACAAAAAAAAATATTTTCGACGTGGAACCCAAAATAATTAATTACGAAATAACTATACCAGATAAATTTTAACTTACGTTGGTCTAACCGCGTACTTAAAATTTAGAATCTATAATGCAATAGCTAATTTTAATAATAAAACGTAATTAAATGATTAATTAAAAAATCTTTGAAAACAACCAAGAAAAATTATATTAATGCTATAAAGATAATCGAAAGCAATAAAATTCTGAAAACTGAGCGAGCTTTAGTAGAAATTCAAATAACAATAGACAAAACATCAAACTACAGGATAAATTTGAGGTTCTTGAAGACCTAGATAACATTTCTTACGCAGCTGATAACCACAAAAACGAATCGATAAATTCAATATGTTGTTTGAACAATAAAATTAATTTCCCAGGATTTTTTTTAATACAAATTCTCACGAACCATTAAAAATAGAGAAATGGAAATTTTTCATTTCACAGAGGTGACGGGAATGATTACATCTGTTTACATCAAAATGTTTATAAAAATTACCGTCAAGTGATTTTACAAATAACTTTTACCAAGTTTTTCTAAACTTTTAAAAGTTCTATATGTTTCGTTTTTAAAGCAAAAGTTTAATCGCATAAAACCTTACGATGTAAATGTAAACAAAAGTAAAGTTATTTGTGTATAAAAATGGATTACGTATTCTTCGATGGTTCAAGAGAAAAATTTACAAAATAGTGCCCGTTTTAACGTACTAAGTCGACAAATTGTTTCCCGTGAACAAATTGTTAAAAAAAAAAACCTATCGACTTCAAATCGTTTCGTCTACTACTTTGACGATATCAGTCTTCTTAAAAATAAATTTATGAAAAATCTGCATCTTTAAATGTTAAATGAAAACGTAACACACTGTAACAACACATTTCTCTTTTCAGAAAAAATTAAAAATTGTAACGATTAAATGTTAAACGGTGTTGAAAATTAAAGTTAGAATTTGATTGATAAAATAAATAATTTCTATTTTATTATTAATTCACTAAATAAGATCCACGTTTGTACATGAAAATAAGGAATTAAACGTTGTAATGTATGAAAAACGATAAGGAAGACCGGAATTCGAACCCGGGACCTTACTGCTCCCGAAGGATGGCAAACAAAAATTTGAAAACGTACGAGAGGTTATCTCAAAAGTAAAGACCGCTTCAAAAAAAAATTTCTGAAAACATATGTATTTTTTTATTTCTGTTAATCTTCACACGTCATACTACTACTTTATATAATCGTCACATGAATTAAGACATTTATCGTAGCGATACACCAGCTTCAATATATCTTCGTCGTATTCTTCCGCCAGTCCTACTGATTAGCAGCACTTTTAAGTCCATCTTCATCCGCGAATTGTTTACCGCTGAAAAATTCTTTCAATTTCCCTAACAAACGGTAATCAGGAGCTAAGTTGGGACTACAAGGGGGGTGATCGTAAATTTCCCATCCAAATGTTCTCAGTAAATCACGTGTCGAACCCGTAACATGTGGACGTGCATTATTGTGCAGCAGGACGACGCCGTCGGTCAACCGCCCGTGTCACCGATTTTGAATGGCGCGCCGTAACTTACGTAGAGTTTCTCAGTAGGCTTCTCCATTTATTTATAGTCGTTCCACGCAACATGAAATCGATCAGCAGCACGCCAAACCGATCCCAAAAGTTTGTGGCCGTCAGTGTACGTCCGGATGATGACTGTGGATAGATCTTTGTCGGTCTGATTGGCGATTGAGGATGACGCCATTCACTTGACTGCCGTTTTCTCTCTGGCGTGTAATGAAATCCACGTTTCATCGCCGGCAACGAATGAATTAAGGAACTCGTTACCTTTTTCTGTACAGCGCATAAAAAATTCCAAAGCAGATCCCAATCGGATTTTTTGGTGACGTTCCGTTAAGACGTGCACAAACCTTTCTAAAGCCTAAATGGTCATGAACAGTGCAACCGATAACAGCTCTTGAAATATCAGGAAAAAATCGGAAATCGTTGAGCGACGATCTTTTCTGATTTCATCATCGACGCGTTTCAACATGTAATCGGTGATTATCGAGGGCCTCCTCGAACGTTCTTCATCGTGCGTATTAATTCTTTTATTTCTAAACCTTTTCACCATCTTCGGAAGTTTCTTTCATTCATTATATTATTACCGTACACAGCAACCAACTGCCTAAGAATTTCAGCCGGCTTAACGTTTTGACGGTTTAAAAAACGTATGACTCCCGTATTCACAGTCGGCGGCAACATCGATTTACCTATTTAATTTAAAATGTTATAACTCACACGTAATCGAAGATACAACAACGCGACAACTTACAGACATCGATGCAGTATGCACATAACTAACGTGGCCATGAACGGCACAGGTTTGCCAACCTTAAGGAGAGAAATTTCCCAGCGGTCTTTACTTTAGAGATATTCCTCGTAAATAAAATTCCCTAGCGCTCCATCAAAGTAACAAAGTACTGACGAGCTGTACCAGTCCCGAAACCCTTTTGCCGTTAAGTGCGAAAAACTACTCAAAAATTCTACTTCCTTATCTACCTTTTTTTTCGGTTAAAATAAGAAGTTTTATTTATTTCATTACTAATTTTTCTTTTAAAAAAATAAAAATATTAAAAACATTTAATCGTATCTTGATTTTACGCGTGAATAAAACGCACAAAAAAATTCTAAAAATACTTCGCATTTAGATTAATATCGTATATTACTTTTTAACCCGCAACAGTTGAAATAAAAATATGAATAAAAATTATGAGTCTGAATAAAGAAGTGATATTTGAAAAAGAAAATCTGCTGTATTAACATATGAAATTAAAATAAGAAACTTCATTAATAATCGCATAATAACGTAGAAATCATAGCTGTTATCGAGGAATTAATTCATAAAACAAGAAGACAGCTAATAATTTTCTCGTCTAGATTAGTTTATATCATCCGCACAGGAAAGAAATATGCAATTACACCTTTTCCCTTTATTAGGTTTATTTTAATCTAGAACATTAATATAAAATAATATTACAAACATATAGCTTATAGCATACATACAGAATATACACAAATAGGTTGTGTTAATACCACATGTTTTACATTTGAAATACACACGAAGCTTTGGAAATTCATTGAACAAACCACAACCTTTTATTTATACACACACGCACACACGCGCGCGCATATATATATATATATATGTACCTCGAAATTTTTATTTTTTTTTATTAATTATTTTTAACTAGAACGATTATCACTTGAAAAATACCGTTAGTTGAAAAACCAATGATCAAACCCGTATATTCAACAAAAACACAATGAGAAAATATAAATTAATAGATAATTATCAGGGCCTAGCATTAAAAGTTTTTAAATTCACTTACTTCAAACAAACCAACAGACGTGGGTTAAAAATGAATCAAAATATACCAGTGTACACGAGATGACTTCCTTGTACGCCTTTTATATTACATGTACACAGTTTTTTAAAATTAAAACTATATAAAATTTTATTTGATAAATAACTTCTGATATTTATCCATTTCTATTTTTTTTTATTGTTATTGAATTATTATTAATCGTACTTTTTTCATACATCAGAGGTTCATAATAATTATTAATAAATCAATATATTTAAATTTAAAAAAAGTTAACAAAGAATGGAGATAAACTCGAATTCAAACCGCTGTACCTTCCTCTAATAACATCCAAATATTTCATTAATTAAAATTTTATTCGGTTATAACTCTGAAACCGATGAAAATAAGTACCACTTACGATATTTCGTTGAAAATCTCTCAATATTAAGGCTTATTGCTGCAGTTAACAAAAAGTCCAAAATCCAAATTCTTTTGATTTTGGGCTTTTTTGAAAACTTTTGGTCCATGTGATTGCAATCAAACGGGGAGGTGCACAACTAGATATTACAACAGTCCTAAATTCAAAATTTTAACATCTACGGCTAATCGTTTTTGAGTAATGCGAGATACATATGTACGTTCAGACGTCACGCCGAAACTAGTCAAAATGGATTCAGGGATGATTAAAATTAATATTTCCGTTAAAATCTGAAAACCGAAATTTTTCGCGATAACAATACTTCCTTTTACTTCGTACAAGGAAGTAAGAAGGTTACTTTTTAAATATTTTTCTAAAATGAAATTCCATTCCTAGATTATTAAAAAAATTAGCGGGGAATTAAATTCAAAAACTCTGGAGTTTTTGAAAGAAATATTAGGAATTGTTCCATACCAGGCACTCGCCTTCTGTAAGAAAATTTTATCAGAATGTTTACGTTATCACTGAGTGTATCAATTCACTTTTTTGTTCAGAAATTTTATTTTTTTGTAGTTTAACTGAATAATTCCTTAATAAAATTATCGCGTTCAGAATCTTTTTTCCAACTTTTCAGAAAAGAGTATAAATTTAAATCAACTTTCCGTAAAAGTTTCAAGTGATTATTAACGAATCCCTGAGGAAATATCTATAACGTAAATAATAAATTCATAATAAACAAAATTAATTTTAAAAAATACAATGAAATATATGATTCGAGAAGATATTTTCAAGTTGTTCAACTTAAAAAGAGGCCCAATCACTCCGTATTTATACTAAAGGAATATTTTGGTGTGAGTTGGGTAAATTAATGTGGAAGATGTCGGTACGACTGACGCTGGAGTGGGGAGAACTATTTACTGCCTGCACATTTGAATACTGCAAGTCAGTGTCGAACACCGGCTTTTGAACAAGGTCGAGTACTCGCGTGATGTTTGTTAAAATGCGGTTAACTGTTGAAGAACGTGTATTCGTGACGAAAACTTATTTAGAGACGAAATCTCATGTTGTTTGTCGGTGAAAGTTCAGGCAGAAATTTGAAAAGAAAGCACTAGTGAAGTGTTATTCAGAAGTTAATTAAAAAATTTCGTTCGACAGGTTCGGTGTTAGAACAGAAACGTGCCCGACACAAGTCAGTTTTAACGACGCAGGTCGAACACAACATTAAAGCGGCAGTTTTAAGAACTCCATATAAATCTGCGGATACTAAGCCGGCAAAAGTACATTTCAGTAGGTTCAGTCCACACTGCAGCGGGAGAATGCTGTGATGTTATCTATGTAATTCAGGTTTTCCATGAGCTAACTAATGCTGGTTACACTAAAAGAGTTCACCACTGTCAACGGTTCGAGAACTTTATAAGAGGCAACATTAGCGTTTTTGAACGCGTTTTTTTCACAGGCGAAGTGGTTTCAGCTTGTTGGGTACGTTAATAGTCAGAACAACCGAATTTGGGGTACTGAAGATTCGTACAGTTTCTTTGAATCTCCCCTACACCCACAAAAAATAGGCGTATAGTGTGCGGAGAATAACTGTTAAAGGCGACGAGTAGGAGCCTTTTTTTCTTTGAAAAATTGTGGTTGCTGCCGTTTACCAATAATTATCCAACGGTTAACAGCCTTACTGCAAGAGGATGAGCGTGACTGCTGTTTGCAACTGGACGGCGGCGCTTGCCGTACAGCTCGCTCTACTATAAAGATGCTACAGGATCTTTTCGGTGGAAGAATAATTTCTTAAGGACTGTGGCTACCAAGATCCCCTGATCTGACCGGTCCAGACTTCCTTCTGCGGGATTACTTAAAAGAGATTATTTATAGTAGCGATCCACCGGCCCTGCAGTACTTGAAGACAAACATTACCGAAGCCATCTAGTAAACACACGGCGTACGACTAACATGAGTAGCCCAGGAACACGGTCAAACGTCGTAACAAGTGATAAAAAGCGGATTTACATCATTTTCAATACCTTCTGTAAATTATTATGTAAGTGTTTCCCGATAAACTGTTATTTGTAGACTAAACTAAACTATGGGGGCCTCTTTTTTAAGTTGAACAGTGTATAATGGTATTGCAGTCCAAACGAGAGAGGACTGGATTATAGTTCTGAATAACTTTCTGTTAAAGATTAATTTTCCATATACGCTCGAAGGTTGTACCGTGGGAATACGAAATGGAAATTTTGTAGCGTATGAAAAACGCCGTGCCTGACAGGGATTCGAAAAGGATCTCAAGATAAAAGAACGAAAGGGCTACCACACCGTCACGGAAATCGGCATTCTGGACACGTATTTCCATATCGTATGAAAGAGTGAACGGTGAACAGTTCAAAAAGTGTCAATCTTATTCTTCATGTTAATCTAGGAATAAAATTGTTCTTCTTACATAAAAAAGTGTTTACAGAGCGTGTTATACACGAGTATAAAAACCACTCGCAGCAGAATAACTAATCGCTTCATCCGTGTATCCGAAACATACTCACCAGTACCAGTAAGATGTTCCCTATATTTTAAAAAAATCATTTTCTTTTTCATTACAATACAGTATAAAATAATATAAACGTATTTTAAAGGGATCGGTTAGTTAATTATTTTACAAAACGATTAACAAACGTTAAGTTTTTTCATCTTTTTTATAACTATTCATTAGTTGCACGTCACTTCATAAAAAGGTACATTCATTAGCATCATTAACACCGATAATTAAACTCAAACTTCATTGTGACAAAAAACAACACGAGGAACGAAGATAATAATTTAAAAAAACTATTACTGTCTTTTATTACCTTCTGTTATAGGAAGCAGGAAGGGGGGGTCGGTTTTTTCCTATAACAGGCACACAAGACCTACATCTTAGTATAAAATACAGTTTAAAAGCCGAGATATAAGAAAACCAAGCTGATAAAGCGCCAAACAGACGCGTTAAAAAGTATTTACGAGCAAGAATCCGGCAGACAGCATTCTGTCTTCTATCTTTTCTCGAATCGGCAACAATAAGTGTTACGCGTTAGCGTACGTGCGCGTGTAGATTTGTGTGAGTAAGCGCGAACAGTTCGACCCGTAACTGCTAATTACATCAAATCTTAAGCCGTGTTAATTAATTGCCTGAAACTTGACTAGACTGTTAACAACCGAGCGATAAAAACACGACCGAGAGAAAAGGATATAGTGAAATTAAATACTGTTGTTAAAGAAACGTAGTCCTCGTTTTCTATATATGATGGAAAGGAGGGTTGATGGGAGGAAGAAAGAGAGAGTATGCAAAATGAAGGCATTTCTTGGCTACCGATCGATTTTTGACATCCTTATTTTTATGAGTTTATATAAAAATAAATTAAGATTTAATAAAGATAAACAATTAATATTATAATAATAAAATTATAGAAATTACTTTGACCGATATCTATCATTGGTTAAAAATGAAGTAAAATTTGTAGGTCGTATAAACTGTGTTCATAGGAAAGGAAATCAGTGCCCAAATCATTATAAAAAAGTAACTAGTATGTATAATTATTATTTTCTGATATATGTGTAGGCAATTCGAGTAACACAAATTCTTTTGATAGAACGTAGTCGTATCGCTAATAATTTTGTTTTAAATTAAAACAATTGAGTTCAACAAAGAAATTAAATTAATAGAATAAAATTTAACAAACAAAACTAAATTTTCGATAATAATGTTACTTTATTAGTAAAACCGTTAAGGACCTTTTGCAGGGACACGAAACGTGATTGTCGAAAAGATACTACCCATACTATATATAAACGTGCAAATTATTCCGAACACAGGGAATTTTTTGTTTATCTCTAGTTGTGGCTATAATGCTTGACCACACCCATTCTTTAAGTTGTCTGTGTAATGTGAGATTATTCTGTGGTTACAAACCGATTTTCATGTAATAAATAGTGTATTTTGAAAATTTATTTCATTTTTATTAAAAAATCATATTTTCGTATTTTTTTTATTCTGCGTCTTGAGTATATAAAAATAGACATAGCCACGAAAAACCGTCGGAAAATTGTTTCTCTTTCAGAGCGTACCAGTATAACACAATAACAAATAGCTTCTGAATGTGGTGTTGGACTAGGGACAGTAAATGCTATTTTACAACGATTTGCTATTTTAAAACAATTTAAAGCAACCGGTTCCTTTTCACCTCAAAGAAAAGACAAATGAGGCCGTAAAAGAAAAATCTACTCCTCCAACACAGGACAATTATTTGAGTAAAGGAAAAGTTAATTCAAAATTACCTGCTGCGGACTTAAAATCGCGAATTAGCAGCCAATGGAACAGATTTACACGTGACAACTTTTAAGACACAGACTTCTTGCAGCTACACGGAAAACTAGTCGGCCAGCAAAAAAAAGTAGCTTTTAACACTGGCAATGTGCAAAAAAAAGGCTTTTGTGGACCAAAGAACATTCTAACTGGACCAAATAAGACTGGAAAAATGTTACATTTTCCGAAGAATCACAGTTTTTTTATGTTCAGAGGCAAAGACTTCCGTGCGTTACAAAAGCATCAAATGAAAATACATCACCGACTCGTATCCAATAATCAGTTAAAACATCTCACAAGACAACGGAGTGATCTGACAAGATTTGGCGCCATGTCCCATAATGCTAAAAAATTGGAAAATATTTTTTAAAGAACGAAACGTTAAAGTACTTCCGTGGCCAGACAACTCCCCAAACCTAAACCCGATTGAAAATCTTTGGGCGATAATCAAAAAACGACTCTCAAAAATAAATCTTACCACAAAAATTGACCTCATTAAAGTAATACTATCGGTGTGGTTTCACGATGAATAAATAAAAAAATGTACATTGTTGTTACCAAATCGTGTACGTGAAGTGATTAAGAATAGAGGAAGGCATATTAATTACTAGATATTCACAAATTGTACAGGTAGGATTTTTTCTAAATAAGATTCCTTTTTATTAAATAACAACTGTGTTCGGATTAATTTACACGTTACTGTATACGACGCATACTGTATAGAAAAAAAAACTCAAGTAAGCTGTGATAAAGAATCGCCGCCCTTCTCAACAGCTGTACTGGTCGCTATTTTGGAACGGAAAATTTTATGAAAAATACTACTACACTTGTAATCCGCCTAACACCAAGGTAAATTACTTCAAGATTTCATAAAATTTGAAACCGCATTCCCAACAACCTCATTATACCAACAAACAGAAGAATTACCAAAAACTCAAGTTAACAAACAGGGCCTCGCTTCATTAGATCGATAAGCATTGAAAAAAGCGCACATAAAAAAATTACCGAAAATGTAAGTTTTGGTACATGTTACTGATAAATCGATATTAAGTGTAAAAAATTGTACAATTAAAAACATTTTTAAGGTCAAACTTTTAAATTTCTTTGAATTAAAAAATTTACTTCCTCAAACGTAGGGATCTAGGTCCACTATTTTAATTTTACTTTAGTGTAGAAATAAAATTAACATCCGTTCTAGTGTAGTCATTAGTGTAAGTAAAAACGTTTTTACTTCTCACGAAATATCAAAGGAAACGAGTGCAGTATTATTAAAGTTATAATATGTTTCGTTTCACGATCTTAATGATTTGTAAGATTATCCGACTGGACAGTAAAATTTTTAAAAGTTCAGGTACAAAGCTCAAGCAAAATTTGAACGGTTAAAAAAACTAACGATTCCACGTTTTAAATATATATAAAACTTTTTAATATATAAGATCAAACTAATCTTTTTTCAAAATCCTGCCAAAGATAATTTAAGAAAAATATATATTTACGCTACAGATTTTCTCAAATTTCAAAATGAAAAAGAGGGAAAACTTAATTAAAGGATAGAAACTAAATATAGACTAAAAATAACGAAAAATGATTTTATATACATATTCACACACACACACACGCATATGTGCTACTAGAATAATAAAAGGGTATGCTTTTAAGACAAACAAAAATTAAAAATTAGAGGAAAAGCGCAAAAAAACAATTATAAATAAAAAATAAAAGGGCGTGGTAAGGGAGAAGTGGATGACATGAAACGAAGAAGAAAAGATAGAAATAGACAAAGACAGGGGGTATAAGAGCGAGTGAGAAATGTTTCATATATATATTTTATATCGAAGAACTGAGAATATCTCGAAGAGAGAATGTCAGAAGTTGGGACAACAGAACGAGTAACTTTTTGAACTTAGTAAGTTGCAAGAGAAGCAGCTTTCCAAGTTGAGCAGACAAGCGAAGACGCCCCCTATCTTGGAATTATTCATAGCAATCCCCTCTTAAAATACACACACACACACACACACACACACACCCATAACTTGTATCTACAGGCAAGCAGACAACACATCGGATTATTACTATCAAACAGTAAACTGAATATTCTTAACAGTATAATACTATTCTATATATTGTATAAAACTAGTTAGTATTATAATTAAATATAATTTATTTGAATCGGACTGCGTATAATTGTACGGCACGGTTAAAAAAAGGTTGCACGTAAAATACATCGTACACCTACATCTAGAAATTCAGGGTAATTAAATCAATAGTGAATAAATAAAAAGGAGCAAATAAATTAAAGCACAGTAAACAAGAAACTCATTTATAATCTAAAATATTAACGATTTAATTTTATCGAAAAACCTGATATAACTATGTAATTTGTGATTTAGCGGTGAGTTTCAAGGTAATAAATTCAATTCAATAATAAAGTTAATAAAGTCGATGTTAATTTCATTTTAATCTGTGCAATATTATTCTGTACAAATTTTATTTCATTACTGGAACAGTTAAAAAAAAGAAAAACTGGAAAAATTAAAGAAAACCATCCTTTTTCACGGTTTTTTAATCTAACTTCAATTTAAACCTATAAGAAATTCACATTCAAAAAATAGGTCCGAATAATTATCCAGTAGCAATCAAATTAACTTCGAAATAACCGATCTTTTCTCATTAACCTACTTCATTATGGACAGCTTCAAATTTCTGTTTGTACATGAAAACTAAAACACGAAGGATTATGTATTTACATACAATTATCATCAACCTGTTATTGATTTATTCCTTTTCAAGAAGTAAGATAGACTCTGACAATCCTCCGAACGAATCATCCCACTGGTGTAACATTCAGGAAGAATATCAGCAAAAGATTTCAAGGGAGAATAATTAAACAGATGCAAATTAAATAAAAAAATTGTAGCGAATATTATATAAAATTTGAAACGTTTCTTATATTAATCTTTTTTATTTTTATCGTATAAAACTTAATTTTTTTAACACCCAAAATTAAAGCAAAACAATTTGAAATAACTTTCATAGAAAATATCGACTGATAATTCCTTTCCTGCAGACAAATAAAAAGTGAGGAAAATGCCCGGAAGAAGTTACTCGATTAAAAAAACAAGAAAAAATAATTATATCCTTCAATACAAAAAAGTATTTGATATTTAGGATTATGTTCGATTAAGGTAGGTTTTTTGTGATTAATGTATTTCTTCAATCGAGAGAAAAAACAAACATTACGCAGAAACAGACCTTTATATTATATTAGAGAGAAAAACGTTACGAGATGCTGTTAAGACCAATACGCTGATGTAGAAGGAAGTCGATAGAAATGCCCTATAGGAGAACAAGAACCACCCGTAGATAAACGAAATCGAAAAAAATATTCTGGACGAAATAATAATTTGTTCAAGTAGCCTAGCCAGCGTTCCTTAGCAATCTTACAGAGGCTTATTTACAAGGTTTATTTTTATTTCTTATTAAAAGTTTCTTCTAAAAATCGTTTTTTGATGATTTATATTCGCATAATAATATTATATTTTTATGCAGACCATTTTTTTAAGTTGAATGATACAGCGAGATAAAATTTATCTCAAACATATGCTCGAACCAGATGTAAGGCGGTGGAATCGTCACAAATATCTTTATGCAACTATCATTGTACTGTGTACAATTACCGCGCATAACCGCGTATTACATACTTTGGAAGTAAGGCGAAATAAAATTAAACTAGAAGTTAATCCCAAAACGTAATATTTGCATTTATAAAGAGAAAATGTTTAATTAGTTGGTGAGGTTTTTAAAATACAAACCCCTTAAAATATTCTTCAAGAATATTATTATGATAAACAAAAAATAAAAACACGATCAATTATCTAAGTATAAAATCTTAAGTAAACGATTACGGACTTCAATTACAACCTAAACTTATCTTTTCTTTTTTTTCTGTTTAGTTTCCGGGAATCACCGTCCAGGTATTACTTTAGAGGATGATACGTATGAGTGTAAATGAAGTATAGTCTTGTACAGTCTCGGTTCGACCGTTCCTAAGATGTGTGGTTAATTGAAACCCAACCACCAAAGAACACCGGTATCCACGATCTAGAATTCAAATCCGTGTAAAAATAACTTCCTTTACTAGGACTTTACTAGAACGCTGGAACTCCCGACTTCCAAATCAGCTGATTTGGGAAGATGCGTTCACCACTAGACCAACTCGGTGGGCCTTAATATACCATCTACACGAAATGAAATTCGCTCGTTCACTGTCCTCCTCGCAGAATTCTCTCGGTGACCGACGTCTCGCAGACTCTCCTCGCTGAACTGACGTCTCGCAGCCTCTCCTCGCGGAACTAACGTCGTAACGTATCCCTAGACTGGTTCGCAGAACTGATTTTTAACCGGTTTTCCCAGGAGTATTTATACGCCTGTCTTCTTTACCTGTCGGACCGGACCCAAGAAGCGTGAAATTATCGACCGAGCACTTTCGTTCCATGCATTCCTTGCGTTGGTCAGGTAAAAACATTTTCCTTGCTCACGGTAAAAACATTTATTCATTGTGTGTCAACGGGCAGTATTACAAAAGACGATTATTAAAGATCTGTTACCTTTACTAAAAGGGTTTCTTTTAGTCCCTTTCGGGATTCCTCCCGTTATTATATTATCGACTACTTTTTTCTTAATTGGTAGGAATCCGTTAATCAAGTCCGCTATACCGGTTTTGTTGCAATATATACAGCTTCAGGGCTCAAAACATAACAAAAAAAACTCCACTGGGCGCCTTTATGAAAAAATGATCGAAGTAAAAAGCTTATCATCACCGCGCCACTTCTCGAGTCGGCTGTGAGAAACGTATAAAACAATACTCCAGCAGTTTAATCGGTTTAAGGAAACAGGTAGCTTCTTAAAGGGGAAGTCACCAGCCATGCCGTCCGTGTCCGAACAGAATGCGGAACGGATCCGAGCTCTTCTTGTACGCGTAATCCAAAAAATCATTAACAAGGCACAGTTTAGAGTTAGGAATAACAAAGTTTACAAAGCGTAAGACACTTAGAGTACGTGCGGATATGATAAAAAGTTTTATATGAAATCAAACCCGATGACAAAGAGAAAAGATTGGAGTTTGCAGCTTTAACGCTTAACAACATCGATGAAAATGTGGACTACCTGAAAAAATTCATGTTTTCAAATGAGGCGAATACCATATTAGCGAGTCAATAAGTCCAGATCACGCGACGCTTACCAATGAACGACCGCATTGCGAACTCGTCCATTTTTATAGAAAGCGTAATTAACGGAGATATTTTCTGTGATACGCTCGAACACAGATCGGCGATATCGAAGAAGAAAACGGATAAACTTTCTACCTAATGCGCTCCGCCGCATTACAACGATCGTTTCCGCGCCGCATTAAATATTCGGTTTCAAAACCGGTGGATCGGTTGGCCACCAAGGAGCCCAGGCATGAACCCGCTACATTTATTTTTGTGTTAACATGTGAAAAACATTGTTTATTCGAAGAAAATCCTTGACATCAACCGCCGCTTACGGGAGAGGATTGTTGCGGGAGTAGTATCCATTACACACAACACGCTGTGAGAATGTGCTGGATTATCGTCTGGACGTGTGCAGGACAACGGGATAACGGGACAACGGGTGCACATATCGAAGTTTATTAAACACCAAAAAAAATTCAGAATTTACCCTTTAATTTATATCTATTCATGTAAGTAATACTTTAAATATAATGCTGTTTAAATAATACTTGAATCCGTGGAGTTCTTTTATAAACACTGTATATTCGCTAAAAATATTACGTCATCATTTGATTTCTGATTAAAGATAGTCGTGTTTAATCAGCCGATCGATTAATCGTCGTAACTAATTTCACACTTTGTTACGGTTTATTCAAAATTATTATGTAGTAAGATCAAAATATAAAACGTTTAAAACTTTAGATATTTTAAATCTACGGACTGTTTATTACAATTGAAAAATGTAATCTTAAATCCTTTTCCCTGAAGTATTTAAACTTCGGGAAAAGTTTTTAAACGCTTTTTATTTTCTCTGCAGATCCTCTTTAACTGTCGATAAACTGCCGGAATAATGTGCTGATCTTTTTGTAGCCGTTTTAACAGCGGCAAATAAATATGATTTCTTGATCCTTGATCGTCCTTTTTCATCGGCAAATGACGCATAAATTTCACAACTTTCAGAATGAATTTCTTTGTTGGAGAAGACATTTTATATTAAAATATTGTAAATTAAAACAGTATATATATATATATATATATATATATATATATATATATATATATATATATAATTAATAAAGTAATAATTTAACGAGCGTTAACGCAGGAATCGATACGTCAAGCATTTAAAATAACAAATAAATAAAAAATATTGCTTTATCAATGATTAACAGATTAACTAATGTTTTCAAGAACCGAGATACCAGACAAAGAGTACAACAAAGCCAACGTACTTTATTCCTTCTCACCGATTCGTCGGACGACAGGAGTCAAGAACCGGCTCGGCTATAGTATAACGTCACAGTATTCGTAGCGACGACCTAAAAAAACTTCCAAACCGCATCTATTTTTCATTTTTTATCTCATCATTTGCCTAATTACTTACGAAACGATATTTCAATCGTTTGGTCCTATACTTTAAAATTACGACCTTACTTTAATGTAGAGCGTAGCCTAGACTATAAATCAGAACGGGGGAATTAAAACCGTAAATGATACTGTTATATCCAATTAGCCGACGGGAAAAACGGTAACAAAAAAACAAACTATATAGAAATTCAAATAATCAGAATCAAAAAACAAATCTTCATTCCCCTGACGAAAAATAATTAACCTTTGAACTTCGAAAAATAAATATGTAACAAATTTTGCGATCCGATTAGAGGATGAGCCGAAGTAGCATCTTCAAACAAGCGTCCGTATAGTTTGATCCGTGAAAAGATAATTTATATCGACGAATAATTTATTTTAAGAAAAATTTAATTTTTCTTTTCCGATCTCTTTCCGTATCCTTAAAGACGTTCGGATCTTATAATATTTCACGTTCGATCGTGTCCAGTTACGGTAGTAAGATGAATTACCGATATTCGTCGCATTTAATCGTTCGTACATCCAGTTTAAAAAAAAACGGTCGAAATCATTCCAAACGAAGAATATTTCGCCCGATATCCGAATAGAAATTACAACAATTTAACGTTCCTCGCAGCTCTCCTCCTCGTTTACAATCGATTAAAAATTTACGTAATTAGATTACAAAAGAGAATCGACAATAGATTTATTTCCCGGAAGGAGCGAAGTAACCTACGTTCAAGGGAAAAATCGACTGAAAATTTTTTAATAATAAAAAAAAAAGATACCATTTTTCCTTTTTAATCGAGATTTGATTTATTATACAGAATTATTACAAATGAAATATACACTTTTGATAGCTTAGGAGTTTTTTAAAGTTTATGTATGCATATCTGCTCTGCTACTAATTTCACCGATTGATGTGTCATGTTATCAGTCAGGCAAGATGGACGCTACTGCAGTAGAGAAAGCTTTTTGTGTGCTGGAATTAGCCTAAACAAATTCGGTTACTGTCGTGCAGCGACGTTTCACAACAAAATACGGTAAATCACACCGACAAGAAAATCAATCTACGACTGGAATAAACGGTTTCAAAACACAGGGTATCTGCGTAAAAAGAAAAGTGCTGGAAGACCTCCTTGTTTCAGAAGAACAAATCGATCGTGTGGGTGATATGTAGAGACGGGATTATATGCAACATAAAAAGCTTGAAATGTGAATGAAAATGCTTAAAATATGCATGAAAAGTGTCAAAATATGCAACTTTAAATAATAAAAAAACAGTAATTTTCAGTTTTGTTATTTAAAAATCGGCATACAATTAATGAGTAGTTCAATAACATATCGATAAATTCGATAATTAACGGTTATTTAACATTTTGTTACTTTCGTATACAATCAAAATCAGAGGTACTGTTCCGAGGCTCTAAGAGCCGTGCAGCTAATAGGTTTGGCCGGCTACAACGTAAGATTTCATTTATTAACAAGGTACCTTGTCGAAAAATATTGTAAATATAGCGAAAATATGCATCATCACTAGCTTTTCAACCGGTGAGAATGGGATTAATATGCAAATACATATAATCCGGTCTCTAGTGATGAGTATCAACGTAAACCAGGCGAATCAACTAGATCGGCGAGTTTAGCAATTCCTCTGCCGACTGTGTGGAAAATCCTGTGGAAACATTTGAAAATTACACCTTATAAATTACAGTCGGTACAAAGTTTAAATGTCGTCGATAAAATCTTACGTAATACATTTTTGTGTGGAAATGCAGGAACATGTTGAAAATGACGATGGATTTTTTCATCGTCTAATTTTCGGTGTTTCACATCAGTGGAAAAGTTAATAAACATAATGTAAGTACACGGGGTACAAAAACCCAAGAGAAAGATTACAACACACACTCGATTCCCCTAAAATGAACGTACTTTGCGCTGTATCTCGTGAAAGGGCGAACGGGGCCGTTTTTTTTTTTGTTCACCAAGCGACAGTAACCGGAGTAATTTATCTGGACATTTTAAGCGAACGGTTAACGCGCCTCAACTCGAAAAAAACTTCGTTTTTGTACAAGATGGAGCTCCGCCTCACTGGCACTTACAGGTCAGAAATTATTAACGCCTTTCCAGAACGCGGATCGGCCGTGCAAGCAAGGAAAACATGGTGTTTAAGCGTTGGCCACCACGTAGTCCAGACTTAACGCCTTGCGACTACTGTTTATAGGGTTATGTAAAAAAAAAAAACAAGGATTTTGTACCGCCCTTCCTGTTGATATCGACGACTTAAAACGACGCATCACAAATGCTGTTGGTACCGTTGACAGGCATATGCTTCCACGTATTTGGGACGGATTCGACTACCGTGTTTGATTGTCGTGTTACAAACGGTGCACACATTGAACATTTATAAATAAAAACTTAAAGAATTCTTCTATATTATCGTGCAAGTAATCATCTATCTTAACTCCTAAAAAATAAATCTTTAATAAGCTATCGAAAGTGTATATGTCGTTTGTTATCTCTGTACTTTTCCGTTCGTTCTTTATAGCGGTAATCTTATGATTAAAAAATATTAAAGCAACTTTATTCAAAACAAAAAAAAAAAAATGAAAGGACTAAAATAACAAAAACAATATATTTTTTCTAAAATCGAAAAACGTACTGTTACGATTAAAAAAAATAATAAAAAATATGAAAATTAATAATACTAAAGTAATCAAACGTACCAAAAGTTAAAACCGACAAAGCCCGGTTAAACGGACTGTACTCGAGTAAAAAACAAAAGATGGGAAAAAAAATTCTAGTAATAAGTAAGATTACGAAGGAAAATTAATAGGAAGGGGGGAATCGGAGGAAATAATATAGAAGGGGGAACGGGACGAGTAAATGATAGACCGGGGGGCTGGTAGAGGCGTTCCTGGAATGGGTGGAGCGGAGCGGAACCCCGCCCTACGGTATACCGGAGTTGTCATCTTTACGAGCACAGCACACAGCACCGGCAAGCGCCCGCGTTCTGTGCGACCTAGGCGAGAACGGTCGGAAAACGGGAGAACGAAGAAACAGCCTCGCTTCCGTGTACAGCTCGACGGAATTTAACACACAATTCATGCGATAACTAAATTTAGTAAACCGTGTATTATTTATACGTTATAGAGTTTATACAGACACCCAGAAAGAACATTTAACTACACATAACATACATCGAAATTATATATATATATATATGTACACAAGGTACTATAAGAAACACAATTAATAACAACTTTTAAATATTAACACGTTGAAACGAACTGATATTAAAAAAACCCACAAATGAAAACAAAAGTAACCGAGGCCATTTCACGTTATTTATATTAATCCTAACAAACCGCTTCCAAAATTCTTAACATCTATAAATTTCATTATTTGTTATTAACCATATGAGTACAACAAAAATAAACAAACAATGATTAAATTAATATATAGATCGACAACAAAAACTTAGCAAATAAAAATCATTAATTTTTTTTTTAACACACACACACACACACACGCACACACACACACACACACACATATATATATATATATATCATTCATACCACACTACCAATAAGCAAAACCATACGACATGGTAAATGTCAAATCACAAATGAAAACCAAAATATATAACAATTTTGATTGAATGAATTTTAAAAATTATAGAAATTTTAACTTATTTTGTAATCGTCAAAAAAAAAATTAATTAACAAAAAATAGCTTAAATATTCAAAAAACCACCGGAAAAATAAATACACGCAAATCACAAAAAAATAAAAGCAGAAAATGTTCGTACCAATCAAAATTTTCATTGAATTGTAAAGAAAATGAAACATATATCATAAATTATTAGTTAAATCAATAAATATTAAAATTTCTTATTCGAAGCGTAATAGTAAAAAAAAAAAAAAAAAACAGCTCCAACGTAGTACAAAAAAAAAACAAAATTCACTGTGAAAAAAACTAACTTAAATCATTTAGGCCTAAAATTTACTGTTAACAAGGCGAGCATATTGTGTAGCTTAATTAGACGTGAGAAACCCGCGTATTAAACTAAAAAAAAACGTATACGGATTACAAATAATAGGTTTGTAGACCGCACTCCCTACTAAATAAGAAAAAAAATAGACAACGATGTTGCTGAACACCTGTATAAAGATATGATTACGCCAAAAAAAAAAAAAACTGTTTACAAAAATTTTACATTAAAAGTAAAACCTGATGGCAATTTCGATTGCAAAACAATCATAATAATAAAACACTTTTGAAAATGTATAAAAAAAAGGATTGCATTGTATTAAAACAGATGAAGAAATAAAAAAATTGAAAAACTTTTTTATATTTGATGTTTCATCAAATAACATCAATACAGGTAAGTGGCTTAAAACTCGCTCATATTCAGAAAACGAAAAGAAGGTTTTAGTAGTTTACTTATTTCTGTTTGGTATATTTAGCGTAGATAAGAGCCACCACATTGACATTTTCCATTGACATTGCATTACAACAAAATAAATGTTTTTATTCGAAATTTTACTTAACGAAAAATTAATTACTACTAAAGTAATTAGGTTTATTAGTTATCCTTTTATGTAGCTGAAAGAAGGCCGTTTATTTTATCGGCTGTTGTATGTACAACCAGAACGAATTTATCTTTCTTAGGTAACGAATGATAGACGGTAGTTATCGGGAACACTTTTACCTGCGTCATCATGAAATTGATTTCAGTAAGTGAAATAGAAAAGGAATTGATTATAACTTTAATAATAGTTTTTCTATATATACATATTTTTGTGTAATAAACGCTGCCCGAACGTGAAGATGATAGATAATTCTACGTACAAATGACAACAGCGGAAAAACTATTTAATAAAATAAACTGAAACCGTATGACGCGTTAAAGTCGGAAATCCCGACATAGAAAATATCAACTCTTCGAAATGAATTTCTATTATTATATCTTTTGCTTATTTCGAAATTATGGATTCGCCTGAAACTTGTACCGTGGAAGTACAGCATACTCTGATAAGATTTTTACGTATTATCTGATGATGTAAAACCGAGAGAAATTCACTAGCAGTTGTTAAAACGTTATCGTAAAAAGTTTATTAACCCTGCGAATGTTTATCAGTCGATAGAACAGTTTATATCGGGCAGAGTAAATGTCAAAGATTTCATCGTAACGGAAGACCGGTGGAATATTCGACTCGCGCTTTGGAAATTCACATTAATAGATTTTAATTGCGACGACAGGCGCGTAAAATTAGAGAATCGCTGAAATTATTATCGGTTCTACAAATTCCATTACCTATATTAGCAATGATTGCGGTATAAGTACTGGTCAAAAACCGAAATGAACAGTATACGTATATAAATATTGAGGTGGGAAATTGTATTTTCCTTAAAATATTCGCAAATGTTTTTTAACCATTTTTTATTCACAAAACAGGATGTTTGTTCCCAAGTTCAAATCAAGATGGATATCTAATTACAATCAGGATTGTACTTCGGTTCAAAAGTACATGATTTTAATTAGTTCCAAGATCGGTATAGGATTACCAAATCATTACAAAACCTTCTTTTTTTTCTCCCGCAAAGAAAATTTGTTATAAAGGTTACCATCATTTTTTAAAGTATTATTCCGAGAAGATTTTAAATATATTTCAAGATCCAGTAAATATAGTTTATAGTGACCTCTAAGGGACCGACGATTTTAGGTCATTATAACCGATGTTTAGGTAGCTTAGTGATATTGCTTTAATATAACATCTACACGGGTATTGTAACACAGTAATAATCATTAAAAATAATCATTTATTTCCATAATAAAATAACATAACAAACAAAAATACGCAATAAAAAATACAAATATGATAGAGTAAAACAAGATACTGAAAGATTGTAAAAATTACTTTTTCTACAAAAAGTCTATTATTTTACTTTGTTTCGAACATTTTGTGTTTAATACAGTTTTTGAGGGTTCTTTTCTAAATCAAAATAAAGGCTCTTAGTTTTTCATTACAAACTTACGTAAAACTAAGAAACCGATACCGAAGCGATGTCCTTATTAGTTTCGCCATTCTCGAACCTCCTAAAAATGTGCGTCTTTTCCTCTATCGTGAACGTTTTAATTTAATCACTATCGAATGAATTACACAGGATTCGTAAAAACGTTTAAAATACTGTACCCGCACGATATAGTACGCTCACAGCACAAGATTAATAACAACTGAATGCGGCTGCTTAAGTTTATAAATAATGTGGTACAGAAAGAAGATAAGAAAAACAAGAACTATAGTGCACATGCAGGTTAAAAAGGAAAAGGTATTTTAACCGTCCAAATATTTCTGTGCCAACAATGTACAAATACTACGTTACTGATGAATCACTTCTGTCCGTCATTATAAACGATAAAATGTTGCATCGCAGTAGGAAAAATAAGTCACAATAACAGATATATCACTACAACCGATGTCATCGTAAATAATGTACATACGGTATTTATGCATTAACAGCATATTAAACCAACCAAGAGACAAGTTTTTGGTCGTTAAATTCTATATGTCGTTATATCCGATGTCAGTATAAACGATACTTACTGTATTTGCAAATACAAATCAACAAGGTATGCTAAAATGTTGAAATAATTTGAGAAAAAGATTAGGCTCAAAAATAATTTACAAAACTTTTATTTAATAATGTAAAACTAGATGGTGGTTTCGATTATTAAACGGTCAACAATAGTAAACATTAATGGAAAATCACAGGTAAGAAAGTAAGTAAATAAAAAAAAAAATAAAAAATTACGTTAAACAATATTTTTGAAATAATGCAAAACAATATTTTTAAAACAAAACATATACAATTTTCTCTTTCTTATATGTAATATAGATAACTTTAATATTTACATTAAAAAAAATAGAATATATGTGTTCTTTGTTTGTATCAACGAACGCTTAAAACTGAATAATTCGTTACGTCGATGTGAACGATTCTTTCGCTGAATTTTAAGGATGCTTTTAGATGTAGATTTATCGGGTTAACTCAATAAGGTTTAAACAATTAGCATATCGTATTTTGCAGCATATTTTTAACATCGTACATTTTTATTCGGCGACTACAACACGCCGTAATAAATAAGTAGCTGATTACAATAAGTTAAATTTAGAAAAAAGATTGAATTTTATATTTATTTATAAAAATCACGTATTGTTCTGAAAATATCGCATTCAAAAGGTAAAAACGATCTTTGTAGTAGTCGAATAACCTAATTTTTCATACCGACCGGTATATTAATACTATACTGTATATGTGTAATAATTAAAGTTATTTCAGTAAAAAATAATTAAAAAGCTTTATATTCCTTTGTTATCTTTGCATTCCGAATAAAAACAAAAAAATTACATAACTTTCCCTCATTATCTAAATTTCTGCCAGTTTTGAACGGGATCACGCATGAAAATATGTGTTCAAATGAACCCGAACGATTAATTAATTTCCAATGGAATATAAAAATTAACACGATTAGAGTATACCGCGATTTCAACTAAATCTTAACATGAAATAACTATCACTATGTCGTTCTCTTTTCCCCTTTGGGTGAATAGAAAGAAAGATTACTAATTAAATCCGCTATATAAGTTTACTATTTTTTTTCATTTTTAATTTACACATATCAAAATGTAAAAAAAAATTCAAGCGATGAATATTAAAGGTAATATGGCATTGCATACAACTAAAAAAATTTTTTTTTCTGATAATTCAAGTGAGGATTCCTTTCTGAATCTTGCACGAGCAATATGTTTTGTTTGTTTCCGTCGGGAACTCGGTGGAGAGGGGATGGTGATTCAAAACATTATCTACCTGCCTTAGAAAGAGTGATGGTGGAGAGGTAGTCATTTTTATTTTTCAATACAGGACCGTTGAACTTCCATACACTGTCTCCATTTAGCCTGTACAGAGGTTAACCTACAGTAAAAAGAATTTTTACCTTGCTCCTCAAACTACTCTGAAAAACCTGCTTTCAATTCATCATCGTTGTGAAAATGTCTGCCCCGAAGATTTTTCTTGATGTTTCTGAACAGGAAAAATCACTGGGGGCCAGGTCCGGACTTCTTGGGAAGGTGAGTAAGTTCTTTAAATCCACACTCCCTCAAAGTTTGTTTTGCAACGTGTATTGAGTGGACTGGAGCATTGTCATGCAAATTCAAGACACCTTTGGTTAGGTTTCCTCCCAGTTTTTTATTTATTGCTGCCCGAAGCTTCTGAAGATTGAAGATATTCATCGTAGACATTACCAGCGATAGTCTGCTTGCGCTCCAGGTATTCAATCAACAAAATTCCCTCTCACTATCCCAAAATATTGCGGCAATGATCCTCCCATCCGATGGATGAGTCTTCAATTTTTTGGGTGTTGAGGATCCTTGTGTTTCCAGTGCATGAATTCTTGTTTCGTCTAGGATTCCAGTAATAAATCTATGTTTCATCACCGGTCACCAACCTGCTGAAAAAATCCGTAGGATTCATTTCACACAGCTGCAAGTTCTTCGCACTCAACTGCGCACGACACTATTTCTGATATGGTGCGATGTTCCGTGGGACCCGTCGGGAAATGACTTTTGTCATGTGTAAATTGTCATGAAGAACTGTTATAATCGTTCCCACAATCTGTAGAAAGTACTGTAACCCTAATGCGCCAGTCTTCCACTTTCTGGCAGATGTAGGGGACGGTTGCTTCCACACATCTTCCGTTACGGAGATCATTTTCGATGAATCCCTGCCCCGCTTAAATTCTTTGAACCAGAATTTCACTTGGTGTTGTGAAAGCGCATTATCCTACTATAGATGTCCTTCGGACATTTCCCTTCTTTGGTGAGAAACCTTACGATGTCTGATCGGTGCTCCAATTTCTGCAAATCCGTCGCTAAAGCCGGGTTACTAAATCGGGAGGACTACTGCATCAACAGTTGTAAAAGAAATTCAATCACAATTAGGTCGTAGCACACGCATTATGAACTACATATAGGTACCAAACACATCACAATATCTAACTCGCAACACCCCTAGGTAGATAGCTTTTTGAGTGCTCTTCGTATATGCTGTAGATCGAAAACAACCTTTTTAAATAATCTAAATCTTTTTAAATATAAAAAGATTTTTTAAAATTTTATTTGAAAAAAAATTAATTAAACGTTTAAAAAATCTTTTTTCAAACAGAGTCTTTTTTTGGGGGAATTTGGACCGAGTGGTCTCATCCAGGTAATAAATAAAATTTTTATTACGAGATAATTCATTTGTAACAGTACAGGGGAATTACATGTAAACAAATTAAAATATAAACTATTTATTAACATGGAATAACTTGTATACACTACATGAAACAGTTCATCGTTTAAATACAGGCTTATCGTACTCCGGCTTAAAAAATCATCACTACAAAAAAAAACATCTCTCTCGAAAAAAAAGTGGAACGGAAACATATTTAACAAAACGAAAATAAAATCTACCGGTTTTAAAAAGACACATAATAAAAATAATAATCTAAATTATGTATAGAATACCAGTCAATAATAATAAGATTTACAACCGGACATATATATTAAATAAACGGATTTTGACAAGCCATGCCAAAATTACACCCTAAAAATAAAGTTACATAGAATAGAAAAGTAGGCTACACATTCTCATAGAAAGTCACGACTTATAACGATAGTTATAAAGTATATAAATTTACTTTTAACAATAGAAAAGAATTTCTACTTCTATTGTATTTTTAGGGTTGTTAAGCGCCTTTGAAATACGTTAAGAAAAGAAGGGATGGTCGTCGACCGGTCGGATGGGTTTGGAATTTCAAATCATTGTTGTTCGCCTTAGCTCATAAATCTCAGCATTCATTTCTACCGTCGACTTACATGCTCTTACCGAACGTAACCGCCCGTCGACTAAGGGGTTAAAGGCAGACGAGAAGTGAAAGCGTCTAATCGTCGTTAACGCATACGAACACTTAGCCAACTACTCGTACACTTTTGTATATATTTTTAACTTTTATTTCCTTTCTTAACCGTAGATGTAATACCGGAAAGGAAAACACAAAATATATCTATTCAAAGACTGTGCAAAAGCGTATGAAAAAAGATATATGGAAAACTTTAACTATCGTATACGGTTAGCTTGGATTAAGACCAAGACCTCACGAATTTTATTATAACCTGCTTGCGCTTTGTGTATTCAATCGACAAAATTCCTTCACTATCCCAAAAAAATTGTGGCCATGATCTTCCCAGCCGATGGATGGGTCTTCAATTTTTTGGGTGTTGGGTATCCTTTGTGTCTCCAGTGCATGGACTCTTGTTTGGTCTGGGATCCCATTAATAAACCCATGTTTCATGACCGGCCATCGACCTGCTGAAAAAATCCGTAGCATTCCTGTCACACTGCTTTAAGTTCTCCGCACTCAACTGCGCACGACATTACTTCTGATGTGGTGTGAGGTTTCGTGGGACCCGTAGGGAACTGACTTTTATCATGTGTAAATGGTCATGAAGTATTGTTACAACGATTCCTTCGGACACCCCACAATCTGTAGCAAGTACTACAACCCTATCACGCATGTCTTCCATATCCAATCTGTCCGCTTTCTAGCAGATGTCGGATCCGGTTGCTTCCACAGGTCTTCCGTGTGGATATCATCTTCGATGGAGTCCCTGCCCCGCTTAAATTCTTTGGACCAGAATTTCACTTTGTACTGTGAAGGCGCATCATTCTTTGACTAACTTTAGCTCTCTCTTTTTGAGAAAATCTTCTTCCCTTATAACTCTTGGTTTTTTCTGAAAATTTTTAAAAAATTGCTTACTTCCTTTCTGAAATTATTTCGGTTAAAACTTTCTTTTTCGCTACGTATAATTCGTATACATCTTTTTCGATGTCTCAAAATCAGATTCATTTTATTTATTGTCCTCCACTACTTTTAAGTATCCGTAAAATCCTTAATTTTCTTTTGCTTATAGAGTCCCTTTTTTCAAATTTTCGGTATTATTTTCCTTCGATGTTAATATATTTTGATCTTTTTTTTTTATATTTAATCCTACAATGTTTCTTAAAATGTTCTTTTTTTTTAATTATTTTTTTCCAGTATCGATTCTTTGACTGTCTTCATCGTTTCTGCAGCATGTAAGAATTCTTATTTAAAAATTACGTTATAATGTTTAAATTTAGTGTCAAAAGAATGAAATTTTTGCTATATATTTTTTTAGTTGATAAATACAATTATAATTATAATAAAAAATAAACAAGAAATTGTAACCTGAATATTAGAAAAGTCAATAGAAATTGACTGCATTATTTATTTATTTGCGTTTAAATTAATGAAATCATCGGTTTAGCAGACTTATTTTAAAATATTACCATACGTTATTTAATAAGATATAAATATTTAACTTCAAAGTTTTCCAATCGGTTTCACTTTCTCAGAATTCTTAGATTCGATAAACAAAACTAAAATATAACGGAACTGACCTTAAGAGGCCGTTATGAAGCAACATAAATTTTTCTATTTTCCTTATGTGTAGGTTGCAATCTGGTCAACTACTGAACAATAAGCGACCTCCCTATGACTAAGTGAGGACGATATGTATGACGTATAAATGAGGTGTAGTCTTGTAAAGACTCAGGACGACCATTCCTGAACGCGTGGTTAATTGAACCCGAACTACCAACGTACCGTATCTACCAACGTACCGTATCTACCGTCTGCTATTATAATCCGTATAAAAAACTAATTTTTATTAGGATTTGAACTTCAGAATCTTCGACTTCGAAAATCGGTTGTTAAACAACTGATTTGCGACGACGAGTTAACAGTGAGGTGACATAACGACAAGATAAATATTTTGTAAAAATTACCGATAAAAAGAACAATAACTTTATGGTGCGTTATACTACGAGTATATAATTATTACACAAATACATTAATGTTCAACACTAAATTATTATTAATATATGAAAAATATGCTTACTAAATCGCCGTATATTTCACGTTAAACATTCAACTCACCTGAAACAGAAAAAAAAATCAATAAAATATTAGTCAAATTCGTATTTGTAAGTATTAGTTAATTTCGTAAAGATTGATCGATTTACTCGTAAATAGTACGAAAAACAAAAAATTCTTGATTTCTTCACGTGCAATTATTCACAAAGACAATTACAATATATATTAATATCATATATTTTATTTGATCGTGGCTATAGTCACAAAAAATCCTGCAAGTTCTACGCCCAATTTTAATTACAATCATGTAATATTTTAAATACTATTTGAATTACCCGATGAAGGATGAGGCGGCTCTTTTTATCATTTCTTTTCAAGGTAATTGAAAAAAAATTAATTAAAAGGAATTCAATTTTGTTTTAATAGATTCTCTATTAAATTTTTTCTTTCAAAAATAAATCATCATCGCAAGGATTACAATTAAAAAATTTAAACATAGTTTTATTGGAATAAAGTAACAAAAAAATTTACATTCGAAAACGATTTACAGAAACTTTTACTTAAAATTGAAACTTAGATGGTAATTTCAATCTCTAAAACAACCATCAATGGTAGAGTAACTGCGTAAATATTACAAATAGAATTTAATTAATTAATTAAAAAAGTTAAAACACAATTACAATAAAAAAAATTAACGTACAAGTACATAGTAGTAACAAACTTAAAATAATACTACAACTATTTGTGGCATAATAGAAATTTATCTCTTTAAAAATTATGCCGTTCTCTGATTAAAATTTTCATAAAATCAATCGAATAAAAGTGCTTAAAAAGCTACACAAGTTACATACTAAACTTCATTTTATAGGATAAACAAATCCTAACATATAAATAAATCCAAAAGTAGGCCGAATTAAATACTCATATAAAACGGAATTATCGTTTAACGACTATCTTTTATTTTTAGAATAACGGTATCCTCTCAGAACAAGAGAAATAAAAATCGTTCTATATTTGATCAATCTTTAATATAATTCAACAATCGGGAATGTAGGAAAAAAGTTCATTCGCTTAACTATAATAATCCTACCCTACTAAACGTCATTTATATGTATGTGTGTGCGTCCCCCACAGCTTAGCACCGGAATGTACCGATCACTAGAGGAAAATCCCGACTCGTTAGTACATCACGTTTCGTGGTGGTCAGGTGTATACGTTATTATACATCAATATACCGTGTATATATATAAATAAATATATATATATATACATCGAAGTTTTGGGAAAATTTAGTACTTTTTACCCGGATCCGAATTTTCGGAAGAAAATCGCAAATATCTCGAAAACGGTCAGTCCTAGCGCTCTGAAAAAATTTATTCGACCCCCTCATCGACACTTCATCGGCTCAAAGTAATACCCGTCGGATGACAATATTTTCAAGTGCCCCCGGGGCGCCGTTCGGAAATGTGAGAAAGGGTGCTACGGGGTTCCGTAATATTTCGGTAACCGCTCGTCCGATTTTCACGATTCAAACGGCGTATGTATCAGTAGGTCGAGCGCTGACTGTTTAATGCATCGGGTACAATCTTGATCCACCGGATCTTGGTTATCGGGAAATTAAATCGTTTAGCCCTGTTCTGGTTGCACTCAACCACCGTTTGTACCGATCCGATCCTTCACTAAATACGCTAAAACCTGTGCGCTAGCGTAGTAGTAAAGTATAAACTTATGAAGTCTAAAAAGTACAAAATAATAAATATATATAAAAAAAGCTTTTTAAAAAACACTCATATTAAATACACAAAAAAGTAGAAAATAAAAAATATGTAAAAAATTTTTTTTTTTAAATGCTACTCTTAAATTAAACGCACTAAAATGTAAAAAATAATTTTAGGACGGTATCTCAGAATGAATTTGACAACATATGATGATGATATGTAAGATTATGTGAAGATCACAGCTTCAGATTAAAAATTCGATTTTTTTGCCAATATTTTCTTACGCGTGATGAATGGCCTAAAGAGTGGCAATGGCCTAAAAAAAAGCAAAAAATCAAATTTCTAATTTTTAGCTATGACTTTCACATAATCATACATATCACAATCAAACCCTTGTCAAATCCATTCTGATACCGTCCTAAAATTATTTTTCACCTTTTAGTGCGTTTAATTTAAGAGTGGTTTTAAATATTTTTTATTTATTTATTTATGTGATTTATTTAACTATAACCAAAAAATGGGCACCGGAATTTACAGATTACTAGCGGAAAATCCCGATTCTTTGGTATTCATTTCTCGAGTTAAATTTCTATTTTAACTTTCGTTACATCAATTTACATCATTCAACAAAAAATATTTTTACACAAGAGGTAATCAATTTTGGACACCTAATAATCCCACTCCGAGACCACCCGCCAGGGCCTAGTTGTTGAAGGCAGGCCCTGCAGCTAATACTTGTATAAGCGTATACATATAAAAAGGAAAGTAATGAAAAAAAAGCTACGAATCCAAATGCAAAGGCTACAACCAGTTTGGCTAACGAATAATTAATTACATTTGAGTTTCGAGTTCATAATTTTGGGACAGTAAAAAAACAACAAAAAAAAAAATATATATATATATATAAAGGGAACAATAACAACCCTGTGATAAAACCCGAAAATCTGTAAATCGCAGTGTCTGCATGCATCTGAATGTTTAAATTTACATACAACCCGGTAACAGTTAGAAGATAAAAAAAGAAAAAAATTCTAGGCCCAAAAATCAAAGAACGGATTCGATTAATAAAAATCTAATGATGAAATTTACAAAAAACTGAAAAATATTTTACAAAGTATTAAAAAGCAATGATTATGTTTTTTATGGACACATTTTCTGAATGTAACCACATTCAACTTTTCTGAAGGTGCATTATTTTTCAACCAACCTCGTATTAATTTTTTTTTTAAATACATTTTCATAACTAAACGATGATAAAATCTACTATATTATTTTAATGATATTATTTTTATTATTATAAAGTGTTTAAACAAAAAAAAATGTGATAAAAATAATTATATTAAAAAATTATATATGTATATAACTAAAAATGTAAATGTTCGTTTGTTCCAAATCTTAAACTTCCGAAAGTTCTTCACCGATTGCTTTGAAATTTTTACACAACTATGCATTCGAATAGGTGCGTTTTTATATACCTGATACGTCACACCTGTGACAAATAAAAACATGTTTTCTTTTAAAAACAGCGTTATCTGTTGGACGTAAAAGCAACACACGCTGTACGAAACATTTTACGATTCCATTTCAGTGTTTCCGATATGTGTGTCCGCTATAGACTAAAAAACTACTGAACTGATTTACGGGCGAGGAAAAAGGGAGAATCGGAAAAGGGAAATAGGAAAAATTAAGAAGGTGAAAATGGAAAAAAATAAAAAACGGGAAAACGAAACGGAAAGAGGAAACAATAATATCCGGAAAATTTCCATCCGGTTTTTTTAGTTTTTTGGGTACGTTAGATGTAAAAATGTTAAGATCCGGCGAAAACCGCATACTCCCAAATCGAACCGATTACAATGCTTTCTCTTCTAGAGACCTCCTAGAATTTCTGATTTATCGCATCGTGATTTTTTCTTGTATGAATAAATCAAAAATATTGTTTCCCCGAAAAAAGTTACGAGACCAGAATCAAATAAAACAAAAGAATTAAGGAAGCGATTACAACTGTATATATATATATATATATATATATATATATATATATATATTTTTTTTTTTTTATTTTCATTTAATTAACCCCAAAAACCTCAACGTTCTTTCATGATGACCTGTATTACGATCGCACATTTTTTTAATATTTTACAATTTATTTTTAACAGCCAAATTATTTTAATTACTCTACGTAAAGATAAGGTTCAATACATTCCTTTTGTTGGTTGCTATCGAAATAATTGAAGTTTGTTCTCGACACAAAAATTTTGTTAATGATTAATACGATTATATCTAAATTGCTATATGTATTTCAGGATGATTAAAATTTTTTTATTTTTTATTCAGATGTTAGCAATTTAAATGTGTGTGCGTGTTCCGATGATAATTTAAGTACTATTATTTCATACAAATATTTTAATTAGTACGGATTGTATTAATCTATTTTGATCTACGTATTTCTTTATCCAGTATAATGATGACAACCGATTAAAAATGTAAAGGACGTAAATATAAATTATTATTACCTTATATCGAAATTAATTTACTTTCAATAAATTTGTTTTTCAGTGTATTTAGTAATTATTAATAATGATTAAAGCTCGCTACTACTACAAACAAACAACAGGTATACACGAAACGAATCAAAATGTTACTTAACAATACGCAACTTCTTTATCTTTACTATAATTTAATTATATTATTAATTACTTATCCTTATTTAACATTTATTTAATCTATTTCTCTTATAATATAATTACACCGAAATGAAAAAACATAATGAATTTTTGTTGTTTGTTAAAAATTTATAATTAAATTTGCACAGATAGAATATTATATAATTTTGTTACTTCTTCTTTATTTGTCATTCATTACTTGATTACTCCTTTAATTAACATAGTATATTATTTCTACGCAATGATGATCCCATTATAAATATAAAAAATCCGCTGGCATAACTTTCCAAGCTTTATCCTCGACAGATTTTTATTTTAAATAGATCACTGGTTTTTTAAAAATTAATGACATAATTATTAATATATATATATAATTTTATAAATTATATTAATTTAGAATTACAACTGAGAAAATGTGCTGTAAAAAAATGAGTTAGATTTGACCCGCTTCATCAAATGACGTTTTTACCTTAATAATTATCCAGTATTAAAAGTACAATCCAGAAAAAATTAAAATTCTTAGGGTGCCAATTGAACTTCTTGACCAGGTGTCGTTTTTATCAAAACATAAAATAAATATTAAAAATTAAATAACAAAACTGCCGAAAACAAACTGCTCTTTAACATAGGATAATTACTAATATAAGGAATTAAACCGCGTGCGGGTAACAATTTTGTATATAATTATTTTTTTTTAAAGTTTTTAAAGTATATATATATATATATATATATATATATATATATATATACACACACATACATATTTATATAGTCTATGACACTCCCGGTAACGTAAAGATTCCAACGCGGGGTCATACATCTAAATCGGTTCAGCAATGAGCTGCTATAGTGGAATAAACATACATACACCCTAAATACATTACATTCCTTTTTTGGGTAGTTACGTAATAATACCGAATTTAGAGTATAATCGCTAAAAAAAAATAAAATTTAATACAAAACGTTTGGTATCATTTGATCCATTTGGTCGACAGCCACTTCAGTAACACTTTTAGTTAGAACCGCAATTTTAAATATAAAGCGCATCAGAAATTATAAAAAATTCAATTTATTTATTTTTTTAAATTCTTAAATCGTGTCCTGTGGGACCTTCTTTAAAAAAAATTCAAGTCGTCTACAATAAAACTAAATACTAAATGGATTTTCAATATCAAAAATTAAAGTTTAAAAAAATTATATTTTAAGTACGGGTACCATTCATTCAGCTCCTTGATTTTGAGGGATTAAAAGTTAGTTTATTGGAATAATTAAATACTTCAACAATTTTTCCCGATTTGATTAATGTTATTTAACTAGGCTAAAAAAAAATTAATAAGAGACAAAAAAGGGAAAAAATCGGTAACGTGATGCCCTCTTGCCCGATGGGTTCGAAAATCAGGCCAAACCTGGTGTATATATATTCGAATCAATATATATATATATATATATATATATATATATAAATATATAAATCAGAAAAATCATATATATAAATATCAGAAAATATATATATTTTTTTTTCTGATTCGAATTAACAATTGTACGCATATTAACATGTTCATGATTTAATTTAATTTGTATTACATTGTTGAAAAATATATATAATTTAACGTGCGTACATGTCTACTGTATGATGTACAAAATATGAGTCTACAAATGATAGATCGAGACTAGACTAGAAGAGACAAGAGTGGACTGGCAGATTCAAGTGCTGAGCCTGCTTATGTAGTGTAGATGGAGCAAAGTGAATCGCCAGAAGCTGTGTGCGGTACGGAGCCGAGTAAACCGTCAGGAGCTGTGTGAATCATACGGAGCCGTGTGAATCGTCAGGAACTGTGTCTCAACATATTGTCCGCCGTAATTTACCATATCTTACGATAATATAAAACGATTGAATCCAACAAGCTTAGCGACTATGCCGTAACGTATGGTTGCGTGTTACGCACTAACAATTAATGAATAAAAACACAAGTTTAATAAAATACAAACAAATTATGTTGAAAAGAATGAAAAACTAATATTTAACATCACATAGTACCAAACAGCAGTGTTGCCTGAACAATATTAAAGCTCAATTTTTTACGGCGAAAACTATTATTCCTCCTTTTAATTTTATCCAAAATCTAATAGCATCAGTGAGCATTACAAAAAAAAAAAATTAAATCATTATCGTAGAATTTACATCGAACCAGTCCCGAAAGTATTAACAAAAATAAAGGCCAATAAATATAATTACATGACAGAAATTTCTATAACGTACTGTATTTTCTGAACAAAAGAGGTCTTCCAGACGTCCAAATTCGTAAAAATTCCGATGTCCAAAATTTTCTCACTCACCGCTGTACTTTCCCTTTATAGGTATGCTATATAACCGGAAAAGTAAAAGCCAATTTATAAAACCCGATGTATTAACGATCACTTCGATAATAAAAATTAGTATTCTAATAGAAAAAGATTTAAATGCGTAACTTTTTATTATCTCAAAATTTGAAGATTCTTAGCGAGAAATGTCAAATGAATGGTTTAAGCAATTAAATATATCAAATCCAAATAAGCATTAAATGGATCCGCATATTTTACTTTTCTCAGAGGTTGTTGTATTTATAACAGGTTATCTAATAATAGAGGAGGTATTATTTTAAATTAATTCAATGAGTTTTGGGATAAAAAAGTCACGTGTTAAATGTAAATTATAAATCATTTAAATTATTATTTTTTTAAATACAACGGAAATGACCGGCAAATCGAGTAGAACTAAAGAATTTTGTTTGTTTCATAAGTAAATAAACAAAATTTTAAATCAAAACCGGTCTTTTATTTAAATAAATTATAAACAATTTACGTAGGGAAAAAAGAGTAAAGCAGAGTAATAAAACGCAACATAAAGGAAAATAAAGAAGATATTTTTATTTAAATTAAATACTTTAATAAAAGCAAACCAAATATTGTATAAAATTGTGTCATTAAATTACCCTAATAAAATTAACGATGCATGGGCTAATAATAAATAAAATATAAAAAAGCGAGTTGGCAATGGCGAACATTTATGCAGAAAATAAATTTTCTTTTATCTAACAATGATTTAGTAATTTGAATATACTGTAAAGCGTTAAATGTGTATATTTTTCTGTAATGTTTAATGAAACACGTTTTATTGCCGATGAAATACGGACAACAGAAAAAAAGAAAACCGATGAAAAGAAAGTAATACAGAAACGAATTCGAGAAAGTTTAATAAAAAATGGAATGAAAAGAGATAAATTTTACAGAATTTGATAGAAAGGAGATAAACTGTGAATTAAGACATCCAAGGTAAGCGAATTTGTTTCTAAAGGTAAAGTACGTAATGAAAACAAAACTTACATGATGGCTCAGTTTGTACTATGTGGAGCTAATAGTTATATCACAAAATAAAAAATAAAAGAGAACTGCATGAAACCAGTTAGATAACTAATGACATTTTTATTATTTTTTTTTTAGTTATTATTTTTACCCACGACAGAACCGATATATGCGTTTTGGGAAAAAGGTTCTGTGTATGCTTATCTCATTTTCCTTAAAAACTACAGGACCGATTTCGATGCGGTTTTCGCATTACATAGGCACCACTTCAGAGCAGGTTCTTAAATTAGTTTTACGGTTATAGATCACCAGGGGGAGCTGCAGCAGCTGTGTTTCTCTAAAGCGGTTGCGCCGATTTTGATGCGGTTTTTTGTATTACACAGATATCATCTCAGAAGCCAGCCGGGCTGGTCTGGCGGTTAACTCGTCATCAGAAATCAGCTGATTTCGAAGTCTTGAGTTCTAAGGTTCAAATCCTAGTAAAGACAACAAGTTACTTTTATACGGATTTGAATACGATGATACCGGTGTTCTTTGGTGGTTGGATTTCAATTAACCTCAGATCTCCGGAACGGTTGACTTCAGACTGAAGAAGACTACACTTCATTTACATTTATACATATGATACACTGAAGTAATACCTTGCGTGTTTCCGGAGGCTAAACAGATAAAAAAGAGATATATCACCTCAGAGCAGGTTTTTTAAATTTTTTTTTAAATTAGTTTTACGGTTATAAATCGCCAGGGGTCGCTGCAGCATATCTATTTATATCTGCTGCAGCAGATATGTATCTTCAAAACGAGTATGTGGGTTATTTAAAATTGTATTTTGTTATAACTCTGGAATCAGTTAAAATAAATACACTTATGATAGAAATATCGTTTAAAAGCTCTCAATGAGAGCTTATTACTGCGGTTAAGAAAGAGTCCAAAATCTTATTTTTTGGGTTTTGGGCTTTTTGACACTTTTGGTACAGTCGAATGCAATCAAAAGGAGAGGTGCACAACTAGATGTTACAACAGTCCTATATCCAAAATTTTAACATCCTACGGCTAATGGTTTTTGAGTTATGCGAGATACAGACGTCACGTCGAAACTAGTCAAAATGGATTATTTCCGTTGAAATCTGAAAACCGAAATCCTTTGCGAACACAATATTTCCTTTACTTCGAACAACGAAGTAAAAATTAAAAATAAATCTCTGAAAGGAGGAGGAAGAAATAATCCTATGTCGACTGTAGTGTCAGTTTATTTTCAAATATCATATTAATTCCGGTTTGAAATTAAAACACACTTCGATTACAATCAGGATCTATTATAAAATTAATAATGCAAGCGCAGTTGTTTCCCCGATGACCTCGACTTTCTCGTATTTTCGTAATGCGAGAAGAAAATTGTAATACAAAGGTCTTTGAAATAATTGACAGGCAAATAGCAATAGCGGAAAAACTATTTAATATAGTAAATTGTAGCCACCTAACGTTCAAATCGGAACCGTTGATAAAGAAAATATAAGCTGTTGGAAAAGAATTTCCATAATAATTTCTTTTGCTTATTTCAAAATGTCGATCCCGTTTGAAACGTGTACCGTGAAAGAACAGAGTACTGCGATCAGATTTCTATCTTCTGAAGGTGTAAAACCGGCCGAAATTCATTACCGGATGTTGAAACGTATTAACGTGCACGTACTTATGAGTGGAACCAACAGTTTAAATCGGACGGAACAAGTATCACCGATTTTCATTGTAATGGAAGACCTGTGGAAGTTTTGACTGCCAAAGAATCGTAAGATCATTAATGCGAAAACGCATTAATGATCTTATTTGCGAGGGCAGACGTATAAAAATTTGGAAAATCGCTAAAGTCTGTAGAACGCGTTCAGGCACTGTCCATTTCATTATCCCTGACAATCTGAATTACCGCAAAACCTATTAGATTTGGGTACCGAGAAGGTCAAATCAAAATCGCATTTGTACGGAATTTAAACGAAGGTTTTAACGGAAGGTGATGCTTTTTTTTAAATAATAGCTTGTGGTTAAACTTTGATGATCATTAAAGCCGAAATCCGAACGTCAGATTATAGAATGGAAACATCCGAGTAGGCTCACCAGGAAAACATTCAAAATCTATTCTTACTAGAAGGTAAATCGATGTTAATGGTTTTTTAGGACTCTAAAAGGGCAATGTATTGCGATTATTTGGAAGATCAACGCGCAATCAACAGCGAGTACCGTTGTGACGTGCTAGCAAATAAAGTGAAACTCACCGTAAGAAAACGCCCCGGGTCTCTTTCAGTGGGCGTAATTCTTATGCACAAAAAACACGGGAAGCTCTTCAAAAGTCGGGTCGGGAGGTGTTGCCACAAGCATCGTACAGTCCTTCAGTTTTTTGTTTCGCTTCAAAGTGTTTTTAACCGGTAACGAGTTCGGCAATAATTACCGGTATCAAGAACGATTCAGACATCGAGGTGAAAAATCCTTTACTTGAAATAGAAAACTCACATGAAGATGGGTAAATACCTAAATGTCGCCGGGGATTATGTCGAAAAGTAGCGTTACTTTTATACCGTCAATGAATAGAAATAATTTTTATACGGTTATTTGTCTCTTTAATTATTGAAAGTCGCTTGTAATTAGCTAATGCGGTTAAGTTTTTCATGAAGCGGAAAAAATATTTTAATATAAGCTTATTCTCGACGGTTTCCGAACAAGTTTTCGTTACGATTTTTTTTCCTATCGCTTACAGTATCGTATCTCGCATATTATTTCTCTTTTCCCTAAACGTTTGAGGTATTATATTTTAGTCTACCTACCTTGTGTTATTTTTTTTAGGCTACAGCCTACGTACATATAATACATAGAGAATGTTTGTAACGTTTTATATTATTCGGTTTGGACAGGTGTCCCTATTATATTATGTTCTTTATTCGTTCCCTTTGTCTCTTTCTTTTTTTGAAATTTATATTTGTTTATATCTTTATTTATGCTGCATCGTGTGTGTTTATGAAACTTTGTTTTTTTCTTTCAGCGTTTTGTTTTATTTTAAAAATTAAAATAAAGTACTACGTGTGAATCTAATTAAATATAATATTTTATTATTTCGTTTTTTTTTTTTAACATTACCTATCTTTCATCTTTTAATTCTAAAAAAAATCGTAACTTCAAAGAAACCGTTTTCTTTTTTTTTCTTTTTTAAATAAAACATATTGATCTATTTTTAATAAAATATATTCTCAAAATCGTATTTTTGTTATCGATCATTTACGTTTTTCTCCTTTCTTAGTTTATGCTAGTTTAAATATTGTTTAATACTGAGCTTAATTCCTGGTCATTATTTTCTTGTTATTTGTTAATAGCTTTTTTGTTTTTCTTTACTCAGGCGTTTCGTATTTTATTTATTTATTTCACGGAAGTAACCCGTTGAATAATTTTTTACTCTAATGTTTTGCTAAAATTTATTCCAAACCTGTAAAAACAAAAAGTGCAAACGGTCCCTAATTATTTGAAATTTTCCTCAAATTATATTAATGGCCAGTAAAGTTTTTAAAACGTTTTATATATGAATGTTTTTTAAAAAAATAGGGATGTTTTCTACGTTTGAAATTAACAAAAAGTAGTCATTTCTTATTAAGAAAATTTATTTTTTTTCTGTAACGGTTTTACTATAATCCATCGAGGAATTCTAAAGCTGTCAAAAAAAAATTTTCACCGATAAGACATCATCGTTAAAAATGAATTTTTTTTTTATTTTTTACGCGTGTGCATTATTATACCTTTATTGTAAAGGTGAATTTCTCTTCAAGTAATGAATTCAATTTCTATATTATCCTGAATGAAACAGAGCGCGGGATGTATTACCTAGAATCTGGACTTGGACGTCTCGTTACCGGTTTCTTTCCAAAAAAGCAAGGACTATTTATTTAAAACTTTACAGTGTAACCGTACGGATTGACGAATTGCTTTCCGATACTTCTGGATCGTAGAAACTTTGAAACAAATTTTTGAGTGTTTCGTGTGATAGGAGCGCACGATTGTCCGTTTCTCTCTTCGTTTGTTCTCCTTTCTTTTTTTCTCGGTGTTTGGACCGGTATTAGTTTGGTTCGGTTAAAGAGTCCTGGCGTTTAAATATTATTACTGAATAGTACTTAAGCGACAATTTTTTTTCGTACGAGGTAAATTTTTTCCGATTAATCTATCCGTTCCTTTATTTATTAGTCGTATCGCTTTAAAAACTATGTTGTAAGAAACAACACGTACTGATCAACGAATTTTACTGTAAACAACTTAAAAGCTTACAAATTTATTTAACGTGTATTTTTTCTAGTATTTAAATAACAGGCCATCGAGAATAAAAAAAACTAAGGTTATCAAAGATCACTTCGTCCATCTCCGGAATCGTATGAAGAAATCATTCTGCAACACCCCATCTCACCGCTGAATATGAAGAAATTGTTAACGTGTTGGATTGCTACTCTTCTCGGAAATTTATCCTTCGTTTCTTTTTTAATAGAAATTGTAAAACAATACAATAAAATGTATCCATTTTTAAATTAATGATGTTTAAACAATAATACTCAAAACAATTTGTTTGCAGTGCTTATACGCGTAAATGCAGTACATACAGTTTCACGAAGCTTTTCTCGTACTTCATAGGCCTATTCATCTGATCAAAATTTTGAAAACATTTCGTATAAAAATATAACTTTTTAAATTAAAATTAATGAAAGATTTTCCCAGATTTAATGGTTTTTAAAAAAGGTTTATTCGGTTTTTATTTATTTACATCACACCATTTTTCTCAGAATTAAATTTTCTACAATAATTGTTTTAAAGTTGTATTTAATAAAAATTAACCACATCTAAAAAATGTTCTTTTCGATTTTCTTTTGCGTTTTTTTACGGAAGCTACAAGAGTTCATAAGTTTTTGCTTCCTTGTACGAAGTAAAGGAAGTATTATGATCGCCAAGAATTTCGGTTTTCATATCTCAACGGAAATATCCATTTTGACCATCCCTAAATCCATTATAATTAGTTTTCGCGTGACGTCTGTACGTATGTATCTCGCAAAACTCAAAAACGATTAGCCGCAGAATGTTGAAATTTTAGATTTAGAACTGTTGCAACATCTAATTGTGTATCACCTTTTGATTGCAATCGACTGGACCAAAAATGTCCAAAAAAAAACTCAAAATCAAAAACAATTTGGATTTTGGACTTTTTCTTAACTGCAATAATCAGCCCTCTTTGAGAGCTTTTAATTGGTTCCAGACTTATAGCCAAATAAAATATTAATTAATGAAATATTTGGATCGTACAAGGAGAAGGTACATTCGAATCAGACTTCATTTCGTTTCTTTTTAACTTTATCTTTTAAAATTAATATATTAATTGATTAATAATTATTAACCTCTGATTGTAAAAAAAAAATATGTATATGTAATTTAATAGGCGTACAAGGAAGTCATGTGGTGTCCATATCAGATTTTTCCATTTTTCACGCACGATTTGCTTAAAAAACCACAAAAAATTTGGCTCAATAATCTGTGTTCGTAGACTTTTAGTATAACATTATTTGACATTTAGAGCAGAAATCTGAGACAAATATTTCGCCAGCTATAACACGAGAATAAAGTGCGTGTTTTAAAAATTATTGTGATGAGATGTAACTCCTATAAAGAACGGGAGAAACTTCCTGATACACCCGGTATGCATGTATAAGTGTATATATATATATATAATATATATATATATATGCATACTCAGATGTTATTGTGCAGCTAAGTGGTTTTCCTTCTTTCGTATTTTTCGGATGAATACCAATGGAAATTTTGTAAACCAGCGTTAGTAACAACAGATTTGAGGATACTCGAATCCGTAGTTTCTTTTTAGGATAGAAGACTTAATTAGCAGTGAAGTATGTGTTGATAATAGGCCCTTGTTAAATTTATATTATGTAATAATTAAATACAGTTACTGTACATTTTAAACTGCTAAGCGATATTACCTACGTACCACTTAGATGTTATTTTGTTTCTATATATAATTTTAGGTAATTTATTTAACGCGTAACGACTCATCGTTTCGCATTTTAAATTTTTATTTTTTTAGTAATTGCACATATTATAGATTGATTGATATCAATTTTTTTAGTAGAAATTTGTATTTAAAATGATGTGGTATGTTGTATTTTACCGCTTATTATTGAATTATTATTTACTGTACATTATTTTTTTACAATCGGAGGCTAATAATTATTAATTAATCAATATATTTAAATAAAAAAACAGAAGTAGAAGTCGGATTCGAACCGATCTGCCTTCCCCTTGTAAGATCCAAATATTTCATTGATTAAAATTTCATTTGGCTATAACTCTGGAACCAATGAAAATAAGTACCACTTATGATATATCGTTGAAAAGCTCACAATGAGGGCTTATTATTGCAGTTAAGAAAAAGCCCAAAATCTAAAATATTTGGATTTTGGGCTTTTTTGAAGACTTTTAGTCGTTTTTGCGGAAGAAGTAGCGATTACAGAGGTAAAAGACCATTCAAACGGTCAGCTACTTCGAAGCGAAAAAAATTGTTCATAGTAGATCGCTGACAATAATGTCTTACGCAAAGATTGCTGCAGCTCCTGCAAAATCTTTCAAGCCGAAAGACGAAATCAAAACTAGAACCAGCTTTGGCCAGTATAATTGAATGTATTATTAATGAGAAATTTACGATCAACCAGAAAAGACGGCCGGTCCAAAACCGGTAAAGAAGACAACAGATGCGAACAAAAAAAGGGTTTTTACCGAGAACTATGGTAAATTATGGTAAATTTTTTTTTTACCGAGAACTATGGTAAAAGAAAGTGAAACCAAAACAAAGTACAAATTGAAAAGAATCCTCATTCAGGGAAGTGAGAAGCAAAAGATAAAGATATTAGAAAATGAGGATATTGAACGACCAACTACGCACGAACGCCCCCGAAAGCACGAGGCCTTTAAGAGAGAGGGCAAGCACTTCAGCCGTTCCACACACTTACCGGGATGTGCATCTGATCACAACTCTGATGCAATGCTTAACGCACCATCTAAGGGCGGTATCATCTGACGCCGGTAGAAAAAAATCCTCCGTGATTTAGTGCGGAGTATCAGAAGATTCCACCTCCGAGGCCTCAGACTCCCTGGAGGTCGTTAGGAAGATAGAAAATAAAAGAAAAAAAATGGCATAAAGGTAAACCTAAGCATTAGATAATATGAATGTAGTCAGTTTTATAAGTTTATTGAAGAATTTTACACGCTTTCTGACAGATATGACAACATTTCTTTGAAATGGGAAATGGAAATATATTTTTAAGTGGCATGACCCTATACGCCCTTATCATCTTGTGTCTTTTGGGAGGTTTTAATGTCCGATTACAAGTCTATTTTTGAATGATCTGCCTTATAAGACTAGTCTTCTGATGAGGACGCTAGTTATTTTACCACGGAGGGGAGAATTTGTTTTCTTTTGGAAAAGGGCTAATGACCCACAGCAGTCGATGCCAGCAAAACAAAAATTAGGATAATATATTATAGAGAAAAATTAATCATTTTATGTGCAATAATAAAAAAAAATTGAAAAAAAGGGAACCCAGAACTGTATTTCCATTAGTTCTGAGATAATTTTTGAAACTAAGTTAAAGACTTTTTTTTTTTATAATTTTTGCCAAAAATGTAATTTCTTAAATTTCCAATAACCAAACTAAGCATAAGAAAAAAATTTGTAAATATTTAACCATGTGAAAATCGATGTACTTTAAGTCAATACAAACCAAATAATCTTTTTTTTTTCGTTTAGGCCATCTATGGATCACGTTAAAATAATCTGTTCCAATGTTTTTTCATGTTTTGAATCATAATTTTACTCATTTTTTCGATCCATTTCTTTCCTTTTTTATCTTCATTGTTTGCTTCTAGTAATTTTAGAAAGAAATTTGCTCTGTTCTAGAAAGAGATTATACATTAACTTAAAGATACAGTTTTCTCAAAATCCGACCTCTTTTGAATCGGTTTTTTTCTTTCAGTAAAAATTGTTTTTTTTTTCATTATTCTACTATTACTCATCTAAAACATGTGACCAAAGAAATACAGTCTTTACTGGGCTGCCTGGGAGAAATTTTCAGATTTTCAATAAATTTCTTAATTACTTTTTTCGAACTCTCATATTATTATTAATATCGGGGCCAAGTATTTTTTTCTTAGAATTTTCTTTCTTTTTAAGGATTTTTTTTTCACCTTTAACATTAAAATTCATTATTAAAAAAAAAAATCTGAAAATTTGTGTTACAAATCTTTAATAACAAAAATCTTTTTTAAGCTCAGAAGAGGTCGAATTAAAGTCATACAAAGTTGCAGGATGACTTCTGTGATGTCAGTAATAATTTTTTTTTTTTTAATTTGTTTAGGGATGGGGTGATACGACCATACAAATTTAAATAGTAGACGCTTTTTTAAATTATGTTCAAATTTAATAGTTAATAATTAGTGTATAATATTTTCTAGGGATGTTAACGTCCAATTTTTATAAATGTTATAAAAAGAGGACGAAGTGTTTACGGATTTCGGTTATCGCTTATACCTCAAAACAAAGTTTTCATAAAAAGAAATTTGGTAAAATGAATTCCATTTAAGAAAAATTTTGACGTTAGATCGTAAATATATTTTTTCTTACCTGTTTATCACTTCTTCGCAATTTTTTTAATATTAATTCGTAAACCCTTCTCCAAAAGCATGAAATATACCGATTTCAATATACAAAAATTCTATCGTGATTTAACGACTGACTATTTTTGGGTAAAATATGTTTCCAGACGATGCCGAACAATTCATAACATTCGTCACCGCTTTTTTGGGGCAATATTGTATTACACATTTCTTATGTAAAAATCGACTCGAATTTAGATCATCGGCAGGAAATATTTTATTCACGAATTGGCCGATAAACCTTAAAAATAGCAGTTTGCAGATCCCCGATTTTAAGATTTCTTGTAAGAGACGGATGCAGTAATTAAGTGTACGCTCAAAGATCCGTTAATGAAAATGAACATTTATACGGAATCATGTTTGCGCGCATGAAACAAGAAAACGGCCCAAGAATGTAAAAGACTGTAGTCAGGTCTGTAAGTCGTCGCGGTGAAATTTGCATATAAAACAAAAATGCGCCTGTAACTACGGAAAATACGGCAGAAACTTCTTGAAACGCCCGGTAAATACGTTGTTAGCGAGTTGCAATTAAAAAGTGTTAATAACAATTTATGAAATACACCAAAATATAGCAAGCTTAATACAAACTTTTATCAATTTATATAAAAAGTTTTTCATCATCAGTTGTAAAATACTACGTCGAGTAATTCATTATTGTTACATGTATAAAGGTGAAAGTCGATCGTACATTACTCGATATAATATATTTTCTATCTTAAGATAAAGCCGTGGATTACAAACGCGTTCAATATAAATTTGTATTCAAAAATTTTTTTTTAAATAATTAAATATACAGCCGTATGAAATAACGTAGCAAATTGGATCCTAGCAGCAGAATAAAATTATTTACAAAAATAATTACTATTTCACTTTGTTAAACGTTTACGCAGAGATCTCTGCTTCGTCAGAAAGTAATAAAATATAAATAATGTACTAAAAACATATTTTAAAAATTAAATATGGAAATTTAACTATACAGAATTAAAAACTATATTTTAATTTTCATTAATTATTTACCTTGGAATACCTTGTGACTAAGCGTATAAGATCTGTACAAAAGCCTTTAACATAGAGAAAAATATATATATATATATATATATGTACAAAGCCAAGTAAATGATAATGAATTTTTATAAATAATAAAATAGATTTTATTAATAGGGTGAACAACCTGATGAGTTATTGTTTGTTACTCGTAAGCCACAATTAACAGATTATAAGTTACTCTTAACAATGAGATTTTTATTATGCAGAAAACATGTGACTGTATAGTTAATTAAGAACACACTGTACGTTTTTGTGCTCAAACCATACAGCAAACAAAAATTTTAATACTAAGTTGTAAAGGGCCCCTGCAAACAGAAGAATAGAAGTTAAACAAAGACGGGTATAAAAATAACAATGAATCAGAAATAAAAATAATAATAATAATAAAACCTATACAAGGAAAATCCATAGGATAGAAGTACCGTAATTTTATCTATATACTCGTTCATGTACATAATAACCACTTATTTTATAATTGCATTATTTCATTTCTATAAACTCATATAAATTAATCATCACACACCACAGGTGTATATATAACTAACTAGTTTGCTTGCTTCATTTATCATACAGTGAAAATAGTTTTTTTTATTTTGCAGCTACTACACAAATGAAGTAGATAAAACCATCACTACTCCTCTTACATATGCAATTTACATTATACTGCAATTCCTAAATTTTTGTACAGATGAATTATTGTAAACGCAACGTGAATAATTTTACTAGAATTTTATAATTTGTCATTATTTTTTGCGATACAATATTTTCCTGGCTTAGTATCCGACTTTAATAGAAATCTACGTAAAAATCAATCTTTTTCGTTAACATTTCGATTTCATATTTAAAAGAAAAAATATCTGCCGATGTTTTGAATAAAAAAAATAATAATTTTGAATATACTTCAATGCTAGTAATTTTCCCGAAAATTCCACAATCCCGAAATATTGCGGACGGTATAGTGGACTAGCGGTTAGAGAAATCCTGAGGCTCTCCGTTTTGAGTGGATTTATTTCGTCTCCATTCATTTACTTTCCCTAGTTAAGTATTTCTTTTTTTTATCCTCGAACGATTTCTTCCCGGCTGCATTCTGAATTTTACCCAAATGATAATCGGAACTTTTATAAGGGAGGAATTTTAGCGGTACCGTGTCCTTCGTTGAATTTACTTAGTTGCGGTCCCTCGCTAAGAATTAAATTTCCTATCGATGGTTGTACGGAAAGAAACGATCCCGTGCAGAAATAGTCGTAGGTAATACCTGGCATTCTACGCTTACTAAATACCACAAGTTATCGCTTGTGAACTTAAGATTCTCTTCTCTTTTTAAAAATTATCTTACTCTACTAAACGGTATTTGTATGTGTGTCTGTGTGTCTCACTTAGCTTAGCACCGGAATGTACCGATCACTAACGGAAAATCCCGATTCATTATTACATATCTCGTGGTGGTGAGGTGTATACTTGTTATATTGTTATACCGATACATTGTTACATCGATATACCGTGTGTGTATATATATATATATATATATATATATATATAGATATCGAAGTTTTGGGAATATTTAGTACTTTTTAACCGATGGGGGTTGAAAATTTATTCAAACCCCATCCGCCTCCAGTGGATGATAATATTTTCATGTGCTCCAGGAGCGACGTTCGGAAATTTGAGAGGTGATCGATGGGGTTCTACCGTAATATCTCGGAAACCGCTCGTCCGATTTTCACGATTCAAACGGCGTATGTATAAGCAGGTCGAGCTTTAACTGTTTAACGCATCGGGTACACTTTTGATCCACCGGATGTTGGTTATCCGGATATTAAATCGTTTAGCCCTATGTATTGATTGTACACACATGCCGTAAAACGTACCGATCCGATCTTTCGCTAAATACGCTAAATTATGTACGCTGGCGCAATTGTAAATTATAAACTTATCAAGACTAAAAAGTTGAAAATAATATATAAAAAAACCTTTCAAAAACCACTCATATTAAATGCACTAAAAAGTAGAAAATAAAAAATACGTAAAAAGGTTTTTAAAACTCCAGTTTAAATTAAATGCACTAAAATGTAAAAAATAATTTTAGGACGGTATCTCAGAATGGATTTGACAATAAGATTTAACGGTGATTTGTAAGTGAAATTTATAGTTCCAAATTAAAATTTTAATGTTTTTGCCAATCTTTTCTTACGCGAGTTTGCACCCCAGTCTAGGTCATTCATCACGCATAAGAAAAAATTGGCAAAAACATCAGATTTTTAATTTTAAGCTATAACTCTCACATAATCTTACATATCACCATCAAAGTTTATTGTCACATCCATTCTGAGATACCGTCCTAAAATTAGTTTTTACATTTTAGTGCGTTTAATTTAAGGGTGGATTAAAATTTTTTTTACATATTTTTATTAATTTATTTATGCGATTGTTTTGCTTCATAAAATAAGGAAGTTTAGCCAAAAAGTAGGCACCAGAATGTACCGATACTAATGCAATATTCCGATTCCTTAGTATCAATTTCTAGAGTTAAATTTATAATTTAACTTTCATTATATCAATTTTCATCATTTCAAAAAAAAAAAATATTTTTACACAAGATTAATCAATTTTTTTACACCTAATAATCCCATTCCGAGATGCCGCCCGCCAAGGGAACCCGTCCGAAGGGCCTAGCTGTGGAGACGTGTACAAGCTTGTACAATTTTAAACTCGTAAGAAAAAATTCGGGATATTTAAATTTAAATTCACACCTTTTAACTTACGTGTAGGATGATATAAACAATAATTTTTGCAGTATTCGATTTAATGGTTTTAAATTTCTTACAATAATTCACAGCTGAAGGTTTTACTGCACGTGAAATAAAATTTCTTTTAACGTTGTTTTAAGGGTTTTCCTTTTCTAGCACCACCAACGTTTCACTCGTTTACGGTTCTCTTTTCTAACCGGTAAAACATTCCCTAACTACAAAAAAATAGTGTTGTTCCACTCCGAAATATTGATAACGAAACAAAACGAATTCAATTATTCTTTAAAAAAAAAGAAAAAAGAATAGTACATGAACATTTTCCATAGGACAACATTATTTAAACAAAAACATACTTTCATAAAAAACCGTAAGTACTAGTACAAATGTTCCTAATTCCATTATAGTTTTTATAAATTCCACCAGATTACAAGAATTAAAAAAACTATTCATTGAATTCAAACAGATCGAGTTAATATAGAGCTCGTTTAATTTATTATTTTTTTTACAATAACTGCTACGCACGGGTACGGTAAAGTAGAACAGTTCCGCGCTCTCGAAACACATAGTACAGGCAAAGGATTGAAAGTTTATTTTTTAAAACAAAAAATATTTATAAAATAATAATATAGCTCCACATATATATTCTAGTTTTATTTACAGCCAGCATATTAGTTATTAATTTACTTTGGAATCGTACTAATAACAAGCAGTAGGCTAGGAGATGGTTTAATGATATCTTCTATTTAACGGCTACCTACCTAATCGTTTGATTTTGTAATTATATAACCACACATTCTGACTAAGCGTGACGTAATAATACAATTAATATACATTCATTTTGTGAAATGAAATCCTTCGAAAACAATTTTGATACCGTAACCGCGCAGTGTTCAAACGCTCAAAAATGATTGTGATCAGAGAAAACTGTCGTTTAAAATTTAATTACTACGATGTTCAATTAACCGTTCATAATTTCTAAGTTAAACGGTTCGATCCGCAATAAGGAATCAACGAGAAATTACTATGAATCGTACGAAGACTGTACACGTTATTGTTACGATTCGTTAAGCGATGATTCTAACGACTTCGGTATCTTTTATTCGAATCCGCCTTACAATTTACGTTTCATCTTTATTTTTCTGTTATCATTTTTATCGTATTATAGTTTGTTTATCGGTTCCAGGGCGTGCGCTCGTGTGTGTACACTGTTATACAGAACAAAGAGAAACGGTTGAATATATACATATTTAATATTATTGTTGTTTTATGATATAATTCTAATATAGTGTAAATTATAAAAGTAGAGTTCGATCCTACAGGGAGGTTAGTCAAGTTGTTTTTACTATATATATATGCATGTGTATACGCGCCTATGCTATATTTATATACTGTGTTTAGTATATATATATGTTGTAATGTTGTAAGCTATTTCTTCGACTGGCTTTTGCTTAAGGCTATGTTTTAATTGGCAACTATGTATTCGTAGAGTACACGGGATAAAATGATCGAAGAGCGTATGAGATAAAACGAGACGGAGATATAACGACGCTGCTAGGTTGTTTAGGTTTATTGCACCCTATCTACTGTACCGGGTTTATATAATAATAAATATTACAGCGTCTCAGTTCGGTACATATTTTTATCTGTCGTACAGGCTACTCGGTATTTTATATTATATACGTACTTTTCTTATTCTTTATTGTATTTATTTTACGAACGGATTTTTATTACAGAAGGCTATATTCTGTTTGTAGTTTTTATTACGGTATTACATCAGTTAGCATTCTTATAACGCTTCATCCAGGCGATACGATCTTTACGAAAAGTCTTTTGTTACATTTTTTCAACAAAAATACGACATACATAATACCGTAATCGACGAAATGGAAAAAAAGTTCTTTACCAACGACGGGAACAACCCGTTATCGATTTTGATCGGTCACATTTCTTAATGAAAACCGTCGCCTATCCCTGGAAATGTAAGGCATATACAAATAATAATTTTTTTAAGCTGCCAATCAGCTCTTTTAACTTCGTATTTATCACATCCGCACCTTGAATACCCGTTTTAAATATTTTATACAATCTTTTCTTTGGTACTTTTTCGGCAGTGAAATTTTTGGAATTACACTGCCGAATTATAATTTGTATATTTAACGTTATTTAGACATGGTTAGCGAGCAAAGCGAGCGTAATTATGTTGATATACTACTACGATTCGTGTACGTGTTCCGTGTACCGACGAATTTTGGCTGTGAAATTTCGTAAGGAAGTACCTGGTCTTGCATTAATTTTTTTTTTTTTTTACCTTTACATATCCTTTTTTTATTACTTATTAAGTAATCCTGGAGGTCTTATTAATATCTAATTCGTCTCTACCAAGTTTATAACAAATCTCTCTCGATTCCTACTCGATTTAAAATCAGACTAAAGAAGGTTTTCCACTTAATCCCGATAATTCTAAAATATAAATTTATATTTAAATTTACGTTTTAATATATTTTTAATTTTAATACGGTTAAAATTTATGAGTACGTAATCTAAATTAAAAAGTCACGAGTAAGACTCTAACAAAAGAATACATTAGAATGAAGTAAATCATACTTAGCAAATTTAATTTATAGATTCTATAAAAATTTCAAAACTATAAATAATTAACAATGAAAATATGTTTATACTTATTTAAAAAAAAAAGAAAGACCCTAATTCCGTGTTCAGACTACCGGCAAGCAAAAACGATTTTAAGTAGGTTGTCTAATAAACATTTATACACTGAGACTTACAAATAACCCAGAGGCAACTCTGCTTGGAATAAAACCGAACAGGAATCAATTAATCGGCCTATAATATACAATATAAAAATAGTTTCGATATTAATATTGAAAATTTCATCCTAGTTAACATATTTCTTAAAAATTAACACTAATATAAATAAGTTTAAAACAGTTTTTATAGAAATTATATCCGAGCCTTACTTATCCGGTTAAGTGCCACAACGTCAAGGCCGGGCTATTTGTACAGACACCAAGTACGATCGATCGGAAGCAGAAGACCCGCTACCGTCGAATCCTGCAGATATTATTCACGCCGTATTTCTTAAAGCACTACTATCCTTTACACGAATCCCGAAGCCTTTCGGCAGTAACTAACTAAACAGGAACGAGGAGACAAATAAGGAAAAGAGATGAACGATGAAATAATCGTAATCGGTCGACCGGGGACCGCAAAAGAAAATATCACTCGGAAAGTAACGCGGCCGATTAAAGCAGAAATCATCCATTAACAGACTGGCGTCAGAAAGGAAGGACACTGTCAAGAAAATCCTACCGTATCCGTAACGCTAAACCCAGAATAACTTAAGCGAATAAAAAACTAAACGTAAAATAAAAATAAGAAGCTGTAGGAAAGTTTTATAGTTTTAATAGGAAAGTTTTCGATTTCAAAACTTTCCTATATGCGACGTTACACTTTCCCCACCGATCGTCCGATAGTCATAAGAATACACCTTTAATGACCGATATACAAGTCGCCGTATTATAAAATTGTAAATTCATCCGATCAATAAATATTAAACAAGATACAGACACATCAAACATACAGAATTTCATTCTGGTAATCTTATTTATAATATGGGACCTCACATCGAGAAATGCAACAACAAAAAAATCTGTAATCCAAAATTTTGATGTATAAAAATAATTTTCTTTATTATTGTATTATTACGTTTAGTACCGCGGAAAGTTACAAAAAAAAAATAAAAATAAAATGTATTACAAATTTAACTTACTTTTTAACTGTCACGATATATTTTTTTTCCTTCGGAATTATATTTAGAAGACTAAAACAGTGCGATTACTGTAGGGCCGCATAATAAATAGGATCCAGATAAAACCCATTGAAATACGATATTGAAAAAAAGTATTGCAAAAAATGAAAATTTAAACGTAAGAAAACTATCTTAACAAGTGAATACGTAACAACGTTACATATGAGTTGTTACTTTATAAATTTTAAATATAGTACGTTACCTTGAAATAATCTACAAACAAACAAACAATAAATATAATACATGGGAAACAGCTGGTATACGTAAGTACTAACTACCTAGCCTTAAAAGTTACATCAGCTATTTAACTATACTACACAATCCATAAAAAAAAAAAAAAAAAAAAAAAAAAAAAAAAAAAAAAAATATTCATTGAAGAGACGTCAGTGTGAAAAAATTCAATTCTATGAATTCACGAATAAATAAATTACTACTGCTTCATGGAAAAAAAAAGCAAAATCACACGACAATATAAACACGAAAGTAATATTTTTAATTTTTCTTCTCGTTTTTTTAAAATGATTTTTATTACTATTTATGTTAAATCTCTTCCAACATTTTCAGCACCAACTGAAGACTCTTCCCCTCTCCCACTCTCTCTCGGTATGCCTTCTTCAATAGTGAATATTTCTTTCAATAGGTTTTATTTGAACGTCTTCCATTTTTCTCGGTTCTAAACAAAATCTTCCTTCTTTTCCTTATAGCTTCTTCTTCTTCTTCTTCTTCTTCTTAGTGGTTCTTCTTCTTGGTGGTATGCCACCATACCATCCTTCTTCTATTTATTTATCTTTATCTTTTTATTACACGTCCTGAAAAATAAATCAATTCTTATCTATCAGAAAATTTTGTTTTTAGTTCAACTATTCGCCGTAGAGATACGCATCGTGATTCTTTACTATTGGTAATTCATCCTGTACAACGAATCAATTCGTGCATATAATAATATATATCGGAACATTTTATCATTTAATCAGAATCCGCTGAATGTCTGACGTATCGTGAGGCGTCAGCATAAATGTAAATAATTTTACTTTTGTAAGTACAGTTCTGTGTTGTACAAGTAAGTGAATAAATTAGTTTACTTCTCTATTTTTTTGTAATTTTAATTTATAAAAAAAAAAATTATAACACGCATTATTTTTAAAAAATTATTTTTGGGGAGAAAGGACCCTTCTAATATTTCTCTCCATGAAGATTTCTTTAACTAAAGAATATTTCTACAAAGGATATGCCCCGACAAATATTATTTCCTTTTCCTTATCTTTAAAAAATTCTACTCCCGTCCAATAATTATCGATAAGTCCTTGATTTTCATTTAGTCTACCAGAAAAATAAAACTGGTCATCGAACATTTCTTCCTTACAGCAGACACTTTACATAATTTTTATATTTTTTTCTTATCAGAAGGAACAGGAATTGTCTAAAACGAACTTGAATTATCTGAAACGTCTTTATCAGCTTGCACCGGGGGCCGAGTCGTCTACCGCAGCTAGATGTACAGGGAGAAATCTTTTAGCTGAACAGCTGGGTCACCGTCAGTACCGAGTTCTTTTATAAACTAGGATGTTGAGAGGTTTTCCTCTTTACTGGATTATAAATGATATTAGAATTGACGATACACATCAGCAGTAAATAGACATAAGCGTTTTCTCCACCGCTTCACACATATATGATCAAAAGCCCATTATATACATGCTGATCAAAATAACTAGAAAACAACGGTTCAATAAAAATTAAACAACAAAAATAAAAATTGATAAATACAATTTTGTTATAAATCTACAAAACAAAAAAAAAAATGAAAATCAGTAAGTGAGAAATACAAATCGTTATTGAAGAATTTGAACTGAAAAATTGTTACTAACCTGAATTATGAGGAAATTAATTTCGAATATGATTAGGATCATCGTCAGAATTATCAAAAATATTCTTTACATAACAGAATCTTCCGATTCAGTAACTTCTTCATCAGTAAGGCCGCATCGTTTTAGACCAAGACATAGAAATTTTTAGGTAAATTAAAAAGATCGCAGGGAATCAATCTCATTACATTATATAAGATGGTTTGTAGATTAACAGGTATATGTTTCCAACACCTACTTTTTTTATTATTTAAACAAAGATAAAAAAACGTTATTTTTTAGTTTTTTGCTACTAAATTGAAAATCAATGGAGAAATCATAGTATTTCAATGAGATAATTTGTAGACAATTAAAATACCTTTATAACGAACCCTTGAACGACTTGATCGATCCATTTACTTGTCAGTAAAAGCTGCTTATAAAAGCAGTTTTTTTATTTCTCTGTCTTGGCCTATTCCAAATTCAATTACGCGTAACCCCGAACCGACCGAGTGAAGACAGCGATCCGGTCAACGTCTCGATACCATCAAATTCGACAGTCGTAATCGACTTATATCGCTTCGAACAGCATCTGATGGAGAGCTTACAATTAACTAAAAACACCGCTAAAGATTATACACAAGCAGATATGTAGTGATCTGACGTGATGATGCATTTAAAAGTTTGTAAATACGGATGCCGTCAAATGACGTCTGCAGTGAAAGTGCTAACTAGCTACAAAATTTTTAAATATCCCCTAAGTGCGTTGAAATTTACAGTAGAGCACCGGTATCTCCAGTTAAATACCTAAACCCAAATCGGTCTTTTTATACATCTACCGGATACGTAATAAATTCCCAGGATAGGAAATCGGTAGAGGTAGAGCCGTTCGTACAAAACCAAACACCAAGGAAAAAGCAAGCACCTCTGAACGCTCTCCGCATCTATCTATACAACGATCCGTTTACCTTAAGCAAAACCCACAGAAAAAAGGAGAGATAACAGGAAAAAGAATAGAAAGGAGAAAATACTACTATCTACTGATAGATTTTTCACCGAACGAAATAAAAAGAGCAAACATACCAAAAGGAATATTCTGAAGGTAGATTTCCATCCACCCACAGAATATTTCTAATGATCGGATCGTTACCCAGGGATATAGAAGCAGATGAACAAAGATATTTGCATCGATCGGCTTTATTTTACGTAACCGACTACTGTTCTTAAGACGCCAGGATTCCCCAGAAAATACACTCGGATGTCAAATATCCTTCCTCAAGGAGAACCCTTAATGGGTTCAGCTGATAAAATCCTCTGAATTTTAAACAATTCAAAGGAAATAAAAAGAGTAAGATAATATTTTTAAAACATTTCATAACGTTTTATTTTATAGAAACCAGATTAAAAAGAAAACTATCTATAATTTACTAACAATTAATTTGAAGCTGTAATTAGTCAGAATTTTAACAAAAATATTATTCCTTTATGCGCCTAATAATACGAAAAAGAAGGTAGGATTGTAACGCCTAATATTGTTTGTTAATATTATTTGTTTGAAGCCAGTTTTGCGTTTTTATTTTACTTTTTTTCGTATTTAAAATAAAGGTGGACCGATAGAATGGATGACGTAAAAAACATTGTTTTCATATAAAAAAAAAAAAATAAAGACTAGAAACTTATATCTGAATAAAAATAGAAAAAAATGTTCAAAAATGACGTAAAGACTACTAGCTAGGTTGAATTAAGGCTCTATACAATAAGTGAACGCGTATTACATTATGATACTGTATATTTTCTTTTTACTTGAATTTCCCGACTAATATTTTTAAATTTTCGTGCGAAAAACTTTATATATTAGTGATAAAGTTCTTTATTAATAATGTTATATTTTTGCTAATAACAAATCACCGTGATTTCGTTTCTTTTCTTTCTCTAAACGCCGTACTTCTAAAAGTATAAAAGCGTTATACACGTTTGATAAAGGTGTAAAAGAAATACGATGGATCGTTCGCTTCGTCGATACTGAAACCGATAATTTCATTTACTCACAATCTACTTTGACCCTCAATCTATTTTTTTCATTTTCCTTTTTAAATCGATCAATAAACGATATTCAATTTAATGTTTAATTAATCAGAACCGGTTACACGGTCTTAAAAACTGATAGTTTTATTTTTTTTTTACATTATAGTTTGTCAGAATATTATTTTACATCAAATCATACCCGCAGAAAACAAGCAAAATAATTCAAGTACATTTTATATGAATACAAATAATCCTCTGTAAATAATAATTACTCGTTTTTTATACGCGTCAATAAAATATATTACGTAAATCATTATGTAATCGCTTCATTTTATGTAATACTTCATTATGTGAAGTATTGTTATTATATAACAATTTTTAAGTTGTTTATATACTACGTAACTAATAATTATAAATATAAAAATTTTACTAAAAAAATAAAAATATTTTATTCCTAAGCATTAGAAAAATGAAAACAAAAAAACGAACAACACATAGGCTCTGTGCCAAAAAAAATACACGCTTCCCAATGACACAAAGCACAAACAGAGAAAAAAAAAGATGAATGGATATGTGATACAAGCACCAAAAACTATTCGAATTCAGCTGTAAGCCCATATACAACTACAATGGTCGTAGTCCCAGAATCTGAAATGAGTAGTGCGTATACACGCACTCCTGTATATATATATATATATATATATACAGACACACACACGCGCGCGCGCGCGCGCGTTTGCACAGGGTAGTACAGAACAATCCGACAACATTAAAATTGCCAGCGCCACACCGCTACCGTAAGCAGAAGAGATACGACCGACCATCAACTAACCAACAAACATATCAACATCAAACCGTGTTTATATACCATTTCCACAAAAAAATAAATAAATAAAAAAAAAAAAAAACATAGTATGTAGAACAGCATAGAACGGTTTACCCTGGCGCAGGAAACCTGAAAGCCCGTAATTAAAATATAAGGAAACTACTCGTAGTAAAACACGCCAACTACAAAAAATGTAATGGTAGGCGTTAAAACCGCAAGGAATGTCAACTACCTTAAATGAGACATTGGAAATGTATTAGCTATTCCCAAGAATAACAAGAACCTACACCGGATTCACTATGGAAAGGTCTACTTTCTTCAGTGAACCGAATATACTGTGTGTTGCAGTACGCCCTGCCACTCTCACAAATGTAACTTGACTTCGTCCGTATTAAGTCTCTACTCTGAATAAAAAAATTCCAAGAATGTCAGCATAAATAAAAAAAATTCTCAAACAGAAATATTCGTGACTAATTAAATAACTAGACTTGACTAGTGCACCGTTATTTTTAGAAAACCACTATAAAAATAATCTTTTCATTCGAATAAAAATATAATGTTAACGAATGTTTCTCTTAAGTTTTTCAAATTTAAAACAAAACGTTAAAGACAAAAAAGCTAATGAAATTCGGGCGAATAGAATTGAAAACGCATACAAGTTAAAACAACGTATTTAAAAAAAAATCTTTATAAATTAACACAATTGATAAATTGTGTTATCTATTACGATCTAAGATTATTAGAATTTATTTCCTCGCCGCATTAATCTTATCAATTATAGGGGGGAAAGGAAAATATTTTAAAAAGTATTAAAAACCGAAGATTATGTTTTTACGGACACATTTTCCGATCGAAAAATAATAGATAAATTAAAACATTTTTAATTTTACAGCGGCTAAAGAGTTAAACCAAACCGGTACTTGGAAACAGAAAAAACTGACAAGAATTAAATATTTCCGATGATGATATTTTTTTGTCTTCAGTCATTTGACTGGTTTGATGCAGCTCTCCGATATTTACATCCTACATCTCTAACAATTTGTTTTACATATTCCAAACGTTGTGTATCTGCACAATTTTTCCCACCTACCTGTCCCTTCAATATCAAAGCGACTATTCCAGGATGTCTTAATATGTGACCTATAAGTCTGCCTCTTCTTTTAACTATATTTTTCCAAACGCTTCTTTCTTCATCGATTTGCCGCAACACCATTTGACACTATCTTCCTATCTGATTTTTTACATTTTCCTATAGCACCGCATTTCAAAAGCGTCTAATGTTTTCTTCTTAAATTCTCCGCTCGTCCAAGTTTCACTTCCATATAAAGCTACGCTCCAAACATATACTTTCGATAATATTATCCTGACGCTTAAATTAATATTTAAGACATCCTGTTAAGTTATATTTCTGACTGAAAGCTCGTTTCGCCTGTGCTATTAGGCATTTTAAATCGCTCTTGCTACGTCGATCTTTAATAATTCTACTTTCCAATTAAAAAAAATTCTTCTGCCTCCATAATCTTCTCTCCTCCTATTATTTTACACAGCGGTCCATCTACATTTCATCTTTCGTTTTGTTCTTGTTTATTTTCACGCTGTAGTTCTTGCGTAGGACTTCATCCACGCCATTCCTTGTTTCTTCTAAATATTTTTAACTCTAGGCTAGAATTTCTCAGCAGCATCAGGTCATAAATAAAAGACCTGAAAACCGACTAACAAATCAATACTAGTCATATTACAATCGTACAAAACAAAATAATCAGATGTCGCATGTAACGCTAAAAAACATTAATAAAATAATAATAATAATAAACGTTCAAGGTCACTGATAGCTTAGCCCAGAGAAGGTTAAAATAACAATAAACAGCATTAAGCACTCGTACATACGGCTCGAGCAATCCAACGTAGCCTTCATTGGCTTGGTATCGTCTTCTTGTATCCCCGTGTTTTAATTGATCGTACGCTTATTACAACGAAAATTATAAAACATGAATCAGATAGTTAAGGACTAATGATCTAATAAATTAAAAGATTAGCACGTTAAAAAAGGAATGGGGAATCAGTCGCTAACTGCCGAGTAGAAGAAAAATCTTATTGTAATCTGCTGTATTATTTTAAGTAATGTTCTGTACAAAATTCAGTTAGTTACCTTATAGAGGAGTTCAAGTACACAAACTGCACGTACGAATGTTCAAGCGGCCGATCAAAAGCATCTGCTGAAAATTCTGATGCATATAAAATATAACCACGCGCTATTATATTTTAAATTTTTATATACGTTTAAATTTAAATAAATTAACACATTTTATCTGAGTTTTAAAAAACTCAGATAAAATGTCTTAATTAGACAATGAGTTATAAAATTGTCAGTTGTCCACAAACAATAAAATTTCACTAATAGCTTAGATTAAATTTGTATGATAATAAACAAACAATAAATTCAATTCGGTTTTCGTCAGCTGATTGCGAGAAAAACGTAGTGCTGTCAGCATTAAAAGATGCAACGGGAGGATGAATATTTTTTCTATTATATTATCCAATTCCCAATAATTTGGTTCAACAGTATCCGTTACATATTTTATACAGTTTTTCCATTCCTGTTGGCCTATTTTAAAGGCCTTTAAGCATAGATTTTTAACATCAGATATTTTAAAAAGGAATATTTTCTGACGCTACGTAACTTTTGATTTGTCCTCAAATTAACTCGAACAGGTCGAGTTGATTACCTCCACTGTGTATACAATGGAGGTAATCGAAGCATGGTTTTGACACTAGATCGTGCTAAATCATCGATTTTATACGCATTAAAATTAATTTTAATACGCGAAACCCTTTGCAATAATCGGACCTTAAGTTCATCCTCTTCAAAAATCACTCCGTTTTAATTCAGTCATATATATTAATATCATTCTTTTTCCAAGACGCGGCTACAATTTTTTCCATTTTACATGAATGATACGGGATGTTGTTTAAGACAATAACCGAATTATCTTACAGAGGGGGTAACACATCAGTAAACCGTTTCTCAATATATAAAAATCGTGTACTTTTTTACGAATAGCATTTTTATCGAAATCGTTAACGTTTTCTTCGATTGATCTACGGTTTTTTTTTTTTTTTTTTTAGGAAACCGTAATTAGCGTTATTTTATACTAGCGAATCACAATGTACAATGAAGCAGCACAACTTCCACTTATATTAACAGTTTTATTAACGAAATCCAAAATCAACCCCGTTGGATTACTGTGTAATTCACTTTTATAAGCATTTAAAATAATGTCCTTTGCCGCACGACTTAGGGCTTTTTTCGGAGGAGATTTTAAAATCGTGAACTATTACCAGCTGAATCGGTTCAGACATGGTATCAAAATGATGGTATAACTCGACTCCTACAGACACAAATCTAGTAATACACTACATTCGCGTTCCAGTAAACTTAAAAAACTGCATTATTATAACTTTAAAAAACACTATCGTAAACAAATAACATAAACCCAAAAGTTGAACACGAGATTTTCTGTTGAATAACAGAAAATTAAGTGATCAAGGGTTTTAATAAAATTGATATACCATACATACATACCATTTTACAAACGTTTAATTACACGAATAAGATGAGTGTATACGAGTAATGATTATAATGTTGTATATGGATAAGGCCGCGTTGTGAATCGGAACTGATACACGGGACGTGCCTCAGCTGAATCATGACTAACTCGCTCACACAAACGCAACGTTTGCTTATTCTTCACTCTATAAGATAACCCAATACAGTAGGGTTAATTTATGATTAATTAAACGCAACGCCATATTATTTCATAATAATAACAATCGACTACACTGTATATAATAAATATGTCTATACCAAACAGTCTGTTTAAACCGTAATATTGACAGTGTAATGTGTAGATGTAATAATATCACACGTTACACAAGAACCGCATAAACACAAGTTCCAATTAAAAAGGGTGAAATTCAATAATTTATATCAATATAAAATTTAAATTTAGTTAAACATACGTTTTAACTAAATTAAAATTTTATCGTTATATTCTGTGATCATTACATACGGACTGTTTTAAATGAAATCCTAAATGTTGCGTACGTAAAATTTACTCTTAGGCGGAGGCTTATCAGCGCTTAGATTTTTACAGCCAATATAATGAATTTTTCACTTTATATCAGACTGAAATATTATAAAAATAATTTTTTTTTTCTTATAAAATACTAGTTAAAAAGTATTACAGTAAAGAAAAAACGTTTCATTAATAATGTTACTTACACTTCCAACCCCACCAGCCCGTTAGAAACTGATAAGTAATTAAAGAAGTGAGCAGAATTGCCTTTTTAAATTTTCATTTATCAAAATCAAGCAATCCGTTATGAAAATTATTATTATTATTATTACATCAGGTTGATAAAGTGAAAGGACTGTAATTAAAAAAAATATTATGTATTAATTACAGTAAATATAGTTAGTACAGCTGGAATTTATCTGAACAAGGAATAATTTTATTTTTACGATAATATATTTACGTTTAATGCAAAACAGAAGTTAAAATTAAAACTATTATGAATTAATGAAACAACTAATTTTAGCTAAATTTAACGACTTAAAATTTAAATTATGAATTTTTAATGTAACATTTACATCTACACTCCATCCCGTTTTGAAAAAAACGACAACAAATTTTTTCATAATCAAACCTAGAAAATAAAAATAAATAAATTTACTAGCAAATATTTTTTTTGAGAGTTTTATTTGCGGAAGAATTCTGCAAACTATTAATGAAACATTTTATATCGATTAATCGATCAAAATTTACTTTAGAAATAAAATTTCGCGATAAAAAAAAAACATTTTTTAGGAATTTTTTTTTTAATTGTTAATATAAAAACTTTGGTTTTAAACTCTTAACTGCTAATTTTTTTCTATTTACTTTATTTAAATAAATTAGTTGGAATTTTAAATTTTCTTGATTTTTACCCAGTAATTTTTTATTCATTTTCAAAATTTTTTTTTTTTAATCTTTTAAGTATTTAATGACAAAATGGGTTTTTTACGGCACTGTTTCATTACAAACTAGTTTTTTTATACACTCATACAACGCTCGCGCGCGTACGAAACAGTTTAAATGTGTAGACTCTAAATCGCCTTTAAACCCTTTATTTTATTGTAAAATCGGTATACGTTTGTAAAATGTTTACCGTTAGTTTTTGTTAGTTGCGCTAAAAAAAAAAAATTCCAGTAAATCTTTTGGTAGCTGTCAACTGAAACATAAAGCGTTTTCGGATAAAAATTTTTCTTTAATTTTATCAATAGTACACGTTACCAAAGCATTTCAATTACTTCATAATAAATTTCCTCTCCTCACTCTCACACACTCTCTCTCACTCTCTCTCTCTCTCCGTGTGTGTGTTAATGTGCGCACGCGTGTGTGTAGGAACAAATTTTACGCGGTGAATTAAAAATAAAAAAATTAGCTAAAGTTTTAACTACATTAATAAACACATACTTTGAATAATGTTGCGTAACAAATATCACGCAGAGTAAAAATGATATGCATTCAATTATTTCGGAGGAATAAATGCAAACTACATTTATATAAAGGAAATTTACACGTATGACGACCGCTTTTTATTTACTAAAATCAAACACGAATAAAAAAATCATTATCTACTAATAAATCGTTTACGACGTAACTGTGAAAAAAAGAACAGTCACTATTCCGAAGGTTGTTTTTTTCTATTTCATTTTATTATTTAAAGGATACAGCTAAGTAACTAAGAAGTGAAAATATAAACCGTCCAAGAAAATTAAAAAGGCAAATTATTAACAAACAACTAATGGACAGTCAGACAACATGAAGCAAAAGTCAGGAAAATCGGTTAATATATTCAATATATCTGTCTCTGGAGAACCCACCTTCGATTCTTCTTCAAATAGTTCACCATATTAAATTTACTCAAAAAGGCGACTGAAAAACAATAAGTAAAATAATATATATTTGCTTAACAACAAAATTTATTCATTATAAACGCATACAAGAAATGCCTACATAAAAAGTCACGTATCACGAGGTAACACACGGCTTATCTTACTAAATATCAAAGTTCATTATAATTTACACGTATACAAATGACCCATAAACTAAAATGTAAACAGAAATACACACACATACACAATAAACCTTATTTAAAAGTTTCTTATTACACAATAAAGAAAAAAAACACAAGGTTACTCGATAATAAATAACTTACAAAAAAATTTATCATAAACATGCAACCGGTTGTTGAAATCACAAAATATTTTTGTTTAATAGAAAACGATATTTTAATACGACAATTTACGGGCCTTTCATATTTAAATTTTCATTTATAAGCGATAGAAAGCAACAGCACAACTCATACAAATAAAAACATTACAATTCAACCGAATTAAAATCGTGTAATAAATACGCATTCGCTAGTTAACGTTTGATATACGAGTTTTATCTAAACGAAAGAAAACGGATATTTAGCGATTTCAAAGAATGATGAATTCTAATACACGGATTTAGAATGAATTAAATAGGCAAAACGAAAATAGAAAAATCGTATACGAAAGGGCTGAGAAAGAGGAAGTTTAAAAAAAAATGAATTTCTAATAATTAATTTTAAGTTTTTGATCCGAAAATATTCAAGATTTGCTTTTCGATATATCTTATCCGATTAAGTTAAATAGGAGAGAGTAATTCCACAATCATTTTATAAATCTAAAAATCAAAAGAGACAGTGCGGGTATAAACGATTTAAAAAATTAGACAGGCGCGAATAACAATTCGTTACACAAACTAGACCAGACGGTTAGCTAGCATGCCGGTTTCTATAATAGGCCCACAAAATACCTCCATTCGACTTTTGAGACTTTATAAAAATAAAGCCGTCAGATTTCAAAATAAATTGCATCATTTAGATTATTGTATGCCGTGGTGATATTAAACATTTATTTTTTTACTTATTTTTTAAGATACGTATCACGCGAGAACGAAAAAAGATACATTTTTTGAGCTTCCCATTGTCTACCTTGAATTTAATCATCGCTTCATACCATAAAACCACTGAACCGATCGAGTTAAAATTTTTATACGAGCTATCATATTCTACTACCTTAGCGCCTACCGTATTACAGATCGGTATCTTTAACCGGTTTTTGAGTTGTCATTCGATTTATAAAATTATCTTTGGATCTGTAATCTGAAGCAACCGACACGAGACAAGATCGTTACTTACATCGTTATTTTAAATCGATTAATATATTTGTTAAAAAGTATCGATAACGTACGTTTGTTACGGATTTTTATTTAAGAGTTCATCGACAAGGCGGCTACTGAAAACGTGAGAATTACTCCTCTTTACCTAGTCGGTAATTTTCCTGTAGAAACCGGTCCTACGTTGTCAAACGTTATGTACATATTACTTACAACGGTAATTTTTTTTTGTCTTCAGTCAATTGACCGGTTTGATGCAGCTCTCCAAGACTTCCTATCTAGTGGCAGTAGTTTCATTTCGGTGTATCCCTACATCCTACATCCCTAACAATTTGTTTTACATATTCCAAACGTTGCCTGCATGCACAATTTTTCCCTTTTACCTGTCCTTCCAATATTAAAGCGACTATTCCAGGACGCCTTAATATGTGGCCTATAAGTCTGTCTCTTCTTTTAACTATATTTTTCCAAATGCTTCTTCTTCATCTATTTGCCTCTACACCTCTTAATTTGTTACTTTATCCACCCAACTGATATTTTGATATTCTCCTGAGCACCGTATTTCAAAAGCTTATAAACTTTTCTTCTCAGATACTCCGATCGTCCAAGTTTCACTTCCATATAAAGCTACGCTCCAAACATATACTTTCAAAATGGTAATATACAAACCCAAATCCATACCTATTAAGATCCGGGATGAAAAGTCCATTTAAAAACAAGCAGTTTGCATTATGAATCATTATTATTATTGCATTAAATTAAGCCTTCATAAAAATAAAAAAAGTTGTCCACACAGTTGTAAGTCCTACAACTGTGGGTTGTTTCTGATGTACGACTTATACACACAATTTAATTAAAAATATTTATCATGTTATTTAAACATAATATTCTTTCGTTTACTTAATTCAATGATTCTAACTGAAGCGCGCGCGCGCATACCGTATTTAATTCGCGCGGGTGTAGCGGTATTAGCGGCGACGGTCGGCACTAACTAAACTAATGTAATTTCACAACTTACGTAGAACAAATTTCGATTGTACGGTCGGCACTGGTGTAGCCGCGAGGCTTAACGCACCAGGTGCCGAATAGATCGGACGATCGAGTTCGAAACCCGGCCAGACCGAGTTAATTTTTTACACATTAAATATTATTCATTTATTTAATTATACGGCTCATCAGTGACGTCATAACACAGCAGACGACTACAACAGCAGTTTTTGGGGTAGGTGAAAGGCGATTTTGCAAAAATCTTTTTATAAATATTATGTTTTATTTTTTAAAAAATGCACCTAAGAAAGATATGACCTTAATTAGATGAAATCTCGATATACTGAGGATGACCTTGCTCTACTACAGCCTCACCCCCTTGACCTTTTAACTTGAAAATTTAATGGCATCAATACCCCATATATAGAAGTAATCTGACCGGGTTTGGTCAAAATCGGTCCGGTAGCTCTGGACATATAAAGTGATTTAGATGCCACACCCGAACACACACACCTACATACGAACATTAACATCCGGTTTTTTTGGGTTCCTTAGGTGTCAAAACGTCGAGATCCGGTGAAAACCGGATAAGCCCAAATCGGACCGATTACAATACTTTCTCTTCTAGAGGTATAGTTCTGCTATAGCGCAATCTGAACAGGAAAGTAAAAGATAGTAAAAAAAATAAAATAAATTATTAAAATTTCTTTTTTTTTAAGTATGTCTTTATACCGTCATTCAGATGTATTACGTTTTTTTTAAATCTAATCAGACAATTCTTCCACCTTTTACGACCAGATCGACAAAAAAAAAATTGAAGTTATATCGTGCGCTTTTTCCATTGTGATTATGAACAAACTGTAAATTGACAGGTGTCCGATGCAGTGAAATAACTAAATAAGTCCAGTATTACTCTGATGGTGGTTTAGGATTAAAAGAATGGAATACACATCGCCTCGGTAACACTTGGCAACATCGGTGACGCGGTCAATGATAAAGTTCCCTGTGCCTGTTTCCCCTTCTTCCAAACGCCTCTCTAAAGGAATGAATTCTTAACAAATGTACGTTTAGCGATACGTTTTATTAAATAACACATTCATCGAATTAAAATACCGTTGACGCTAATAAATCTTGTCACGTATTTCTAAGCGGTATAGATCCAAATAATCTCGACTGTAATCAAAAACGTTTAGATATATCGATCTGAAATTTCATACCTGACAGATTATAGAACAGATTAGCTTTCGTAACAATTTGAACGCGAATGGCCAGAATGTTATTTAATAGGAAAAATCGATTTAAATCGATATACAAAACAGAAAGTTAAAAAAACGGGGAACCTTTTTTTTCTAACACCAATCGCGGCGAAAAAATTAATCTAAAAGGTTTTACAGTCTGTTGAAAATCTAAAGGACGGTTTTAATTTTATAAAACTCAAACCGGGTGCACGTACTTTCACCGATGACATATCGGGTGTCTCAGGTTCCATTCACGATAAGGTTTTGGAACTGAATGTTTTTTTAACCGACCATGTCATCATTTACTTCCGTATTATAATAGTCGTTAAAAGCGTGTTCAAGGTGAAATTAATAATTAAAAATAAATAAATAAAACCGACTTAAATATACACATAAAAAAAAAAAATACACACCAATAAATGAGATAAACTTTTTTATTAGACAGAATAATTACAAAACTATTCATCCAATAATGAATGACTAATCAAATAGGCTAAAACTTACATTAGATGACGATTTGCATCGTAAAAAAATTACTAAATTTTGGTCACGGGCCGTGAAATAAAAAATAAAAAACTACTTGGTTTATTTCAACTTTTTGAAGTCGGTTCCAAATATATAGTTAAAAAACAAAAACTGTATTAAAATTTTATAAAACTTCACTGTGTTCTGTTTTGGAATACGATTTATTTTAAAAATATGTTTCGTTTCAATATTTTGGGGCTAAAGATTAAATTGGTAAAAACAAAAAGACGCTCAATGTAAAAAAATTTTAAAATGGAAAAACCAAGCGATGTATACAAAAATAAGAAAAGGAACTTAAGGAAAGGATATCAAATAACTACCAATGAAACGTGAGCTACGGGTACTTTAAATACGGAAATAGTTATTTTACCACTAGGTTCTAATTACCTAATTTTGTTGACGCTTCGGGGGAAAATACTTTATATCAAAATGATGCATTTTGTCGTGATGAAAAAACGGGTGGGATTGATGAAATTTTTACCAATTTTGAAGTCCGTTAAAAAGGGGAAAAAACAATCATTGGAATGTTAAAAAAAATTGTTTGTAATTATTAATGAAAAAAGCAAATGTTATAAAATAAATTAATAACAAAATTTGCTTAAAAGCAATAAATTTACAATAAATAAAACAGACTTAAACAAAAATAACAATTTTTTATCATTCCTGAAAGGTTGAGCATCAAAGTCGACGCAAAAAGAAAATAACTTACTAACCGACGAATGAAAACCATCATCGACCACGATAATAAAAATAAGGAAAATAATTTCGAGAAATGACCAAACATAAGCTAAGGATATCTGAAATTTTTTTTTACTTTAAGGTTTACGATTACTTTTTTATTTAATTTTCGTTTAAAAATATATTGAATATCAGAATGAAATTTATTGTAATATAATGATTCGTGAAGAAACGGAAAATTTCACAAAATAAAGAAAAAATGTTTACATAAACATCGGTGCGCGGAAACATTGTTTTTCGCTTGTGAAGAATTTCATCATCTCTGCTTCAAGAGTGAAAGGAAGTCATATTAAAATTCTTGGAACTCAAATTAAGAGGTATATCTGATTGGCTTTTACTAGAAAAATTGAATAAAACCGTTCGCATAATTTTTTTCTATAACTTTAGATAAAATTATGTAAAACAAAAAAAGTTAGCGTCGCAAAATATTTATTTTTTATGTGTTTGGCATACAGTAACTTCGTTTAATTGCCAGCAAACAAATAAAATTTAGCCACAGAATTTGTAGAAATTTTAATTCTGGAAAATTTATAAAGTAACACGGAGAGGAGTTTAAGAAATTTGACTTTTTATTAAAAACAAAACACGGCAGAAAAACAGTTTTAATCCACCTGTACATATGGATCCATCATATACAATTCCATTCCGTGTATGTAAATAGAATGACGCCGTAGAGATCCAGTATTAAGGAATGATTTTTCTAAAATATTCCTGTTAGACAATGTAGGAAAAAATTACAATAGGACCATCGTTGGAAGTTAAAAAAACTAACAATTGTCGTTTAGCGCGCGACTGGAATCTTTTTATACCACCTATTCAAGGGAGATTTAGCATTTTACTTATTTATTTTATTTATGAGCGGGAGATTGTAAGAGATATTCTTCTCTTCATTACGTCTAAAAATTTAAACAAAATTAAACTAAGAAACGATATACAATCATCCAAAAGATTAATATAAAAAGTATATACTGGCTACTCCAATACAAAAAATAAAAAAGACACAAATATATACCGAAAGATAAAATAAATTGATATACTTTACAACACATAACAGGTGCAATAAAAAGTACTAAGAATAGGGAAGGAAAGGGTAAACGTAATAGAAATAATAATAATAATAAAAATAATAATGCGGTTGAAGTAGGAGTGAAAATGTTATAAAATCTAGGATAGTCATTTGAAAACAGAAAGAGCAAAGCAAGTGCAAAGGCAACGACGGGTGGCATCACAAAATTTTACACCCCCATAAAAGCTGGAAGTCTATGACCTATGCAGTCATAACAATTTGGTGCAACAGGTTGGTAGCTTGCAGGGAAATATTGGTATTGTTATGGGATACTATAGTGTACTGTTACTATAAAGCGGCGGGTAATGTTTAAGTGTGTGTATCGGGGTACATATAACCGACCTCACATGTACATATATATATATATATATATATATATATATATATATATATATATATATATATATATATATATATATATATATATAATATAAATATATATATACATCGGTACTACACATACTCCAGCGTGTTTGACACGCTATGAATGACTGACTAATATCTAACAATGTACAGCTTAGAATACATTAATATTTAGTTACCGTTGCTAGAGTTTAAGTTATTAGTTAATAACATACAAAAGAATTTTGCGAAATTAATTATACAAAATTCGTCGCGAAGACAAATAGGAAAAAAATAATTTTCTAATCGGTCCGTCATCGAATACGCGGTGCACACCGATCTAATTACATAAAATAAGAATTTCACTTCAATTTTTTCAGGTAGCAACAGTGATATCACCTCTTTCCCGCTGTTTTTAATCAACGATGACAATCAACGATGACAGTTTCTTTACATATATTAGATCAGCTGCACTATAATGTGTTTGCTACGCGTTTCAGGAGATTTTAATTATTACTTTTAAAAAAAAATTGTAACCTAAAAAGGACGCCTTCCGTTAACTAACTTTGTTGTACAATTCTCTTTAGGTCAAGAGGATACGGGAAATTTCCGTCAGATATATCACTTAAAATTCAACCGGTAAAATTAAATTATTAATAAAAAAATGAAGCCGATCGCTTCCACCCCCTAAGTAAAAAGATCACATCGGATAAAAGAGAGGTACAATTAAGAGACGATAACTATTTAATCAGAAAACGTAAGGCAGACCCAAAGAAAAACGGCTTTTACTTGCTCTTATTATCGAAATTATAATTTGTGATTTAACATTTCACCAAAGGCTTTGCTGATGACAAGGAAGACCCGCTAGAAAAAAAAACTTATTCTTCATACGTACGGTATAATACGTCTTCCACGGGACGAAAAGTATAAATTCAGGAAAAACGGGGATGGGAAAAAACGTGTTACTTTCAAATTAATCACAAATATCTTAAGAGTACAGCGTATCCGGAAGAATAAAAATAGTTTTAACGTTTCCTCATAAAACGATATCTAGGAGTCATGTAGAGGAATGAAGCAGGGAGAGACGATATCTCCTGTTTACTGGAATAGGATATTTTGTTCCTACTTCGAGAAAAAATATATGGAATGCATGCAGTAACATGATCTGTCAGTTTTTTTCTTAAAAAAGAGAAGAAAATGAGTCAACGAGTTTCAACAACAAAATTTGTTAAATATCCTGAGGAATAGATTACTCTAAAAAATTTTCACGAAATGAAGTGTATTGAAATTTTGTGGTCCGTTCCTCAGCAATGATTAAGAAAAAAATGGTTTGCATCACTAATAAAAACGTTTATCTCTTCACTATGAGAGGACATGAACTTCTTATACAGGACGATGAAATATAAGAAAAGTGTAAAAGTTTAGTGCACTAAATGCCTGATAGATAAAAAATCTTATAGGATATGAAGTAGTCGAATAATAAAATTCGATGAAAACTTTAGAAAATAAAATTTCCTTGTTTCCATTAATTTTTCAAGAGCGAGCTTGTGAAGAAGAAACTAAAAGGATCTGTTTTAGTTAACGGACGCCTCAGCTATTAGGATTATTATGCGACTGTGAAACAAAAAGCTTCCTGGATCGACCCATAAGCATATTCCTGCTTCACAGAGGATGAAAACATCGTATACTGTATACGTCCCGAAATCCTCAGCATTAATCTATCAAGGGTCTTACCTCTACAGAACCGAAAATGAGGAAAAGGGATTAAGGATAAAGAAGGATCGGGTGGAGAGAAAGAAGAGAGAACGAGACAAAAAATGAAAATTAAAAGTCATAGAAAACAAAAATTCAGACGAAGGGAATAACTTTTTACCGAAATTCTTTACCTTTGCGATAAATCATTAGTTGAAAAAGCGAAAATAAAGTTTTACAACTAAATTTTTAATTAAATCGCAACGAAAAAGTAAAAGCAAACGATACGAGCTATCTTAAAAAGTAATAAAATATTATTATATAACTTTTACGACAAAGATAATTTTTTTTAATGACATTTACACTTAACCGACAAAGTCTCTAATATATGAACTATTTATATCAAAGAGAAGTTTAGCTCGGAAGGAAAAGGTAGGAGAAGAGACGGGGGTGAAGATAAAAGAGGAGGACAATATATGTGTATACTTACTTACAGCTATGATGAAGCAACCGAGTTACAAAACTGGACATATTCCGCCCTTCTCTCGCATCGTGTTTTAGAATTATTCTAACAATAATTATGTTTGTACAACATTATAACATTGTAATATGCATTGACACGCGCATCGTTTATATTAGACAAAATACGGTGCTGTTATAATTGTACGTAACGAGCACCGATTAGGGTTATGCATATACAATTAATAACCGACCCAATCTTATCGTTAAAACAAACTGAATACGGAGGCGGAGGCGTTCCAAAGTAAATGCGTACGGACATAAATTATATTAAAATGCAGGTACAGTAATTATAAAACAGATACGTTTAAAACGAACGAGTTCGTTTTATATATTAAACATCGATGTAAAAACGTAAATCAAAATTTACGCTCGTAAACTAAGCCACAATTTCATAGATTCGAAAGCGTTAGTAACAAATAAAAGAAAAACTCTATCCCGCGGTATTTAAAAAAAGTAATTAAAAAAATCACACTTTTAGCTCATTTACAAACCAGCAACGCTAAATATATTCAAACGGAATAGTCCATTCCATTTACGTTTGCAATTTACATAAACGAACACTGTTTTCTTGATTGTTGCCTAAATATCAATAATCAACAAAATGTTGACTGGAGCTTACTTTCTTTTTCTGCAACTGTCGTAAGGTATTACTTCAGAGAATGAATGAGGATATGTAGTCTTGTACAGTCTCAAGTTGACAATTTCTGAGATGTGTGGTTAATTGAAATCCAACACCAAAGAACACCGATGTCCACGATCTAGTATTCAAATCCGTATAAAAGTTAACTGCCTTTACTAGGATTTGAATCTTAGAACTCTCGACTTCGAAATTACCTGATTTGTGATGACGAGTTAACCAGTAGACCGACCAGGTGGGCTATCTGGAGCTCACTAAAAATTATTAAGGCAAGTCCCAGTATTATTGAATTCAACATTCAATATACATATATATATATACACCGTAAACAGGCGATATCTCGAGCACACTAGGAGAGGTTTTACTAATCCAACCTTGTGCTGGAACGGTTTGTTTGCAGTACTAACTAACTATAAATGAAATGGATTATGAAGAATTCCATTCATTTTTTTTTTTTTAATAGACAAATGGATACCTATCCATTTCTGACTTGAACTACATAATATAAAGTGTACAGAAGTATGTATATAGTGTAGAGATTTGAATAAATATTTATATATTTGTACACTAAACAAATTAAAATTTAAACATTATTTTTTTAAAAAAACTTCTTATAAATGTTTCTAAGAAAACAAAAAGATCCTAAAATTATACATCATACGATTTTTTTTTTGTCTGACCTCTTTTATAATAAAGACAATTATGGACAATAGAATATTATGTAACAATTAATAAAAATCTAGGTTAATAGATAATCTACATTCATGTAAAGTGCTGTGGTAGTTTATATAATAGAATTGATTTTAATAATTAAATTAAGAAAAAAAAACAACACGAGTTTTAGAAGATAATATAAATTTCTACGGGGTTACAACTGGTTAACGAACAGAAGAAACATTTTTTTAAAAAATTATCACAAAAACCCACAACCGTTTAAAACTTTATTTTTATGAATTTTGTTTCTTTTTATAAAAAGATATAAATTATTTTTATATAGAAATAACAAAACCTCCACATTTAAAAATATCAATTCGAAAAATGTTAACGTTTTGTTTATGCAACCTATCGGTTTGAAATTACAGTTCTTTACTAAACGATGCGTTATAGCAGTGGAGATATTTCTTCTTATGAAATGGATTACGAATACATCCATCCACCAACCTATATACAATACATATAGATTCGTGCCCCCCCCCACACTAAAACATCTGAGCCCTGTTAATTTGGTAATAGAGATGTGTAAATGATAAATATATACATATATATATATAGAAAAATTTATCTTTCTTTACGTATATATTTAATCCAATTTTTGGATTGGATTTCAGAGAGCATATAAGAGAAGCTGTAAAATGTAGTAAAATCACCCAATATTTTGCTTTTCGTTGTCTACAAATTTGTAAAGCTCTATACAACTAGCGTAAACACGATTACGGATTAATGGATCTGGATTCAGAAAGTTATCAAAGAACGAGAAAAATTCGAAAGCTACCTAGGAACAAATTGTACCCCCGTCTCAGGAATCGTTTCTTGGTCTAAAATATTTCATTACCATTATCTAATCACCTTAAAAGAATAACATTTTTTTTTAAGATTTTTATATTAGCAGTAAAAATCTAGCTATCTTCACATGACCTCTCTCTCTCTCTCTTTTTCCTGTTTACCCTCCGGTAACTACCGTTTAGATAATACTTCAGAGGATGATTGAGGATGATATGTATGAGTGTAAATGAAGTGTAGTCTTGTACAGTCTCATTTCGACCGTTCCTGAGATGTGTGGTTAATTGAAACCCAACCACCAAAGAACACCGGTATCCACGATCTAGCATTCAAATCCGTGTAAAAATAACTGGCTTTACTAGGACTTGAACGCTGGAACTCTCGACTTCCATATCAGCTGATTTGGGAAGACGCGTTCACCACTAGACCAAGCCGGCGGCTTATCTTCACATGACCTACACAGATCGTACTCGTATATTGTGATTTTTAGTCAACTCTATCTTCATTGTTATTATCATCCCTTTTTTTTAATGAAATTAAATATTGGGGATGCCGGATATATTCTTGAATTAATTACAATCGCAATTTTACATGTGTAATATTCTTTTTATATAGTAATAAAAACTACACCGGGCGAGGTGGAAATCAAAGGTCGGTAAAACGTTACTGGCGGATGAAATTACACCTAATATGTTTCATCAGTTGATACCTACTGTTTTCTGCCGAAGTAGGCAGAGCCTCCACTAAACCCAGTCGGTCAGCTCTGGCAGTAAACCCTACTTATCCACGAGTCTTTTGCTTGACCTAAACTCAGAATACGTGTCGGAATGCGGGTTGTTGTTACGTAGCGATGGAATTAAATGTAAAGACGAGAACCTTGCGCTTAAAAGCGAAGTACTTTTGCCTAACGAGGGACTTTTCGACCCTTAACAGAAAAGTCACAGATTCTCGTAATCAGGAGATCAGTCGTACGCCAGATGCCTCTACTCTTACCAAAAATTTCTCGGTGAACTACCACGACGGCTTCGGAATGAGGATCGAAAACATAGAAATCGATTACGGATATGAACAAAGAAAACAGATGGGTACGGAACAATGTTTTATATACTTACGAGAGATTTTTAGTAAATGGAAGCGAGATTAACAAAATACGTTTTCTGAGGACTCAAAAAGCTTGAAGTGTGCTTTAAATAAAACTTACAATTATTTTTACTACATGCTCCTTTTTATGATTGGATTATCTCTTTTCAAAAACAGTATTTTCATTTATTATTACAGTTCTCTTTTACATAATATTAGCCCACTACTGTGTATTTAATAATCATAATCCTTAAGCAAATTTAATATAGAATTTTAATGAACATTATAACAATGAAAATAGAGTTACGATTAAAAATTAGACAGAAGAAAAGCAACAAATCAGTTTTAAACGACAAACGGGAAAAATTTCAATAAAAAAAACAGTACAATAGATTTACAAACATAAAACCTAAACGTAAAATTGAATTTCTGTTAATTTTAACAACCAGTTAAAAATAATTTTGCAATTTTTTTTAATAAAAAAAAGACCACAAAAATAAATTTTTTATTAAATAATGCAGGGAAATTTATTAACATCCGATATCTTTTTTTTAATGAATTTAGAATAATAATAGTAATATTATTATTTTACGCAGTACCAAAGTTATAATAGCATAATGAATGTGTAATTTTGCAAAAAGGGCTGTTTGTTATTACGATGAACTCTTTAGTTTTCCACTTTCCCTCCCTCCGACTCTTTCTATCACCGTTTTGTGTGTGTCATTTTGCGCTCATGATTATTCAAAAGTGTAATCAATGAATACAAACAAACAGCTCTACCGTATTATACGAACTAGGTTTGTGGAGATGATAAAATGATAGGATAGAGAAAGAGGTTAGAATAAAAGGGGTTAGAGTTAGGAGAAGGGCACGGTAAAACTTGTTAAGTACCACAAAACTGATGGTGCGAGTTATTATTATAATAAGGGTGGCGTTTGTGTCTATGTGTACACACACATACATACATACATATATATATATCCGAGTGTAGGAGTTGTTTGAGCGTAATAATGCAGATTATTTAAGTTAAGTGGTGGTTGTTTCTAAAAACATTGCATTTAGCCGACATCAGTCCGATATTCGTTGGAACTCTCCATTACTAGCTACGTGTTACGGTATAATGTCTCGTAATTATTATTCATTGTAGTGTACAGTATGCTTCCCGTATATTATTTATTATTAACCGTACTTAAACAATTTATTACGTTTTTACCTTTATAACAATAATACCCGCATTTTAATATTAAATTTTATCGTACTATCATAAGCTTTATTCCTCTTCTATTAATGATCGGGATGCACTTTTCAAAACCTTTTTATTCCCCATTTTTTTATCGATTTAACTGGTTTTTTTTCTTACATTCTCTTCGTTTCGTTATATTTGTTCGTTATTTTATTGACGTTCTTCCGTTTTTTGAAGTCCAGTATAATTCATTTAATTGCCTGGACCGGAAAAAAAATAAAAATATACATACATATATATATATATATATATACAGGGTTATCATAAAAGAATGGTGCGGTTTTGAACATGGTGTTTTGAACCAGAAGTACTTACAGTTTGTTTTTTATTTTTTCAAATTTGTCGTCTCAAACATTTTTTTACATAATTAATAAATTTCAATGTGTGCGCCCTTAGTCGCTCGACAATTGTCCAAACGATACTAAACTTCTCTCCAAACATTAGTTAAAATTTCTTCGTTAATGGTTGTCATAGCTTCATTAATCCTGTTTTTTAAGCGGTTTAGGTCGCAAATTTTTTGTGTATAAACAACGGTTTTGATGTAGCCCCATAAGAAAAATTCGCAAGATGTCAGGTCTGGACTCCTTGGAGGCCAAAGTACGGGTCCTTGCCGGCGTATCCATCGATTTCCAAATTTTTCGTTCAAAGCGTCCGTGTTCAACGCATTGAAGTGCGGGGGAGCACCATCTTGTTGGAAATGAAGTCGATGAATGTTTTCGAGTTCATCCGGCTGAGGAAAGCAATAATCGGTTAACATGTCAAGATACGCAACTCCATTAATTGTTTTTTCAGCAAAGAAGAAAGGCCCTATTCACGATTTTTCATCACACAACACCAAACATTAACTTCAGGCGAATCGCGTTGTTTCTCAATAATTGGGTGTGGGTTTTCAGAGCCCCATATTCGTGAATTGTGTCTGTTAACGCATCCATCCACATGGAATGTAGCTTCGTCTATAAAAATTATATCGTCTAAAAATGATTCGTTTTCACTTATTCTATCCAACATTTCAACAGCGAAATCGTAACGTTTTACACCATCATCGGGTTTCAATTCCTGCAGTATCTGGATTTTATAAGCGTGTAATTTAAGTTTTTTATGTAAAACTTTGTGAACCGTTGATTTTGGAATACCTAATTCGTCGCTTCGATGGGAGATGGACTTCCCAGGACTTCTAATTGCAGATTGTCTAATTAGTTCAACCGTTTCGTCCGGTACACTTGGTCTGCCGGTTGATTTCTGTTTATTAACCGATCCGGTTTCTTCGAATCGTTTGAACCGACGTGTTATGTTATTTTTGTGTGGCGGATCTCTTCCGAATTCAAGTCGAAACGCACTGACGTTGATGTTGTTTCAAAAAACTAAGAATACCGGTACAATAACGGTAGTTTAGTACAATCGAAATGGTAATAATACTAGTATAACTGTAATTAACGTTACACTTAAACATACATAAGGTAACTGCTTTTGAGTAGAACTGTAAAAAGTAAAACGATTCTAATTTGTGGAAACCGATAATACTAAATGTTTTTAGAACAGTTGATATATAGCGCAACAACCAACCGACAAATTCCACGGCGATACCTAGAAAATGTAGGATGTGTTACAAACCCGCTCTTTCTATTTAAAATTTTTTAGTTGCTCTCCTCGGGATCCCCCGTGGTTTGGGGAGTTATAATAGACGGTTTCGAGGTAGAAGGATTTGCTAAATTTCATTTTTATAGACGTTAAACCGTAAAAAGTTATTTAAGGATTCCCATATTTTAATAACACTCCGAATAAATTATTTAACGGTATTAAAATATAAGCTAGTCATTCTAAAAAAAAAAAGGAACAACTTAAATTATAACCGATGATGACGCATACAACGAAGGATTTTCGATGTGCTACTTATAAAATTATAAACTTATATTATTTATTTATTTATATATTTTCTTAAACACATATATATATTACATACTTGTAACTATACCAAGACTAAGCAACACTAAAGAAAACTTTTAAACGAAAAATTATTCTAGTCAGTTGGAGAGTTCTCTTATCCCCCACAGAACAAATTAAAACATAAAATTATCCCATTATTATACATAGACATAAATGTACTTTGCGATAAAAAACATTCCGATACAGTTTACTTTACCGAATTAAAGCAGTACGTATTGTTTCATACAAAAATTAATCTGCTGCTCTGCACTATCTCAGTCTTTCTTACGAATTCCTTTTTATTCCGAATTATCTTCATTATAAATCTACCTCTTTGGTGAAGAGTAAAAATGTCAATTGTACGGCTAAATATCACCTCTATTTCAGCGGGCTTGTTATGCTGACATTGAACAGTATATTTGGCTGAATGGAGAAAAGACAACAGGAAACTCCTCCTCGCTTTCCGAATAAAACCTGGCACAGGATGATATTTTTGAAAATTGCTTTTTCTTTAGTTTTTTGTGTGACTGATCGCCTACAGCCGTATTACATATAAATTATTCACACTTATCTAACAGATTTTAGTGAGAAGGGTTTGTGCGAGCAATATTTGGAAAATACTGAAACGAACTGTGTACAAGATAGTGTAAATAAACTACAAGCAGATTATAATTGTACTTATAAGAAAATATACGATAGGTTATAAGAGAATATTCTGACCATCTAATCTACCTACCGAAGGGTTACGAGGGAAAGGATCGGTATTTCTAATGTAATATAAATATATATATATATATATATATATATAAAACAGTGTTAGTAAGTTAAACTGTTAAGAAAAGAGATTTGCGTTGTTTAAAGGCGGAGGATGAGACGAAGAAAAAGCCAGAGTAAAATAAAACCTGACAAGCAATCCCGTTTAGGATGTAGAAGGCGGATATAAGTCCGTCCAGTGAGGAGCGGTAGATAGAACCTTTCTTGTTGGCACTAAGTTGACCGTTGAGCAACAAATCGGTTTATCTGACTTAAGCAATACTATGCGAGAAAAAAAGGATAGGGATAAAAAAAACCGTAAAAAAAGAAAAAGAAGAGGTCTTCGAGCTTTCTCTGAAGCTCTCCGAATGACTGACTGCTGCTGAATACTCCTGCCTAGCGCTGACCGATGCCTTATATATATATATTCCCCCTTCTGTTTCTTAACAACTAACACTTCCAACCTGTTGCAATCTATCATAAAAAACAAGTTTCAAAATAATTTAAAGGAAACTTTTTTCTGATTCGGCTAAAAAGAAAAATAATATAAACAAAATAATTAATATCTGATGAAATACTTTGAAAATATTGAATAATTAAAAAGAACAATATTTACATAGGGCAAGTCAAAAAGTAAAGGGGAATTCAAAAAATAATTTTATTTTGTACTTACATAAATAATACACGCATTATTTTTCAACATAATCCCCTCCTACTTCTATGCACTTAGTCTATTTTTTAACAAGCTTTTGAATTTATTCCTGGAAGAAAGTTTACGGTCTGGTGTGCAGAAATTTTTACACCGCTTCTGTGGCCTCTTCATCAAATCGATAATGATTCCCTCGCAACTGTTCTTTTAATGGACCAAAAAGATGAAAATCGCTTGGATCCAGGTCCGGACTGTATGGAGGACGGTCCAGTAACTCAAAACAGAGTTCTTGAAGACAAAGGATTGTTTTTTTGGCCGTATGAGGTTGCGTTACCCTGAAGCCAAATCACGTCTTTAGAAAGTTTACCGCGTCTTGTGGATTTGATTTTTTGGTTGAGTAAACGCAGTAAGCTCAAAGTAGTTGTCACGTTTTACCGATTGACCTTTAGGAGTGAAGTAAACCAAAAGCGAAACTTCCCAGACTATCGTTATCATCACCTTTCCTGCAGACAACTAAATTTTGAATTTTTTGCTGTAGGAGATGAAGGACTTTTCCATACTAACCTTTGTCGCTTTCTCTCGGGTTCAAAGTGATGGGCCGATGTCTCCATCATGTCTCAAAGTGAAGAAAGCAGTCTCCATCATATTCGTAACGTTTCAAAAGCAACTGGGAAATTTTTTACACGATTCTCTTTGTGGATGCCGGTCAATTGACGTGGAACCCAGCGAGCAAAGACTTTTCAAAAGTTTAAAGAATGATGAACGATTGAAAATGCTAAGCCATGGCTTATATTCAACTCATTTCCAATATGATCAACTGTAATTCGTCGATTACCGAGAATCATTTGTTTAACCGCTCCAATTGTCGTAGTCATTGAAGTGGAAGGCCTACCATGCCGCTGTTAACTACAGAGAGATATTCTATCATTTTTAAAGCGATCAATCTTGCTTCCATTCAAACTCTCTCCATATTGCTGCTGCATTTGACGAATAATCTCTGCTGTTCTCCCCTCTTCTGAATTGAGGCAACGTGTCACTGCTCGCATTTTTTCTTCGAGACAATCAGAATACTTTCAATAAACAGCTGATAGAGCTTATGAGTTACAGTATAACAACCATTGCTGTTATACATGTGACTGGGAGGGAAATCAAAATTTCCCTTACTTTTTGATTTACCCTCGTATCATTTGCTTCCTAGGATGTTACAATATTTTTTTCTCGTTTGGAATAATGACATTTTTTACAAAAGTAAAATACTGCCTTCTAAAAGGCAAAAAGCCATAGTTAAAAGAAAAACCTTTCGATAGAATGTCTCGAGATTTATTGTTCGGTCGGATTCTTGCTCAAGCCGTACCGATTCCAGGGACGGACGTGTACTTCGTTAAGTAAAACCGAATCTGTTTAATACATCATTGGAAAATTTTTCTTTTTTTTAACGATATACTTGCACAAAATCGACGATCGGTAATACATTCCATCTATATTTTGATAGAAATATCCCAAAATTCTAGGGAATTGCGGACGGGTTGGACGCTTAAAATCTGAAGATTCTTTGAAGCATTCCTGCGAAGGATTCGTTCGTTTCGCGTTCCTTTGTATATCCATTTTTCATTGTACCCGATCGATCATTCTTGATCGTTCTTTCACACGCCAAATCGGAAATTTTAGCTACATTTCCGTCGGTTTCGTGGTGCGGGTGCCGCAAACTTTTAAACCTATTCGCGTATACGTGTAGTTTATCGCGGATCCCTGCTACGCTTCTGATCGATCCGGAAACGTTTTCCTGATTTTTATACAAAACGTCGAATGTAGAGGCCGAGATGATTATAGAGTAAAACCAAATTTCCTAACAACCTTTTGTGCATGTATACAATCCTGCCGTTAAAACCGGTCTAAGCAAATGTTAATGAGAATAATAATTAAATATCTCGGATATACGTAATAATGACATCGGTTTTTTCCAAATATTTTTTGTGGAATTATAATAATTTCTATAAAAAGAATAACGGAGAGTTGCATTATATATTTATTTTTGTAGATAATAACATAATTTGCATCCTGGACATTGTTTTATAAATTAATTTTAAAATTATGATGTAAAGGTTTGTTCGACAGCGTTGTACAGATATATTTTTTTTACCCTATTTTATTATACGTAACAACTTATTGGAAATGATTATTTAATTTTGAGACATCTTCCTACGAATTTCGAATTTATTTATTTAGGATATAAAAATACATCCTCAATTTTTTTGTTTCGCATATTCTAATCTTTATATTCTTTTACTGACCTTGCCCTCTTCTTTGTTTTAAACAGAATTCACTGATTATTATCTCTAACGACTTATCCTTTTGCAAGATTCATTAATGATCTGTCGCATCTTCGAAAATTTGTTTTCATTATATATTCATTAAAATCACATAATTTGGAATACTGTCTGTAACAATAAACTTAAAAAAACTTTTGTCTATGCTATTTTTATGTAAAAATATTTAGATTTAATACCAGGAAATACTTTTACGTGTAAAAACATTGTTCCTTGGGTAGGTAAACTTACGACGTCTTGTTTACTTTGCTACATCATCTATAATTATATAACGAACTTATCTAACAAAATTCTGCAACTATATTTTCTTCTATCTTAATAATGTACTTCCTTCACTACTTTTCCCTTTTGCTCCGTTTCATTACCTTTGTTTTACTCTCTCAAAATATATACTTCCCATTCCCCACGGGGATAATTCCAAATCATTTCTCCTAATTTCAATCAAAATAAGCATATCAATCTTAAATCACTGAAAAGTATATTTCATATTTTTCTTCTGGTATATCTATTGTTCTTTTTAAATACAAAATTAAAAAAAAAACAACCTATGAGTGTACGATACCGCCTGTATTTCATTCCTATCTGTACAGCATCTTATGTTGTCATTTCCTGCTCTTATAATTATCTGATTAAATTTATAACCATAAATAAATCTTATTTTTCTATAAATCAATTCCATTCTTAGTAAACTCTTAAAAAATATTTGATAATATCCGAGCTACATCATCAATTCTTTTTTCAAGTACTAAAAATTTGATTTGAGTAGCAGGGTTTTTCGTTATTTTGCCTTTTAAAGTTAATCAGAGTATTAAAAAGGTGTTCCCTTTGATTTCTGAATTATTACTATATATATATATATATATATATATATATACAAAAGCTTTTTTCAACTACTTTTTTCCGTTTTATAATGCTTAACCAATGTAATTATTTGCGATGGAACACAATACAGAGAATAGAGAGAATAGTTTGAAATATGTATACATATAATAGTATAATTCCTCCTATCGCACTATAATACATTGACGACAAAAGCCGTTCGATTCTATCAACGAGAAAGTCGACTACGATATTCAGGTTATTAGGAAAAAAGAAGGGAATTTAGAATGAGGGAGAGAAACAGATAAAGAGAGAGAACAAGCAAAAGAGAATTTCTACCTGTGACCACTACGATCCGCTGGGGTCGTCCAAAGAAAAACCTTAAATTTCCTTCTATTGTATAGTAGAAAAAAGGTTCCAGTTATTTCAGCAACATGACAATACCTTTTCGAAACTCGATCAAGGAATGAATGCGTTCGGTGTGTAAGTGTGTGGGCGCACACACGCACACACACTTTGGCTACAAGGGAAAATGTCGCCCTCGTTCAACTTCACGTTCGACGACCGCTCGCTAACTCATTTGGTTAGAAGGCTTAACCTCTCTGCCCGTTCAGCCACTAAATATTACTTACCAATGAAATTTATCTAATTTCTTAGTGCATACAAAAATAAGATCGCCCAAACGAATAAAGTTAAAACTCCATCGCATAAGCTAATTTTCTAAGGATTTCGTCAACAACAAAATTGTTTGAAAAGAAAAATCTAATTACACAAAGATCAAGTCACTGATACGGCACTTCAATTAATATTTCAAATAAAAATTAATTTTAGAAAGACTGCAACATAACTACGAACTAAACACATCACATAATGGTAATTATGTCTAAAACAATCACCCTTCAAGAAAAAAACAATTTCAGAAATCTGAACTAATTTACCATCTCAAGAATACAGATTAAAAAAAGAAAAAAATATATAATATATACACACAATGTTTATTAGAATCTAATTGTTTTGTAAATTTATTCGTGTACAATACCGCTCTGTAAAATACATTTTAAAAGTTTACGCCCGCAAAAAAAAAAAAGAAATAAAAACAATTAAGCCCAATTTTAGATCGACTATGAAACGAATTGCGTGCAATCTTTAACAAGTTTTGCTCAAGCATTACGGCAATTAATGAGTTCACTGCCTCGGTGTTTTTGTGTCGCGCGTTAACCGGCCGTGAGAGTCCAAAAGGGATCTCTCTCTCATTTCGAATCGGTCATGAGATTCCAAGCGGAATTTCAGACTGTACACATTTTCAAACGCTGTTATTCCTTTTGGAGTCTCATTTGCTTTTTTCTTACTAGGTCACGTTGCTGTTCAAATTACAATGTTTACTACGGTATCTTTAGCCCGTTGAATCGTTACGATACCGTATCGACGATTTCCTCAAAGGTAAGTAATCCTCACAGATTATTCCCCAAAGCACCGCTTTTTAGAAAATCTATGTAAATATACAGATACCTACGAATTTTAGAAACGATAAAATGAACATTAATCGGCAAAATAGTTACTTGGGTTAATTAACCCAAGTAAATATTTTCTGATGTCGATAAATATTATCTGTATATTTACATAGATTTATTAAAAAGTGGTGCATTAGGGAGTAATCTTTGAAGATTTGTTACCTTTGAGGAAATCGTCGATGCGGTATCGTAAACTTACATTAATACAGTTGTTGCGAAAGCACATCGCCTTTTCACAGCAGTAACTGAACTTAATTGGCCATTACTGATTTCTGCGAATCAATAGTTGAAAATTCAATTCAAGCTGACAGCGCGTACGTCAACCAGATCAATATTTACAAAACCTTGTATTAATTCGAATTGACGAAGGGAAGTGTGCAATGTGTTACAGAAAATGCAGTTCTGCAAGGGGAAGAAAATATGCACAATCCCACTCCAACAAAACAGGCACTAAATGTTCTACGTAATGCCAAGTATTTTACTACAAAAACTGTTTTTTTGAACAACATAAAGTAAAAAAAGTGACAATTTTTATATGTAATGTTATTGTATTAAGTAGTAATTGATGTGTAAATAATTGTAACGATATTTGATAATTATGCAATGGGATGGTAGTAAATTATTTTACCGTAATGTCTATTTACTATAGGAAGTAACAATTTCCATAAAATTAACGTATTACTCATTCACGATATTTTATTCAAGTGTTACTTCTGTATACTTTAAAGTAAGTAGTGAAGTAAATATTTTCTATACTTGCTCTTAAACTTTAAAATTATTACAACAACTGAGACTTTACAAGGATCTCATCCGCTAAAAATCCACGTAACTCAAATTTTGCTCGCCTTGAAAGCCATGAGACTCCATTTGGAATCTTACAAATTTTTACTTTTCTGCACCAAAAATATGTTTTATACGGTGCACGGAAGGTTTCTGTGAAGTTTTAAAAGCAAATTTTAATTTTACGAGTGCGCGGCCTGGTAAGCAATACTCACACAGTATATACAATACATCTTACAGTGTATAAGATGCGGGCCTGTTACGCGATCACAGTGACTCCATTTGGGTACTCGCGGGAGTCAAGTTGTTAGAAATGAATAGTTTCCGTTGCCCAGACATTTAAAACGAAACAATTCAAACGTTATCTCACTCTTATATTACAAAAAAGTGGCAGAATTCAATCTGCGATTAAAGATACAGGTGACGTCATCAGCGCAGGAGTACAGTGTGTACGTACAGTGCAGCACGCCCGAGTAAAACCTGACACAAGCGGTAAATAAATAAATCTATCATCATTCCGGTCGGTTCATAATATTATACGTTATATAAAACGCATCAGAAACGGTTAATCGTGCTGGCCCACGGGTAACAAAAAAATGATACATTCCATTATTTTAATACACTAAAATAATAATGATGTAAAAAAGGAAAATATATAAAATCATAGAATAAAACAACTATGAAGGCGTTAATTGAAAAAAAAGAATTTTAACACCCTTTAGAGGTAAATTTCTCTTTAATTAACATTATTTAATAATTTATCCACAAAAAATATTTAAAAAAAAATATGATTAGAAAACTTACTAAAATTAAAAAGGAAAACGTAACGTGTTACTTTCCTTTAGGATTATTCCTGAAGGCAACAGGGAAAATATTGTTTAGGAATAACTAACTCTTTTTATCGAAATACAAAAATTTATAAATATAAATTTATAGAAATTAAAAAATGTAAAATTAGATTTGTATAGACGCGTTTAACAGCCTCAAACAATTATCTGATACTCAAGTTTTTATCCCGTAAACTATTCCGATACCTTTACTCCTTAAACATTACACTTTTTTACCCTGTTCAACACTACACTGAGAGAAAATTTACCCATAGGTTAATAATTAAAAGGGAAAAAGAGTAATTATAACAAAAACAAAATTATAACCTTCTCGATTGTGGCAAGAAACACGGGTAAACATTTGGTTGCGATTGATCGAGTAGTTATTTTGTTTATCCCGAACAAACAAAAACCCTAACCATATAATACTATAGATATATGAATCCTATGTATAAAACCGTAAATCGTATTACGATAAACGTTTAATAATATAAGACTATCAAAAACCGAACGCATCAGGTCACAAATCCCAAAAAAAAGGCGATACAGAATTAAAAGGACTTTAAGACTTCAATCTCTCGGATTGTATTGTACGTATCACTTCGGTGCAATGGCCTTGACTATAATGTAGAAGGTAAGGTATACGACTGCGAGAGAAGAGAAAACGAACGAGCGAGATAGAACGAGTGAGATATTGTGCGCCCAACCTATACCTACGGTCGACTAGCCCAGGTGTACGGCCTCCTGCCGCGCCGAGTAGTCTGCCCCTTTTATTTATTACTACACCTCGACTCCGCCTGGCCGCCAGCTCGTTCGCCTCCTAAGCTGAGCTGAACTCGGCTGAAAGTCGCCTCCTTCCAGAATAACATAACGAACGACCGACAGAACGTTAAAAAGTTAAACGTTTAGGAGACGATCTCAAACAATAATTACAAAAATCAACTTGAAAATGAAATTCATTAAAACAAATAAACGACCGAATAACTACACAGAATTAACCAAATAAACTACAGAAGGAGTAGATTATATTTTATAGATTACAACAACTACATTTTATATTTTGTAAGAAGTTTTCCGGGAAAATATTTGTTAGGGTAGTACAATTATGCATTGATTTTCTTTGTGCTCTGCGATTCCAGATTAACCAAAATTAATTTTCATGAAACGAATTCTTTTTAATCGTACGAAAGATTTGGTATATATAGAACCTTAGATGGTGGACGCCATTGTGTTGAAACAAAAGACAACAAATTCACCGATTAACTGAATAGATTACACTCGTATTGTTTTTAATCGATTAATATATTTTCTAGAATAATGAATTTATCAGATGCTATTTTCCTCGATGCTTTAACCCCAAAATACTTATTTTTTTCTTAATTATTTACTATAAAGGCGTTTCGGGAAGTTTTTGCCGCATTTTATAAGCGTATTCCCTCTCATAAAAAGTACTGAAAAATGTTCATATTAACATATCTGTCGAAGCGTTTTGTATTCGAGACGCGGCTAGCATAACATTTCGTCCAAATTTCTTCTCTTCAGGTCAAATAGCGGCACAAATTATTGAAGGAAATTAGTAGTTTTATATACCATTTTACTTCAAGAACCGAAAAAATTAGGTGTCGACGAGCACACTTTTTTTAGGTTCAGTCCAAATATACTTCGTTAAATATCCGATAACCACATCAAAAGAGGACCAATACACATTTCAGAAATCCAACAAATAAAAAATAATTATATGAAATAATAACGACTCAACAGTAAGAAGATAATAAATAAGTAAATAAAATCTGGTAAAAAAAAATTAATTAATAATTCTGAAGGCATTAAGCTGATAAAATACTGGAGTACGTATTTAAGTATACCTTAAACGAACGTACAGAAAATTACGGTTTATTTGATTATCAAAATGAAAAATGAAAAAAAAAACAAAATCGGAATATCTTTTAGATAATAATGTATTTCATAAAAAAATAAACCGAAGTAAAAGGTCCAATTCTTTTATAAGGTACGTCGAAATATTGTGTGTCCTATGTAACGCAGAACAGTTCTTAATAAGGAATTTTTTTTCTATTATTTTACATTCACAAACACAAACGCGTAAAGATGTCAACATTTAATTTTTATTTTCGAAAAATAGTTCTAAACGAATCACAAAAAAGTCCCTTTTATCTTGAAAACTTAATTTGACTTTCTGTAGACGCCATCGTTCCAACGTTTTCAAATTATATTAATAAAAAAAGTACTTACAGAATTACATTTTTAACCTACAAAAAAGCACACTTTTCGTGTATTCAGAATATTTTAATACCCAAAACTTTCGTGAGAAAACTAGCGCTAGGTACAGTCACCTTAATTTAGTCAGTACAATTAAAAAAGAGGCCGATATAAGGAAAACATGTTAAAAAAGACACTAAAAGGAATTATGCCTTTTTCTCGGCATAAACTTAATTTCCGAATTACTTGAACCTAAATTTTTATCATAACTGATCGTTTTATAAATAATTTACCGATACTCCTTGTTTATTTTTAGACCTCTCTGTTTCGAACTTAAAGTATCCGTTTATTTAAAAAAAAAGTAGTTCAAAATCACACATGAGAATGTGAATGTAAATATTTCCGGTCAGGAGTTAAAACCGGAAAAAAATTTTAAATACGAATAATAAATGGAGAAATAATCGGTGAAAAGATTAAATTATACAATAAATACGGAAAGAGCCCGTAGAAAAGACGGTCGAATTTTACTTTTCTAAAAGTACGCGATCTTCCATGTACGAAATAAAAATTAACGGACGGATATAACGTGAAATTTGGTTCGAGACAAAAATCTGACAGACGGTACTGCGATAAAAAATGACTGCACGAAAAGGGGAAACTTGGCTAAAGAATAGCTAGCTGTAGGGCAGTCGATTACTTTCAAACGGGGATGCAACAAAGACAATGCCGACTTAATCAGCCTGGTTTTTTTCCCTCAAGTCATTAACGCTTTCTGGATTATATAATAATACAGCAAATATAACGCTGAATGATTACTAACCTAAGACTTCACTTTTTTCTGGATTTACTTTTAATAAATAACGTTTTAATAAGCTAGGCCACGAAAGAAAAAACCACCTATTTTTATGTTAGCGACTCTACTAATAAGAATTATCGTATTTTATATTTATAGTTAAAAAACTATTTTTTAACCAAAAGTAAATATAAAAACGATCGCTTAACTTTTTTAATAAAAATTCTACATTTAAGAAAAATAACAAAAAAATAAATAAATAAAATATTCCTTAAAATTAATAGTAAATAGAATTCATTTCGATTATTTCGGAAACGATTTAGATAAGCCGTTACACTGCAAAGCCGGTTTAATAAAACAAATTCCTATCGTGACTTGTATAAATCTCCCTATTGGTTTTGATGAACTGAAACTCGACGGATGAATTTTAAAGTGAATTGCGACGTACGTTAACTAGGGTGGGGGGTATACTGCGTCCGGCGTAAAATGCGGCAGAGAGGATAAATTGAAAACTAAGTCGATTCAAACAGAGAGCAAAAAAGAAACACTTAGTCGTTTATAAAAATAATATCGTTTATAAAAATTATTCGACTTACCAAGAGTATTAATTTCTTTTTCGAAAGGTTTTACTTTTAAAAACGCTAATGTTTAATAGAAAATGAATAACTATAGTCGTACGTATTAATAATTTAATCAGGAGTTTAAAAAGTTATACGCAAATTACATTAATAATAATAAAATTATTACTAAATAATTTATAAAATGATTCAATAATAATTTGAAGACGGAATTTACAAATTGAAAAATGGAAAATAAATTTCCAAAGATATAGAAAAAATTTTAGGATTTAATCCGAAAAAGAAGATTAAAATTTTATATACGTTTATACAGAATGAACAACAACAGATCTGCAAAACAAAATCACAATGGCGGCAAGATTTAAAGAAATATAAAAAGATTTAAAATCGTTGAATATCTAGAAAAATTTGATTCAAGAGAGAGATGAAATTAGGAAACTGATTTTTTTGAGAGACAAGTTTCCACAGATAAAAACACAGGATAGGCGAAATAAAGGAAACGAGTGAGCGAAGGAATGAAGACCTTTTGTGAAAAGAAAAGCAAGTCCAAACTACGTAAACGCGATTTTTAGAGATCGAAAACGAAAAATAAAACTTTACAGTGATAAATATGCGAAGTAAATCGATTTCAAAAACTGCAACGTTGTTACTTTACATCAAATTTTTCATTTTTTCAACTAGGAACATTTTTTTAGCGGTTTTCATTAATTCTTTCAGAATCAAATCCGTAGGGCTGTGTAGAAGCTAACTGTTCTGATTATATATTATAAAAATCTCATAAGCCGATTAAAACTCCACAAGAGCAGTACATTTACGTATCAAAATCAAGACCGCGATTCACTTTTTCCGTACATACAGCGGGTGGCCCGAAATTCAACTTTACCCTTAAAAATCTTAAGCGGCCATATGAAAAACAAGGATAACCGATTTATAATTATATGTTGCTTACAAATTAATTGTACGTATAATTTGATAATATTGGGATGTAACACGCTAAGAATTTATACCTCAAGGTTATACACAGCCCGCCTACGACCGAGTACTATATCGTTTACGCCAGTTGTTCCCAAACTTTTCCGAGCCGCGGCGCCCTTTATCAATTAAATTTTTTCCATGGCGCCCTGCCCTAAGTAAAAGTACGACTACTCGTAAGTAAGAGATAAAGATAAATAAAACTCGTGTATCTTCATTATATTTTTACTTTATTAACATTAAATTAACAATTACAAATATCTTGGTTCAATTAATTATAAGCTTTTACAATATTTCGCGGCTCCCCGGGGCGCCGCAGCGAACAGTTTGAAAATCACTGGTTTACGTCACTTCCAAACGTAAATGAAACAGATTTTAATCGATAATATGTCGAGTTCAATATTGAATAATTTGCTTCATTTCGATAAAAAACTATGGGTGGGTTCAACTATACAGGTACTATCAGTACCTGTACGGTAACCGCATAAAGATTTTGTTTGACGGTTCCGTAAATATCTTTGTGTTACGTTCGATAAAAATATGAAATTCAATACAAATTATCAGCTTATCATAGGAAACGAATGTAGCCTACGGTTTCTTTTTACAATTTCCGTTTGAAATCGTTATTCGTTAAAATGACTGATAATGATAAAGTGATTTAAGAAACAACGAAAAAAATCTGCTTACGTTTAGCGAGAATAAACTTATTCTCATTTCAGTTTTTTCAACACAGATTACGGCAGCGATGAATAAAATAAGACAAATATAAAATGGAGCAATTATTGAGGTTGAAACATACTTGCAAAAATATTATGATCGTACTATAATTTAAAATAAATAAACTTAAAATAAATTTGGTGTTTAAAAGTGGATTTTTGAGTTAAATTTAAAGTTACCCTAACAAAAACTTATATAATTATTCATTTGAGTTAATAAAAAATGTCTTTCTAATAAGGCTACTCAGAAAATTTTCAATCCGAATAGTAGAATGTCCCCTTTAATGTTGATAATGTTACAGTTACAAAAAAATAAATAATTAATAAAAATGTGGAAGAATATTTATTATAATAAAATGATACACGAAAAGAGAAAGGAAATAATTAAAAAATTAATGATTAGCTAAATTATAATAAAATATAGTATAAAAAAATTTAAAAAAATATATTTTAAAAAATTATCAACGTTTCAGTGATAAAATAAATTAAAACAGAGATATATTAATAATCAACGCGTAGTAATAATAACACTGTACATGGTATATTATAATTATCATTATCATTCACGACGAGTTTCACAACATATGGCAAGAAAATTACGATAAGAAATCGTATATTAATATCACAATACCTAATTACTACGATAAAACCAAAATGGAACGAAGATAACATTTTTTTTTAAGTTAAAAAAGAATAAATAAAATAAAAATAATAAACTTGTAATACATAAATCTACACTATTAACATTCTACCACGACCGGACAGAGACCGATTATTTGTCATTTAAAATTAAAAGTTTAATTAATTAATAAATCCTCCCCCATCAATTAATAAACTTTTAGTTTTTACAGCAGAAAACTCCGTAGCTGTTTTCATATTCCTCCGGTACAAATTCTTAATTATTATTTGGAAAAACCTAAAGCAAGAATAAGGAAAGTTTTCTTTTTACAAAAATGAAGCGTTCAAAAATTAACGTGAAGTGTTATAATTTAGATCAGGTATTAACGTAAAAATTGTATAATTCTTCCAAAAAAAAAAATTACAAAAGAGAATCCGAAAAGTGCTATTTTAGCGGTCGCCCTGGATTCTACAGGTGTTATAATTACGAGCGTATAATTACGTCAATTCATCTTTGCACACAGATTTACATGGCGAAGAGGTTCAAAAAATTATTGGGACGATTCGTTACACGTTATTACGCAATCTACAGCTCTAAAATGTACGCGTATTAACCCTGTTAATATTTTTCCGTTCAATAATTTACACAAGGAAAGCCCGCCGATGTCAAATGTGGTGCCCGGGAAGACTGCAGTTCCTTAGATGTGTCTTATTCAAACCTCCATACAGGTGAGCAAAAAAACCCTTTTTTGTACTCTAGTCACTGTCAAAAAAAATTACAATGAAATTGTAAACCTTACGGTAAGAGTCTTGCAGATATCATTTCTTCCGTTCAAAAAACAAAAATTTCGGTAATGTCAATAAAACTGTTTTTAACAAAATGGTACTGATACTCACAAAAGGTAAGACACTACATTTCTATTATCAAAATCTGTTTATTAATTTAGAATTTTGTTTAAAAAAAAAAAAACATGTTAAATATATGTAACCCACCGGGGTGGTCTAGTGGTTAATGCGTCTTCCCAAATCAGCCGATTTGGAAGTCGAGAGTTACAGCGTTCAAGTCCTAGTAAAGCCAGTTATTTTTACACGGATTTAAATACTAGATCGTGGATACCGGTATTCTTTGGTAGTTGGGTTTCAATTAACCACACATCTCAGGAATGGTCGAACTGAGAATGTACAAGACTACACTTCATTTACACTCATACATATCATCCTCTGAAGAATTATCTAAACGGTAGTTACCGGAGGCTAAACAGGGAAAAGAAAAAAAAATATATATATGTGTAATAAACAATAGATATACAATAACAGATAATAAACGATGTTTAAGCTTTCCATATAATAAGCAAAAAATAGAAAGATTTGTTACAAAACTCCGGTCCGATTTCATTTATATATAATACATATCACATTTACAGAAATAATACAATTCTTATGATTATTCGTTGTTAAAATAATATTGTTTAATATGTTTTATCTATTACATATATTTAACACGTATTTTTTTTTAAACAAAATTCTAAATTAATAACAAATTTTGATAATAGAAATGTAGTGTCTTACCTTTTGTGAGTATCAGTACCATTTTGTTAAAAACAGTTTTATTGACATTGCCGAAATTTTTGTTTTTTGAACGGAAGAAATGATATCTGCAAGACTCTTACCGTAAGGTTTACAATTTCATTGTAATTTTTTTGGATATCACTGAGTTTTATTAAATTACTCTTTTATTTTTTTTATAAATTACTGATTATCTTATAGATTTATTATTAAAATTTATTGCTTTTCAGGAACAAAAAAATATACGTTTCTTGAATTTCTCGGCCAATTTTTTTTTGTCAATAGTCATATCATTCACTTCATACCATATTTTTTCCTTTTTTAATAAAACTGGTATAATAATGACCTTCACGAATCGAAGATCCGTGATGTAATATTGCACTTTATTACTTATAATAAAGTAAGTGAAACCCTTGATTTTTATCGTATCCGTGGACACACTTTTATTATTAAATGAACTTTTTTTTATATCTCCATCAATTAATTCAAATAGTTCTAATTGTAGAATAAAAATCTTACCGATCGAATTTATTTCTGTTTTACGTAACAAATCTTTGTTGCCACATTTGCAACACTTTCCTACCGTTCGTGTTTTTTGTGTTTTATTAGCAGCTATAATCTCTTGTATACTAATACTTTTATTTTTTTTTAATGAAGTGATTGGAATTAATAAAATTGTTTCATCTTCGGTGCTTTCATTTACATAAGAGAATTTACTATTAAAACAATCTGTAGCATATTTTCTTTTAAATTTTATTATTTCACGTACATTATTAAATTTTTGTACGCTATCTAGTACTATCAAGTACTACAACCTAGCGGCGCGATTCGTAAACCCACCTTTTTGAGGAAAACGTGACATATTCGAGTCCCGTGGTTCATCAAATGGAAGAAAAAACGTTGTCTAAAAAAAAATTCGAGGTATTTTTTAAAAGTATTCTTTATTGCAAATGTAACTGAACTTAAATATAATGTTTTTATGCTTATTTTTTTTATTTTTTCCCCCATGTTCATTTCACTTTTAGGTTAAGTCATATTTAGAACCGTAAACACGGTTCGTTGACTTCACCAGTTCCGTGCCGTCCAGTTCTCCGGACTCGTCCCGGCGAAGTTCTAACGAACTTATTGATTTTGAACCGATTAGGCGACTGCATTCCATTAGGGTGTCGCTTTGGTCATATATTTGAGAGATTTCACAAACGGGGGAAAAAAGCTTTTACGTCCTTTTTTACATCGGTTATCGTTTTCCAGGGTATCTTCAGAATAGATAAAGCAATTTATCAGAAATTTTGTACGATAACTTCTCAATGCAGTCTTGAAGCCATATAATTTCGGCTACGACCTGTCAAGGATGTTGATGGGAGACGATCATTATGTTCCGTATCTCACGAAACTTTACTCAAAAAGTAGAATAATTTATTTTTAAGTTAATTCTTTCTTTACTTGAATGATTACTTTAACGTTCGCTTAATTTTCCACCTATGTAGTTGTCCAGGCCACATCCCTCGGTTTTTTAAATAAATAATTTCACTTTTTTTAAAAAGAATAAATTTATAAGAGTAAGAATGATTTACAGTCTTATCTTTGAATTGATAATTAAATTTTAAGCCGCTACACAAATACAGGAAAAGTAACACCGTAGGTGTTTTTCAAAGAATTATCTTAAACAGAATATTACTAATACAGTTTTACTGAAACAATAAGCGATAACCGTTTTTTTTTAACATTTTTATTTGTGTCGAACTAGTATCAAGGAAAACTATTTAAATTACAATTACGATACATTAATACTATGTAACTTATTTTTCTCTCGACTAAACCTATACATTGTTTAAGCGAATCATTCCAGTCTATAAAAAAAATCAATATCTACCTACAGAGCCAATAAAATTTAAACACGTATTACATGATAATCAGATGAAGATATAATGAAATTAACTGAAGCTGTGTATCGGTAAAATTGATACAGACACAAAAGATTCGGAGGGAGGCATATTCTTGTAGTTAAGTGTATTTTTCATAACGATCGGTCAAAATCATTCAATAGTAACCGATGGGTGTTTTTGTATTCTTTTTATTTTTATAGCGTGTGCTGTGTAACAATTTAGTAAAGGTTGTACTTAAAAAAAAATCTAGGGTAGATAGTAGGTATGTAATATAGTACACGGTAATGAAAAAGCAACATAAAACTAACTACATAATAGCCACTACATATATATATATATATATAGCTGAAAGTATATAATACGTCACATAAAAACCTTTACCGGGCAACTACACCATCCAGCTATTACCACATAGCTCGCGTGTGACAAACATCAATCCGTGATTGTTTTAAATAACTATTATTTCCTGTTCCGGGGAGGAGAGGCTCCGCCCGCTAACAACACCACCCCCTTTATGCACCATCATCATCGTCGTCATGCCAGATGATACAAGTTCCCATAATAGTATTTTAGATACGGTTTTCGTAAGTAATTATTTACGAAATGCGATGTAAAATTTTTTTTAAATACAATTTCTCGAACGCTAAGTCCTGAGTCTAAAAAAAAATTGCTTGAATTATATTATATGAAAAAATTAAAATTATAATAAATTTTAATAATGTCAAAAATTAAAATAAGAACATGAATAAAATAATTACTTTTTAAACGTACTATCGGAAGTAAAAAAAAAAATGTCCTACTTCAATCTCATGTTGAAGTGACCAATCCATTTATACTCAATATATAAATCTGCAGATAGGGAAGGATTTTCCTTTGGTGGCTTATAAATATCCGGAGAGAAAGCTATTTGTTTATAGTGTTCTTTTTGTCGACTGAAGAGTCCACTAGAATCTTCGATAAAAATAATTCTATCCGGAAGAATTTGTAACGATAACGTATACCTACAATCTGAAAGAGGAGCACTTTTTAAGGTGGTGAATTAATGAATTTCGAGGTCAATCTAGGTGTAGATCGTCTTCTTTTTCTGTATCACTGATCCCATCTTCCGCTTAGCTCGATGATTACTCGATTCATCCAACGGTCGTCGTGGGATCATTGAAAATACTGCGTCCTCGATATTTGTGTAGTTCGGTGAACCGACTCTATCGACAAATCAGGTAGCTATACAAAAAACACCCTAATACATTTCATACTAATAATTAACTGCAACTGCAACCAAAGTTCTAGTGTAATAATTATCTACTTGCCGACAAATAAACAATGGAATCCACAGTAAACGGATAATAACCATCCTATGTAACATAAGAAGAAAGAAGGAGACCGTCTAACGAAAACGGAGATAGCAAAAGCCAGACTGCCAGACAAAGAAGTCGAAGTCGAAAAACCTCCAAAACCCAAATTCCCTTTTCCTTCGTTGACGTTTTAATACAAATAGGTACCCAACCTCCTCCAGCCAACGTGTGTATTCCTCTCCACAAAGGGAATGCATTACATCCTCCACAGAACTAGGGCCTCACCAGGCGGATTCCTCGTAGACGAGAAGGCCTTCAGAGAACAAACAGAAGAGGAATCCTTTTGATTAAAAGTTTTGCAAATCTCCGAAGGAATAATCCCAGGGGAAGCTCTTACGGAACTCACGATGTAAATAAACAGAATCGGAACGCGATCCCAAACCCCTGACAATCTTTAAAACAGCTTAAATATAATACATAACGATTTTATTAGAATGATCCGGCAGCAAGGGACAGATGTCCAGGCTCTGCAATAAGCAGGAGGATAAAAAATCCTCCGATACACTCACGTCCCGTTTCCATGTAAATTGATAATTATGAAATACCTGGATCGTCGTGTTGAGTAATATATAGGAAATTAAAGGGAGTGAAGGAAGGACAAAACGCCCGATCAACGATATTTAAGAAAACTGTTTGCGTTGATCATGGAAGTTAACGCTGAATGTCGTTTCTCTACAGGTTATAACTATTTAATGATCGCTAAATCACTAGTCGATGACACTAAAATCATTTTTTCCCGCTTGCTGTAAAGGCTCAATTACACAAGGGCTAATACGGTTAATGATTTTTAATAATAAATATAGTAATCTACCAGAGCGTTAAAATTTGATTCATTTTAAGGGATTATATAAATGTCTGCGTTATTAACGGTTTTACAGCTATTATTAATTTACTTAATGCCATTCCAATGCTGTATACCGTTATATAGTTTTATATATATATATACCGTTATATATATATATCGATACGTGATATATCAAAAGAAAGAAAAGAATCATCGATATAGTCTTCCGTGCGACCTATATCAATACTAATCTTACTGAAGGACTTTAAAACGATAAATTCAACGGTAAAAAAGTCAAACGGTTAACTTGTCGTCGTAAATCAGTAGTTTAACAGCTGATTTTTGAAGTAGAAAGTTCTGAGGTAAAAGGTAGTTGGTTTTGTTATACGGATTTGAATACTAGCCGTGGATACTTTGATAGTCGGGTTTAGTTAACCACATGTGTCAGGAACGGTCGACCTGAAAAGACTACATCTCATTTACATGTACATTTCATCCTCAACTCACTTGGCCGAGAGGGGAGGGGTTTCATATTGTTCATTAGTTGAACAGATCGAACGCGTAAGCAACGCATTCATTTCATCAAATTTTTTTTATAAAAAAAAAAAACCTTTTCTTCAACCTATTCGATCTTACTCACATATAAAAAACTATGCCGCATTCATCGGTTCAAGTTTTCTATTTTGTACACCAAATTTTTACGTTTTTGGACCCAAAACGTTTTTCGTCAAGTAGTAGACACTTCAGTTCAGAACGGCTAATTTAAAATTTCTGTTTAATAATACGAGGTTAGGCTGATTAATTTTGCACACTAGCTTGCTACACGGAGACAAAAGGTATTATCGAGTTGGGCGTGGCTGCACATGATAGCTAAAATCCCCCTCTACAAACCTGCGATAATGCGTTGAAATCCGTTAACCGGTTTTTTTTTTTAGTAGCAGTTAAAATAGAATCGAATACGGTCAATATGTTAACACGGTTATAACAGCGCGCAGCGATCGAATTTTTAACAACAGAAAATGTGAATCCTACGAATATGTTTCATCGTTTAAAAGCGGTTTACGGTAGTGAAACTGTTGACAGGAGTACTGTGAATAGATGGGCGCTGAAACTTCGCGAATGTGACTGGTAAAGCGTCAATTGATGACGCACCTCGCATTGGACGACCAGTTTCTGTGACTGACGAGATACATCGAAAGGAGGGGGACGATTTGCTTCAAAGTGACCGACGATTCACCCAGCACGCATCGCTGTTCAGTTAGGCATATCTAAAGAACGAGTAGGCCAGATTATCGAGCAATTGGGTTACCGTAAAATCTATGCCCGACGGGTACCGCACAAACTGACGGACGAACACAAGCAGCGTCGTGTCGAGTGTTGCAAAGAACTTTTACAGCGGTAAAAGTTGCCGAAGGAAACGATTTCCTTTTCAATATTGTGGCCGGGGATGAAAGTAGGGTACATCACTACGACCCGGAAGAAAAAAAGGCAAAGCATGAAATACAGACATTACGATTTGCCAAAACCCAAATAATTAATAACTCATGCCTCGGCGAAGAAGCTCCTTTTGACGATGTTTTGGGACGCCAATCGCGATTATGTGACTGAATATCTGAAACATGAAACGACTATTAACTCCGAACGTTACGACACGCCAGACAACGAGTATGTCGCGTTCGGAAGACCACCATGCCCGTATAATCTTGCAACATGACAATGCGCGGCCTCACACCTCATTACAGAGGCTCTCCGCAAGCTCAAGTTTCAGCCTCTTCCGCATCCGCCATACTCGGCAGATTTGGCTCCGGGCGACTTCCACTTCTTCCTTTATCTCAAGATGGATCTCAAAGGTAATCATTACACCACCGACGATGAGGTGAAGGAAGCTGTGGTCACTTGGATCCAAGAAAGACCGCCAGAATTTTTCAGTGACGGAATGCAAAAACTTGTCACACGTTGGGAAAAGTATATCTTTGTGAACGGGAATTATATTGAAAAATAGATACTGCATTTCACAGCTAAGATATGGTACTTTTATTCATTTTTTATTTCAGTCCAATATCCCTTTTCATTCCCATGCTACGCAAATATGAGCAAAATTTATCAGCCGAGCCTCGTGTTTCTATTTTCGACAAGGTGTTTAAAAGAATTTGGATAAATTAATTTAAAACGATGATTAATTCGACGGGGAAATGGTATCTGAAGAAAATATTGTTTTATGATTACTGCTATATTACCCGGCGAGAAAAGGGAGATTTTGCAAAGATTACGTAATAACTGTAAAGAGCAAAACTGTTAAACCGACCGCATAATACTGCTACTCCTAGACTGCAACCGAGAAGCTATTCGTAAAATTTCGATAGTATCGCGATCAACGATAAAATATTATTTATAAGAAATTTGACAGGACATATTGCTATAATTTTTTCTTTCTCATTTCAGATCGGCATAAATTAAATTAAAAAATACGCTAAAAAAAAGTTTTTCTTCGGTTTTTTGACGTACAATTTCAATATCAATAATGAAATGAAAATATCTGGGTTAACAGAAAAACGGTCGGGAGATAAAACGATACCGTTACGAAGACGCGAGTCATGAAAATTCGAATTCATCGTTAAAGAAATAACGTGACTATTCTAAGCACCATTCAACTTGGCGGGTGACTCTGTATAGGAAAAATGTTAATCTATACAATGAACAACATTTTCCGCATAAAATGTAAAAAACAAAGCTTACCTATCGCTTCTTTTTTCTTTTTAACGAAATGAAAATAGAAAAAAAAGCACAATACTTATCAGATTTTAGAAAAAGTAGAATTTACCCAGCTATAAATACATAACCGCGACGATAAAAATGAATGTTAATACCTGTTCATGTAACTCTTATTTAATAGTCTGCCGAGTACCGGTTCGATTAAACGATTCTTAGAACACCATTTTTGAAAAAGACGAGTATTTTGCGATAAATTTAATATCGCTGTAAAGGTCAATTCAACATAAATTCGACTATTAAAATTTTAAATCGAAATAAAATAATGCAGACCTACGATGTTGCAGTTATTTTATTAAAACAACGGGCTTGGAACGGCAGTACTTCGTTGACGTGTACGCAGTTTCAATCGGACACACATACATTCTGCTGCGGTAAGAAAAATAAACTGTAAATTACAAGTTAATAATGACAAATTGCAGCTTCTATACGCTGCAATCAGACCGAACATGATCGAGTAAAGTAATCAATAACGTTTAGATAAAGAATATATTAGAAAATGAAATTTTTATCCCCGTCAATTATTAGTTATAACTGTCCAATTCTTTATTTTCCGAAAATCTTCTAAAGAAACGTATTTTTTTCTATTAGCGCAATAAAACGGAAAACAACTAAGTGTTGTTTTATACATTTTACGCAGAAAAGATAGAGATTCTAATGCTGTAATTAAACTTTTACTTTCACACCTCCAGGGCTACGCTGCAAAAAGAAGTGTATTGAGATCAGTAAAAAAATTGGATATAGGTTTTTTTATTTTGGATTCTCGACATTTCACGACCCAGGGACCCCCCAAAAAAAGCAAAAGAATAGTGAGGGTAATGTTTGTATGTAAGTTCATATGTATATACGAATGTCGGCGTGTTTGAAGCTTAATAACATTTGATCGGATGAACCGATTTTCATGAAATCTTGTACTGAGGCTTGTGTATATGAGACAATTTGTTGGTAAACTTTTGGGCCAATTTTATCAAAATTATGCAAACATAATCCCGCTTTATATTACGCTCAGTACATGCGTGGATGCCTTTTCTTACAATTTTTCAGAAATGTTTGTTCCAAAATTCCCCCTTCACATAAAATCGAAAATCTATGTTTCTATTTATTGCATATTTTTTTAAAGTTTTCGTAAGCATAGTAATAGTGCAAGTAACCAACTGCAAAAAAAAATAAATATATATATATACTTGGGACAATACTGAGGGTGAGGAAGCTGATTAAAGTTTAAATATATCGACTTTTTTTAATTGAAAAAACTTTTTTTGTTTTTTTTGTGTATTATTAGTTTTCTGTAATATAAGAATAAATAACCGATGCCAGGAAAGTGCAGGGTGGCACACGAAATGATCTAACATTTGTTTTGCAATAATTGTTTAGGTTAATAATTATAAATGCTTTATGTTGACAGAAGCGATAGCAGTTCATAAATATTTTCTTCTCTTACCGAGTGCCCTGTTTATGTATCATTCCAAGACGGCTGACAAAGGAATAGTGACTGTTGAACAGCGCGTAAGAACTGTATTGTTTTTTAATGAAACGAAAGGGTGGTGCTTACAAAAGACGGTTTCGTGCACATTTTCAAACTCAGCGATCGCCCTCAATTAAAACAATACGTAGACTTTACGAGAAATTTAAAAGTAAAGGTTCAGTATTTGAGAGTAAGCGCGCAAACGGCCATAATATCGATGTCAGAGCAGCGTTACTGAGGAGCCCGGGCAAATCAGCAAGAAAATCAGCAGCGGCACAACTTCGGATTTCTAGTCGATTTGTGCAGCGAATTTTAAACCGATTTGCATTTGTACCGTACAAAATAATTGCGTTATCTAAAATTAACCGTTGACAACAAACATCAAAAAACGGCATTCGCTGAACGGGCTGTGAACTAAGACGTACGGTTGAACAATGTTTGGTTTTCAAATTAGCAACATTTTCACCTAGACTGGGTCGTTAATAAACAAAATATGCGTTTTTGGGCTTCCGAAAATCTACACGTGTTTAACGAAAAGGTGCATCACGCTCCAAGAATTACGGTACGGGCCGCTATCTCAAGTCACGGGGTAATAGGACCATTCTTTTTTGAACAGACAATGAAAAGTGAACGTTATTTAAACAAGCTGCGTAATCATTTTGTTCCTCAGCTTCTTGCAAAAGGGTTTAAATTAGAAAACGCGTGGTTCGTGCAGGATGGAGCCACACCACACACAGATAATATTTTAGACTTTCTGCATGAAAATTTTAACGCAAATGTCATTTATAACCGATATCCTAATCGTTTTGCGTGCGGATAGATCTGGCCCACGAACAGTCCTGATTTGAATCCGTGTGATTATTTTCTATGGAGATTTCTTTAGGAAAACATTTTTCCCGTACAGTGATGGAACTTCGAGTGCTGATCGTCGTGGCGTGCAAAGAGATAACCGAGAATATGTGTCGTCGAGTTATTAACAACACAGGAGTTCGTATTGAAGAAGTCGCTAGACGTGATGGTGAACACACCAGTATGGTGATCATTCTGAACACGTGATAAGTAGAACATAATCTCTAGGAATATATTAAACATCCTCATTCGTCCTCTGAAGTAATACCTTACGCGGTTCCGGACGCTAAACAGAAAAAAAACAAAGGTACATAGTAAATACGTTGCATTTTACTTTTCTCTATTGCGATACAAAAAAATATTTTTTTACCGTACGTAATGGATCATTTCGTGCGTTATCCTGTATTACAACTTTTTTGTCGGTCTTTTTTCTAGGATAATTTTTGACGGGCGACAACACGAAAAATTACCCTTCATGTAATATCGGTCTTAATAAAAATATAATAAAAAACAATACAGCTACGACAACCGACCGCACGGCCGCTTTTACAAGTTAAGAAGTCGGTGTCGTCGCTTGCAACAGAAAGATCTAAGAATCTTGAACGGATACGGCACTCATACAAATATGAACGTAATTTAATGAAATCCAAATTGAAAATTAAGGAATTCCTTCAGAAAAAAAAATGAATACGGATCGAAATAAGATAATATTGATATAAAAACACGTTTTTTATTTTTTGTTTTTATCAGCACTAAATTACAAAAAAAAAAATTATATAAAAACGCAGTAGTCTATAGTCATAGACGAAAAATTAAAAATTAATATTTATCAATATTTATTTAAAACAATTATGGTATCGCAGAAAAAACATCTAAGCGATTAAAAAAAAAAAAATACTGACATTAAAGGCAAAAAAAAGAACGACAGGTTTTTTTTATTATAAACTTAACCGTATTTAGAAAACATAAAAATAGCTATAACAAAAATGTTTCGTAATAAATTTACAAAATAGAATAATAAAAGTTTCTTAAAAAATAGAAAAAAAATAATAATAACAACGATAAATCAAAAATAATGACAAATAAAACTGTCAACCATCAGATTATAATATTATCTCCTTCATATTGAATCTATTAAACATAAAAACGTACACAGTGCATTACTTAAATGTTTTTTTTTTTACAAAAAATAAAATAATAATTACGATAATAATCCTTTATTACGACGAAGAGAATGTATTTAAGCAAAAAAAAAAACACGTAACAAAAATTTATATAAAATAATTCTACGAAAGATCGAATATTTTGCAACATTTACACGGATAAAATAATGGAACGCTTAATAGTTCAGGATCTGAAAATCTTGTACCCATTTGTAAACGCTAAAATTATAGATAGAGCTTAAAATTATGCAAGCGAACAACAATCGAACTTAGCACTCGAAGCGAAAATTTTGAAAATCACCTACGGTAACGTCAACAACAGCAAGTAACCTTCCGTCTGAACGATTGTTAAAACGACAATATTATATGAAAAACAAGAACGGATAAACGTGGCAACTATCGCAGCAACAACCGTTTTCATAAAAAAATATATACCAAATTTTATAGGCGAATATAAGGCGTGACAGAAGGCATATCAGACGAAATGAACTTTCAGAAAGAAATACGGATACAAGAAAGATTTATTTTTGTCCTCACATTAATTACAAAAATGCAATTTTTATAAAAAAAAAAAAAAAAAAAAACTACTACTTGCCTAGTATTTACAGATCTGAATAGATTATTCAGTAACTTACAACGGAAAAAAAACGGTTAAATTTTAACAAACATTTCGACTTCATTACAGCAAAGAATAATTGATTATAATACGTGTAAGAATAGGTTGAAGCTCTGACCAAGAAGTGAGATAAGGACGAAGTAATGGCATCGATTTACTGTCGGGAAAGAAAATAAAATAAAACAAATGTAATTAGAAAGGAAGATAACGAGGAATTAAATATTGAGAAAGGGACAAACAATATACCAGAAGTCGGAAAACTTCGTTATTTTGGTATTAAAATTACAAAGGAAGGGCATAAAGAAAAATAATAGACGCCTCTGAAATATCATTTTACAGAATGTTCAAAATTAGCCGAGATGAAAAATTTCATTTAAGAAGAAAACGAATTAGTGAAACTGGTGACAAAATCTTATAGAAACGAACTAAATTAATTAATAGAGTTTAAATTTCAATAATTTGGCTATGAAAGAACGTTTACAAGGTAAAAATTGTGAAGGAAGACAATATTGATATATATATAAAACAGATAATTGCAATAAAGGCGTATTAAATATCTTAACATTAAAATATTAGCAAAAAATAAGGGACTGATAATAGCATTAACCGATAACTCTAAAAAAAAAAAAAGTAAAAACTATTTCCATAACTGGATGTCGGGGAATTTCACAGACTAAAGCTCTAAGCTTTTTGTGACGGAGATCGATAAATCGAGGTCTCCATCAGTTGTTTAGAGTAATTCACAAAAAGGAAAAGTCACAGCTTACGGTCCTGACGACTAAAAGGTGATCCGACAAACTTCCTAAGGTCATTTAACTCCGATACGTTTCAATATCGGTAAACTGTTTTCTCTATCGTCTAGGTTACATTAGAACCAAAACTGAATTTAAAAGCTCTAATCATACAAATAAAGGAAATAAAAACAACCGCCGTTATCGAAGGAAAGAAGGAAAACTTCAGCGAGAAGGGTTTTGCCGGAAGGTTTACTGAAAATTCAGATACTTCCACAAGCCTAACGATTTCGGTAACTAGCGAAGATGTTCCTTCAGGAAACCTTAGACTGATCTAGAAAAAAAATTATTTACGGTTGCAGATATTAACACAAAATCATTATCAATAATCTTCTGTTTCAATCCCGGGATAAAAACGATTGGATCAAATTAGAGGCATTCGGTAAAAGCGACCGATACCCTATCAGGTCTTGAAGCTTTCCCGTGGACAAGATTAGTTGTCTCATCCGTGGTTTCTTTTGCCAAAAGATTTCCTTCACATCAACCGATTGATTTTGATCCATCCTTCAGCATTTTGGATCCTGTCGGTGTAGGTCTGATTCTCCTGGACAGGTCCGAGGACTTTGTTTCCTGCTATGTGGCTGAATACGTGCCCATCGGGTAAACCCGGACCTTCTAACCGCTCTTAGATACAAATACAAGATGGCAGCTTCCCAAGAAGTTTTGTGATTTGAAAACAAAACATTTTCAAATATGCCATTTTTTTATTTTCACCGATAGAAAGCATTCCCGAAGTAAATCTGTCAGTTTTTCTTTCATGAAACATCATTTAGTGTCTCCGTATGTATTATTTTATACAAATTGAGATAGGATCAAAAATTATTTAGAATTTTAAGGCAAACCATCACATTTTCCTGATAAAAGACACGTACATACATATCAAATTAAAAGAAAATAGATAAAGAACAAAAAAAGGTATTTTTTAATTTTTTATTTTTCTATAACGGAATCATAAGCGAGTAAAAAAAATTTACGCAAAACAGGAGATATAATAAATTCTGAAATACAATCTAAAGAAACAACATTAAAATAATAACAAATATTAATTGAAAATTATATCGTATAGATGTAAATTGTTATCTTTCAATGGTATTTCTTTAAAAAAAAACAGCCACCTCAAAACGTATAAATTACAAATTTTTTAAATAAACGTATAAAAATTCCAATTATTTGAACACGGCAAACTAAAATATTTAAAAAAAGGTAAAAATTTAAGGAATTAAGAAGTACTTGTACTATTAATTGAAAGTTATATTATTTTTTCTTAATACTTAACCGACACCTATACGAAATAAAACTTGTTTCGAGGAACGCAAAAAAAGAAAAAAAGAAAGCAAATTTAACGTGGATAAAAAACGTAAAGAAATTTTACCGAACGTGAACTAAGGCTCTGGAATGTGAAAATATACGTATTATTTTTATAGAAATTTTCCGATTAACTTTCGTACGTAAATATTTTGAATATCTCAATAACTTCGGTCTTCACACTGATAAGTTATAATAAACGAAGCATAAATAACAAAAAAAAAGAATAGAGAAAAGCAATTTTGAATTGTGTAGACGGTTCAGTTCAGTTTGTTAAAAATTCTTCCATGTTCATTCGTACAACGGGACAAACTGACGAACCTCATTTAAAAAAAAAAAAAAGGAAAACGAATGACAGAAATCGGTCCGTTCGGGGAAAGGACAAGGCTTAAATACAAAAAAAAAAAAGGTCTAATCGATAACGTCCTTCTTTTTTTTTTTGAGATCGATAAAAATTTACAACCCCTAAAAACAATAAAGTTGATTACCGAAATCACTAAAATACAATCTTATGAACTAGAATTCATAAGGTATTTCGCAACACGATAAATTAATATTTATTATAAAAGATTAGATAGAGGTGGAGGTCCTTTCGCATAATTTACTGTACATCGAACAAGTAACTGCAGCAGGCGTATCTACGGTACACAAGCCCGATAAGGGGTTACTCACTAACATAACAACCTACACACACAGATCTAGTTAACACAAAATGCACGGCCGGCGTACTGCGGTTTAGAACCTTAACTGTGTGCGCACTCAGTCGGCGTCATTTTATCTGGGTATTCCTATATTTACGAGCACACTAACTTGTGACAATGCTTATCAGCCACTACTTACGCAACAGAGCACACACACACGCACACAACTCCACAATAACAACTACGTAAAACATACAGGTTGTAGAGGATAAGTCATCTGGCAGCATTTAAGCGGCCTTTCTCGTCCGATGAAATTAAATAGTAACTTACGCGCGCGAGCGTGTGTACGTTGTTTGATTCCGTAAGAAAATTATTATTTTTGTACGGTTACAATTTTGGTGGATCTTTAAAGTTATATTCTGTTAAAAACAAAACAAAAATAGTAATACGTTAACAATACGATCTAAATATTTTTGCATATAATTTTATAACAGTAAAAAATCTGTACAAAATTACTAAAATTAAAACAGAATACATATTTTTTTTTAATCGACTTTTCGAAGAAAAGTACAGCATTACTTTCGGTCGCACGGCGGGATTGGTCGGCTGAAAATGAAGTTTCTTTACGATTTGAGGTATGGGGGGAGTACGAAAATACGATTCATTAAATTACAATTTCCTAATATATATATATATATATGTGTGTGTGTGTGTGTGTGCAAATATATTCAGATATGCTTCGTAATAGTGCATGTAAAAATTTGATGAAAATTGGTTGAGTCGTTCCCAGTTACGCTTAATTTCAGGTCAACAACAGACATCTTAAATCTCAATTTGAGGTTATGTTGAATTTGCATTGATGTATTTTTCATATGCGTTTATGCAGCAAGTGAAAGTGGTGAGACAGTTTAAACTTCATGCTCATGTGTAGGGTCTGCTCGTTGTTTTTAATTATTTAATCAAATTACGATTATAATAATTTAATTTTCTTATAAACAGAAAATATATTTAATATTAAATTTAAAAAATTTAAAAAAAAAAACAATTAGATAATAAACCGGGTTAGTCTAGTATTAAACTCGTGGTCGTAAATCAGCTAATTCGAAGACAAAGTTCTCAGGTTCAATTCCTAATAAAGGTTTTTATTCGGATTACTTTTATTCGGATTTGAATACTAAATAATGGATGCCGGTGTTCTTTGGTGATTGGGTTTCAATTAGCTATACGTCTTAAGAGTAGGCGACCTGAGTGTGTTAAAGACTACAAATTTACCAGTACAGTTATATTACACTGATAAGTAGCTAATGACTTTAATTGTTGATGCGACTATATATAAAAGTATAAAACATTTATTTTTCCCATTTTTTCATGTGTTTTGTATATTGTGCAAAAAAATTAAACGAAATAAAATAATGAAAAGTCAATATTTTTGCGTAGAATCGGGCAAGAATTTATTTTTATTCAAAATACCGAGCGATTAGCAAGGACCGCGCGGCTCGTATGGAAAAAGTAATTTACAAAAAAAAACATAAAAGCGAGCAAACTGCACCTTGATGAAAATAATACAAAGAAATATAAAATCTAAACAGTGCGCTGAAAACCACAGCCCCGAATCGCGCACCTAGGTATAAAAGTCATTATACGAACATCGCACCTCACCCTAGGTTAGGCGTATTCTAACAGGCGAAGTGCACACCGTTTACCCGAGTTAAATAAATAAATAGCAAAGTATGTAATTTTGTAATAATACGAAAACACTAATTTAAAATCTGATGTGGACACCAGATGACTTCCTTTTGTACGCCTATTAAATTACATGTACACATTTTTTGCTGCAACTTCATTTAAATTTACTTTATTTGAAATTAAGATAAAATCCACCAATTCTTATAAAGTGGACACCACATGCATCACATTTTTTTTTTTTTTTTTTGGGGGGGGGGCGAAAAACGCATGTGCGTTATCATCGCCCGGAATTTTTTGATGAAAAGGTAAAATAACACTAAAATAATAAAAATAAGTCTTAATACTAATATAAATTATATAATAAAATATTTAAAACTAAGTTAAAACAAAAGTTAAAAAGCAAAATAAAATTCAAAACTAATATCACAAATGGGGTCTTTAAAAATTTGTGTGGTGTCCGTATCAGCATTTTATATTAGTTTATATATTAACTTTGTTTCACGTCGCTCAAATAGTTATGTGGTGTAAGTGAGAACGTGTTGGATCCGTAACACATCGGTTCGAATCGGATGTGATGATTTGTTTTGTTTTAATTTAAAAAATTTATTAATAATTATTACCTGCTGTAAACATTTTGAATTAAATGAAAAGTAGATAAAATTTTATTTCACTAATAACTTCTGATATTTTTTAATATTTATTATTTTTTTATTGTTATTGAATTATTTTTTGTAATTTTGTTTTTATAATCAGAGGTTAATAAATTATTAATAAATCAATATATTTAAATTAAAAAAAGGAAATGTAGTCAGATTTGAACCGATGTGCCTTCCTGATGTAAGATCCAAATATTTCATTAACTAAAATTTTATTATAACTCTGGAACCGACGAAAATAAGTACCACTTATGATATATCACTGATAAGCAGTTAAGAAAAAGTCCAAAATCCAATTTTTTTTTTTGATTGTGGACTTTTTTGGACACTTTTAGTCCGGTGGATTGCAATTAAAAGGTGAGGTGCTCAACTAGATGTTACAACAGTCTTAAATCCAAAATTTCATTATCCTACGGCTAATCGTTTTTGAGTTATGCGAGATACATACTACGTAGGTACAGACGTCTCGCCGAAACTATTCAAAATGGATTTTTACTTCCTTTATTTCGTACAAGGAAATAAAAAGGAACGCAGATTTATTTAATCCCTAAATTATAGAACGATACATTAAAATACGATTTTACTTACAAAATTTAAGATTCAATTTTAACCCTTACTTTTAAAATAAATCTTTTATTAAAATATATAAGATCCAAACATTTCACAAGTAGCAGTCATTTCGAAGTCTGAGTATTATAGATCCTTAATTTTAACAAGTTCGTTTACACTTTTAAATTTGACATATCTGCTTGAAATTATAAAAAAAAAAATTGTTTTAATTATTTAACACGAAGGGGTTTTGTAGATCCTTCCATTAAATCTTGAGTTAAACGTTTCGCAGCACTTCGTTGCTCTTTCTAAACCAGCTTTTTGACTGGACCATATCGTCGGTAGTAACACTGCATATATATATATATATATATACTCGTACATATACATATATGGAAACAATCAAAATATAAATATTTTCGGCTGATAACGGGTTAATGATCAGTTGTAGGCTTGGTGCACTAATCGTGTTCTCTGCAGGCGCACCCATCCGGAGGTAAAAAGGTAATAAGGAAACTACGAGTGCGAAGTTCATGTACGCCCGCGGAAATTTATAGCTTAACTTTTGTCAGTAATTATGTAAAAAACTATTTAGATCTACTAAAAATGACACCAAGGTATATATTATGATTCAATTGTAATACAATACTAGCCGAAAGATTAACGCTTTCGGAACGAATAAAATAATCTTGAAATAGTCTACGCAGAACATAAAAAATTTTCGATTTAAAATAAAGATCTTTAATTTAAATTATTTGGAAGATTCTTATAAGGGAGCCGTTAAATGAATTTTTTGTTCAAAATTACAATAGAATCGTAGAAATCGATAAAAATGTAAGTTTGATCGTAAAAAATCTCCACAAGTGAAACATAATCGCAAACAAGCACAGATTCTCCGTAGAGATTCCTTAAAAGAGACATTACACATCTGAATCTACTCTCCATGTTGGGTTTTTTGTTTAGTCTGAAAGTTTTTGAAGAATTCCGCTTCTGACGATATAAAGATTGTAAAATAATTCTTTTTTATGAAGGTTTTTCGTGGTCTAACATGATTAGAAGGTTTTTCGTGGTCTTATAACGACAGACATAATGGTCTTGCTAGAAAAAAAAGGAAAGACTATTATAGTATCTAGGAATGAAGAAATATTTCAATCTTCAGAAAATAATTTCGCAAAAGATGGGCTGTAAAGGATTTTTCTCGATAACCATTTTTATTTGAATTACGATTCAGTCGAATTTGACTTCTATCCACGAATCGCATACGAGCACGAGAGGTGTGACGCGAAAGGATGCTGACGGTGGAGACGTCGTCAAGCTTCAGCCGCCGCGGCATCGTATGGTGCCTTAGCAAGCGGTACCATCGTCGGTCACACAAATATTTTCGTAAGGTCGTTAAATCCTCCGAAACGTTTAGATGCGTGCGCTGGTCGGGGATACGATGTTGTCACGTACCCGAGTCTACAACCGGGCCGGCAAATTTAAAGGCTGGCGTGAAGGGGTAAAAAATGAAACGCAACGAGCTTTAAAGGACAAGCTTGGCGGACGGCAACATTCGATCGCCGTGACCTCACTGAAGACGATCAGAGTCTTACGGTCGCTTTAGTCGCTTAGGAAGCGGGTAAAACCACGTAATTGCCGATTCCATTATCACAAATTACCTCAGGTTCCGCAAAGTCTGTGTAAGTTTCAAGACTTTTGTCCAGAAATCAAAAACAGGCCCGACAACAAATTTGCCAAAATCTTCTGAACGATTTCGACGAAAGGAAAGTCATTTTTTGTATCGAATAATAAGACGTTAAGACACGAGTCCGTCGCTACACTCCCTAATAAAAATCGGCGAGTTATGTAACGTCTTAAAAAATGGAGAACCTTGTCGTGTAAAGATAAAAACAAGTCCGTCAGCCGGAAAAGTCCTCGCGGCCGTCTTTTGAGACCGGAAATGCGTATTACTCGTCGACTTTTTCCACGAACGTTACGCTGTGAATGCTCATCCCACTGCCGGTTCTTAAAAACGAAGAGAAAGCCGCCTACAGGAACAACAGGCGCCGTCAGCCGATTAGAGATGTAATTTTCTTTCACGAAAACCAATCGTTTATTCACGATAAACCGGACGAAATTTACTGGGAAACATTAGAATATCCCCCTGCAGGTCCAATTTTATTCCCCTGAAATTTCTTTTGGTTCGGACCTCTGAAGGAGATACCAGGAAGTCATCGATTTCACAGCGAAAACGAGCGGAGTTCGTGCCCGATCGGCTGTGACACGTGAAGATGAAATTCACTAGCTCCTCTATGTTAACCCACCGGGTTAGTCTAGTCCCAAATCAGCTGATTTGGAAGTCGAGAATTCCAGCGTTCAAATCCTAGTAAAGCCAGCTATTTTTACACGGACTTGAATAATAGATCGTGGATACCGGTGTTCTTTTGTGGTTGGGTTTCAATTAACCACACATCTCAGGTATGGTCGAACTGAGAATGTACAAGACTACACTTCATTCACACTCATACATATCATCCTCATTCATCCTCTGAAGTAATATCTAAAACGGTAGTTACCGCAGGCTAAACAGGAAAAAGAGAGAAGCTCCTCTATGTTGCGGAAAATGCGTAGAACTTCAGGAAGACGGGTAGAAATGCAATAAATATTTGTTTTTTCTGTACAGATAAATGTTAAAAACAAAACTCCGATTTATGCTTGACTGACCTTCTGGCGTTAAAAAATATGAATTAAGAAAAAAAAGTCGAAATCTTTTATTATAAAAAAAAACCCGCAATCAGGAAAATTTAACAAAGATGGCCACAAAATTAACTTTTTTCGTTTTATTATACACTCCACATAAAGGTTTTCATTCATTAGGATAAATAAATATGTTAAGAACCCGCGTATGTTTTTTTTAAAGGCCAATAGCTAAAATAAATCTGTGTAAAAATGATTTCCCCACCGCTGCAAAAACCACGATCTGTATAAAATGAATTCAGAATAAATAACATACAACCGACTATTGTGAATATACCTTCCGCTTGAAGACGTTAAAGACTATTTTCTAATAAAACGACTTATTTCTTATTAAAAAAATTACACGAAAAAAATTTACGCACGAAATAACAATATTTATAAATAAATGTTAGTTATAATAATTAAACAAAACACATTTAAATATAAGTAGAAAGACTAAATGACGAAATGAATACAACGAAAACTATAATTAAAGCGATTAGATTATATTATAAATAACACAAAAACACAAACTCAAATAAAATTATAAATATTTATGACTCGATTAGAACATTTAGTAAAATTGCGTGCAGAGCTGTAAAGTAATTAATCTATTGTATTTTAGTTTAATGTATGTAAAACGAACCCGTCATTATAAAAACATTTCATTATAGACAAAGAAATGTTATTGCGGTGTAATTATAAAATAAAAATAAAAACGAAAGATTATTTTAAAAATAAAAGATTAATTAAAAATCGCCCACGAGAATAACAAGCCGTCCGATATTAGCTCGCGATTAATTCTAAAAATCTGAATAAGGTAATAAAAGGGGGAAATTTATTTAATTTCAGTCGTCTTGTTCCAGACAGTATAATTACAGTGCGTCATTACGTGAAGTACAATAATACGATACATGCTGAAATGAATTTATTATTACTTAATCCATGGGAAAGTAGTTTAATAAAAGATACATAACACTAATATAATTAACATAAACTACAAAATTAACGAGTGTATAAATTATTGTTATTAAAAAATTTTTTAAAAATAATAATAATAAACGTTTAAACAAATTTTTAATTACTACTTTCGTACAAATTTTTATAAAACTTCCAGGCATTTCCTACCGAAAAATAAAATATTTCTATCGATAGTCGATTTATTAAAATTATTAAAAATTGGATATTCTGGAAGTGCCTTCCCTAAGGAAGATATTCTCGAGCGGCTTTTCAAGAATCCGAAAAAATATCGACTATTTATTGCGTAACATATTTTTAATGGAAAAAGCAAAATCATCCACGAGTAGTCGCTTTTGAGTTCATTTCATAGCAGTACACCGACGGGAACGTCACTCATGGCATTCGCATCGGTGGCTTCCTGGCCGAAGCGGACTGGAATATGTCAAAATCCGAGAATGTCTTCCCCTACGGGGATCAGAATACCCCTATCGTACCGCAGTTCTGGTCGAAAGAGATTGGCCCCTTGGTGAAATAGGGAGTTATCTAACACGAAGAAAGCTGTCTGTCGTTTACGGACGACCTCTCAACGTGAGGATGATCCTGAGCGGCGGGCAGTTCTTATCGGCGAATACAAGAACCGGAGATCCAACTATTTTAATACAGTTCGGACGGCCAAGAGGGACTCGTGGCGTTCCTTTGTGAACGAACTGGGGAGTCTTGTTTGGGGTTCTACGACATAAACGTAGAAAGAACGTTCTTCTGTCTGCTCTCTAGACCCGGCAGGGCATAGTTTCGGATAACTCCGGAAGTTTACGCACACTACTCGACGATCTTCAGCTTGGTGACGGCGAAGCTTGAGAGACCGCATACCATCTGCGCGTACGGTATGAGGTCGCTTTGTTTCGCGGAGATGCATTATCTGAAGAGATTGCTGTGGCCGAGGTGCGTCGGGCTATCTGTAGCCCTGATAGAGGTAAGGCCCATGGTTTTGACGGACTGACGGCTGAGCTCCTTGTTCGTTCGGTCGGAGTTAACGTGAGAATTATCACACGCGTATTTAATAAATTATTGTTCGGCGGGATCTTCCCAGTGTGCCGGAAGAAAGGGATTGCAAAATTGTTGTTTAAGGAAAGCGACAAGGATCCAACTGTTAGTTCATCGTATCGGCCTGTGACGTTGCTTCCGGTTATCGGCAAGGTCTTTGAGAAGGTATTGTATCTACGTATAAATGAAAGGTTGGCCTCGTGTAGGTTGCCGATAGAAAACCAGTACAAGTTTCGAGATTGAAAACGGTTGATATTCTAGCTCTTGAGAGACAGGAGCGGTATGTTACTAAAAAGTTGGGCGAGTACATGGCAAGCTAGGTGGGATGAGACTATCGATGGGCGATATACGCACGATCTCTTCCCACACATTAGAAGCTTGCGGGGCGCCTCATGGGTTCAAGCACGAAACTCAGTTCCTTAATCGTTGCGGGGCATTCAGGGGTAGACCGGCTGGGTTCGGCCTGGTGGATTCGGGTCTGTGCCTATAGTGATGAGTGCAGGACGATGCGTTGTATGAGTGCGCCAAACACGATCTGGAGAGCACCGGAGTAATTTGTCGACTGGATAACGTCAGAGGAACGCCTGACATCAGTCAAAACTGAAAGGACCGGGCTGAATGGTCAGTGATTGCAGAATTTCTGTACTATTTGGCTAGAAAACAGATTGCAGAGGGAATATAGGGTGCTGCTTTGTCTTGATCCTGCGTACTTTGCTTTGTTAGTGTTACATCGTTTTAGTTATTTTGTTATTAGTTTAAATTTCGTGTTTTTCCGCGTTTGCGTCGCATATGAACTCACTTTACCTTTCGGGTAGGCAGGTGATTCAGTTCCTTCGACGACTACAGTTTTCCGTCTTATTTGAGATGCGTTTTGTTATTTTTAATAATAGTAACACCGATGGGAATATCTCCTGTGGCATTCGCATCGGTGGCATCCTCGACTGAGCGATGTCATATGCCGAGATTTAAAAGATGACCTTCGGTAAAGCTCATCAGGACTAGGTATGGAGGGAGCGGTCGGAAAGTGTATTCCCCTAGGGGGTCACGATGCCCCTATCGTAGTTAAACCGTTCCGACCGATGTATTACGGTGAGATAAATGTCCTTTATCCGAGCGGTGCCTTAACGTTCTTTCAGTATCTAAAAATACTTCGTTCTCGTTTACCTAAAAGTAACTGAGAGTTAGTTAGATGAATCGGAGAACCTTTTGGAAATTTTGATGAACAACTCCGGTCCGGATAAGGGACCGGAGTCCCTTATTCCTATACTGCGCGAGCACTAACTGGAAAATCAAAAAATAATTTCTCTGATTTCTGAAAGACCGATAACCGGATACGACATAAGGATGTAGAAATATTTAAAAGTACTGCGTTCTCGAAAAAATGAATATTTTGAGAGAAGCGGCTTTGTCTATAGATTCCTGTTCAGGAATTATAAAAAGGCCGACCTACGGGTAAAGTACTTATCACGTAATTCCAGCCACACAACCCGTACAAACGAACTGTTTTTCAAATATACCGCCATTTTAGACAACCCACATTGAATATTCTACGTAACTGTCGTACAGAAATATACCGGCAAATGTTTTTGATCAAATCATCAAAATAAAGCAGTTTTAATACAAGACGTTTTGTTACGGAGAAACTTGAAGAAAATAATTCAAACGCTATTTATCACTGCATTAATTAAACAACGAAGTAAAAATACCTGGAAAAGTTATGCCTTTTTTTTTAGAAAAAAAAAACGATACAAACTTTATAAGTAATAACTTGATCAACGTTGTACCGGCATTTTTATGTTGTATTTTACAAAGATTACAACGTCTGATTTTACTTGATAAAACACTTCAGCCGACAAGAAGGATATTGGTTTCGATATTGTCAGGATGAACCTAGGACCACTAGAACAACCCCACACACTGGGTGAAAATGATGAAAAGAGGCATCAACGATAAGAAGGAAAAAAGGAGTGAATGATGAATGAGAAAGACTGATCTACTCGAGCTGAAACTTATAAAAAACAAACAGCAACGACCAGAAAAAAGTCTTGTCGCGAGATTTTTTTTTGCAAACTCTAAAGACAAACAGAATGATAATACTAAAAAAAAATCCATAATAACTGTTAACATTAAATGTAACATCGTGTAACATGAAAAAAAGGAAAGAATTAAAATAAGTCTTTTTGTAAGTCAAATAAAAAACAATAAGATACAGAAGAGCATACAAATAATAACAAGAACAAGAGGATGTTTTACAAGAAGAAAGGAAATATGAAAGGGTAGAAATGTTAAAGGTTGAAAGAAAGTACAATGAGTGTGTACGGGTGTATGAGTGAGTATATATATATATATATGTGTGTGTGTGTGTGTGTGTGTGTGTGTGTAAAGTAAGAAGTACATGACGAAGAAGGAGTGGTAAGAAGAAATACCAAAAGAAAGAGTGGGAAGAATGCTATCCAAAACGAATAAGAGTAACAAAGATGGAAATACTTTAGTAGCAGAGGTGTACAGTACTTATAATAGCAGTAGGAAGAAGTATGCAATGCAGTCATTAGCACGGTGCTTAATGAATGGCTTTTGTTTTTAAGCGAAATGTTTAAAGTTTTAGTAAAGAAGAGGGTGCGCGCATATTATATATATGCGCGCGAGAGAGAGTGAGAGAGAGAGATAAATAAACAAGGAGAACAGAAAGCGGAGAGAGACAGATTGGGTGTTCAGTTTCGTTCTACTACAGAGAGAAGAGAGGCAATTTGGGAGCATGTCCTCCATCTCTTTACCGACCCACCCCCCCTGCTCTAAGGTCTCTCATTATATCTCTTTCTACTCTCATTCGTGTGTTAAAACTTCATGAATAGCTGATTCGCTAAGAACAACGAGTATTCTGCTGGAGTTATGAATAAATTGCCACCAGAGTTCAACTGTTCTGGGGCAATAATAATAATACTAGCTGAATTAATACAGTGACGGTAAATAGAGATCTGTTCTCTAAATACACACACACACACACATATATGTGTGTGTGTGTGTGTGAATGGAGAATCAAGCATCAAGTGAAAACTGAGGAGTACTACGCCATAGTTAAGATTAGTAGACCGAATGAATACAAATATGTAATACAGTACTGAGAGAGTCGTCGATTTGCCGATTGGTCATAACAGTAGGGCACTTGTGCCGGGTACGTGTGTAGTCGTAACACGACCATAGTCAAGTACAGACGTACTGTACAATATAATATAATGAAGCAGAAACGACGGCACTTCATTTTAACCTAACCGCTCCATTTCATTTAATTTTACAACATTTAATTTCACTATATTTAGAACAGTCATATACTACTAGATTTCACTTCATCTTTAGCTAATATTACTATTTAAAAAAAAAGAAGATAGTGCAAGTAAGCTAATAAAAATTAACCACATTATAAAATTTTTAAAATTGTGTAATTTCCACCACATAATAATAGATAATTTTTTTACCCCGATAACTTTATAATTTTCATGGAATAAACAAAAAAACACGATTCGGTTAAACATTCTGACTGGGAATGGAGACATACACTTTGAAATAAACCTGCTACATCATTCCTTCCTGAAAAACGTTATTCTTTACAACTAATCAAGAACGGTTAAAAAGAGAACTTCACTACTGCGGATGATACGTATCTATACAAAAATTCAAAAAAGGTTTTTTTATATATCATGAAAAATAAATTTTATAATCATTTAAGAAAACAAAATTAAAAAACCCAAATTACAATCGATCGTCCGCTGCAAAATTATATTGACCGGTAAAATCTGTACGAGAGTAAGAAACTAGTACAGCTTTCTTGAGGTTTCAGAGGTTTGTAGGCAGCTCGGTCTCTTGTTATTGTAATGTGTATAACTACGAGTTTTATTATGTTCATAAACGTCAGGTCATTCATTTGAATCCGAAGAAAAAGAATCTTAACCTGGAACGGTATCTAGGAACCCTTAACCTTAAAAAACGTTCTAGTTCGGCCGGGCATCGAACGAAGCAGCTTCCTCTACGGGATAGCTAGCGCTAACCATTCGCGCGACTCCGACACACAAAATTATTTTATCGAAAAAAGAATTTAATTACGAAAGAAAATCTACGATTACAAATGAGACGGTTTAAAATCCTGGAACGGTTTTCGGAGTTTACAAACACGAAGTTGCTTAATTCTTAAATAGATATTTGAAATTAAACAATTTTTTATTAACATTCTCTCAATTCGACTTTTTTCATTTTTTTTTTCTCCATGGATACGCCTTCAAAGGAACACTCGAATATCAATCCGTATAGTTCTTTTTTTTCTTCCAAAAGTTCTTCATTCTTTCGGACTGTTTAGCACTTCTTTCTTCGGTCCATTCTCGATGTTGATTTTTTTTCTTTTCACCGACAGGAATATTTAATTCAAAAATGTTCTCTCTGAATTCTTTTCGATCTAGACAGTAATCTAATATTAAATAATTTGAGCTCTTCTTTCATCTACTTAACATAGCCTCCTCGAACGTTATAATTCCAGAGGTATTGAAAATCTGTTTGTTCAGTCTTCATCGGTTCATTCTGACCTTGGGTCCGTAGAATTTTAGTCGTCGTTTTCTTACTCTTCCAGATCTTCAATAATTTTTATCGTATCTCATTATTTTTTCTCAGTATACGGCTTTCTTGGACCGTAAATCCTGCTTAAAATCTTTCTTTCTATCTTGAGAAGATTTTCAATTCCAGTTATTTTGTAGTTTCCATGCCGTACAAGATTACTGGTCCTACAACTGTTCTATAATGCGTTAATTTTTGCAATTATAGAAAAATTCTTTTCATTATAATTTTTTTTCCATTTTTTCTTTTCGATTTTTGCATCTGTAAGACCACGTTCCAATCTTCACCTTCCTTGCACAATATTCTCTCGTTCTTTTCCCTTCTTTCTTTCGTCCATTCTAGAGCACCTCTATTCCATTCTCTTTCTTTAAAACATTTAATCGATTCAATTTTCTCTTTATAGACTTTTCTGGCTGATATTTCGTTTTCTGAGATGTTCTGGTTGTTTTAGATTGAATTTAACCTTTTTCATCCATTCATTTTTTTAAATCCAAATCCTACCTTGAAAAAAAAAAATAAAAAAATAATCTCAAGAGAAATTAAAGAAATAATACTTTTATAAAAATCTTTTTTAAAATTATCTGGGAGGAAACTGCAAAAATCCCGCGTAATTTTTAGATCTATTCATACAGAGAACGCTGTCAGATTTTGTTAGGATCACTGATGTTTCTTTTTCTATTCAATATGTATTTTCTATTAATGAGAATATATATATATATAAATAAAATATCCTCACCATGTAACTTCTTGGTAGCTTTTCATAATTCATCACATAAGCTTACCTGTAAAAAAAGAAGAAATTTATTAAAACAAAATAATAAGTTATAACATATATAGGTGAGTTAAAGTTAGTTTCCCGAAATATAGATTTATGTTCTGTAAAACGTAAGAAATTTTGGTATTGTTGTTGGTAATAAAAGATATAATTAGTATACAATTGTTATTAACTATGAAAATTGAGAATAATGACATTTAAGTAAACAAAATCAGGACGAGATTTTACGGTTCAGTATTGGACAAAAGTATTGCTTTTGTTTGTCCGTGAAAAAATGCTTGCGAAATTTCCTGATTCTTCACTACCACCCGTGAAAGTTCGTTACAGGTGAAATTAAAATTTCAAAATAATGGAGACGTTAGAAATGTTTCAGGATCAGACTGTCCTAGAAGTAGTTCCACTTTAGAAAACAAGCGACAAGTTGGAGAGAGATATTGGCGAACGGTCTACAAAAGTCGACCAGAATGTCCTCCACTGGGATGGAAAAATCCAAAAAGACGTTTGAAAAAATTCTAAAGGAATTGAAGTTTAAGTGTTATCCGCTAAGATTACTTCGTACACTTCGTGAAGTTGTAAATTTTACGAGGAATCTATTATTTGTTTTGTGAAAAATTAATATTATTATTTCACTCGGTGATACGGGCTGATGAAGCTTGCTTCCAGTCGAACGGTCAAGTAAACCGTCATAATTATACTTATTAGGCTGATTAAAATCAGCCTAGCTGAGTTCACGTTTGGTATGGAATCACAAAAAAACCGAAGTGTCGGGGCTCTATTTCTTTGACGAAAATATAACAGGCGAATTACGTCTTGAGATATTACTAGATATTATTTCTAAGCGATTAAACGAACCGATGTCCGACATCAGCCGTTTCGTATGTTCAGCAGGAAGATGTAGGGGAACACCTCCTCGCTACGTTCTTCCAGTTAGACTACCTCGATCAATCTTTCATTAAACGGTTACGATGCCGAGGGACAGTCGATGGTCATAACGTTGGTCTGAATTTTTCTTCTGTGGAATAACAGACGTAGTACTTTTTTCAAATACGAACGACCCGAACCGTCTTAGACTGTTGAAAATTCATTTGATTTTATATGTCGAAACAAAATTCTGCCGGATAAAATGTTTAATTCACCGTTTTGACGTTACACCAATGCGTGAAAAAAGGAAGACGATATTTTTAATACTTCTAACGCGTATTAAATATGTAATGTTTGTTACTGTGAAAAATTGACAAATGTGAAACTGAGCTTTTACCCGGCCCAATATTATAAATATATACACGCACACATCTCTCTATGGGGAGGGGTAGGCCTACAACATAACCTTTACTGATAAAAAGGCAATATTACAAAATAACAGTATTGCAAATAACAAAGACGATAAAAAACACCTTCACGTATATGTAATGTAAACAGAGTCCAATATACGTGTAAACCTGTTCACTGTCTTAACTTTTGTACGATAGATAACAGCAATATATCATATATAAAGCACTGAAAAATATTTTTATATACCTAAGTCAAACGATAAGGCAGGTAGATTATTTATATAAAGTATTATATAATACTTTATATAACTATAATACTATAATACTTTATATAATGGAACTGGGATGAAAAAACAGAAGTAACTTTGAACCGGCACAGAAAAAGTAAAATTATTTAACGAATACTGTAACAAAATAAATAAACGTAATGTAAATCTATGACGCAGCCTAACTTTTCGCGGCATTGTGTAGAAATCAAAATTCTATTCTTAGAGATTAAAATTTTACTTTCATAACCTTATTTATTATTTTTTTAACACAAAAAAGATATATTTAATAAAATTATTTGTTAATCGGTACAGTAAAGGTATAAATTCAACCCGTGGGTAACAATATTTTGGGCTATTTGAAAAAAAAAAAAGAATTAATACTATTTCACGATGAAAGAATTACTAATAATGAAATTAATATTCGATAAAAAAAATTTCAAATCGATAATTTCCAACAGTTTTCCCTGATTAGTCGAAGTATTTGTTTTATATAACATATTGTTAAACAAAAAAGGGGGATACATTAACGCTCTCCGTCCCACTATGTTTTATAAATATTAGTAATTTCCCGGATCGGTGGCATAACAAAATCAATCTTCCTTTTCATCGGAACAAAATTTGATAATACGTTAAATTGTACCAAAAAATACGGCCGAAATAGACTAAATAAAATAGAAGAAAATACCAATTGTATGTGAGTACTGAGTGCGGACGCCGTTTGCTGCTTTATTCCAACTATTTTTAGAAAATTCATGAGCTAAAGGTAAGTGTTATAAAATTTATCTTGGTAACTTCATTTATTAATATTTTTTAAAAGTAATATATTTCAATTTTGAATATACTGCAAAAAAAACTGCATTGTTTGTAGAACATATTGAACACAGGAATTGCGAATTCGTTTCTTCTGTGTTTTAGTATATAAAACGTTTGGTTTAAAACATGAAGGCTTGGGGCACTCAGATCCGGCCGTGCCAGAGGCACGAAGGTCTACTGGTCCTATGTGCCCCTAACCACGTGATTTCATATTATTAACCAAATCAACATTAATAATTAATTTATAACAATGAGCCTATTTAAATACATTTGAAAATTAATATAAATTAATTACATAAATTTCTTTTAATAATAAAATGATTTTATTCATTGATGCAATAACGAATTAGTTTTATAAAATATTCAATAAAAGTTTTGTAATAATCTTACATATCAGACATGTTATTATTACCTATTATTTAAAAGTATCAGGTTACAAATTAACAAAATTAGTCTAGATATAAATAATTATGAAAAACATGCAGTAAAAATTCTTTTTGCTTGTCCTCGCAGACGGTACGAACTTATAAGAAGAAATCTTCAGGGCCAACCTGGAGAGAGGAGTAAGTATCCTGCACGCTTGATACAGCAAAGAATACGAAAAGCTTCACTTTCATTTAGTATACCAAAAACACGTCTTTTGAGAAGGGTAAAATGGAAAATTGTTTCGGGCAATAGAAATGATAACTTCCGGTGTTTTCCGCAGTTCTAGAACAACCGCTGGTAAAACATATTCTTGATGTAGAAGTTCGATTTTACGGACTTACAGCTAAGGATGTTAGAAAAATTGCATATGAACTTGCTGAAAAATTGGATTTAAAACCTAATTTCTGTCAAGCTAATAAAATGGCTGGTTACGACTGGCTTGCGTTATTCAAAAAACCAAACCCTTCTACAGTATTTAGAACCTCCGAACCTACGAGTATCGGCAGAGCTGGTGGTTTTAATAAACAAGTGAACAGATTTTACGACATTCTAAAAATTACAATCGATAAGTATTCTTTAAAACTGCGCAAATTTACAACACACATGAAACCGGCCTTTCCACTGTGCCAATTCCTAGAAAGATTATTGCGCTAAAGGGTCGAAATCAGCTTGGCCGCGTTGTAAATGACAAAAGAGGAACTACAGTTACTGTAGGTCTGTCGGTTTTTCAGTTTCAGGGCGCTATATTTCACCATTTTTGTTATTTTCACGACAAAGAATGTCTCCCAATTTCTTAAAGGGATGCCCGCCCGGAACAGTCGGCTACGCCAACGGCTCAGGCTGGATGGACGATTTCATAAAATATCTTGAACGTTTTATTGAATCAGCGACACCAAACATCTGAAAAAATAGTTCTGCTAATACTCGACAACTATGCTACTCATCGTACTTTGGAAGGAATAGAATTAGCCAGAAAAATGTTTATTTTACTGTCATTTCCACTGCACAGTAGTCTAAAACTACAATCGCTTGATGAGGTGTGTTTTAGTACACTAAAAGCACAAATTGCAAGATATTGTGATAACTGGGTGACAAATCACCCAGGCCAGCGAATAACTATTAACGAAGTATCAGAAATATTTTGAAAAGCATAGCTCAACATTGCAACCATAGAGAAAGCAGTTAAAGGATTCAAAAGAACCCGAATGTCTTATGACAGAGATGTTTTAAGCGAAAATATTTTATTCCATCAACATTATCTGAACCTGAAGTAAGCCACGCTGCGAATCGACCGTGTACAAAGTACATCAATTCACAACAATTTTAATCCATTATCAGTCCAATCAGCAGAAAATCAAACCTTTTTTTCTTTTTCCTGTTTAACCTCCGGTAATTACCGTTCAGATAATACTCCAGAGGTAAATGAGGATGATATGTACGAGTGGAAATGAAGTGTAATCTTGTGCAGTCTCAGTTCAACCATTCCTGAGATGTGTGATTAACAGAAACCCAACCACCAAATAACACCGGTATCCACGATCTAGTATTCAAATCCGTGTAAAAATAACTGTCTTTACTAGGACTTCAACGCTGGAACTCTCGACTTCCAAATCAGCTTATTTGGGAAGACGCGTTCACCACTAGACCAACCCACTGGGTTAATCATCAAAGCCTAAATCAATCCAGACAGTAGTCAACTGTCTAAAGCAATTTGAATGTAAGTGGATCGCCTAAGAAATTTTCCAAAATTTTAACCGAAGGATCGCCAATTCCTGTGAACGATAAAAGTAACAAAAATTAAAAAAAATCCCTTTCGGCACGCTGGAAGGCGGAGGTAGATTTCACCGGTACTGAGTTGAGGATAAAAAAAATTTCACCTTAAAATTAAGAAAAACTTCAAATTTAATCAATACAATAGTTGTATGTAAAAATAATATTTCACATGTTTAACATACGACAAGCCCCATCTTACAATTCCAGCAAAATTTTGGTCATCCCTTGCCGTAAGGGTCGGTCGGTCATATCAAATCATACGTTTTAGGCCCTTATCCAAAAAATAGTAGGAACTTTAAACGAATTCAATTTTTACTTAATAAGAAAGTTACAGCAATATTTTGTTTTTTTTTTTTCGAAAAAGCACCCCCCCCCATTTCCACTCCCATGGTCAGATTTTGGCAGTTAACGACCTCGACCGAGATATTTTTAAGGAACAATTTGAATTTGATTGGCGCAAAATTACGGCAATTATCGTGTCCACAAGAAAGTGAAATATATAATATAAACTTTTGAACTTATATAATATAAACTTATGAACCATTACAATAGGTAGCTATGAAATCTAGCTAAAACATTAGTTGTTCAAAAATATAATGAAATAAATATAATTTGTACTTTGGGGGGTTTTATATTTATAACTCCTTAAAATTTGATAATTCATTCGGTTTGAAAAATAGATATTTTACATAAAAATATAAACAATAATTTATTTTTAATTATTAAAGATCTTTTACTGATTGTGAATAAAAGTCCATCACCTCGTTTATATTAGAGAAAACATCGGACCATTAATTATTTAATATCCCGTCATTTAAATACTAAGTAATGCGTTGATATAAAGTGTAAGCTGTCCCACCCTATTCGAATTGTATTATAATATTAAATTTAAACTTATTTTTCATGTTATAATTTATTTTAAGCGTGTCATTACTCGTGTATTATTCGTATTTTTTTTATAATTTTGTTTTTATAAGATTACGCTCTCTTAAATGTAATGTTTTATCTCTTTAATTTTTAAATAGCAAATGTAATAATATTTCTTATTACTTCAGACCGGAACACTCGTTTATAATTCTATTTTGTAATATGCCAACATTAGAATATAAAAAAAATAAATAAATAAATATATATATATATATATATATATATATATATATATATTGCTTCAAAGGATGACTCAGGTTATGTATGAATGAAGTGTAGTTTGCACAGCCTCAGGTCGACCACTCCTGAGATGTGTGTTTAATTTAATCCCAACCACCAAAGAACACTGGTGGTATCCACTACCTAGTATTCAAATCCGTAAAAAGGTTATTTTTGTCTTTGCTAGGATTTGAACCTTAGAACTCTCGACTTGAAAATCAGCTTATTTGTGATGACGAATTAACCACTACATCATCCCGGTGGGCTTACCAATTAAGCCTTCAACATCTGCGAAATCGAATTGTTACAGCAGTGAATTCAATAAACAGGAATCGCTTACCGATAAAAATAAATTGAGACCGATTAAAATAATTAACTGTTATTTATAAATATAGATTTTTACATCCATGTTCGAAGTATTATGATCGCGAAAAATTTGGGTATTCAGATTTGGTCTGATATTTCCATTTGAACCTCCCTGAATCCATTTTGATTATTTTCGGCGTGACATCTGTACGTACGTATGTATCTCGCATAACTCAAAAACGATTAGGCATGGAATGTTGTTTTGAATTTTGGAATGTTGTAACATCTAATTGTGCACCTTCCCTTTTGATTGCAATTGACTTGACCAAAAGTGTCCAAAATCCAAAACATTTGAATTTTGGAGTTTTCCTTAACTGCAGTAATAAACCCTCATCGAGTGCTTTTTTTAACGATATATCATAAGCGGTAATTATTTTCATCGGTTCCAGAGTTATAGCCCCAAATGAAATTTTAATTAATAAAATATTTTCTGTTACAAGGGGAAGATACATCGGTTCGAATCAGACTTCATTTCCTTTTTTCAATATGAAAAGTATATAAAATTTTAATTCACTAATAACTGCTGATTTTTTAAAATGTTTTTTTATTGTTATTATTGAATTATTATTTATCGTAAAACCTTTTTTACAATCACAGGTTAATAATAATTAATAAATATAATTATATTAAAAAAAGATGAAAAAAAAATTTCATCGGTGTTAAGGAGGGGATAAAAAAAATTTCTACCTTAAAGTAAAGAAAAACTTCAAATTTATTCAATCCGACAAGTCCCATCTTACAATTCCATCAACATTTTGGTCATCCACTGCCGTAGGGGGTGGTATATCAAAAACGTTTTCAGACAAAAGTTTTTGGTAATGTTTAGAGGACTAACGACCACTTTAAAGCGATACGATACTAAGCCTATTAAGGGAGGTATGACTTTTTTTGTCTTCAAAACCGTATTTTTCCACCTTCTGAGTCAATGATAGGTGATATAAAAAAAGTTTACTTATCTAAGTTTTAGGCCCTTATCCAAAGAATTGTAGGAACTTTAAACGAATTCGATATTTAACTTGCTAAAAAGTTAAGAAGCTGATAGATAGTGTAAGAAATTAAAAACTACAGGTAGGCCTGCGGTAGGAAACGAAACAGAATCCGCTAAAAAGTCATATGAAAAAAAGGCTAAAAATTGAAAGAAGGGCCAAATAAACTTGTACTAGAGGCCAAGAAATTAACGAAAAATAAAGCAGAACAAAAAGAAGGCGGGCGTAATTCTACAATTGCGGGAAAGACTAATTCTAAGACGAGTTGCAGGATAGAAATATTTTCGGTTGAAGATTCAAGTGATGACGTTGGATAATTATTATCTTTGCATCTATTGTTCGAAACCAGAAGGATGGATAATGTGCCAAACTTGGAAATTTGAGCACATTATGCATGTGCAGGGACAGTATCATATGTGACATTTCTAAGAAGAAAAATAATGAATAAAGAGTATGGAACAATATAAATTTAGTAATAAGTGTAATAATAAAAATAAATAATATAGTCGTAACACAGCGGTTTATATAACTGAATGAAAACACTTAACAATAAAAAAATAATGTGTAGTTTATTTATTTTAGTTTGGGGCACATGGAACCCCCCAAAGCGTGGGGTAAAGAAAATCTGTTTTGCATTACGTACATTTTCATTGTTTTTTCTAGAAAATATTATTGATATAGCTTTACAATCGATTAGTACAACAATACAAAATACAAGTATTAAAACACTAGTTTTTGAAAATTTTTAAAACCGATTAAAACAATATTAAAAATCGATTAAAACACGCGAAAATAATTTGGAGGGTCCTCTGTACCCCGACGTAACCTAGAATTTCTTAGAATTTTTTTAGTTAAGATTTGACTATTTTTTCTGTACACTTTTTAAGACGTTGAAAATAAATATCAAAGAAAAGAAAAGATTTTCTATTTTTTTATGAATAGCCAACAGCATCCTTCTTTTGTACTTCATAATAAACAGGAAAGTGAAAAGTAACAAAATAAAAGTAACGTATCGTGACAGAAAATACAACAATAAGTTACCGGTTAAGAAAGGCTATTGTATTTTATCAAGTCGTTGTTTGGAAATTTCTGTTTAATCTAAATAAGCAAAATAAACAGCATGTTAAAGTAAAAATACAAAATTCTTAAGAAAGAACAAAGTGTAAAAATAATAACATAAAATAAAAATTATGAAAGAAGTCACATAAATCGCATTTATATTACAAAACGGCCAAATACTTTTTAATGTATATAACTTTTTTCTTCATAAATAAGTAAAGTACAACTGTAGTACCTCCAAAAAAGTAATGGATAGAGCTACAATGAAAAACAAATCACGGTCATAGGCGGAGGTGGTTGTTGCTATGGAAACGAACGTCTCCGTGTCATTTAACTGGCTATTGACATAGGTTTCCATGGTAACTAACTATTGCCCCTACCACCTTATTCAAATTTGAATATCCCCACCATCATGAAAATTACTATATATAAAACATTACACGAACAGGAACATAAAATGCTACATTTAAAATAATTTACATAATTGCATAAACATATGTAAATTAAAACGTCATAAAATCTAATTAAAAATGCTAACGCAATTAATATATAATTACAATACAACAAATAATTAACAAACAATAGCGAATTAGTTATTAATTAATTCTCTTCAAACTTGTATACGACAAGTTTTAAAAATTTGTAAACTGTTTCGTAATTAAAACCGCAATACTTATTAGTAAGAATATTAATCAACTAATTTAATAGTATCGTAGATACAGACCGGAATAGAATCGCTAGATCAACGGTTTGATACGAGGAAACATATTTCTTCAACAAAAAAAAAAAAACAGAATAAATTATTAATTTTAAAAGCAGAAAGCTGCATAAATTTAAAGTATAATATAAATTTTACCGAAACTAAAATAAACGTTCGAACAAATTTAATTTCTAAACAATTGTGTATGTATAGTTCTCGGAAGCCAGTAATTACAGTATGTTTGGTTGCAAATACTAGATTCAAAATATTCTTTAACGATGCGGTTGAACGGTTCATTTTGATACTTCCGTATCCATAAAAAATTCAATTCTGGACGTGCATGAGGGTTATAAATTAAGGAAACCTTAGATTACTAAAGTTTTTAGTCGGCTGTATATTAGCTCCGATAAAAACAATTTGTTATAGCAAATCTCACGAAGAAACGTAAAAAAATTTCAGTACATTTTCTTTAAGCGGAAACAAAATAAATAAAAACGTTCAGGTAAACACGAGTCTGAAAACTTTTCGTTTTCGAGTTGTACCTAGTGAGAATTTTCTCCCTAATTTCCGCTTCAAATGTGAAGTCGAAATGAAATTCGTTGAACTTATATTAAGAAGTAAATTTGACGGTTTATACGACTTTTGACCTGAAAAACCGAGTAAAAACTGTATCTTAAAATTTTTGAAGAACTTACTGTAAAATATAAAACATTGACGTCGCAAAACACAACAAAATAATATTCAACGCGGCTGAAATTTACGAATCGATCCTGATACATAAAGAGCCACTCAAGGAATTTTAGATCGAGCAAAATATTGTGTAATCAATGAAGGAAAACATTTTGAACAATTATCACAGCAGAGAGAATTGTAAAACGTTTTTATTTTCTTATTTTTAATAACCGATTTGATCTGTCGATAAAAGGGTCGTTCAAAAGTTACAGATAAATGGCAACAGCGCAAAAAATAGAATAAACTGAAAGTGACTAACGTTCAAGTTGGCACTCCTGACGTAGAAAAAAAATCAGGAGTACCAACAAACTCTTGACTTATTCGAAAAAATGAATAGAGATGATTTTCAAAAAAATGTGGATTATTATAACCTCTTATTTCAAAATGTCGGCTCCGCTTGAAACGTGTACCTGAAGAAAAAACAGTGTATACTTTCAGTCACGTTTTGGTCTCTTTTGATTTTATTAAAGTCAAGTTTCTCAACACTCTTAAAAAAAAAAGAAAAAAGTAGGCACCGTTCAAATGACTTCACTCGCACTGGACTTTCTTGGAATTAAAATTCTCTACGAATTATGTAGTAAAATTTCTGATTTTTTATGATGATTTAAAAAAATAACGGCACGTCAAAGCTTAAAATTTATATTTTGAGACGCCAAGTTTTTATGTTTTACAATTTTTTTTTCAAATATAACTAGAGTTACAGCTCTAGGACCTGTTTTAATCCGATTTTCAGATCAAAAAAAATTGTTTAATCCGTTTTTAGACAACGTTTGATAAAGTCATAATAAAAATGTTAAAAATGCCGTACTAACAAACTACTGGAAATCTGTCTAAAATTAAACGGGGATTGTACGAACGGTATTTAATCCTTTATAAATATTACTTTTCTAATAATTATGGCAATGTTACGGAATAATCCAACTGTACTACAGATAAAAATTTAGCTTAAAAGTGATAATAGTGTTAACACGCACACATCTCGGCGTTTTCAAGGAAACCCCGTTTTTAAGAACGAATGAATATTTTGAGTTTTAATAAATTAAGTAAAATCGATATAACATATAAGGATGATATTTCGGATCGTGCGCATGTAAAATATAAATGTAAATTAAAGTATTTAGTATTTAAGGACGAGTAAAGTTCAAACCTTATGTACCTAATATATCGATTAAAAACTATACTATTTTTTGAAGTAGGAAGGAAAGAACACAAAAATTGCAAAATTCTTTACAAAAGATTAAAAAAATACGATAATACACGTAAAAAGCAGATTAGCATGTGTACATACTAAGAGTCGGTTCAGGGCAAAAACAATTTGCCGGTATCAAATATTTGTATGAAATAAAAACAAGCTTTATGTTAGCGAAACAAGATCGATAGAAATGAAAAGTGCAAGAAAATCTGTAAAGTATAAATGAGAAGTTGTAAGGACGATATGAAAAATAATGAAATTTGTATTAAAAACTCTTAAAAAAATAAGGGGTAAATGGAACTGTAATGTATTAATATACATTACAGCAACGAAAATTAACCCATCTGATTTTACAAGAAGATTAAGATATATTGAAAAAGAAAATCGACAGGTTCGGACAAGATTATTAAACCGTTCAAATAAATGATCTACGACAAAAATAAAGAATAAATCTAACGAAGGAACTGCTAGAAAAACACAAATCACAATAATAATTCTCTTTTATGTTTATCCGATTAAAGAAAAATGGAATTAGGAAGAGCATATAAATTAAAAGTAAACTCCATTCAAGAATTCGAAATGGAAATGAAGTTATGCGGTTACTGAAGCGATAGAGGAAAAACAGTTACCGCATAGAGAAAAAACGGATAACATTACGAGATTTAAAAATTCAAGTTATAACCACCGACTTTGATTTTTAACTCCATCAGAGAACGCTCAGATAAACAAAAATACGGAGCGTTAGTTTTTTTTAAATAAAACATATTGTATACCGATCGATTAAGATTTTACGAAAGACGAAAATCAAATTTAAAAACCAAATGAAAGAAAACAAAAATTGTAAGCGGTTAATCGTAATAATTTTTATCATCTATTAATTTAAAAAAAGAGAAAAAAGAACGGTAATAATCCACAACTCGGCCGTTCACATTTAATGTGTATGGATTCAAGAGTTTCGTTTGTTAGAAACGCCGTCAGAATGCAGCACCGCTCGGAGTAGTGTGTAATATGGGGAAAGCAAAAACGCGGCGGCCACGATTCGAAACCTAACGTCGCTCACAACCCGACCGAACTGCACTTTCAAACCCCCTTCCACGAACATTCAAACCTCCATACCGCACCGCTCTCCTTTTATCACAACCTCCATTGTTCACAGGCACAATCGATATCCGACAACGATTATATCGATTAGAGGAGTCACTCGACTCGACTAGCAGTAGCCCTCAATGTATATGTACGTATGTATGTGTGTACCGTGAGAATGTGTTTTAGTAAGTGTGCGAGTTCGGTAGAGGAAAAAACACTTGATGGTACATTTCTATTTTTAAACCTTCGCTCTTCTTGCCTCACTCTTCCGACAACGATTCCATCTTTGTTTAAACTGAGAATAAGAGAGACGGCAATATATTGTAGGTGTAGTGTGTGTGTGTTTATATATATATATTTATTTATATATGTGTGTGTTTGTGGTATATTTATTTATTTTCTCTCGTTTTGCCAGATAGGAAGAAACGTTAAATCGGCTGGGTGCCCGCTGTTGTGTGCACACATGCGCGCGCATACATACAAACACACATACACGCAAAAGTAAGGAAGGCAGACGACGAAACAGTACAACAGTAAAGTGTCTGAAGCTTCTTGACACAATTATACATCCAGTCACAAACGGTTTCAATAAAAGTAACTTAGAGAAGTAACTTAATAAATTTATTTTCCTTACCTTTTTATGACTTTTCATAATAAAAATAATAAAAAAGGAAGTGCGCGCGCGCGCGCGCGCACATACACAATCTAGATAAATCGTAAACCGATTCTAAAAAACCACGAAAATAATCGGAATCGCTTACAAAAAGAAAGACTTAAAGAGGATCTTGCATATGTAATATTTGATTAGTGTTTATTTAGTTTCGGTGACAGCAACCGTTTCTTTGTTCGTATGTAATTGAATTACACTGCAAGTCCGGCAGGCTTCGTCTTGCGTTCACAAAACCTATATACCCAATAGCGTAGCCTAGAAACTGGAGTAGCATACATTAATACGTTAATCGGAACCGGACCACAAACGCTTGCCTGAACTGTAATAAGAATCTCCTTAACTTACAATTTAAACAGTAAGGTTGTTTAGTCGGAAGTCGGGTTTGTCAACCGTTCGCAAGTGTTAAAAAACGCTTAACTACAAGCTGTAAATTTTACCCGAACAAAAATTAGCGATAATACGGCTTTTAAAGGATTTGAATCGATGTATTTTTTAAATAAATTTAACGATTACAATATATTTTAATCGGGGAAAACTTAATAAACTAAATACATAATACAGACTTAATGCAATATGTACTGTAAAAATTTACTTTTCGTTGTACTGTATACATTATATGTATATAAATTTTTAATACCATTTGTTTTTTTTATTATCAATATTATAAAATATATAATTATTATTGAAAGAAAAAAAACAACATTACTCATAAACAAAAACAAAGACAGAAAAAAATTGTAAGTGTTTTAATAAATTAATATATACATATATTTCACATTTGAATAAATAAAACAAATGCAGCATTTAAAAACAACTATACATTTATCAAATGAATTTTAAAAAAGACAAAGAAAACAATAATTTTAAGTGTAACGCGTGTTTTTTCAATAACGATTTTTCTTGTATATTAATAACGGTAATTTTTATTTATTTAATCTAATTAAGGTATTTGAGATCTTTAAAAATGTTTTAATAAGGTACTTTGCATGTAAAACATTTAATTACACAGGCAAAAATCGAATATTTACGTGCGTAAAATAATAAATATTATAATAATTATAATTTATTCTCATCTGTTACAAATTACATATTTGTTATAAATTTACGTAGTAACTTATTAACATTTTTTTTAAACATAAAATAAAATAAACACAATTACACAGACATAAATAAAATATGCACAGATATAGTAATCCCTCGCTATTAGCGGTTGCTTCACCCAATTTTCTAAAGAATGAATTTTACTAGTATAACTGCAAACAAATTTAAAATAAAACTATACAAATAATTTACCAGTTTTATGAAAATCAAAACAAAAAGCTTGGGTATCAGCACCTACTTACCGAGCGGTTTCATTTTTTTGCGAAACACGGTGAACCTTATAAGAAAGCATTCAAAGTTCTTATTTTAACTGACAACGTTCCAGGACATCCACAAGAAGTAACATTTTTGTTTTCTCACGTATAAGTGCTATTTCTGCCACCAAATACATCAGCTGTAATTCAACCTTTGGATAAAGGGATCGTCGCTGCTTTAAAAGTTTGTTTTCTGCGGCGGACTTTCAGCAGATCGATAAGCGAAACAAAGGTAGATAGATGATTCATCGACTGTGACTCAGCGGTGGAAAAATTACACCGTTACAGATCGGACTGTAAAGAATAAGGAGTCATTTGATGAAATTAAATCGTCAGCGATCAACGTAGGGTGGCTGAATGCGGCCCAACATTGTTAAGAAAAAATGAAGTCGAAAAAAAACAAAGACAACAAAACCGCTGATAAAATTGTGAACGATATTGTACAAGTAGCGCATAAAATTCAAGGGGAAAGTTTCAACAAAATCGACGCTTTAGATGTTCAGCAGCTGATGCACTGTGACAAGGAAGAGCTCGCGGAAGAAGAACTTGAAAAGCTGATAACAGCCTTTATACCTATTCCGGAAGGTGAAGACACAAGTGAATTACTAAATTAAAAAACCTGTAAACGAAATCTTTTGTCCAGCTAGGCGGTTAGTAACGAAAGTTTCTGAAACTGAACCCTTTTTTAAAGCGGTCAATAAATTTTAAACTCCAGCATGAAACAGCATTAGCTACATACAGTGAATTTTGCAAAGAAATTAAAAAACAAAGAAAAATTACCGTTTCTTTTTTATGAATAAAGTTAACATAGGCCTACATTATGTCGTTCTTACTGTTCAGTGTTTATACATATTGTACATAAGTTTTTCATTGTTCAAAATTAAAATAAAAACAGAATACTGTACTTAACTAAAAATTTAATAAATATGCTTAATATACGTATAAAAATGAATGTAGCCATAATACGACTACACTCATTCATAAGCTCATATGAACTCATTAATATTTTAGTGTACAAAATTGAAATCCGGGTTATTTAAAAAAAAACTTAACTGCCTTTTTTCCAAATAAATCTAGTTTTGTTATTTAAGCGGATCAGAACCCCCGCGAATAGTGAGGGAATACTGTATATGGAAATATACATGTATAATAATCATATTACAAAAATAATAATAAAAAAAGAAAATTACGCATACTCTTGATATACTATGATTTTGAGATCGTAAAAGAATGAAAACAAGGAACTCCCGAGGAAATAATAAACGGCAGTTACCAACTTTATAACTTAACAAACGTTAAAATTGGAATTGTTAAATAATTGAATCATTTACACGGCTGCTATTATACTAATATGAATGTTTTCGAAAAAAAAGAGAAAAATTACATTTTATATATATATATATATATATATTTCAAAAACCTTAAAAAATACTAAATTATGAATGTACCGCCGAGTGATTAAATAAATATCACTTGTAAATAATAATTTTTATTCACTTGTAAACTTTTATTATAATTGTTACATTAATTAATATTTTAACCATTTATTTTCATCTTTTTCAGTTTTATTTTCTAATTTCTATATATATTATATAGCTGTATAAAAGTAGAAGAAACAAGAATTCGTCATCTCGATGAAATTATAATTAGCATTTTCAAATATTTAATTTAAAAAACTTTAAAAAAATAGAAAATAAAACTGAAAAAGATGGAAAATAAATCGCTAAAAGTTAATTAATACGAAAACTATTATAAAAGGTTTCAAATAAATAATCAATCTACAATTTATATTTAATTAATCATAAGGAGCTATATTTATAACCTAATTAAAAAAATATATATAAATGAATTTATTTACACAAAGAATATAAGAAACCGGCTATATAAAATCTGATGTGGACACCACATGACTTCCTTGTACGCCTTTTAAATTACATACACGCATTTAAAAAAAAAAGAAATACACATAAAATTTTATTTCATTAATAACTTCTGATATTTTTTAATATTTTTTTTTATTGTTATTACTAAATAATTATTTATCGTAAAAAGTTTTTACGATCAGAGGTTAATAATTATTAATAAATCAATATATTTAAATAAAAAAAAAAGGTTAAAAAAAGGAGATGAAGTGATTCGAACCGATGTGCCTTCCCCTTGCAAGAACCAAATATTTCATTAATTAAAATTTTATTGAGCTATAACTCTGGAACCGATGAAAATAAGTATCACTTATGATATATCGTTGAAACGCTCTCGATGTGGGCCTGTTACTGCAGTTAAGAAAACGTTCAAAATCTAAATTCTTTGAATTTTGGGCTTTTTGGACACTTGGTCCGGTCGATTGCAATCAAAAGGGGAAGTGCACAACTAGATTCTCACGCCGAAATTAGTCAAAATGGATTCAAGGATGGTCAAAATGGATATTTCCGTTGAAATATGAAAACCTAAATTTTTCGCGATCACAATTCTTCCTTTACTTCGTACAAAGAAGTAAAAATAGCAGATCGATATTAATTTGTATGCGGAATAACAATTTCAATCATAATCTAGTCTGAAATCGTACTTAAAACAAATGAGTTGTTCGCAATAAAACGATAAAAATTTAAATACATGAAAATGGGAATCTGATTCCACCGGCTGATTAAACAGGAGTAAGTGTTTTTTTATTTTTATACAGAGAGCCAGGATAACAACATCTATATCGGATCGTGTACGAAGGAAGTTTTGCCCGAAGTTATTTAGGTAATGAATTTTCACAATAAATATAAGTATATAAGTAATATAAGTAATTCACACCGAATCGAATATATAACCGTACCGTAAAATTGAATAACGTATGTTTTTATTAATTCAATACGGATTAAGAAGCTTAGTTCGATACACGCATACTTTTAGGACGTATCCGAACAGTGAGAGCCCCGCTTAACCCATTCACAAACTATTGGGACACTTTTGCCCAAGATCATAGTGCAGTATAGATCGACGACTACATTAAAATGCATATATATATATATATATATATATATATATATATATATATATATATATATACACGCGCGCACACACAGAGATAAATTTCTATTAAGCGACAACCTTAAACTGAAACGGAGCATTATGACAGCAGCTCTTTAAGTCCGAGATGGATCGATCAAGGGTTCGAAATAAGTCAAAAAAAAAAGGTAAAAAAAAAAATGAACGGACGATGAGATAAGATGATCTAAATCGCCAAAGAACAGCAGCACAAGACAAACAACCCTTACTAAAAATTGTACACGTCACCATCCAGGAAGACGCCCATCGTTCCCACCGCGTGATAACGGGCATTTTACCCTTGACGGGGTAAATCATCACGTAACCGATCGATGAATGAGCTCGTTTAACTATACACACTTCAAATAAATAATATAACGACAAATACCGGATATTAACTGATTAAGCGACTGAGAACAGCATGATTTTCTGTACACATAATCTACCCTAACGTTGTAAAATCATCTAAATAAACTATACTGAAGATTAATCGACTAAACAAACGAGATTAATTATCAGGAAAGAAATAAGATTTTAACGAAACTTATACGATGAAGTCATCGTTTAAAATATAATTTTTACTGTTTTAAAATTAAGAAAAGATTATTCCTACTTTCAATTAACAAAAATTTTCAACAGAATAAAAGAAAATCGAACTTTTTCAGGAGAAAACTTAAAAACTTTGAAGATTTACCCCTACTTCTAACCGAAACTATCCTACATCGATAACTGGAAAATATTCGTGATGATTTTTGCCTGAACAGGAAAGTTCATTTAATTGTTAATACAAAAAGTGTATCCATTGATAACAAGAGAGAAAAAATTATCGTACCGTAATTTTCAATTCGAATCAATAAATACAAAATCAATAATTTTATTGTAAAAAAAAAAAAAAAAAAAGAAGCGATCGATAATATATTTCTTTTAATAATTTTATCGCACAACAGAGGACTTGTTTTTTCTTAGACAGGAATAAATTTTCTCTTTATATAACTCATTTGCAGTCAGGTATACTCGAATACCGCTAAACGAGCTGGGATAGGAAAATTCGAATTCCTGTACACATTATTTTACTGTACGTTCCGAGTATCATAAAGCGACCGTACTCTTCTAAATTGAATGTGAAGTAAAGGGAACGGTAATTACAAAAGGAGTAGGAGTAACAGGTATGCTATTCGGATCAAATTTAATTTTTATAAGTTAAGAGTAGCAAGAAAATTTAATCGACAACGGACAGGCGGACAATCACAGTTACAGTATAAATTGAATGTGTTCTTAGCAATTAAATTACCCGAAATAGTAATTTAACAGGAAAAGTGACAAACCTCCCATTAAACCACGTATGGAACAAAAAAAAAACAACCTATGACAGTTGTTGGAAATCTATTTGCTTTACTCTTTTGCAAAACCTCATTTTCAGGGAATCAATCTTTAAAACCAATCTTACCCCGAGGGGTGTGGAGGTAGATAGGTAAGATGTTATTTTTTCTCATTTTTATTTTTTTAAATCTATTTTTTGTCAATATATAGCATTCAAAGAATGCTATACGAAAACAGCGAATAATACAATTAAAAAAAAAAAGTAATAACAACAACAATGTCGTTTCTATTATTGTTACTTTTATTATTATAATAATTATTACGATTAAAAAAGTAATAATCTGTACACACATCTTTACGCTGGTTGCGTTCACTTAAAAATAAATTAGCGACTCATAACGACATTAAAATCTAACCTTAACATCAACTTCATTCCTAATATGTATTACACAAGAATAAAAATAAAAAAAATCTCAAGAGCATACTATTATATATCCAAGACATAAATATGATTTTTATTTTAAAAAGGACCGTACTCACAAAGACGGCGACTAAAGAAAATGTACCCACGACAGAATGTGTGCGCGCGCGTGTGTGTTAAGATACCAGCTGGCCTTGTCTCACCGTTCTGTACGAGTATACTAAACACCATATATTATTACGACAACGGCTAGAACGCACAAGCGCCCGTTCTAAATAAAATACAATACGGCATAATATATATAAATTGATTAGCATAGATAATATTTAAAAAACAAAAATCGATTAAATAGTAAAACAGAGTGTAAAAATAATAATAAAGAATAAATACAACAAACGCAATGATTTTTAATTTTTAATAAATGAAACTCGATGCTAACCACAACTGCTTTCTAAATCGTCAAATGAATAGCACGAATCATAAATTTAAATTAAAAAAATCATCAGGCGTGAGGTCGATACACTTCGAATTACACCATATACTTTACTATATTATTTTCGACCCTCAAATCGATCTTAAAGCTAAACTAACCGGTCGTAAAATAAATCATATTTTAAAAATATTTGAGTTAAAACTAAGTACGTTAACAACCAAATTGAAAACAATACAAGAAATAGTTTAAAGGGAATTCAAACATAAAACCTACTTCCAATTATATTAAAATCTGAATTATTAAGTACACTTCGTGAAGTCAGTAAAAACACAAAAATATCTTAATAATTTACGAATCTTTAGTTCCGACTTCAAAAATTGAAATTTAAAACGTAATTAAAAACTATTTTATATTATTTGGCTTTTCAAAAAAAAAAAACCGTTGGCTATATGATGAAAAAAACGATTTAATCATACAACTCCTACTTGCAACTAAGGGACATACACAAGCTGAAAACTGCTGTCAGGGACTGATTTTACTACTTTGAGCTATCAACAAGGAGGACGTGTCCAGAATGGATTTGGCGATCGACAAAACTGTGTGCTGATAATGAAAGAGAATATATAGATGTAACTAAGTAAGTTTTCGGTTACATTTTTAAAAATATTTTCTATTGTTCCAAAATGGTGTCCTCCTGTAAGGTGTTTTTTAAAGTCGGGAACAGGAAAAAGTCGCAACGAGTCAAATCAGGTGAATAAGGTGGTTGAGGGTCCACAGGAATGTTTTTCTTTGCCAAAAATCCATTAATTGAGAGTGCAGTGTGACAAGGTGAATTGTAATGATGCAGCACCCAGTTATCTTTGACGGATGGTCCCACGCGGGGGCACTCTTTTCCGCAGTGTTTCAAGACTTTATCGGTAAAAAAATCGATTTTCAGTCTGTCCTGTGGACAAAAACTCCTTATGGACAATGCCATTACTACCGAAGAAACAAATTAGCGAGGTTTTCATTTACTCATTTTTGCTTTTTTGGGACGTGGTGAGTTTTATTTTTTGCCACTCCTTGCGCTGGACTTTTGTTTCTTGGTCGTATTCAAATATCCAAGATTCATCACCAGTAATAACATTTTTAGTAAACCAGGATCGTTTTCAATTCGTCCTAGAAGATCGCGGCACACTTCCGACCTGTTGTTTTTCTGTTCAACAGAAAAGTCTTTTGGGATCAATTTTGCACAAACGTTTTTCATGTCCGATTTGTTTGTCAAAATTTGATGGACTGTGGTACGATTGAAATTCAATCGCTTCTGCAATCATTCTAACAGTTAATCGCCAGTCGTACAGTAAAAGTCTCTGATTCGCTCAACATTGTCGTCACTTTTTGACGTTAACGGTCTTCCACAAGGTGGATCGTCAGCATCTGATTCCCGGCCATCTGGAAATGTTTTAAATCATCTAAAAACTTGGGCTCGTGACAGAGCGTCATTTCTAAATACCTTTTTCAATTTCGAAAAGTTTCAGTACCATTCCCACCGAGTTTAACACAAAACCTGGTTGTACAACGCGGCTCATAATTAATATCGCTCATTTATGTAACGCACAACAAAAACTCGTTTCACGAAAAGTTTGTTTACGTCTGACTTGGCAACAGTGACTAAAAATATTAATACCTAATACAAATCCAGCTGTTCATATAACTAATACGTTTACTAGTAACTTTACAGCGTTGACACTTTGGCTGCCAAAAAAAAAATAAATAAAAAATAAAAATAAAAAATAAAAAATTGTCTCATTACTTTATTTACAAACCTGGTACTTTCCACATAAAGAACGTTTTGTAGAATTAAGTAACCGGAGGAAAATTGTCGCGTCCTATTAAAATTCAAAAAGGAAAAATACAAATGACAAGATATCCGGGATGACACTTCTTTAGGCAACAACAAACAAATATGTAAACTGGAAAACAGAGAAGTCTAAGGGAGATACTCGAAACGAGAGAAACTAAGTCGATGGACCGTATATAAAACGTTCCACTTTACATTTGGAATATATATGAAACAGATGAAAATGTACAATGCAGTAAATATACAAGGGTTAACTGTTAAACACAAAACAGAAAGAAACGGAGAATAGGATGAAACCGATCAAATAACTGACGGGAAAACGTTTTTTGTTTTTTTCTAAAGATTGATTATTATTTACTTATTTTTGTTATCGAAAAAAGAGCTAACGCCCAATTATAAAGCCAGTATATTTATTTTTTCTGGTAATTTGACTTTTTTAACGTATGAAAAATTCGCTTTTAACTGAAAGACAGAAACGTTTTCATGGCCGCAGAGATCGCTTTTGTATTATAATACTAATAATAATTTCTAACCTTTTAATAACTTACAAATATTTGTTTAATAAACGTTATCGAACATTTTAAATAAAAAGATAAATTTTTTCTTTGCCCTAATAAAATTTTATTTAGAACTTGCACTAAAAAACGCTTGCGAGAGAGAACTGATATTAATTAATGTAAAAAAAATCATCTTTTTTTAATTATAAATATTATTTTTATTAATAAATAGATGATAAAATAAACAACCGTAAATAAATTATCTACTTAATTGTAAATGTACTATATCGGATTAATGCGGTAAAATATTAATAACAGTAATAAAAAAAAATTAAAAGTTAAAAAAGAAATACTTTTAATTTACGAAGTATTATTTTATAACACATTATAGACAGGTAGTGTGTGTGCGTGTGTGAAGTAAAACAGGAGGGAAAGAGGCATGACAAGGTAGAGTATTATAAAAAGTCGGCCTGGTACGATGACGTCAGGGGCTCATCTGCATTCTCCCGACTCCTTGTATCAACCGACAAGAAACCGGTTGGACCGCGTCGTGAGTATATATACATGGGGCAGAAAAGAAAAGATATATATATATACGGATTAAAAAAAAAGTTATTTTTTTTATCTTCTAAAACTATACTATTCGTTTAACATTCAAACTGTTAAGAGATATGTGTTAGAGCCGTACCTAAATAAAGAAGACGTTCAAAGAACATCTGTGAATATATTTAGAAGTACACTAACGTAATATTATAAATATTTTCCCGTCTATACGTAGAAATATTTTTCCCCACGTTTTGTATACTCGTGGATATGAATGTTAAGATAAGAAGGTCTAACTCCGCTGTTTAACGTAAAATATAATAATATATTATTAAAATTAAATTTAATTAACCGAAGCAACAAGCTAAGGAACAGATAAATCCGACATTAGCATTACAACTTAAATTTTTAACCTTTCCCAAATAGCTGAAAAACTTGGTTCAAGGACGACTTATTTATTTTTTTATTTATTAAAAAAAATATATATTATATTAAAAAATTAATTTATTTTATTTTTCAATAATTGTATTTTTACTAGACCTCTTATCAGGTATCATTAAAAGTATAATAATTATAAAGCGTTATAATAACTTAACTATACTTGAGCGAAACAAAGATTAATCTCTTGAAAACTGTGAAAGGTGAGAAACTTTTATACAATTCTTTTTTTTTAGGAGCGGGGGAAATACGAATCTGAAACCTCCAAAGATGTCTTCTAATGTTAACGTTTAAACTAAAGAATAAGAAAATGTTCTAATCGTTACGTTAAGAGTATTTTAAATGCGCATATCGTACGGATTATAATAAAAATGGTACATCCATTCTAAGGAACAGCAAGCATCCCGTTTTAAACTTACGAAGTAAAAGTAAGTAAGTAATAAACTAGTCACTTAATGCGCAAAAGCGATAGAAATTTTCAAGAATAGAATATTAATAACGTTCTTATTAGGTTATAGAAACCTTCAAAGGTTTCTCGTTATCTTTTTCACCGAGCGGAATACACTGTTATACAGGATGAGTCACAGGAACCTGACGATTTTTAAAGCAAAATAAATCGGGAATCAAAACGGCTGCGAACTTGCACGCCAGATGCGATTTCAGTAACAATAGAGCGATCGACTGCTGTACAGCCTGCACAGCCTGTACAGCCTGTATTGGGAACAAATTTTGAAAATAGCGATTCAATTGTGGTTACACAGCGATTATACTTTCATTATTTCAATATTTCCCGCCACGGTGCCGTTCCTAGGCAGAATACGAAAAAGTTGTGGATAAAAAAAATATCCGAATTACTGCTTCTGCAACGAAATACAAACCGATATTTTGCAAGCAGCGATGCGAAATCTGCGGGACAGATTCCTGATGTTTCATGAGCTGTTCTCGGTCGCATTGTTCATGACCATTTAGGGTTCAGAAAGCTAAGTGCACGTCGGGGGCCGCAAGTTTTAACCGAACGCCACAAAAATTCCGAATGGAATCTGCTTTGGAATTTTTGATGCGTTACAAAGAAGGCGATGAGTTCCTTAATTTAATCGTTACCGGCGATGAAACACGGATTTCGTATTACACGCCAGAGAGAAAACGGCAGTCAAGTGAAAGGCGTCATCCACAATCTTTTGAAAGCAAACTGATGGCGACAGCCTTTTGGGTTCGGTTTGGCACATTGTCGATTGATTTTATGCCGCGTGGAAAACAAAATGTAGAAGCCTACTGCGAAATTTTACGCAAGTTACGTCGCGGCATTCAAAATCTGCGGCTGACCGACAGCGTCGCCCTGCTGCACGATAATGCACGCTCACATGTTGAGGGTACGACACGTGATTTACTGAAAATATTTGGATGGGAAATTTACAATCACCCACGATATAGTCCGGAGTTATCTCCTTGTGATTACCAATTGTCTGGGAAATTGAAAGAATTTTTGAGCGGTAAGCAATTCGCGGGTGATTCTGATTACCATTTGGGAAATGAGCGGTAAGCAATTCGCGCGTGATGATGAACTTAAAAATGCTGTTAATCAATGGCCAAATGGACTGGTGGCAGAAGAATACGAAGAAGGGTTATTGAAGCCGGTGTATCGCTACGATAAATGCCTTAATTCGTGTGACGATTATATACAGAAGTAATATAAGGTATGTAGTTTAAGAGAAATTTAAAAAAAATTATTAAGTTTTCAGAATAACGTTTTTTAAAATTAAACTGTCTTTACTTTAGAGATAGGCTATCGTACTAACAGCTCATTAAGTGCTCAATCAAAATTCGAATTTTTAAACAAAGTAAACCCTATTATAATATCACTTTAATACAACTTTCGTAGCAAATAAATTGTTAATTGTAAATTGCCAAACTTCATTACTGACCTAAAAAAATTTGTGTGTAATGTTATGACAAATTTTAATATCCTTCCGTAATAACATCCGGTTAAAAAAAAAAACCTAAAACTTTCCAACAAGCATTCTTGTAACAATTATTTCGAAATGAGTTTATAGTTTAACGAGTTTACTGTTTTATATATATTAGCATCCCTGCCGCGGCTTCGTCCGCGCTACGTGGTTACTTACGTATCCCGTCGCCGTCAACATATTTTTATTTTATCCCTTTCAAACAAGTCGCGTCGCACATACAGTAATAGTGGCCGATGTTGGTATAAAGTACCATCCCTTAAAAAATAAAAATTAAAAATAAAACAGAAAATTGTTTTCGGATATTTATCTGAAGAATTTTTGCAAGCCTAGTGAATATCTCGTTTAGTATATTCGGAAACGGGGAAAATTTATAATCGCTGTTCAACGTTTTTTACCTTCTTCACTCTTTTGAAGGTGATTTTCGAAAAATCTGGAAATCGTTTTTAATATTCATATGAAGATTACGCAAACCGAAATTTCAAGTTGATATCTACATCCGTTACCGAAAAATTAAAACAACAGGTGGCTTTTCAAAAAAAAAAAAAAATAAACAAAATTCATTTTAATTCTTTAAACTCGAAATTTCATAAAATCTAGAAACCGATTTGTTGATAGTAACAAGAAGATTACACACACCGATAAATCAAGTCGATAATTACATTTTTTTTACATAAAAATTAAAAAATTAGTAATTTTCATTGTTACTTCATTTTAACTCTTTAAACTCGGAATTTCAAAAAAATCCTTTCTTAGTCCGCACTTACACCACAAAAACGTCTATGCAAATTTTCATCAATTTATCATTAGTAGCTTTTGTCGGCGTTGAATACGAATCGCTCTCGACATAATATATATATATATACCGTTTCGGATAATCAAGAGTTTGATTAATTGTAATATGGATAATGGAGTTTATGGGATAAACATTATAATAATACGACAAATAATTATAGATATGAAATAACTAAAAACAGTTATTTATATAAAGTACCGTGAATTTTGGTCGAGTACAAAGGAAAGAGGAGTGGAAAAAAGATTCATAAATGAAGAACTGAAGAACAAGTATGAAGGGAGGTATAGCAGACGAACGAACAAGCATACGATAGTATAGCATAACAAGTGAGGTGGTGCGAAGGAGTGGGGGAAGAAGAGATTCAGATCGTAAAGATTATAGCGCCGTTTACAGTCGTTTCCCAGTCCATATTACACGGAGCAAAAGAAATAAGCTTTTATTTGAAAGCTAAAACCACTTGACGACATCAATTTGCCACAAAATCACTGAATACTATACATACTACATTTTACCCTCATTTTATTATTATTATTATTATTATTACTACTACAACTAAATGAATGCAGAAAAACGAGCCGCCAGACTTCACCGTAACTGCTGTAGCTGACCTGTGTAAGATGAATATGTGTGTACGTGTATATATATATATATATATATATATATATAGACCTGACTCGTTCACTCACTGGTTGCTCTCGTTTTACGATCTTTTTATCGAGACATATAAAAACAACAACTCACCGTCTCTCTGAATGGGTGAAAAAGAAGTAGTAATAGTGAGAGGGGAGGTAGGGTTACAGTAGAGATGATGGGTGGAAACGAAATGAAGTTGATGACTTCTTGAATCGTGATGTCGTCAACTACCTAGAGACGGACACAAATAAATATATACAATAATAATAAACTACTAAAGGTACCGGTACCAAAATTAAATTGACATGTACACAATAATAATAGTAATAATAATATTATATATAATCAAATAAAAATCAAATCTGAATATAAAAATAAAATAACAATATAAAATCCACATAAACATGCTATAGCAGTAGTAATACAACGTACATAAAATTTCAAAACCGAGGAAAAAACAACAAAAAATTACTTTATTAAAAATACTCTATTATCATCATCAACGGAAATAAACTACAATTTTTTTATTGAACAATAGTCATAAAATACAAACAAAAACACACACGTAAGGAATAAATTATACATAAAATTTTATCTGGTAATCAATAGTAAATAATTTCATCCTTTCAATAAAGATATATATATATATACACACACACACACACACATATATATATGTGTGTGTTACATTCTTCCTCAACTATAAAAAAACCATTCATAAATTAAATGATCTTTTTTGTGGAGGAAGCGAAAGGAAATTAAAAAAACACCCACTCAATTTATCAATGCAGCCAGTAAGGAAAGAGAACGGGATGAAATCACACATTATTTTCTTATTAAGATAGGAAACAAACTGAAGCATAACCCAGATGATATTGTACGACAGGTTATCTCTAAAGTAAAAACAGTTTCGTTGTAAAAACACTTACTCTGAAAACTTCGTAAATATTTTTTATTTCTCTTAAAATAAATACCTTATACTACTTCTCTATATAATCGCCAAACGAATTAAGACATTTATCGTAGCTATACAACAAATTTAATATACCTTCGTCGTATTCTTCTGCCTCATTAACAGCATTTTTAAGTTCATCGTCACCTGCGAATTGTTAACCGCTGAAAAATTCTTTCAATTTCCCAAACAAGTGGTAATCAGAAGAAGCTACGTCGGGACTATATGCTGAGTAATCGTAAATTTCCCATCCAAAGTTCTCAGTAAATCACGTGTTGGATCCGCAACACGAGGACGTGCATTATCGTGCAGCAGGACGATACCGTCCGTCAGCCGCCCGCGTCGCCGATTTTGAATGGCGCGCAGTAACTTACGTAGAGATTGGAAGTAGGCTTCTGTATTTATAGTCAATCCAATGGAATGAGATCGATCAGCAGTATGCCAAACAGATCCCAAAAGACTGTGGCCATCAGTTTGCGTCCAAATGGCTGTAGCCTGACCTTCGTTGATCTGGTTGGTGATTGAAGATGACGCCATTCATTTAACTGCCGTTTTCTCTCTGGCGTGTAATACCAAATCCGTGTTTCGTAGCCGGTAACGATTGAATTAAGAAATTCATCTCCTTTTTCTTTTTAGCGAATCAAAAATTCCAAAGCAGATCTCATTCGGATTTTTTTGTGACGTTCAGTAAAGACGTGCAGCATCTGACGTACACAAACCTATCTGAATCCTAAATTGTCGTAACGATGCGATCGATAACAGCTCTTGAAACATCAGGAAAAAGAAGGGTCGGTCGGAAATCGCTAATCATTTCTGATTTCATCATCGACGCGTTTCAACAAGTCCTAGGTGATTATCGAGGGTATCTCCGAACGTTCTTCATCGCGCACATTAATTCTGTTACTTCTACACGTTTGACGCCAGTTTCGAACGTTTTTTCATTCATTACATTATGATGATTATTACATTACATTATTATGATTATCACCGTACACAGCAACCAACCGCCTATGAATTTCAGCCGGCTTAACGTTTTGACGGTTTAAAAACGTAAGACTCGACGCATTTCACAGTCGGCGGAAACATCGATTTTCCTATTCATTTTATAACTAACAACTCGCACAAAATCACAGATACTAAAACGCGACAACTTACAGGCAATAATGCATACATTAGTTACGCGGCCATGAACGACACAGGTTCGCCAACCTTAAGGTGAGAAATTTCCCAGCGTTCTTTACTTTAGAGGTGTTCCTCGTATATACTAATGAGGTACCCAAGACGCTAGCAATTTTGTTGCTGAAATATCTGAGCTTTTCTTTACAGGTTAAAATTTAATCCTTCATTCAGTAATCAATATTAAAACTATTATTAACCTACGGATAATAATTATATTATCTACAATAGTTATATGTATAGTTGTATGTATAGATATTTTTTTAATTCTGCTCTGCCCACCATACGACAGAAATAATCATGGTTATGGTGTAGGACCTCCAGATCCTGTACCACTGAAATATTTTGTTGTTTTTTTTGTGAGCAGGAAATAAAAAAAGTTTTATTTTCCACACTACAAATAATAGTCTTTAGAAGAGTCTCTAATTTTCTTTAAATGACTAACTGGGGTTAACATTCACGAGTTTCAAAGAAGTTCCCCCTCCCTTACTTTAGTCCGAATTTTTTTATTTCAGTAGGATGGAGTGAAGACATTGTTAATACATTCCTACCATAACTACTGATAATTAAATGCGATTCGATGAATTTGTCATCAAAATGCCCTCGTTGAAGACGTTAGAAGTCACGGGTTAAACGAGAATCAATGTTCATGAAAATATCAACCGATTAAAATAAATTGCATTAACAAAATGGAATAACAGTATAAATCTAATTCAGATTCGGTTAACTGAGAGTGAGAAAACATATTCTCCCGGGCACAAAAAACAATTTCCGAATCTACGCGTAAGACTTGTTGGTTATAACGACTCCGCAAAAAGCGAGTAAATTTATTTATTTATAAATAATTTTCTTCTTCACTAAATATATATAACAATTAAAAAGAAAAGAATGATAAAGAAACGGGGAAAAAACGATGTGATAATTTTTTTTAGAACAAGATAATACAGTATTTATTATTTTAAAGGATAATGTTTTATAAAACGAAAAGAATGATATTAAGATCATTTAAAAAAATGATAGTGCTAATAATTGAAACGACCCTGGTGGAGTATAGAGGAACTAAACAACTGATGTGATACTATATTATAGTACATTGTAGTAGTACGGCATTATTATTGTTAAGTGGAATTAGGAGTTAAGGTTGGTGGTGGAAAAAGAAGAAGGCATAGAACAGAATGGAATAGTCCGGTTGACTATTTGTCTGTGTGTGTGTGTGTGTGTGTGTGAGAGAGAGAGAGAATTACGAGTAGAAAATAAGGTGGGCAGTAGAGAGAAGAAGGTGGAGTTGGCTAAGTAATTGAACGTACGAGAAGAAAAGAAAATGAAAGAATGAGAGAAATAAGAGAAGCATGCAATGCAAGCGAGACTATAATACAGCAGTCTTTTGCTTTTGCTATAGCCACACTACACGATCTCCACACCGTTGTTGGCCTCTACACAACCAAAAATACAAAACGAACCCCAATCACACTCACAAACTGCATTATTGTGTGCGTGCGTGTGTGTGTGTGTGTGTGTATATATATATATATACAATAACATGCCAGTTAAAAACTTGGTTCAGTTAGATAATTGTATAGTATTTACTGGTTTGCCCAACCCAACAAACAATTCTATTTAGCCAACCCTATCATTGTTGCCACCTTACCTGCCTTAAAAAAACTCGACAAAAAATGCAGGACCTAACCATTACATAATTTATGTTCTTCGAATAATGAAGAAAACTGACATCGGATAATTTAGTTCGCCGCTCTAAAACAACATAAGTAAAACAAAAAATTAAAAAAATCAAACTAACTTTTTGTTCGGTCATCATCAATCATTTTACTAGTTTGCTGTTTGGTCCCAAATCCTTTCTGATCTATGCTAATCGATTAACTTCTAAATATTTACTAGATCCTAAATATTATATATTTCATGTATTCTAATCTTGTAAACCGTAAAGAAAGACATAAGCAAAGAATTTTGATCTTTATTCACTTCTCAGTAACCAAATTAATTAATGTTGTGTGTGTGTGTATATATATATATATATATATATATATATATATATATATTGAACAACAATAAACCTTTTCCCGAAGATTCTTCCATAATGTTCACGTTTCTCCAAATCTTTTTCATCAAAAATATCTAAACCTCTATTCGTTTTCTGGTTTTCATACTGTAATTATTTCATTAACATAAATCACTACTATATTCGAGACAAATGTTTTGACAAATTTCTAATTAATAGATCGTAAATTAATGATAGCATATTTCTGTACGGTTAAAAAGTTCTCTCTCTCTCTCTACTGTTCTAAAAATTTGCTTCGGATGTCTTCCGTATTTCAGCCATTCTTTGTTAATTTATTATCTAATAACCGAATTCTATATCTGCTACACCATATTTTCCTATCATAACATTAAGTATTTATCTAAATATGTTCGGTTTTTTTTTAAGGCCGTAAAGGACCACTTTAGTCAGAATAATTTAAGTCTTTTCTTCCGATCTTTTGGCCTTTAAGTTCTTAGCTTTTTACTTTCTCCCAATATTTAGTCATTCTTAATGATCTTGCTTTACGATCCTCTTTTGAATAAACCCTTTTCGTATAATTAAAAGTTCTTACTTTAAAGATGGTATTCGGATCTTTAATAACAAATTTTAATTTTTCGGATTTATTAAGTAAATCTTCGTAAGTCAAATTTAATTCTTGTATTTCTTCTTTAATTTCTTAAATCCATAATGGCGGATTTTTTAAAGACCAAAATCGATCGATAATTCTCTTAGTAATCCTATCCTGCGGTAATCTTAACAAGTGTGCAGAAAAGAAATTCGCTTCTTTTTCACAGTATCAATTAAGGATTCCAAGTTTTCGTACAGAAATTTATTAGGAGATAATCTGTTTTATATTTTTTGTTTATGCAGGTTCTAAGAATCCTGCGTTCAACTTTAAGTAAACGTTCAGTCCTATTTTTCTGATTTAATCTAAATAAAGTCTCGCTCGCGTAAGTAATTACTGGTTTAACCACAGTTTTGTAATGTCTAATTTTAGTGTTAACCGAGAGCGATTTTTTGTTTTAAGTATTTTTGGTTACTTGTAGCACTTTAAATAATTTATTAAGTCTTTCGGTCCGATTTGTTTTTCGTTACAATTACAAGTAATGATCTCTCCAAGATATTTAAATATTTCTACAAGTTCTTCTTTGTTTCCATTAATATTCACAGAATTAATAACTAACGGATCTTCTATAGCCATCATTTTAGTATTTTCGTAAGAAATTTTAAGTCCAATTTTATACGCAAGTTCTATACTTGTTATTTGTATTCTGGCTTCTGCGATACTATTAACTAATAAAGCTAAGTCGTCGGCAAATCCTAGGCAATTTAAATTTAAGTTATCTGTTTTGTATTCTACGTGATATTTTTTGGATTAATTCTAAACCGTTCGCGCATCAGAAATTCTAGTGCACAATTAAATAATAAAGGCGAAAGTCCGAAGCCTTTTCTCAGTCCGGATTTTATGTAAAAAGGTTCGGAAAATTCGCTACGAAATTTAACTTTAGATTTTTTATTTGTCAATGTTAAACCGATCATATTTACCAATTTAGGATCCAATCCGAGATTTCTCAGAATTTTTAACATCGAAGGCCTATGTATGCAATCGTACGCTTTTTGTTTTATTATGCAATGTTCGGTTTTATTATATGTTTTTTATTCTCTTTTGTTTTCAAACTAAAGTTTTACTCGGTAAACCATGCTGTTTATTATTTTTTCAGATTTATTTTTAGCTTTTGTAAAAAACACAACAAATAACTTCAAGTATATTAGTTCATAATATGAACTATGAAACTATATTCGACGTATATTCAGTTATAATTTTCTTCTCTCCTCGCATTGTTTACTTCATTCCCAAATCGTTGTTTTACTTCTTCCCTAACAGTTGAAAATCAATGGACATAGAAAAAATCCCTGACAGATCCATTTTTTTAACTAAATACCCGAACCGGAAAAACGTTAACGATTCACAAATTTTCATTAGATGAAAGGCTTTGTTTTAAGAGGAAATATTAATGTAACCGGAATTAACTAGAAGAAAATTAAAAATTTGAAATACATTCGAAGAGTATATTTCGAATACATTCGACCTACGAAAAGGTTCCGTAAGTTGTATCTTATTTCAAAAAGTATTAGATATTATTAGAATAAGTCTGGAGCCGAGAGAGTCACCTATCTTTTTCACTCAAAAGAATAACATTATCGAATAATAACACTGGTCAATAAAATTTTTTGTTTGTAAAATGAGAATGAATGGCTGACTCTTATAGTAATTTCTATACTGTTTTTATATATGTTAATAGAATTTTTCTATAGAGTTCAATTTTTTTGTGACTGAAATTTCTTTTGAAACAAAAAACTTACAGTGAACATAATATGACAATATATTACATGCAGTTCGTAATCACATAAAATCTATTTCTTTTGGATGTTCTGCTGTAATTTCTGTAGGTCGGCTAACATCTTTGGGTTCCATTTTCCCTGGTATCGTGTTTCCATTGTACATATCTCCTGGTGAAAGCGTTCTCCATGTGCGCCGAGATTGTTAGGGAAAAAATCCAAATGCGAATATAAAAAATAGATTTTGAGCGAAACGTTTCAACCAAGTTCTTTGTAGTTTTGAAGGAATTCACTAAAAAGTTCTCTGTAGTTACTGGCCTTACGGTTTGCAAGGGAACTAGTTATAACATTTTGAAACGATTTCCACGCAGCAACCTCCAAGTCATTCAAACAATCTTCAAACGCCGGATTACTCACTAGTTTTCTTATTTGTGATCGAACAAATATACCCTCCCTTATTTTAGCATCTCTTGTATTAGCGAATTTGTTTTTAGAAACCGAAACCTTGCACCATTACGATTCTTCGCTTTAAAGACATTTTTTAGTAAACCTAGCTTAATGTGTAGTGGCGAAAGATAAACTTTTTCGGGTATTACTAATGCCCGACTAAGAACATTCTTCTCTCCTACAGTCAGTACCTCTCTCTTTGGAAACTGCTCTTTTATGTAATGGTTTTTCCTATCCCTGCTGTCACACTCGCAAAAAAAGCAACAGAACTTAGCGTATCAAAGTCGCAGTCCAAGTAAAAGCGCTATTACATTCAGATCTCCACAAATATGCCGTAAATATTTCTCATACTGAATCCTGCTCCTTAAAAGTTTCATATTTTCATAAGATTCCTTCATGTGAACTACATACGCTAACGGTATTGACGGGTATTTATTTCCAATGTGAAGTAGAACAGCTTTCAAACTAAGCTTTGACACGTCAGTAAAAAGTCACTGCACATCAGGTTGGTGCATGTGTTGTAAAGCTTCCAGTAATGAGTACATATCATTACAGTATACTCAGTTTTCATACTCAGAGAAGTTCAAATTCTGACTGTCTAAGAAAGCACCTATTTTAGTGTTTGGTTGTAAAAAATGCCATCCTTTCAGTCTTGATGCCAGTGCACCAAGACTGCACAAGAAAATGCATCAAGCACTTCTGCTTGATTCTTTGATAAGTTTAGATCACGAACCAGATCATTTAATTTCTGACCGATTAATTAAATGGAGTTCAATACATCTACTTTCTAAAAAGTATGGATTTTCATCGCCAGATAAGTCAGCACAAGATTCGGCATTTTCATCTTCATCTAAGTTACATGTTTCTGGTGGTACTGGAGTTGGCAGCTCATGGCTATGTGGCACTAGCCTCATAACAGAGGGAATATCAGGGTATTTAACGGTACGTCTAGTTTTAGTTGTTATCCCAGATATCTTTATTACACAAAAATAACAAACTGTGATGTGATCCTTCGGTTCTCTCCAAACCACTGAAATTGCAAATGGCACGTGACGAGATCCATTTAGCCGACCGGTCAACAATGTTACACAAGAAGCACAGCAAAATATGAGGAGCCCAAGAATTATCCCGATTACCTAATTTTCAACCAAAATACAGTTCGTACGACTTTTTTATGACTGGATTTATATTTCTTTACTGAGACTTCAACGTTACCTCACACAGATGTAGCAGAAATTGTTTGGTTGATTAATTCAACTGCGAGGCATTGTCAATAAATTACAATAACTAATATTGTTTAAAAAAAAACTAATTTAATAAACATACACTCACTTTACGGAACAACATATACCCGCAAATACGAAAGCCAGTTACCAAACTGAATTTTACACACACAACTCGAACTTGAATGAGAATTAAAAAAAATTTCTCTAGTCTGCACGACAGTTTATAAGTAAATAAGGGACTGTAATAACTAAAGCTACTTAGTTAATAAATAATATAATAAAATACGTTCACAAAATGCTACGCTTATGAACTTCATGCACTGTACTATCTGAAAATAAGAACGGTAGTTCCAAAAAAACCAAGTCTGATGGAAGAATTCTGATTTCACCATTGAAATCGGCATGAAAAATACTATAAGAATCAGTTATTCACTTCTCATTAAAAAAATCATTGTCGATCAGTGTAATCAATACGATAGTCGTTTATAGATATCGACCGCGGAATTAATACAAATTTCTACTACGTTTCAACAAAACAACGTGTCGTCAAACCCATTCGTTATTGGAGATTAATAAAATGAAGCGAATAAGTCGAGATTGAAAAGGAAAAGAAATAACGGTAAGGACGTATATCTAATCGGTAGAACATTTAAGAAAAAAACAACGAAATATTATCGCGACAAAATCGTTAGATGTATTCATTAACTATACAGTCGGGTTATATCCGCATTCGGCTCGATTAGGTTACAAAAGAATATGTCATTAATTTAAAAAATCTGATGTGGGCACTACATGACTTCCTTGTACGCCTATTAAATTACACATATATATATATATATATATATATATATATTCTTTTAAAACGAAAAGTACATAAAATTATATTGCATTAATAACTTCAGATAATTTTTCTAATTTTTTGCTGTCATTATTATTTAACGTAAAGATTATTTACAATCAGAGGTTAAAAATCATTAATAAATTAATATATTTAAATTAAAAAAAAAGTTTAAAAAACGGAGATGAAGTCTGATTCGAACCGATGTGCTTTCCCCTAATAAGATCCAAATATTTCATTAATTAAAATTTCATTTGGCTATAACTCTGGAACCGATGAAAATAAGTACCACTTAATATCGTGAAAAGCTCTCAAGAAAATGTCCAAAATGCAAATTTTATTTGGATTTTGGACTTTTTGGACACTTTTGGTTCAGTCGATTGCAATCAAAAAGGGAGGTGTCCAATTAGATGTTACATCGGTCCTAGATCCAAAATTTCAACATCCTACGACTAATCGTTTTTTAGTTAGGCGAGATACATACGTACGTACAGATGTCACGCCGAAACTATTCAAAATGGATTCAGAGAGATGGTCAAAATGGATATTTCAGTTGAAATCTGAAAACCGAAACTTTTCGCGATCACAATACTTCTTTTACTTCGTACAAGGAAGTAAAAATTCTGATACGACAAAAAAGCACTTGTTACAGGAGGAACATTCAGAACCAAAACTTTTATCTCTAGTTGAACTTGGAGGTCGTAGTGTGAAACACAGAAGTGTAATAAGAGGTAATAACAATGCGATACGATTAACAAATAGATAATACCAATACGTAAATTGTAACGGAAACAATACAGTACTAAAAAACTATTTTTTTCAAGCAATCCATCCGTTTATTTATTTACTAACTACTTCCCTTTACACACACAGAAAGACATACACACACACACACACACACAAATTAGACCTGTTTTTACTAAATACTTATAAAATAAACCAATCTCCAGGTAAGATATTGCTATTCTACACGATCGGTGTTGGCAATAATACAAACATTACCACTTACTTATATCAATCAAGGTTAAGAACAAAACTAAACAACAGGTGCATATGTGTATGTGTGCGCGCGCGCGAGAGAGAGAATATATTTTTAAAGAGATGATACTATAGCTCCTGTACTGTATTCTAGATTTCTGAATCGTATTAAATAAAACATACGGATATCACATATAACAGAAAAATATTTATTTTACTTAACATAAGCTAATAATTTATAAAGTAACATGTTTATTTAGATGTGCACATTGATTCCGGTGTGCGACACATTTCCAATTTTATCTGACGATAAGAGAAAAAAAAACTACTTTTCAACTGACATTCAAAATTACTTTGTGATGGCCGAAAAGTTTACTAGAAAATGAAAAAGTAAGGAAGCGAATTAAAAATAAGAAGAATATAGAGAAAGGTCAACAATATAAAAAGAATAAAATAAATGAATACTTTTTCTGATCGCTAATAATAATAATAATAATAATAATAATCATACAGATCATGTCCGGAATAAGTAGATATGCTATTCCACGAGATAAAAAAGAGGAAATTCTTCAACGATTGCTTTAGATGTATCAAGAAAACCGTTGTAAAACCTTGATCGGAACACCCCGTCACAAAGTACACCGCTAATTATTAATGATTACAGTCCATATTAATTATTTACAGTAGGAACACGTGAAATAATGTTAGGATGATGGAAATACTAAATTTTAAAACTTACAAAACAGTTGATAGTTCAGAAGGCTATAATGAAAATGATTGAAACATTTTACGTACGCGTTGAACGAAGTGAAAAAATTCAGGTTTTTTTAAAGTTTTTTAATTATAATCGTAAAAGAAATACTCTATTTTAAGTAATTTTTAAAATTTTTCTTTAAATAAATCTGTAGATAAACCTTTTGAACGGTTCGGAAATTTATTAAAAAAAAAAAGGGAAAAAAAGGGGAAACGGATGAATAATACGGCATTTTCTCGTAATCCGATTATTCTGCTATTATTAGAAAATTTTTCTGTTGTCTGGTCTGATAGAGGTAATTTTTTTAAGAATACGTGAATGTTCTTTTTTAGCAAAGCGCTTTCATAAATACAAACGCGAAGCTTTTTTGACGTTTTTAATTTTCTAAATATCAGTTTAAACGATTATATTTATGGGTGCCATAAAATGATCTGACAACCCGTTTTTGTACCTTGAAATACTCTCGTTATCGTTAATGAGAATTCTAACCGTGCGATCACCGATGTTACGTTTACCTGAGAAGCACAGTAGTTCGGTTTTTAAAGTTAAACGGTTACAACACCGCAGTGAATAATTTATTGAACTGCTACCGTAGAATTTTCAAGTCCTTTTAAATAATTGTCTTCAGATATAGATATAATTGCGTCATCTGCGTAAACAGTGACGATGAAAGTTTCGAGTTTTTGAGGAAAGTCTTTAACAAACGATAAAAAAGCACGGGTTCGAGGATAATTCTGTGACACTCTGCGTGTTCCACATTTTAAAATAAAGGCCTACATTTTGCACGTCTAATTTTATCAAAAAATGAAATTTCGACTTCCTGTTTCCGATCGGTTAGATATGACTTTAACCTATGTAAACAACTCCTCTGAAAAGCCGGCTAGTAGGCTTTTTCTTAAAAACAAAAAGCAAAGTGAAATTATATTTAATGCTTTTCTGAGATCGCAAAAAATTGAAAATCAACTCCTTGTTTTCGATAAAAATATTTTCTAAAAACGGGAAAATGATAATTTTTTACTAAAATCGTGCCTATGAAATAATGTAATGCAATTTAAACAAATAAAGAAAGAATAAAACAAAGAAAAAGCAAGAAAACTAGGAAGATAAGAGAAGGCAGAGGAAGGTGCAATTACCTATATTTATACGAGCAATTTAGATTATAAATTTAAAACGAATAAAACCTAAAAAATAAAATTGAAAAAATATATACGTACAAAATGAAGTGATGGAAGATAGAAAAAATATTTAAAAAAATAATTTAACAAAAAAAAATTAACGCGGTTGATATTACAGACGATAAAAAAAATAACTTTTTAACATGTTCATAAATTCAATACACCAATTTTAAATTACAGTATTAATAATTCAAATTACAGACAGACGTTTCTAAATAATTTTAGTCTTCATTAAAAAAAAAAAAAACTACAAAATCATCTCAATTAGATTTCATTAAAAAGCACTTAAAAAATATTTATGCCCCAGTTCGGTCACGCATACGTGCAACTGCGTTAGAAACCAGCTTTTTGTTATTATTTGTTAATATTAGAATTAGCATATTATGTGTAATTACGAACAAGATCCGGTATTATCTTGTAATAAATAAAAATTAGAGTTTACAAAATGAAATCTCTACTCAACACTTAATGTATTTTGCTCGGCTTTTAATTTCCAACTGAACTAATCGATATAAAAAAAAATTTAATTTACCTCCCGCCTACATTTATTATAAAGTTTATGTAAGTTTGGATATTTCACGTAGTTAAATCTAAAAAAAAATCTTATGAAATTAGGAAGAAATGTACAAAACATATATTCTCATACAAAAACACTTACTCTACGTTAAAAAACACTAACTGAAGAAGAACCCGCCAATGATTTCTCATGTCAGGTCATCTATGATAGTTTGGTTGCGATATAAAAAAAGAAATAAAATAAATAAATCGTTTTTATTAAACGATTAGGATCTCGTTTATATGATGGCTTTTCGGTTACCAGCCGTTTATCAAGTAATATTAATTAAAAAAATAATAATAACACGTAAATAAACTATCAATTAGAACAATAAATTGATCTAAAAATTGGAGAGTATCAAGTTGGATTTAGGAAACGAAGATCTAGCGCAGAACCGTATTTTAGATTGAAAACAATTATCAGGAAATACAATTTATCGAACAAGAGAATAACGATCACCTTTTTAGATTTTAAAAAGATTTGTGTTTCAGTCGATCCGAAAACTTTGTTCTTTAAGAATTTGGGCAAGACCCAAAACTAATAAAGCTCATCAAGCACTCTCACAGATACGAAGTCCAAGATTAAATCTATTGTAGACCGATCGAAATAATTCATTTAGAGGAGAAAAAATTGTTATCTGGACTTTTATAAGTGGAAATGGTAAAGGGGCTCATAATAAACGTAAAAAAAAATAAAAGCGTGAGCGGAGACGGTGGAGGGTTGATTTGGGGGGTTGAAAATGGTATTATTGCGATTTCCGGCGAAAGTTGACGTCAGAAAAATTTGTGGTTAATTAAGACAGAGAACGAAAAAAAGAATAGATTTTTCGCATTTTTCTCGGAAATTTTGAGGTTATGTTAAAAAGTTATCTCTAAAAAAGTTGTATATTTTTGCATGATCTACAACTTTAGTATCGAAGAATTTTTTTTCAATCCCCAAATCACTCCACCACCTCCGCTCACGCATTTATTTTTTTACGTTTATTATAAGCCCGTTTACCACTTCGACTTATAAAAGTCCAGATAAAATTTTTCTTTTTTTGAGTGTAATTTAATCGGCATATTAAATGAGAATTATCTCATTCTTTTGGAATCAAAGACTCAGGCAGGGGTACGGTCTCTCTGTCTCCTCTTCTCTTTAGTGTAGTCTTGGAAAAGGTCAAAAGAGAATGGAGGAAATTTTACGAAGATAAAAGCCTAAAGCAAGTTAAATCGGGATATACGAGGGAGAACCGTACGTCGATCGTACGGCCTTTGCAGTTGATCTTGCTCTCTTGCCAGAAGACTTAGAAATGGCAGAACAGAAGTTTAATGTTCAACACGGAACGGTAAAAAAGGCAGGCTTACAGATTTCCATAGATAAAACAGAGTACACGACAAATATTAAGAACGCACCGAAATTCTTACGAACAGAGCTCGGAAAAATTAAGAAGAGTAAATTTAGATACCGGGGTAAAGTTACCCGACCGAATGAAACGGATAAAGAAGTAAACAGCGTCACGAACAAAAAGATTCTAAAATCCCATCCTAAAGAAGGTACAATAAGAAACGGATCTCAAAAATGAGCAAGATGAGACACTACACAACGATAATTCGTCAGGAAGTATTATAACGCGTAACCCTGAACCAAGGGAAAAGAGATAAACTGGAACTTGCTGAAAGACTGATGATATTAAGGAGCTTTACCGGGAATTAGATAAAATCACGGATGGGATATGTAAGCGGAGATCGGCATTCTGCGGATATCTGACAAGATTGTATTGAAACAGGCTTTACGAAGAGTATTTTTTTTAACAAGTGTAATGATGAAAAGACGAACGTTAAATGATTCAAGCAAGTTAAAGAGAACCTAAGGAAAGCGTGAATTCCAAGTGATGCAGAAGATGAAAAATACGCTAACCTAAAGCGGTCGACAGAAAGAAGGAAGCGGCACAGTGAAAGAATATCGTGAGAACTAAGCGGCTATCCAGAAATTAACTATGTAGTCCAACAGTGACCCGTGTCGAAATAAAAAATAAACTATTTCAAAAAAGAGGGTACCATAATTGAGATAAAAGAATTTCTCTAAAACGAAGTATAAAATAAATAAATGATTACAATCGGCGAATCGAAATTATTTTTTAAACATAACCATAGTACTTAGAAATAAAAATTTCCCTTAAATTTTTTTTTTCTTAAATTTTCCTTTAAGTATAATACAAAATAAATTTGCGTAGTTTGCCAGAATGCTGGAAATAAATTTTCTGCAAAAAATTAAGTAAAATTATTCTCGTCGATTACTTTAAACTAATAACATATGAGAAATAACGCGACAGTAATTATTTGTGAATTATGAAAGATTAGCATATAATCGAAAGGAATGGAGAAGTACAGCAAACCAGTTAAACGCACATAAAAAAATGAAAAACTAAAAAAAAAAAATGATATACTAACTGCGCGAAATACAAATACGTATCCGAGATTCTGTTCGAAATTTAATAAGAATAATAATAAAACGAACGAGAAAAAAGTATTTTCGCCATGAACAGTGTGAAAAGTATCGATTGTGCGGTAGACAACTCAATTAGCCAGCCAGATTTAGGGCGGCACTTGCACAAAAAGCGGAACAATTGAGTTTTTTGGAAGCGAGTTGTTTACGGCGCTTCCCATAAACCGGCATCTTTATGGCGACAGAGCAACGGAAGGAATGTATCTGTTCGAAGTCCGGGAACCGAGCGGGGCGGAGAAGTGGTGATAGCGAAGCGGACGAGGGAGGGAAAACCGGTGCGCTCCGGCTCTCGCACACTCTCTCTCGCTCTTACTCGTAAGTTTACAGAGTCGCTATCTCTCTCGTTCAGCCTATCCCTCTGTTACATTCCCCTCGTTTTTATTTGTAGCAAAGCCGACGTTTCTCGTTTCCACCGATTCCCCGTCTCATCCTTTACTCGACAAAACTACCCCGTCGCGCGTGCAAGCGATACATAATTTTGAAAAAAATGTTCAAAGCAAACAAAAAGAACGGTGTTGTTACATAGCACCGTCGAAGCGTATGCGGAGGCCGCAGCTATACAGCACGATTCGCTATTTTAAAACGAACATTTCGGTCGACGGACAAACAGACAAGCCAGAAACGTGACAATTATTTAACGTTAATTCTGATACAACTACACAGAAACAGATAAAAATAAAATCTATATAATGTTATCGGTATTAAAATTTTGTTTTATTTAATATATGCGTACATAAAACAGAAAATTGCTCGGTACGTTTGTTCGGACTTTTAAAACTCACAAGCCGATTTGGTATTGACGTCGATTCAAATTTCTAAATTTCTGCTGTATAGCATTAATAAAAAGATTATGGGGGGGGGGGGTTTCCTCTTCGTCAAAAGCAATGCTTTGCCATTTTTTCCGCTTAAATAATCTTTTAATAAAAAAAACTCAATCCTTAAAAAAAATTTCGGTGAAATTTAAGATATTCTCAGTTAATGTTTTTTTTTAGCTAAAGTACGGGAGTAAAACGAAGGATCCTTTGCGTCTTAAGTTATTTATTTGATAACAAAACGTAATTAGGCGGTAGAAATGAAATGTAAAATAAATTTTTATTTCTGTTTTTTGATCGCGTTATTTTAATCGACGAGGATGATAATTTTCCACAGCCTTATTGGAATCGCCGACTTGTTCGCAGAATTTGTAAATTTAAATCTCTTCGTGTTCGGTAGTGGTTTTTCCTACAAGATGCAAGTTAGGTTCTGAATGACAGATCGATAGAGTAATTTTAATTCCGGGGATATTCAGATAATTCAGAAAATTTAATGCGGTAAAAAAAAGGGACAAGGTTTAATCGATGTACGGAACTATTCGAAGAACTCTAAATGTGAAGTCGATAAAGAACAAAACAATCCTTTAGTTTTATACAATAATCACTGTACCGACCGGATTAATCGGAAATGAGATCCAGGGTACTGATATTCGATAACGTAAGCGGAGTGCAGGTAAGCAGAAATAATCTTTTTTTGAGAGTTTTTTGTGCGTTTAACGCCGATCACAAAGGTTCATGCGCGGAATGAAGATTTAGGTACACTTTGAATACGATAATAATAGAATCGCGTTATATTTATTTAATCGGTACCGCAGTGCAAATGGACTTACGAAGCGATGGATCGACCGGTTTTAATTCACAACGGCCATCATCAAGCTTAAAGGTTGACAAGAATACATGTTTGGCTCGGGATAGAAAGTAAGGACACGCGCAGGCCTGCGGCATAGGTTACTGTAATAATTGTGCGTAGACATCTACTAAATGATTAAACGATATACTTTGCGATATACCGTAGGATTTAAGGTGTTGTTCTTTAAAACGAAGATGACTGTAATAGCAAAATGAACATTTCTCAAAGCCAAACGTACACGCATACACGATCGAAGAGGAATTAAAATATTTTATTCGTGAAAATTAAAATTACTTTGTCGTAGTAAAATCGATAGTCTAAAAAAATTATTTTTCCCGGTTACGTCAACGAATTTTCTTTTCATTGTTCTTATAAGAAAAAGCGGTTTGAAATATCCGAAACGAGTTTCTTTTTATAAAAATTTTCCGACGACTTAATGAAATTTAAATTTACCGATCTCTATATTTTATTACGACTATTTTTATTCGTAAACCTACACTACATTATATCGTAATCGGTACTTATAAATTATAATCTCAAGCAGCATATTTTCATTTTATAACCCGCTTAACAGAAGAGTACCTGGATCTTATTAACGGAGCGGTAGCTCTTAATCTTTCATCGGAAAAGTCAACAGTTCAAACCTCGGGTCGGCTCGGAAGTTTTCATATTTTACAAGATTTCCACACCGTATTCCAAGACAACACCTTCGAAAATTTATTTCAATCGGTCATAAATATTCGTTCGGTAACATTGGCTCGCGCAATTCTTAAGAACTTAAATTTAAGAACATACTTCGGCCGGTTTCTCTTACCGATCTGGCTATCGGCCTTTCGTGCGCAACACTAATGAAACATTGACCGGTTCATTAAGAAATTCTACTTGGGAAGACCAATAAAGACTTTTTTAAACTTCGCTAAATTTAGCAGAAAATTCCACGAAAAAGCACCCGGATCCGTGAAAAAGCGCATAATGTACAATTTACATTATGTCCGTATTACGATATGCAAAGACACTAAGCATAAGCGATGAAATACCGTATATAATTTTCAGTAACTTAAAAGTAAAACCGGATTATTTTATTTACGACAATCGGAATTAAATTTGTTCATATACGTATCTTTTTTTTTCCCAAACAACTTGAAAGAACTCAACAAAATAGATAAAATTCTATAATATACGTTTAGCAGGCCTTCACTCTATTAGACTGCTTTAATTGAAACAGCGTAAAAAGAAAAGATAATAGCGTGATATTTAACTCCGACACATTTATATGGAAATACAAGTAACGATGAAATAGATGGATAATTCTATACTTTAACGGAGAAGATAGAACCTAAAATAACGCTGTTACGTTGAAAACAAACAGATTATAAGTGAAACTATACAGGACGGCCGGTCTTGACCTTCGCAAACTCCCGCAATAACTCTGGTGCCATACGAAAAGAAAGTTTTTCTTTTCATACTACGTAAATTCCATCGATGTTATATTTTTAGCAAATAATTTCAATAATAATTTTAAAACGCTACGGAAAATTCGATATTTCTTCCGAAGCTGCGAGTTTTAATTTTTATATAGACGTAATCGATCGGCCGACCTAACTTATATATTCTGGCTGTAGTTTTAAATCGTTTAGAATAGATCTAAATTTACTGCTGATAAAATAAATAGCGTGTTCTATAATAAATAATTTCGTAACAGATGTTTCTTTATAAAACATTTTCCCACTTCATTAAAGTTCACTAACCTAAACCGGAAACACCCAAAATTTGCTTAACGAAAAAAGAAACTTTTATTGAAAAAAAAATTACATTACTCAAAGTATTAAAACCGATCGAAAACCTAAACGACCGTTTTTTATTTAATGATTACAAATTCGATTCCCGATCGGGCTTGTAATTTTTCATTTATTATTATTTTATAAACCGAAGAAACAATTTTCAGGATTCTTCTGGTGAATTAAATAAAAACGTTAAAAAATATTAACACGATACAAAATATAAATTAAAAATAATCAATCGAATTAACCGAAATGCTCCTGGGTAAAGACTTTAAAACACAATACGGTTAAACAGTCGAAGAACAAACATAAATTTTAATGACAAAATTACAATGTAAAACAAATCCATCAAAACTAAACATAATCGACCATTATACAATAACATCGACAATACAACGGGGCAGAAATGTAATGCTCAATAGCTCGTAACTCGGAAATGAAGAAACAGTCAAATGAAAATAAATAAAAATCGCTGGACGCCAAACAGGTGGAAATAGACTGTAGAATAGAACAAAATTTAAACTCCACAAGAGCCTCGGCGGTAACACGAGCTGTGTATGGCCGAGCATATCGCACGCAGTGACAGCAGGTCTCGGCATGACCCGCTTTAATATTTAGTAAGCATAAAACCGGTTAAACCGTTTGTTATTCGGTTGGAATATTGGATATCGGCAAAGCTTTTCCTCAAAGGGGATGTCTAAACCCATTGTAGAGAAGCTTTTTTATTATCTGTTATCTGAAAAAAAAAAAAAATTGTTAGTCGGAGAATAAGTCGCCGATCAGTAGCTCCCATCTCGGGTAAAGGAACCCTATATCCTGAGTAATTAAATAAGCGCGATAGATTCGTCCGTTGTCTTGAACTTTACCCTTTTATAGTTGGATTTTCAGCTCGTCTCTCAGTCTTTGTGCAATTTAGCCGTTATAAATATAATTTTCTAATCCTTGAATCCTTTTGTCACCGGCGTTTATTTCTGGGGATTTCGGGTAGACACCCGATGGAAAAGAATAAAATCGAGGGGACCTTCACAGTTACCGCATCCATAATATTTTTGTGATTCGTTTGCTGTCCAGTAACTATACGAAAGACCGATTCGAATACAAGATGTATATCGGGTTAAAGCGATAACAATTCTAAAGAGTCTTAACAGATAAATCAGAATGTATAGGCGTTCTGCAACATTAAGAAGGTTCTGCTCCTAGAATATTTTCGTATAACCGCGAGGGAAATAACGCATTACCGTAAAATTATAGCCATCCTCAAAAATCAGAGTAGTTCCCGAAAAAATTTCTACGAATGGCAGGCAGCACAGCGCCGTATAGAGTTCCTATCCCGTCCTGAACCTGTATTAATGATAAAACGGTGCAGATTTTATACAATAAAAATACGATAACGGTGAATGTGAGCCTAGCCTTTAACCTGTATTGCTACACGACTAAGTTCTAAGCACACTCACAAGGCGCAATAAAAACCGGCTGAGAAGCGAAAGCGTTTTCGCGGTCCTAAATTACGGGCTCAACATTTTACAAAACTATGTCATCGATCCGTTTTAAAAGGTCTATATTATTAAATATGCTTTTCCAAATTTTAACGATTTTATTACATTTATTGTAAATTACACTTAAATTTTATAAAGTCTGATAAAATAATTCCGGAATATAGTTTATACAATTTTAAAAAGCAAATGTAATAAGAATAGATTTTAAAATCATGGAGATATGTATATCTTCATCGAAATGTGTTTTTTATACTTCTAAGTGCGCAGGTACAAAACACTATTAAGTTGTATATAACTTAAGTTTTGCATATATAGGTTAAGTTTTTCTGATTCATTAAACCGTATTTTCATGCTCTTTTTCAATTTATCATGTTCTTTTTTTACACGCAAATTTTAACAATCTTTCAACTTGAAGACTTACAAATTAACTATTTAATCTGAATATTAATGATTTTTAAACTTATTAGGTTTTATCATTCCGGATTAGAGAGAACCAATTAAAATTTACTGCTCAATCAATCGTTTAATGATTTCGCCCTGCGCGTCTATTTTTTCGAAATTTTAAAAAACATCAAACGTCAATCGTCTACATATGGATAAATAATTTCTGAAGCGCACTTTTGAAAGCGGTATCAGTATACATATTTCTGGTACAATAAAATCACAGAAATTCTATTTTTCTTTTATAGTTATAAGTCGCATTAACTACTTATTAGCGACTACACTTAAGTTAAAATGTTATATAAATCCCCCCCAAGTTAATAAGCTACGTCGAGGAGTGGGATGATGAAATCTTCATACCGTCAACAGTACAATGTCAGAACCAACCGATTTAAATGAACGGTCACTAATCCGTTTATGTATCATATTAAAAGAGTATGGGTAAAAAAAAAAAAACGTTTTTAAGAGCTTATTTAGAATTAGTAAAAATTTAATAAGTATACTAAACGCAAACTTCTTCTTCATCTTTGCTATAACAGGAACAAAGCGTTTTACACTATCTACTTTCGAAGAGAATCGGTATCTCCACTACTTCATCAGTCGATCTACTTAATCTTCTTCTGCATTTCGGCAAATACTCTGTTTAATCGCGGTGTAATTTTTGCGCCCGTGCGTTTTAGGCGAATAAAGCACTGCTCTTTAAATTCCTTTACAATTCTAATAATACATACACAACAGCGTGGAAATTAATCCAAACAAGGGAATTTATCTTTATTTCTAAACTGTGGCTAAAGCGCTTAGCACAGCCATTCTTTTAGTTTTCTGTGCAAGGTGAAGTTATTGTTCTTTGATTATTTAACAATATTCATATAAATAATGTTACTAGGGACAGTGAATGCTATTTTAAAACAATTTAAAGAAACCGGTTCCTTTTCACCTCAAAGGAAAGACAAATGCGGCCGTAAAAGAAAAACTACTCCGACATAGGATCGGTTATCGCTGAAAAAAGTAAAGTTGATACAAAATTACTTGTTGCGGACTTAAATCGTGAAGTAGCAGCCAACGGAACAGATCTAAGTGCGACAACTGTTAGATGCCGACTTCTTGCAACTGGACAGAAAGCTGACCAATTAAAAGCTGCTAAAGAGCAGCTTTTAAAACTGGCGTTGTGCAAAAAAGGCTCTTGTGGGCTAAAGCACATGCAAGCTGGACCAAACAGACTGAAAAAATATTATGTTTTCCGACGAGTCGCAGTCATTTTATGTTCAGGGGAAAAAGGTTTTCCATATGTTAGAAAAGCATCAGATGAAAATACATCACCGGCTCGTATCCATCAATCAGTTACGCATCCCCTCCAAAAAAAAGTTTAGGGTTGTTTCGCATTTGAAGGTCCTTATTCGTTACTTCCAGTAGATGATATGTTGAAAAGCGATGGATGTATCAGGATTCTGAAATTAAGGGTTGTGAAAAAATTTCAAAACAGTTTCCCACAAGACAACGGAGTGTTCCGAAAATATTTGGCGTTATGCCATATTGCCAAAAATGTGGATAAATTTTTCGAACGACGAAACATTAAAGTAGGACCGACTATTATTTACTAGATATACACAAATTGTACAGGTGATATTTTTTTTCTAAACAAAGTTACATTTTATTAAATATAACTACGTTCGGATTAATTTGCATGCTACTGTATATATAGATCAGTAAAAAAGAGTTCACGTAGGCCATAACAGTAAGTCGACGTTATTCCCAACTATTTCAAAACTGATTATTTTATGAAAAATATAAATTCACTTGTATTCCGCCTGACCAGTAAGGTACCTTACGTCAAGACTTGAAAAAAATTTAAAACCGCCTTCGACAACAACCCCGCCAAAGACATACAAAACAAAAGAAATGTCAAAAACTCGAGTTAACAAACAAGACCTCGCTTCATTAGGTCGATAAACATTGAAAAAGGCCCCGAAAAAAAATTATAGAAAATGTAATTTTTTATTGTGTTAGTGATAAATCGATCGATATTAATTGTAAAAGAAAAACTGTAAAAACAAAACCATTTTTAAAGGTAGAACCTTTTTAAATCTCTTTCCTCAAAGAAATATACTTCCTCAAATGTAGGGATCTAGGTCCGGTGTTTTACTTTTAGTTTTGTGTAGAATAAAAATTAACATCCGTTATAGTGTAGTTAATATAAACCACATTATTAAGAGTACTATACGGTATTTTTAATAAACATACCGATGTTTAAACATCAGGCAGCACGATTAAATCCATTTAATCATAAATTAAGTGTGAACGACTGCATTTAAAATACATCAAATCCCTTTAAATTAATCTTGAAGAACGAAGTACTGTATGTAAATTTTATGTAAATCTTAACGGTTATATTTATTTGATAATTTATCAAATTTATATAATTATTTACGAATATTAAAAATTTTTACAGAATCAATAAATATACAAATTTTCAGTGAAACAGTTTGAAATGACAGTCGAGATTCGTACCAGATATAAATAAACACAATCGGAGTAATTAAATAAAATCGTAAATACGGTAAAATTTATCAAAGTCTGATTTACGACTTTTATACTATACGCATAAATAAATGTTTTCGATTATGATTAACGTATATAAACAAATGCATTTTTAAATAACGTAAAAAATGAAACGATCGGTTAAAATACAAAACTAAAGAGATGTTTTCTTCGCTAACTTCGTTTTTTCCTTAAACAATAATTAAAAGTGTTAAAAGAACTGTCTAACTTATAAAATACACACGATTATTTTTCTCATATAAGTCTGGTAATTACGTATGTATCATGTATTATTATTATTATTATATTCATTGTTATAAACAACAGAAGATGTACACATTATATGCATACGGGTAAGTGTATACGTACGCGCGTATACACACACAAAACGCATACAAAATCCTATAAATAAGGCCGATAATGAAATCTTTTAAGGCGTGTTCCCAGCACACTAATTGGGCCTCATTATGCGCTGCCCTGTACAGTACACTGCCTCACTGCCTGGCTGCCTATCACTATATCTCCCCTGCCTGTCGGTCCCCGCCGTACTCCTCCCCTTCTGACTCCCTTCGCCCTTCCCTTTTAACTATATAGCTACACAACAACGCGTTACAAGCAAAGCGGCTCGATTCGAGTTGTCTTGACTGACTTATGTTAATTGTACACGACCACGACTAAGCGAAGCAAAGCCTTGGATTTCCAACCGTCCTGCTGCGAAGGTACGGGGGCGCGCGCTAACGAACAACGCGTACGAACGATACACCCCACCACGCCCCTTCTAACGACATACCATATTATTTTCATTATCATTATTATTATTACAAGTATTAAATTATAAAATTAGAAAAATACAGAACAATAAATTTCCCCGTTTATGAAATCGCGGGCTTAAGTATATTTAACAAACGAAATTGGATTTACGAAAAAAATACTTATCGGTGGAAAACGGGAATTTCTGCGGTTACGATTCGTTTTCGCATTCTAAATAATGCGGATTTTTTATTAATCTTTTTAACGCCGCATATCAGTCGATCGTTAAGTACCGGACAGTATAGATGTTAAGATTACACTCGAAAGATTAGCCGGGTTAACCCGTAAAGCGGTACATTTTAATGAACAGATTATTATAGTAATTCCTGAATTATCGTCGGTATAGTTCGACGTACATCGGCTATCTTTGCACGGCTCAAATCGTTTAAAGAAATTTCGAAACGGATGGTTCACGATAATCTTTCGTGGATAAGTTCAGATAAGCCGTTCGGGGTTGAAACTTTTGTTTCTGTAAAATCCTTTCACTTGTTCGTGTCGTAATCTAAAGAACAAAAACTGCGGACCCAAGACGATTTAGTATATATATATATATATATATATATATATATATGAAATCCTGCAGATATTAAAACCCCCAAAAAGGTCAGTCGTTTTCTCTTTTAATGCCGCGAAGACGACTACGACGATAAAGACGACGGCGGTCGTCACTTAAAATCATATTAATGTAATTAAGAATTGCCACTGAACTTTCACTTTGTAAATAAACGATCTATGCATTTAGTGTGCTTCAATAAAACAATATCTGACCTTGGGGGGGGAGGGGTGGAGAAAAATGGTTACAATTTCAAGGAGTTAGTAAGACTACGCTTAGCTGTATAAAAAAAATCTTATTCCCGATACGTGTATAAACATACAATATATACAAAGGATTTGGGGATGTGCCAGAGTGAATCAAGTTCTTTGGCCTTAATCTAATTCGAACAGCATCAATTACAGTTTATTACAGCACCAATATAAAACAAGTATTACTCAAATAGAATTTCTTACTGGTAAAACTGAAAAATAGATAAATAAAATTTCACGTAATTTTTGTACATCGGGCACAACAATTTATACTTAAATAAGCGTAACGAGGTAGATCCAGTCTTTAAGATTAAATTTTATTTGAATCCACGCTTTATTAATTAATCACAATATATTATACAATGCTCTGATTTTACACGCAAACAATTCTTTTTTAATAAAAAAATGTAATATTTTATACACATCTATAATTCAAATAATACAGATTCAACCACTTGTATAAACATTTTTAACAGAATCTCACCGATTAATTAAACCGCTTACGTTATATTTAAGTAAAACGTAACTCCTCTACTTTATTTAAACAGGGTTTACTACGACGTTCTCCCGGGACTTTTATAACTATTCTACTTGTGAAAATAATGAAAAAAGTGCATTTAAACCTATGTCCTAAAACGCTTCGTTTGCGAGTTACGGCTAGTGAAAGATTTCGCTCGGATTTCAGCTATCCCTGTAAAAAGAGATCGCACTGAAATTTTTAGAAAGTGAATTAAGGAGCAGAACTAGTGATTTCGTACGGTTATTGACCTGAAAATTCTAATAAAATATGTTCCACAACCGTACCTGCAGTAGTTTTTGAGAAATCTTGGGTGAAAACGAATAAATTGGGGTAAAAAACCTGTTTTATGTTGGACGTACAATTACTTTGTTGAATGGGTAATAAACATAGATCTTTTATACCTAACTTGTAGGGAATTTAATTCTGAACGAAATGGTATAAGGTAAGTTGAACATAACAAAGAAAGTTTAGAAAAATAAAAATTTGATTTAGAAACAGTACATTACTACACCTGTCAGAAAACTACTTATTTAATGTAAACTAAAACCAAATTCTTTTTGGTGATGTGAAAAATTTGTAAAAACTAAATTTTCTGTAAAAAATTACTCAAGATAATAATTTTTTTTAATTAATGACAGAAATAGAATAAATTATATAAATAATTATTATTTCAAAGTTGGCAATAAATAATAACGGCTGATCAATAACACGCAATTCTGTATTAGTGTTTAAATCATTCTGAAAGGTATAAAGTATATCAGGTATTGTGGACTGTGCTGTCAGCGAAGGTTTTCGGTGAATTTTAGTTTGAACGTGATCGGATTGCCACAGAAGTAATGCCGAACCTATTTACAGCAGACGAATATGCTGATATGGTATTTATTTTGGGTGTAGGTAATAGTAATGCTGCAGCAGAATATGAAATACGTTTTCTGAATCGCAGGATTTCGGATTCCGAACAATTAGCGCCTCTTTTCGCAATCTTCAGGAAACAGATTCAGTACCTAGGAAACAGATCCAGTAGCATTCCTAACAACTACGAACGATTTGCCCAATACAACGCTTTTAATTATTATCGATGAAGATCAGCGCAGTCATGGCGTCAGTACAAGTCTTTCTAAGCGGATCGGAGTTTCGCATTCGACGGTTTGGAGAACGCATAAACAAAACATATTTTATCCTTATCATCAACAACCAGTTCAACATCTACACCCAGGAGACGGTCTGCTTCGCATGGAGTTCTGCAACTGGTGGCATACAAATCGACAACTCAACAAGGATGTTTTGTTTACCGACGAGGCAAGTTTCGTTCGAGAAAACGTCAACAAGTTACGTAAAGAGCAAACGTGGGCGGAAGTAAATCCTCATCAAACAGTGGAAGACAATTTTTAACACCTATTTAGCATCAATGTATAGTACGGTCTTCTTCACAAACAGCTGTTTGGACCGTTAATATTACCTGGCCGCTTAAATGCTGAGATCTGCTAGCACTATCTTAAAGAAAGATTGCTGCAACTACTAGTAGATGTTCCTCTAGCGCTAAGACGCAAAATATATTTCCAGCACGATTTTGCGCCTCCCCGTTTCACTTGTGCCGTTTCCACTCGCTTAAATTTATTTCCCTGTGAAATGGATCGGTCATGGAAGTCCATATTCTTGGCCACCAAGATCGCCTGATCTAACACCTTTACATTTTTGCGTCTGGGCACGGATGAAAAATATTGTATAAAAAAAAAAAAAATACATTCTCGCGAGGAATTAATATGAATGCGTCTGTGCAACTTAAGGACAACCCTGAAGAACTAAAAAGAGCAACAGTACAGAAACGTGCCAAAAAATGTGTTGAAAATGGCGAGCTAATTTTTTAACATTTATTATAAACTGGTACGTATCCTATTATGCACTTTGATCCGATGTACAGTTTCTAAATAAAATTCGAATTTTTCTATTTTTTCTTTGCTTTATTCAACATTTCTTACACCATTTTGTTCAGAACTAATTTCTCTACAAGTTTTGTTTAAAAGTTTAATGTGTTATTATCAATTTAACAAAGTTATTATACGTCAAATACAAAAAAACAGGGTTTTTAACCCAATTTATTGGATTTTCACCGGAGATTTTTCAAAAATTACTGTAGATACGGGTCTGGGACCTATTTAATCGGGGTTTCACGTCAAAAAACATAAGAAAGCACTAATTTGGTCCCCCCCTTAATTAACGTCCTAAAAATTTTAGCACGACCTCATTTCACCGGGGCAACTGAAATCTGAGCGAAATTTCACTAGCTGTAAACCGTAAACGAAGCATTTTAGGAAATATGTTTATCGAACTTTTCCATCGTTTTCACGAGCAGAATAGGTTATGAAAGTCCCGTGATACACTCTGTATATAAATTACAATATCTGTATATCGGGTTTGTATGTACCAACGTCCATTTAATATTCCGGAACCTCTGGACCGATCATAACAGACTCTTTTAAAACTGTCAATTGTTTTAAGGCTTAAATTTATTTAATCCATTAATTTAATAATAGTTTGCCCGACTAATTCGTTTTGAAACGAATTGTAGTCAAACGGTTTCTGTGCAAAATCTTATTTTGGCATTTCCTGTGTACTGATATATTAACAATTTTGAAATGTTATAAAATGCGGAAAAAATGTTAAATGTTATAGAATCCGATTTTAAAGGATAAGTGGATCGACGTTAAATTTTTGTAGCAAGCGCAATCAATGTATATAGTTAAAATTCTCAGTAAAAGTTATCGAGGTTAGTTTTATTACCGTACAAAAGATATTTTCGACGGCTATTTTGGTCTGAATCTGTTATATAGATTTGTTTATTGTTTATACTACGGGATGACGCACTAACGACATAACCATTTTTAACGAAACGTTCAGATCGATTTTATACCGTATAACTTTCAGAACCGTAAATATACATTTACGTATATGTCGGGGAAACGTTGAAAGAAATATCGAATGGCCAGAAAGGAGTAAGCATGGGAAGAAGAATATAAATGTTGTCAGATCTGCTGATCGTAGCTAAAGACACTCAAGACATTACAAGGAACGATAAAAGCTTGGAAGTAGGTATGAAGGAATACGGGATGAAAATAAATCCGAGGAAAAACAAATATTACGAAAGGAAAGATACGGATGTTTTAACAGCAGAATGAAAAATTGAACAAGTAGAAAGACACAGATATTTTGGGACAGTACTAATTGAAGACTAATGGAGTAAAGAAGAGATTAACAAGAGAATTAAAACGACAAAGGAAGCCTTTTTTAGAAAGAAAAACCTACTCTACAGCAACACGGATATGAACCTAACGAAGAGATCAATGCTATGTTTCGAGTATAAGTTTCTACGGCAGCGTTAACATGGACTCTGGGGAGAAAGGGAAAAGATAAAACGGGTGGACAGAGCCACGTAGAAGTATTAAGAATAAATGAACATAGAATAATATCGGCGAATATCAGAAGGAAGAAAAGGAACTGGATCGGGCATATAATTCGGGGAAAAGAAATAATAAATACAGTTCTTGAAGACTCCACTGAAGATGAAAAAAAGAGGCTGAAGTTAATAAATTATATAAAGGATAGTGAATGTTATGTCGAGACGAAAAGAAAACCACGGGGCAGAAACAGATAGAGACAACAGCGGTGGCAGGGATCTGCTAACAGGCAGAATTCCGCATGAAGATGACGAAATGAAATCTTATTAATACGAGCTGATATTTTTAGCATTCATTTGCGTAGGATGCACTTTGAAAAATTATACCTACATATACGTAAAAGAAAAAATAATAAACATGCTCTACTTTTGGCAAAGAGTCTACACGTTCAAAGTGAATTTTTAGAAAATCTTCCAACGGGGAATACGAATTCTATTCTACTACTGACCGTTTTTACGGTTTACACGTTGAAAATATTTTTTTTTTCTCTCCAAAATTGTTAATAATATTTAGATACAATAGTTTTAAAACATTTCAAGAACGCAAAAATTAAAAGCAAATAATATTCCGAATAATTACAACGAAAAATTTGTTCAACTCTAAATGACCGGTGGGTGTTCGCTCGCCTGAGACAAAGAAAGAAATCATCTGGTACCCGGCAGGATACAGCGCAGTTAAACTTGTGTTAAAGCTAAACATAGGTAACGGAATCTTACAAAAGCAACCGACTATATACAATAAGTTTCTAACCTTCACCGACAAGTACCATGTATTTGTGCGAGTGTGTGCACGTGTGTGTGTGTGTGTGTGTGTGTGTGTATATATATATATATATATATATATATATGTAGATACAAACACAAGTATGTGTATGATTCATAAAGCGAGTGTTATCATTAATTAATTACGTCTGTTAACAAACAGCAAGTACAAACACAACACATCACACATCACGACCGAGCTAGTATAGTGTTATTACTAATAACACTACTAAATAATACGGTAATGGGAGTAATTCAGTAATAATTAATACACTTGTTAATATATCAGCATTGCAACCGTAAACTACAGTACACTATTTGTATTATTGCAACTACGCGCACAAAGAGACGGAGAGACACGGTGATCGGGGAAAGTCGAATCCAACAAACATTTCTAGCCGGTTTTTGGGGAGGCGAACGACCACGATTTAGGAAAACGGGATAGAGGTATAGAGAAGGTTCATAAACAGCGGTCGTCCGTCCACCGAAAACCAAAACCAACATAGTTTCACCGAGCGTTATGATAGAGCAAGCAAGGCGCAAAAGAGGGACAGAGAGAGAAAAGAGAAATTAGAGGAGGAAGAGTGACACGTTGTTTAGTGTAACCCATTAATTAAACCCGTAAAGTAGCGTCAGAGCGATGGAAACAGTCCACGCGAGCGCGCGCACACACACACACACACATATGTGTGTGTGTGTATATATATATATATATATATATATAATACATAAATAAACAAACAAGAGCGCGCAAACATTCATTCGCCAAGAGTAATTTTGTCATACGGTTCGGTTGGCTGGCTAGTCGGCTGGGAGTTGGCTAAGTCTCATCAAAACTCCCGCCCGAAAACACTTAGTATACTGTTAGCTTACAACAGCTTAAAACATAACGGGTCCACTTCTGATGGACGTCATACACAATTGTAATTTAATATAATGTATAGTTCTCTAAAGATAATTAATTAATTATTAAATAACTAAAACACAAGCATTAACTAACGCGCGCGCGGGCGGGCGCACAGACACACACACATACACACGGTGAGATGTTTCAGTTAGTCAACAAACAGAAAAATGCATTTAAAAAAATATTTTATAACAACTTTCTTATTTATTTTTCATAATTAAAGACGGTAAGTAAATTAAAAGCCATTCGTACAATTTTGTCTGACCGGTTAAATAATTATAAAAATCAGAAGAAATTCATTCCTAGGTTGTAGTATTATTATAAAACACTGAATAAAAATTATAAAATTACATTCTGGGTTGTTTGAACACAAAAAAAGGAAAAAAAAGAAAACGCTATGAAATCCTGTTAGAAAGGAAGACAATCAAGAATTAATTATTAAATGTAGGAGAACACAATATACCAGAAGAAGAAGAACTTTTTTTTATTTGAGAAATAAAATTACAAAGGACGGATCCAGATAATGCAGAAATAAAAAGTTGACGGTACAAGTAATGAGGTTCGATACAAAAAGCAAGTTTCTGATTCTTAGATCAAATATGCATCTAGAGAAAACTTCTGTAAATATTTACGTGGAATAATAAGGGTTTTCGGAAATCAAACTGAACAGTAAGAAAACTCAGCGAAAAAAGGCGCTTCAGAAATGCAATATTACAAGAGGATGATGAAAATCGGACATTGGTCGATATAATTCGAAATGAAGTAGACTTAAGACGTACAAAGGGGGAAATAAATAGAAAAATGTGATTAAATGATATTAATTGTTCGTAATAATGTCTTTTCTTTTTTGAAAGGAGAGTAATTGTTTATCCCCGGTACCTAAGGCCATGCAACGGAAAATTTTGGCTTTACGTTAATTATTTTTATTTTATTACAAACAACCATTAACGTACATGTTATGTAAATACCATACTTTATATATACAGTGTGTGTGTCTGTATATATATATATAAATCCGATCTGGGATAAAAGTTAGTTCCCCTACAAATTATAAATCGGTTTAAATTTTCTAACATTCTGTAACAGGTTGAGAAAGTTTGGGTTTTGTAGCGAGTAATAATGAACGGATAATCACTAGTCAATTGTTGTTAAGTTCTTTTTTATATTTATATTGGGAATAATGGCATTTAAGTACACAAAACGAGGATGAGCATTTACGGTTGAAGATGATAAAATAACAAGGATACTGCGTCGTGAAGATTTCACGCGAGATTACCTAATTATCAATATTTCCGACGTCGATGTTGAACGTCACGGGCAGAATATAAAATTATAAAATAGCGGAAAGATTAGAAGTTGCGTAGGCCAATTACTGTTAGTCAACAAACAGAGAAATAGATTTTCAAAAATATTTTATAACAACTTTCTTATTTATTTAAAATAACTAAAAATGGTAAATTAAAAGCCATTCGACTGAGTAGGCATAAAACCGGTAGCACTTTACAAAAAAACACCGTATTACGTTGACAAAGTTTAAGTGTTATCTTATCAACCGAGATTACTTCATACGTTTAATGAAGATAACTTTGATCAAAGGATGGAATTTTGGGAGAAATTTATTACTCTGTGAGAAGCAAATAATCATTTCTCTAGTTCAGTCGTATCCTGTGACAAAGAATGCTTCAACAAATTGAAAGTCACAGCAAACCGTTACGATTGTGTTTACGGTCTAATGAAAATATCGCAAAATTTACGGAAGAGGAACTTGTTGTACCGAGAGATCATGTATAAAGGTATATCACAAAATAAAGAAATGAACTGTAACAGGCATTTCATATCTTGACGTACCGTATACACCAGTGTATCAGGCGCAACATTTTCAACAGAATGACGGTTTCAAATACAGCCTAAGGGTTGTACGTGGATTTTAAGGTTTCACAATGATAATGATGTAACCGTAAAAACTTATACGAGAGGTTATCTCTAAGGTAAAGACAATTACACTGTAAAAACATTTATTCTGTAAACTTCGTAAATATATTTTATTTCTCTTAGACTACATACCTTGTCTCTACATAATGGCCACATGAATACATTTATCGTAGCGATACACAGGCTTCAATATACCCTTGTCTATTCTTCCGCCGCCAGTTCATTTAACCACTGATTTTACAGAATTTTTAAGTTCATCGTCACCCGCGAATCGCTACCGCTCAATAATTATTTTAATTTCTCAAACAAATGGTAATAAAAAGAAGCTAAGTCCGGTATATATGGTGGCTGATCGTAAATTTCCCATCTAAATGTTCTCAGTAAATAACGTGTCGGACCCGCAACATGTGGACATGCATTATCGTGCAGCATGAAGACGCCGTCGGTCAGCCGTCGCCGATTTTGAATGGCGCACCGTAACTCACGCAGAGTTTCGCAGTAGGCTTCTGCATTTATAGTCGTTGAACGTGGCATGAAATCGATCAGCAGTATGCCAAACCGATTCCAAAATGCCACTGTGGCCATCAGTTTGCGTCCAAATGGTTGTGGCTTGACCTTTGTCGGTCTAGTCAGCGATTGAGGACGACGCCATTCACTTGACTGCCGTTTTCTCTCTGGCGTGTAATACGAATCCGTGTTTCATCGCCGGTAAACGCCTTTTTCTACGTAGCGCATCAAAAATTCTAAAGCAGACTCCATTCGAATTTTTTTTGTGACGTTCCGTTAAGATGTGCATCAACCGACATGCATAAACCTTTCTGAAGCCTAAACGGTCATGAACAATGCGACCGATAACAGTTCTTGAAATATCAGTTAAAAGAAGGACCAGATTCCGAAATAGTTGAGCGACGATCTTTTTTGATTTCATCATCGACGCGTTACAACAAGTCCTCGGAGATTATCGAAAGCCTTCCCGACGTTCTTCAAGGTGCACATTAATTCTGTTATTTCTAAACCTTTCACACCATTTTCCGACGTTTCTTACATTCATTACATTGTCACCGTACAAAGCAACCAACTGCTTATGAAATTCAGCCGGCTTAACGTTTTGACGATTTAAAAAACGTATTTCCCAGTCGGCGGCAACATCGATTTTCCTATTCATTTTATAACGTAATAACTCACACGTAATCAAAAATACAACGCGACAACTTACAGACAACAATGTAGTGTGTAAATTACTAGCGTGGCCATGAACGACGCAGGTAAGCCAACCTTAAGGAGAGAAATTTCCCAGCGGTCTTTACTTTAGAGATATCCCTCGTATATTAATCGATCAATCCATACAGAATTGTAATGCAAGCTCCTATGTTTTGACTACAAATCTAAATCCAGAGAAGTAAAATAATAAAGAAAAAACAACTTGGATACGAATAATTGCCGGAATTACAAATTTAAACCCTTATCTACGACTTGGGGCCAGACTTAACAGAAGCTGTCCTTTGTATTTTTCCCACAGGTACGCTATTTTTATTTCATACGAAAACATTTTTATCGATCATTTTGTGGTCATTTTCCGATGAGTTTTCACTGTGACAAAGACCGTTTAGTATGTAAACGTTTAATGTACAGTTGAACTGCAGACGAGTTGAAAAAAGACTGCGTTAGTTCACCGATGGAGAAAAGTAACTTGTTATCGCTTATCCAAAAGGGTGTGAAAATGGCGCTACAGGCAGAAAATTTGATATGCAGAATCCTGCATTCGTGAGTGTCGAAAAAAATAAAACGAATTTCCCAGAGCCGATAAAAACAAGGGAGGATTTTTGCGGAAAACGCTAAATATCCCGAAATAGAAGAAAAAACTTGCCGCTCATTGGATTCTACTTGTCGATTTCTACAGAAATGTGTCAAATGAAGGCCCTGGAAATTTCCAATGAATTAAATATCGGTACGAATGTATTTTACGTTAGTCTAAGCCGATTTCATTGCCGACATAGTTTTTCTATTGAAAGGACGACAACAGTACAGCGGTAACCAGAAACGTACGAAGATAGACCCAATAATTCTAAATATGTCAAAAATTACGTAAAAGTAAAGATTAATCCCTCGATCAAGTCGGGAATGCGTATCAGACACCGGTGACTTTCGAAATGGCATCGACAACAACTGACTGTGTAGGTGTAGTTGTTCTTTCAGAACGTAAAAAATTTCACTCGAATGTAATTAAAAAAACAAGTACTTAACGGTGAAAGATTTGCAACCGATATTGTCGTAGGAGCGAGCACAAGTAAAGGGACAGATGAGTAATGAATTATTACTGGGCCGGATTAATAACCGTCTGGGAACGTCAAGCAGGCGCTCATTGAGAAAGCCTTCCGTACTTGTAACCGACAGTTTTACACTCGAACAGTAATGCGAGGACCGATTGCTGGAAAGTGTGTTCCGGTTTATTATTCCGGTGAAATGACATCTATTCTTCAACCTGTAGATATCTGAGTAAACCGACCGCTAACTAGAATGCCCGATAATCACTACAAGCACACAAATCGCGCACTACAGATACTGTACACAAACCGAATGGCCAACATGATATACGAGACTACATCATCCGGTAAAATTAAGGAACGGTCTTTGATACAGATTTATAAGTGGATTATTGCGGCTCGGTAAGAAATACCGGATGATCTTATTAAAAGATCGCCCGAGAAATATACGGTAATTAAAAACAAAATTTTATTACGAACACAAACACTTTTTAAAACATTATCGTTGCAAAAACATAAACAAAAAGGTACGAGGGGAATTAGCTGTATATAGAGTACAATACATGAACGCGGCAGTTAGATTCGAATGGTGATGGGAAAGAGCGAAGGGGTAAGTGGGAGAAGGTTGAAATTTGCACATCCGCAGTTCTGATTGATAGAACCTCTCCGGATGTAATCTTTCGACACCGAGCCGCACAAGCACATACACACACGTAAAATAAATGTGTACGTGTAGCCTACTGTAGTATACAGTGTGAGGGGGGAGACCAGCCAGCACGACGGTTCAAAATGAATAGCAACAGGACAAAGTGATATGTCAAACAAAAACAACAATAACGCGTCACAATGACACACCACTAGCACCAAAGAGTGAGTGATTGATACCGGTAAAATATAATACTGTATGTATATATATATATATATATATACACACACACACACACTCACACGCGAATAAACGGTATACGAGTGTATCACTTACAAAGACAGTTTGTCTGACAGATTTTCTACGAATTATAAATAAAAACTGATGAAATTCTCAAACAACTAATAATAGTGATCTTAAAAAAAAGTACCGTCTGTTAGTTACAGATGCTCAAAAATTGATTAAACTTCACTTCCATTAACCGGTCGGTCGTTAAATAGTTCTGCACCAATAAAAAATTCAAAAAATACATACATTATCGGCAATAAGAATTTTTAAGAAAAACTTTTCAATAAAATACAAAATAATCTAAAATGATAAAATACCAATGTATCGTTTAAACAGTGCCAGTACCTTGGACCCGGTTATTTACCCGTTTAAACAAATACCGGTGAGAAACTTTAAACCGAACCGTTACAAATTAAAGAAAGTTGCGACATGTAACTTTTTGGATGAAATCGAAGAATGAAAACGTAAATTAAACTAAATTGTGTATTTACACTTTAGCAAACGTTAACATACTTACCGTATAATTATTTATTTACAGACGAGAGGCTGTCTGTTGACCGCAGGCGGCGGCCCGGGAAAAGGTGGTGGTCCTCTGATGCGCGCAGGGGTGAGATCTGCGCGTAGAAGGTATCAGCATCGTCCCCTAACGTAGATTATCGTTGATGACGTGTCCGCTGAGAGCCTGCGTGTCTACCGGCGCGTCCGAAGTGAATATGTTCATGCCATCAAGGAAGCCAAACTCAAATATCAGCAAGACACCATGCGCGAGTTGCAGGTACTTGCTGACATTCAGCGACCTAGTCGTGGCAGCGAACAGCTGTCTTGACGAGATAAATTAATTTATCGAGTGTTATATATGTTTTAGTAGTTAACGGGATGCGCCTACTCGTTTTAGAAATATATGACAAGCGAGCGGTGGGACACGAAGCAAGTAGTGTGTGGCACCAAGCTTAGATCGCTCGCGCAATTAGGTTACCTCTAGGAGCTAGTTAGGACACTGGTCGCTAATCTGATTGGCGACTCGGTAGTCGTTCGTGGCACAGACATTCGTTTTATGTTTTAGGGCGACCGAATGGAGTGGTGGCGGGAGAAATGCCATGCAAACCAATTACCGTATATTTATAAAGAATGTTCGAAGCAAACGCCCGGCCCAGCGATGCACTTTTGCGCTCGATTGATCATACTCGTATTGAGAGTCACCTGACCCGAAACGTGGTTTAAAATTTTGTTGATTTCTTGTCGAATTCTAATCTTCAAATAAACCGAGGAAAAAATCGCAACTAGAAATATAAGGCGAACGCGTAGGCCACCGTTTTTTTCTGAGGGTTCGTTCTTCTAAAAAAGGCACATGAACGCGTTCTAGTGAATCGTTTGAACCGCGACACATTGTTTCATCTTGTCGAAAGAAGTCGTACTCTTTTTCACGATCTGTTAACCGATCGTAGAATGCTTCGAAAATTGTCCAGTACACTTCTGTATCGACGGTTCGGTCAAAAAATGTCGGCCTCCCTATACGATTACTAGAAACAAGCGCACCGTTCACAGAGTTTCTCATCGTGAAGTGGACGCTCAATCATCCGGTGAGGAGTTTTCAGTCATCCGATAACTGGTGAGAACTAACAAGTCCAGGTAAATGAACCGTTTCGTCTGACGTGAAATACAGCAACATTATCCGTCGACAATGTTTATGAGAGGTGAGTAGCAGTAATTAAGACGTTTGTACAGTCGTTACACGATAGATATCAAATTTATACCTTGAAAAATCTTACAGCAAGATGCGTATTTTACAACGCTTTGTCGTGTTAACTTATAAATTTTTTCGGGCCGGCAGAAATTCTTTGAATATCGGCCAATGCTTCTGACGTACTAACGGAAGGTCGCCTATTTCGTTTTGCCTTTGAAACCGACCACGTTGTAAGCCATTTTTTAACGAATCGTATATGATACTATTTCATTGGATATGACGTTCGAAACTTTTTCTGCTAATATTTAATGCGTTTCTTCCACAAAGTCCATTGCTTCCGCTACAGAGACCCTTTCCTCGACCGAATAAGGAATTTTAGATAAAGAACTATTGCAAAGAACATTATACTATACTACACTGAAGCGTGAACAATTTACAAACGGCAACAATAGTGTAGACTCTACAGTAGTAACAAACACAACCTGTAATGGCGCTAGTAGTAGCAGTGACGGTAACAACGTTAAAGAGTCACCCATATATAGCGGGCGGCGTACAACTGTACATATTACATGCGGGAGAAATAGACTGATGAGTGGAACAGTTAGATAGTCATTCGTGTACGAAATCTCGTATAGCTGCGTATACTTAAGTAGTATGCAGCATATTGTAAGATATTTTCAGCATAGTTAGTAGCGAGGAAAGCCAGCCGTCACACTACGAGTACTGTAAATAAAGTAATGAGACTGGTTCAGAAAAACGTTTTATTTACAATCCAATTATGCATGGACTCTGTCACATTCGAAATAGTTCCCTTGGGAAGCCACGCAACGCTTCAAAAGGTTTTCCCACTCTTCATAGCAGTGTTGGAACTCGGAAATCGAAATATCCTTCAGATGGTCGATTACATTTTGTTTTCTACTGTTCCAAATGGTATCTTTTGAGGTGTTTAATTAAAATCGGGAACACGAAAAAGTCGCAAGGACTCAATTCAGGTGAATAAGGTGGTTGAGAGGAACTACAGGAATGTTTTTCATTGCCAAAAACCCATTAATTGAGAGTGCAGTGTGACAAGGTGCATTGTCATGATGCAGCATCCAGTCGTCTTGGCTGGACTCTCGCGGGTAACTCTATTCCGCAGTCTTTCAAAAATTTCTCGGTAAACATATCGATTTACAATCTGTCTTGTAGGCAAAAGCTCCTTATGGAATATGCCATAACTATTGAAGAAACAAATTAGCACGGTTTTGATTTTCTCATTTTTGCTTTTTTGGGGACGTGGTGAGTTTGAAGTGTGATACTCCTTGGTCTGGCGTTTTGTTTCTGGGTCGTACTCAAATATCCAAGATTCATCACTAGTAACATTTTTTTAGAAAATCAGAATCAGTTTCAATTCGCCCTAGAAGAACGCGGTACACTTCCACCCTGTTGTTTTCTTTCCTTTCTTTTTCCTGTTTAGCCTCCGGTAACTACCGTTTAGATAATTCTTCAGAGGATGAATGAGGATGATATGTATGAGTGTAAATGAAGTGTAGTCTTGTACATTCTCAGTTCGACCATTCCTGAGATGTGTGGTTAATTGAAACCCAACCACCAAAGAACACCGGTATCCACGATCTAGTATTCAAATCCGAGTAAAAATAACTGGCTTTACTAGGCCTTGAACGCTGTAACTCTCGACTTCCAAATCAGCTGATTTGGGAAGACGCGTTAACCACTAGACCAACCCGGTGGGTTACCCTGTTGTTTTCTGTTCAACAGTGAAGTTTTTGGGACCAATTTTGCACAAACGTTTTTATGTCAGGTTCGTTTGTCAAAATTTGATAGACTGTGGTACGGTTCAAATTCAAGTGTTCTGCAAACATTGTGACGGTTCATCACCGGTCGTACCACATCAAGTCTCTGATTCGCTCAACATTATCGTCACGTTTCGACGTTAACAGTCTTCCAGAGCGTTGATCGTCCGCAACTGATTCCCGGCCGTCTGAAAATGCTTTAACTACCTAAAAACTTGGGCTCGTGACAGAGCGTCATTTCCACACGCTCTTTACAACTTTGAAAAAGTTTCAGTAGCATTCTCACAGAGTTTAACACAATACCTGATTACACAACGTTGCACATAATTAGTATCACTGATTTTTGTAACACGCAACGAAAACTCGTTTCACGAAGTTTGTTACGTCTCACGTGGCAACAATAGACTAAAAATATTAATACATATAAATCAGCTGTTCATATAACCACATGTTTACCAGTAAATTTACAGTGTTGCCACTTAAGCCGCCAGAAAAAAACTAGTCTCATTACTTTATTTACAAGCCTCATATGTGTATAGCAATACGCCGCCCGGTAAAACTGCAATTCGAGACGTTCGATTCGGTTTTAAGTCGCTTCCTATATAAATAACTTTAATAACGTAACAGTGAGAGATCATCGTGCCCGTTAAGAAATCAATGTTATTTTAAATACCCATTAATGTTTACTGCTTCTGACAAAGGACGTTCATCAGCAAGCAGCAAACGTAAAAATGATAAAACTTTCAATCTGCTAGCTGCGCTGTCGGATTTAATCCTCTTAAAGATCTTAGCGTGGTCCTGGTTTCCTGAAGAAACCAGGACCACGCTTATAGTAGCTGATGTCTAAGAAATGCGGTGGTGGTGGAACTTGTTAACGAAAAAAGACCTCTTTTAATTCAGGAATCTAATGGATTATCACAAGTAGTTATAATTACACTCCTACACATCTGAACCGGATCAACAAACTGGTTCCATGGTAAACTTAAAATATACTATACCTAATTCATATATATATACGTAAATAAGTCGATTATATTCGGAGAACAAAATTAAACGAAGGTTAATTGAACGTTACAGTTAAAAGGTACCAAAATAAAGTAAAATACAACTTAAGAAAGATGTAAGTAAATAAAGACGCTGAGTTTATACGCATAACAAGAGCGTAAACACGATTTGTAAATAAAAGAAAAAGACGCTAAAATTAAATTGAATCGATCAAAACGCAGCATCAAAAAGGCAACAGAGATAAAAGATCAAGCTAACAGACTTCCTGTGTCTTTTTTAAATGACAAAGAATCAACTACGGGACCACCAACTGACACAAGACCGACGGACAAATGAATGAGCGCTGACATCAACTGGACTGCAAGATACGCCAGTCATCCACAGTACACGTAATTGTTTTATATATATATATATATATAAAATAAAATCATAACTGTAACGGCCGCAATTCTACAGTGACACCATGCACATTAAGTATATAACTGGACTGTTCTGAAAGTAATTTCAATTTATTATAAACAGAATTTTACTCTTAAATAATATTAAAAAATTTTTTCCAAATTTAAAAAAAAAATTGCTTTATATTTTTTTGTCATGCTTCAGTCAAATTGTTATCATACATTGCATGAGTTTAATTAGTAGGTTAATTTTTAATTTGGATTTCAAAAGATAACATCATATATTGAAATTTCTATTATATATATAAAATATCAAACAAATTGTCATTCAAACATTTACTATACAAAGTTAACGAGTAGTGAAGTTTTATAGTGACGTTTATATTTCATTTACTAATTACAATTTTCGACGAACGGCTATCGGATTTGTCAACTGCGACCCCAAAAAACCCGTATAGCCGTTTAGTAATTTTTTACACCCGCACCCTTAATTTACCCCCGTACGGGGGGGGGATGTTTGAAAACGTAATGCTGGAATATTATATTGTCACCCGGCTTTGATAAAAACAATTGAACTCTTATTTCATCCTTGTAAAAAAAACAAAAAAAAAACAGTATATTGCAATTAGAAGATCTACATTAATATCCACCAGGTGAATTTATCTTTTTTTGAGGTACCGATCAGCATATTATTCACTTAAATGCTTTAAGGCCCCAAATTTATGTCTTCCTTTTTTTATCATAATTATACAGAATTTATGATAGAATGAAATTTGAAACATTTTTTTTGTCTTCAGTCATTTGACTGGTTTGATGCAGCTCTCCAAGATTCCCTATGTAGTGCTAGTCGTTTCATTTCGGTATACCCCCTACATCCTACTTCCCTAACCATTTGTTTTACATATTTCAAACGTTGCCTGCCTACACAATTTTTTCCTTCTACCTGTCCCTACAATATTAAAGCGACTATTCCAGGATGCCTTAATATGTAGCCTAAAGCCTGTCTCTTCTTTTAGCTATATTTTTCCAAATGCTTCTTTCTTCATCTATTTGCCGCAATACCTCTTCATTTGTCACTTTATCCACCCGTCTGATTTTTAACATTCTCCTATAGCACCGCATTTCAAAAGCTTCTAATCTTTTCTTCTCAGATACTCCGATCGTCCAAGTTTCACTTCCATATAAAGCGACACTCCAAACGTATACTTTCAAAAATCTTTTTTTGATGTTTAAATTAATCTTTTTTGTAAACAAATTATATTTCTGACTGAAGGCTCGTTTCGCCTGTGCTATTCGGCATTTTATGTCGCTCCTGCTTCGTCCATCTTTAGTAATTCTACTTCCCAAATAACAAAATTCTACCTCCATAATATTTCTCCTCCTATTTTCACATTCAGTGATCCATCTTTGTTATTTCTACTACATTTCATTACTTTCGTTTTGTACTTGTTTATTTTCATGCGTAGGACTTCATCTATGCCATTCATTGTTTCTTCTAAATCCTTTTTACTCTCGGCTAGAATTACTATATCATCAGCAAATCGTAGCATCTTTATCTTTTCACCTTGTACTGTTACTCCGAATCTAAATTGTTCTTTAACATCATTAACTGCTAGTTCCATGTAAAGATTAAAAAGTAACGGAGATAGGGAACATCCTTGTCGGACTCCCTTTCTTATTACGGCTTCTTTCTTATGTTCTTCAATTATTACTGTTGCTGTTTGGTTCTTGTACATGTTAGCAATTGTTCTTCTATCTCTGAATTTGAACCCTAATTTTTTTTAAAATGCTGAACATTTTATTCCAGTCTACGTTATCGAATGCCTTTTCTAGGTCTATAAATGCCAAGTATGTCGGTTTGTTTTTCTTTAATCTTCCTTCTACTATTAATCTGAGACCTAAAACATTATAGATTGAAAAAAAAAATTGGGATGAATTTATTGTAGCGGTTAAAATAAGTACGGCTGTTTTGAGTGTAGCTATCAATCTATTAAAGCTTATGAAAATCAGGATGATTGGAAGGAAAAACTTTTCTCAACAGTTTTGAGAAAAGAATTTGATTTCCAGCGATTAAAAAAGGGTTAATATTATTTTAACTAAACCGCCGATGATGTTTACCGATAAACAAGTACATTTTAAAATGAATTACGTAATTCAAAAAAGAAAGAAAGAAAATCGATTAAACAAAGTTAAATAGTCGAAAAACATTTTAAGATATAAAACCAAAGGGATATTAATAAATATGTAAATATCTAAAACAGTTAGTTGGCTGACCTGTTTTCTCTTTAATCTCACAGAGGACGCTGAATAACGATGGTTTCATACGATGACAGTTGAGGGTGTGCTTCCTGAAAAAAAAGAAATAATAATAAATAGAATTTAAATCTGTAAATGTAAAATTTATATAAAAAATACATTTATTTTAAACGGTTTTTCATAAATTGTTCATAATAAAACGAGATAATAAAGAGAAACGATTTTATGTGACTTTACTACACACATCCATACAACCGATATGGAATGCCATTAAAAATTACAAAATACCGAAGGAAAATCCAATCAACCGTAAACAAATAATTATTTCTGCTGTCGATATGGTATATAAAGTTCTATTTATCACTATCGATCTAATTACAATTAGCACAGAAGGGGAAACATTAAAAGTATCTTAAAGTTTTTATGCAGGACACGTTTATTAACGATAAATAAATCGTTAATATTTTATTCCGTAAGCATATAACGGGTAGATATGCTCTTCACAAGTAAAATAAAGGGAACTGTCCCGACACTTTACCGAATATATCGATGTAAAAACCTTCATGAGATCGGCATAAGAAAATGTACAACTATAAAAAAAAGATTTTAAAACCCATACTGTTTGTCGTTTTTTTCCGACCGGTTTTCAAGCTTCTGCCGGTCTGGGCGCGTGCGTATAGGCGAGTGCAATTAATAGCTACCGGCTCGCCAGGCCTGACTTAGCCGCAGTGTAAGTGTAAATGTACCGGTAAACGTGCAGTCTGGAACAGACTCAGGTCGACCGCTTCCAAGACGTGTGGATAATTGATACCCGACCGCCAAAGAACATCAGTCTACCGTTCAAATCCGTATAAAAACGACTGTCTTTAATATGACTCGAACCTTAGAACTCTCGACTTCGAAAATCAGCTGATTTTGCGGTGACGAGTTTAACCGCTAGACTAACCCGGCGGGTTTAATGCCCGTATTAATTATCTAAAATAATAACAAATTAAGTAACGTACAAGGTATACTTATAAAGATAGTAAATGTAAAAAATAGCTTTAAAATAGAAGAAATACCGATTTTAAATAAGTCGGTAGAAAGATCTTTATAACCGTTCGCTAGTTTCATAAAAACGGAAATGTAAGCGTAATAAAGCCCTTTCTCGTCAACTGAAATTTGTGTGAAGTTATCCGAAAATAATTCTTTGTCCCGTTTGACAGAGATGGGTGTTGTTAATTTTTAATAACGATTATTCTTTTTTTTTTAGTAAAGATTACACATACGTAAACATAAGCGCAAGGATAAATTAAATTTTTCTAAATATCTGTCTACGTCATTCATAATTTTTTACGGACGCCAATTATGTGATTCCGAATTTTTGTATCTTGAAAATTCGTTCTTACTTTTTGAGTGCCCCGACAGATGATATTACAAAACTATGTAAGAATAAATAATAAATGATGATGACGCGCTTAGCCTTTTATTGAGGAGTATCAAAAGAAAACAGTACGGTTTCATTTTGTCGCAAACGAAATCGGTTTTAACATCCCGAAAGAATTTATTACGACCAAACTTTTCGCTTTAAGGCCAACAAAAATACAATCGTTATTATTAGTGGAAATACTTCTTCGTGCGATCATCACGTTACGTTACCTGTGAATCACGATACAACGGTTTAATCCGTATTTATTTACAACCGATTTTTATGTACAGTTATATTTCATCGGTTGAATAATTTTTTGAACCGTTAAAGTAGAATTTAATTTTTTTTTTAAATAATTATTTTTATATATAGAAAAGGTATCGTGTGCGAAGAAGGTAACAACGAACGTTTTAAGATTTCGAGGGTAGTCATTAATAAAAAATAAATAAAACAAGGCGCCGAGGACATTTCACTGCGCGGCACTCCGACCTTCTCCATTTTCAAGCGAAGACATATCTATATTCCTATCAAAAGATGAAATTTCAACTACTTGTTTACGGTCAACTCCTCTGATAACGTAGCCGCTAAGTTTTTCAATCGTTAAAAAAAGTGAAAATAGATCAAATGCTTTACCGAGATATCAAAATTTTGAAAACGGTTTCTTTTTGTTTTGATATTTTACTTTAATAAACTCGACTAGGAAAACAAAATTCGCTCTTGGAACATCATATTTTCAATGAATTTATAAATTTGATTTTTATTTATTTATTTTCTATATTTTAAAACGTAATTGTGCAATAATAAAAAATCGAAATATAGCTATTATTAACTTAAAAATATTAAGGTCGGTGCGCTCCACGTACAACATTACGTCAGTAAGATATACTCTTACCGATTGATTTGATGGTGAATAGCTCGCTTCTGCGACAATAAAACACGAAGCGTTATTCTATTTTATACCTCGCTCGTTTGTTTTGTCCGATAAAGAAAACATAAATTTAAATTATAGAAAAATAATTTTAACCCGACTCAAATTTAAGCCGGTGTAAATTTTTAGATGTACCAATACATCTGAAATGATTTAAATAAGATCTGTGTAAAGCGATAAAAACTACCGTTTTATCGCAATGCGGTGATATTTAAAAATAGAAATGCGATTAAAAAACCTTTAATACGAACTTTAAAAAAATATTACAAATTTTCTAATTCAGGTTAACCGTAAAAAAACATTCTCTATTCACTTAAAAAAAATAATAATCACTCGTAAGAAACGTAGGTATTTTACTTGAAGAAGAAAAAAAAATAGTGTATAACCGGAACAAAAATCGTTATAAATTAAAAAAAAAAAAATATGAGATAAGATGTGATATAAATTTTTTGAAAGCGATTCTACTGGTATATTTTAATAGAATAATTAAAAGTAAAACTGAAAAAATATACATAAAACATGAATACACCGTATAGATAAAGAAACTGAAAAATTTCTTAAAAAATTAATTAACATCTGCTTACACTACAAATAATAAATTAATTAAATAATAATAATTATAAAAAGACAATAAACTGTAATGATTCTAACCTTAACAAACCCAGGTATATAGCCTGGGTTGTGAGGATTCCGTAAATGTTCTATACGCGCAAAAGAAACACACTGATAATGTTAAAAGCAATAAACCTGAAATTTCTAATTTTGCCAAACATATTTTAGATGACGATCATACTTACAATCTAAATACATTTATAAAAATGTTAGATATTTCTTACAATCATTTTAATACACATAATTTAGAGAAATTCTAAACATATAGTAACAAAAAAAATCTAATTAACGAACAAAAATTAAAAAAAAAAAAAAGATAAATTAACAATTACTAAATACAAACATAAAGAAATAATAATCGTTCCGTTTTCGATAACATGGTTTTCCTTTTAATTACATTTCAATCCAGCAGAATATCTTTAATATTCTTTTCAGTATACTATTAACATACAAACAGTCATGACTGCATACGTACTTTAACTTTTGACTTCATTATAATATTTTACTTCTCTGATGATGGTTTCAAAAAACCGAAAGATCTCGAGAACTTAACACTTATTTGCTAGTAAGGTGGATATATCGCTTATTAATTACTTATAATTATTTTAAGATATGAAAAACTGTAACTACGGTAGATTTTTAGAATTTTCTTTTGCGAACACCACGGGTCCGTTAATTCGAGTCGTTACAAAATAATGAAAAAGGTCATTTTTCAAAGTAATATCGCACACATTAACAGAAAACCGGCTGAAAAATGTTTTAAGCCCGCTGCAGATTTTGGTACCATTAAGCACGATTATCATTAACCGATAAAATTCGAAAAATATCGTCGATTATTTTTTCCTTTTTTAAAACCTAAAATACAATTCTGGATTTTAGTTACACCAGGTGTATTTTTACAAGAGAAAAATTATATTAAATCATTAGGAAATAATACTACGATGCGATATATCTAATTTATAAGGAAGATAGGTTTTTAAATTTAAATTATAAACACAAACTCCTTAAAATAAATAATTTTTTATTATTTACGCACACGGTGACGAATAATTTTAGCAAAAAAAAAAAGCAACCTTTTTTTTCGGTTTCGGAGGACAGCCGCAATGATTTTATAAACCATTCATATATTTTATAGTACTGAAGATATAATTCAAAACGTAATACAGACTGGCGGTGGGGTTCAATTCCCGACAAGGGTCTCGTTTTTTTCCAATCCTGTCTCTCTTCTTAAATAAATTATATACGAGTAAAAAATTAAACTAAATTACGTTAAAAAATAAACTAAAATTTGTTAAATCTAAAACATTTCATACACGTACGTAATAAATAAATAATATGTACATAATATGTACGTAATAAATCTGCTGTTATCGTCTATAAAGGACTAAATCTTTTTTTTTTTTTTACTTCTTTATAACTATTTCATGGAATATTGGAGACCATTCTAAAAATCCCTGAAAAAATAAAGTCATAAAATTCTAAAATCTCTAGGAACATACATCTACTAGGAGCAAACAACAAGATTCAATCAGATGCATACATAATTCTGTTGTCGGCAGTCGTTTGATTCGACAAAGCGAAAATCTACTAAAAAAATTTCGCGTGGCGATCAAACATTAAATTTTGAAAAATAAAACCGAATAGGACATTAAATCCAAGCCGCCTCCATCGCAGAACAGTTTACGATCGGTTCGGTTATTTTAGGAACGGTCATACGATCACAAACGAAGTGAACGTTCCTGACGGCCCGTGACATAACAACCGCAGACAATAACGAAAACTTCACGACATGAAGATCGAGTATGGAAGATTGCAAGCGCAAGATGCCGCTAAAACGATAGGCATCTCAAATCAACGGGAGCATTATATTATATTTACATATGCGAAAACTATCCGCAAGAAGGATGCTGCATTCGGTTACGTTCGATGAAACGCGCGATCGAGCTAATTATTTCTTAACACCGGTCGGAGGCTGTTTCACGTAATCGAAAGAAAGTTTTGCGTAGTTTCACAACAGTCGATGAAACTTAGATAAATACCGAACTAAAACAAAGGTAAAGTCAAAATAGCGGCCTGCAATCGTTCAACTCGTTCCAAATAAAAATGAAAACCTTTGCGCCGTCAGGAAAAGGTGATGACAAATTTTTTGGATTGTTCGTGGCATTCTGGAGAAAAAGTAAAACGACAATCTGGCAGTACTATGAATCCTTATCGGATCGTCTGAATGAAGAAAAAATAGTAAATTAAAAAAAATAATAATAATAATAAGGGGCTTCTTCATTAAAACTATGTACTCTTCTTCGACTGCGACAGTAAAATTGTTCGAATAACGCTACAAAATTCCTCCGCATTCCTCGCGCTCGTCAGACTTGGCACCTAAGGGCTATTATCTAATTCAAAATATTTCAGACTTGGCGAAAAAAGATTTACGCGAAAGATTAAGTTATTGTCAAAGCATCTGTCTTGTTTGAAGACTAATATAGTACTGTAAAGGCGGGATCGCCGTAACTTGAGCGTAATCGAACTGCGCGTATAGAGTTAAAAGATTAGGTCGAGAAATAATGATTTCCCGCAAAAGTTTTTGTCTTCCTTATTTTTATAACGAATATCAAACCTCTTTTGACAGCGAGATCGAAGTAGAACACAAATAAGTTTTGAGAGTACGTTTACGGCAGAATCTTATAAAAAAAAATTATAATAAATAAATATCGGAGGCTTTAACAAAATGTAAAATAACAGGAAGTAAAATCATAGATAATTATCAAAACCGCCCGGATAAATGAGATTTTATTATTGTAGTAAAAAAAAAACAAAAAAAACAACGGTACAAAAGCATGTGTAGTTTTGGCCTTATATTAAGGCGTCAAGAGTTATAGAAGAATAAATAACAAAAATTATTAAATACAGTATTTTCCGGATAATCGGACCACTTCGGGACCGGAGGTAAATGCCCCTATTAAACGATATTAAAGAAAAATGAGGAGCTATGCAAAAAATACGGTGTACGGGTGTACTCTAATTATTAAACTCGAATTAGCGATTTACTATTCTGAATTTTATTTCTAATATTAAGATTACATGAAAAATATTATAAATTACAACACAATAAAAATATAACGTACAATACGCGTCTAATAAAATACATTATTTACTACTATCCTTTTACATTACATAGCTACATATAAATACAGGCCTATAACATTAAAAAGAAATCCTGTTTTGGTACAACGCATTACCGAGTAGTTTTTGTCATCTTACGTAATTAAAAAGAAACAAAATAAATAAAACAAAGCGATCGATAACCAAAATAGAGGTACAAAATTCAGTAATGATTCCCGTTTATGAACGGTAAAATAAAAAAATACTTTAATGCTCTTACTTGTTTAAACTTTTAAACAATTATTTTACTTTATCTCGTCTCCCTTTTAGTACTAGGCGTTCTACAAATTTCGCACATACTCGTAGTTTTTCTAGCGGGCTTCCTTCTCGTATAAAATACTGCTGAAGTCCGTCAATGAATTTTTTTGTACTTTTGTAGATAAGCGTTTGACATCGGGTGCGTCATCTTATTCAATCTCGTCCGGTTGTTGAGTACAGGTAATGTTTTTAATCATTTCTTCATCACCGGTTGCATCCTCATCATAGCGTTGTATTTTTTCGTCTATATTCGACGAAAACTCTTCAAAATTTTTAACCCGGCGCTGCAAAAAACGTAATCGTTGTCATCAGCATCGACTGTTTCAGTATCATCGACGGCATTGATTTTTAAACCGCTTTTGGCAAAGCGATTTCTGATTGTGCTACTTTTCACTTCATCCCGACTATCGGCTACGAACTGAAATACCTGCAACAAATTTACACGTGCACTAACATCTTTAGCCGTAGGCGAGCAAGTCAAAGTATTTCCTTCAATTTCTTGTAAAATGTAAGTTATTAATTTACTTTAAACTAAAATTTATAGTTTATTTAAATAATTTAAAATTTTTTATTACACTCATGTCAAGCGGTAGTATTAAACTCTTATTCGGCGGCACGAACTCAATTTGAAAGTTTCGTAAATCTGCATTACGATGGGAAGCACAGTTATCAATAAACAGGTAAATCTTTCTTCATATTTTCTTTAACTCGTTGTCCCAAGCGCTCAGACAATCACAAAAAATTATACTCGTCATCCAGGCCTTTTTATTAAAATAGTAGCACACAACTGTCCATTCTAATCCGCTTAAAACATCGTGGTTTACCTGCTTTACCGATAAACAAGAGGCTTTAATTTGCCACTGCCAGTCAATGTAACACAATGAACAACGGACTCGCAATGAAGAAAATAAAAACATTTGCTTCGCCATAACTGCATGATGTCAACCCACCGAGTTGGTCTAGTGGTGAACGCGTCTTCGCAAATCGGCTGATTTCGAAGTCGAGAGTTCCAACGTTAAAATCCTAGTAATTCCAGTTACTTTTATACGGATTTGAATACTATACCGTAGATACCGGTGTTCTTTGGCGGTTAGGTTTCTATTAACCACACATTTCAGAAATTGTCGACCTGAGACTGTACAAGACTGCACTTCACTTAACACTCATACGTATCATCCTCATTCATCCTCTGCAGTAATACCTGACGGTGATTCCCGGAGGCTAAACAGGAGGAAAAAAAACGCATGATGTCACCAGTATCGCCACGCACTACGAACTGTGCAGACCAGTGATAGAAGGAAGTTATCTCCCTCAACACAACATTCAACAACAGTTAAGCGATTTAAATCGCTAATAAAATTGTGATATTTTAGAAGTAAAAGAAAGAAACGAACGAGCTAGTGGACCTTATAAGCGGCATTTTGTACCGTTAAATGAGCGTAATTTTACACGAATTATGCCGATATGTTTCTGTTTTAACAAAAATTTCCCAATTAAACGGCTGCCCCGAATTCCCGGTGGTCCTATTAACCGAAATCCACTGTATATAGCTTTAACAAAACCATGACACATATGTATATACGAGTGTCCCGAGACGTAACGACTAATTTAAAGGACCGATTTAAGATATCAAAGTAAACAGAACAACTTCATGTGGAAAAACGCCCTATCTCGCTTTATTATCCTTCTGTCTGCCATTTTTGTGTTTTTACATTAAACATTTATAATTGAAGAACGAAAAATTATGCGAACTTACAATTTCGCGCCTATTTTTACTTCATAATTTTTGCAAACAATTTAACGTCTTCAGCCATATCTCAGCCGTTTAAACAAAGGAGTTGTCATTTCATTCACGCTAAAAGGCTAAAAATTTTGCCTATTAAAACAGTCGGATAAAAACGCTATTTAAAGAACTGTTAATGATTAAAAATTTTAATGGCCGCCATTTTAGAATCTTCAAACTTATCTCTTTTGTAAAAAAAAAGTACTTTTGTGTAAATGTACATCAAATTTAATTTAAAATATATCAATCCGTTCGTACAATTAAAAAAAAAAACAAAAAAACATATTAAGTCTGTTTAGAAAATAACCGAACATTTTTAATTACGTCCCAATGGAAATAATTAGTGACGAGCGGTCGGCAGCAATGTGTTCCGCATGACCTCCTCTGTAACTACATGTTCTTGGATTGTTGATATCTCGTTTAGTTTTCGTGGTATTGTCGTTTGAGTGCAACGCGTTCTAAGTGTTAGTAGCGATTTTTATAACGTGCTGTTTCCGGGAGCAACGACAGACACAACGTAAAATTTTGCGTGAAACTGAAGAAGAGCCGCAGCAAAGTTTGTTCCTCGTTTGATGATCGAACGGCAAAAAGAACATCGAGCGGACGTTTGTCGGCGACTTCTTGAACAAGCCGATGATGATGAAACATTCATGCGATGAATCGTAACGGGAAACAAAAGCCGGGTTTACGGCTACGGCATCGAGACAAAAGGTTAATCGTCACAACAGATCCGCAAAGAATCTCCACGCCTCAAAAAAGCACGTCGGTCTCGATCCTACGTCAAAGTGATACTCTGTGATCTTTCGATTTTAGACGAACCGAGCATACTGAATTCTCACCTCGAGGTGAAACAGTGAACCGTGGGTACTATCAAGGCGTTTTACAAAGGTTACGAGAAAAAATCCGTAAAAAGAGGCCGGAGTTGTGGCGAGACAACTCATGTTTCCTTCCCCACGACGATGCGTTCGCACACTCGGCTTTGTCAATTCGTCAGTTTTGTGCCAAAAATCAGATGACTGTCTTTCAGCCTCCCTACTCGCCACAACTGGCTCCTTGCGATTTCTTCTTATTTTCGAAATTAAAATCGGTGATGAGACGCCACTTTGAGACTACTGATGACATACTGCAAATTCGTCACGGACCTTACAGGCCGTTTCAAATGAAGCTATTAAGGACTTCTTGGCGAAAAGGAAAAAACGCTGAGAAAAGCGTGCGAATAAGGGAGTGGAGCACTTTGAAGAGTACAAGGACTGATAATCTGTAAAATTAATAATAAAGATGGAAAAAATAAAATTCGGTTATTTTCTGAACATACCTTGCACAAAAGTTGGGGACAGAGAGAAAGTGGAAGGGTGATAGGGTATGAACCCTCCTGCGATCTCTCAATCCCCTCTAAACTCCTCCGTCCCTCTCTCTTTAAACTCTCTCTCTGGGTGGGTGTGTGTGTGTGTGTGAGAGAGAGAGCGCGCGCGCGATAATAATTAATACGCTTAAAAATGAGCAGCATGGAAAATAAGAGAATCTAAAGTGAGAAGAGCAAGGCAGATTCAACCTCATCCATCATGTTGTTGATAAATAGAAAACTAATGTCTTTTCTATCATCCAAAAAGATGTGCAACTAACTTGCACATTATTGAAGAAAAAAAAAACATTCTACTTTTTAAAGACGTGGTTTTTAAATTAAAAAATCTACAACGAGCAATATTGTTTGTAAAATTTAATCTAAAAACTTGAATTTTTACAATCAAAAATACAAATGAAATTCTTCTGATCTCAAAAGTTTGATCCCTATTTTTATATTTCATAATTTAATACTCTTTTCGAGAGGTTTTTACACTATAAAAATTTTTTTTTAGAAGTTTCTTTGAAGGCTAAGTCCTATAAATGTGAAATTAATATTTAAAAAAAAAAGGAACATCAGTTTTTGATTCGCGATTCGCGTCGATTTTGCGCGCCCATAAATGTTCCAATGCATTGATCCGGTCTTGATTAAATGTTACTTAAACGACTTATTTCTCTTACCTTCTACTGACGGATGTTATTTGTGCGGGGTTTAATTTTTTTTTACAAAAGTAAGATTATTTATATTTAAAAAACAACTTTATTCTTTCGATAGATTAAGGTCAAACAATTTTCTCTTATAATCTATTAAGTATTACATATTAATAATTACACGTACTGTTGTCCTTCAAAACGGGTATGTAAAAATCAAATTTTCTTATCCTCTAGCCGACGAACCTAAATTTATTTTCGATGAAAACTTTATTCGATGAAAGGTGAATGAATATTTTTCCTAGTCCTCGTTCACTTTTAGTAATCGTACAATACAATTTAAATTGTATTGATTAAAAGGGTTACCGATAGACAGTAATACTTTTTCCGTGATGATCCGTATAAAATTTACATACGATTTTTAAGTCTTCAAATAAAGAAAGAATTACTTAATTCAAAACCGTCAAACAAATTTAATGTATAATTAAAATTTACTTGCGATTAAATGTAAACCGATTTCGACGATTTTTATTTTATTTTAATTCACTTTCTGGTGGTTCTGTAATAATTTTTTTGCAAATAATATCAACAAAAACTTTTGTCGATGAAAAATTACATGGAAATGTACATTTTGGAAGATATCTTTATACTAATTTTATTTATAAATATATATATATATATATATGTGTGTGTGTGTGTGTGTGTGTGCGCGCGCGCGCGCAATTTTAAGAAAATTATTTGGAATATTTGAGGTAAAAAATATATTACAATCTTAGCCAACAGTCAATACTAGTTACAAAGCAAAATTTAATTTTATTTCATTACTTATTCTATTTTAACGTTGGCTAATAGCCCTTTGCTTTTTTTTCTGAAGGCTTCTTTTTTAATAACGGCAATCGGGTCATAGATCTACCGACATTTTAATAATAAAATATTAAGTAAAACAGACTCAAACGAAGTGAGTTTCAAAAAAAAATCCTCTAAAATGGGAAAAAATCAAAAAATCAAGTAAAATGAAATAACAAATAAAATACAATCCAAAAATTTTAATTTCGACTTATTAAAGTCGGCTCCAAATTAATCTTTTACTGTCAAGTACTGCTTTAACGGTACAAATATTTAAAAAAATTAAAAAACCGACAAAAGAATCGCAAAACTTTCTGGGGAAAGTTTTTAATTTTAAATGATAAAAATTTAAATGAACAGCAGCACGGGTTCTGTTCATTATGTTCAACAGAATTTTAAAATGGAATACTACAATAGAATTAAAATTTCATATAAAATTTATTAAAATATAAATAAAAACTGTAAATATTAATTTTATGATCCGGTTTTTACGAATGCAAAAATCAAACACCATATCGGTGCTAAAAGATAATAATTTTATTAAATGAAATAATAACTGTGAGCATTATCTATCGATGAATTCCTGGTTCAAAATGTTAAAACCGTCCGCAGATACATTTAAAGAGCGGTTATACTTAGCTAACCGATAACTTTTTCAAACGTATTTTTTTTTTTTTACAGCTCCGGTTCAAGTTTACAGCATCATAAATTACTTTTAACATATTTTAATCGTATTCACGGTGTTATGTGTTTATAAGGTCTTGCCCGTGCCGGGACACCGATAATTTATTAGACTGTTCTATCAGCGCGGATAGATACACTGTATCTATCCGCGCTCAGAGAAGGCTCAATTTTCCGACGACGGGCTGGCGATCATACCCGTAATACGCCATGAGAAGAGGAAAGCAATAGGGGCGATTAAACAGAGAAACTGAAGGAGAGTACGATCTGCTTAATAAAATGATGTTCCGTTGACGAAAATAAACGTCGAATCTTTATTATAAAATCCCTTATTATACGTTCAACTTACCGTTGATTACAGTAGAACCATATCCGAAAAAATCTGATGCGGATACCACATGACTTCCTTGTACGCCTATTAAATTACATATATAAATTTTTAAAAGTACATAAAATTTTATTCCATTAATAACTTCTGATATTTTTTCATATATTTTTTTAATTGTTATTATTGAATTATTATTTATCGTAAAATTTGTTTTTATAATCAGAGGTTAAAAATTAAATAAATCAAAATATTTTAAGTTAAAAAAGTTAAAAAAAGTCGGATTGAACCGATGTGCCTTCCCCTTTTAAGATCCAAATATTTCATTAAAATTGTATTTGGTTATAACTCTGAAACCGATGAAAATAGGTACCGCTTATGATACATCGTTGAAAAGCTCTCGATGAGGGCTTATTACTGCAGTTAAGAAAAAGTCCAAAATCAAATTTTGTTTTGGATTTTGGGCTTTTTTGGACGCTTTTGGTCCGATCGATTGCAATCAAAAGGGGAGGTGCAAAACTAGATGTTACAACAGCGCTAAATCCAAAATTTCAACATCCTACGGCTAATCGGTTTTGAGTTATGCGAGAGACATATACGTACGTACAGACGTTAAGTCTAAACTAATCAAAACGGATTCAGGGATGGTCAAAATGGATATTTCCGTTAAAATCTGAAAACCGAAATTTTTCGCGATCGCAATACTTCCTTTACTTCGTACAAGGAAGTAAAAATAAGATAATCGCTGGTGACGAAAATATTTTCGAAATACTGAAGTCCTGGTTCATAATTTATAACCGGCGAATTCAATCAAAACCAGAAAATGTGGACGACGTAATTTCGGTAATGGTTATACGTAACTTAATAAAAAAATATAGCGGAATAACGGGCGGAACCGAAACACCATCTGACTAGAGTATCGATACAGAACAAAAGATCTCGCTTAAAATTTTCCGTCGCCGGATATAACTTCATCACGAGATGCTTTTCGTATAAGCGAGGGTTTTTAAAAGTTACTTTACTTCAGAAATCGGATGCGACAAAAAACACCGTTGTTTGTAACAAGATTGTAAATAAATTACTTTTCTGAACCGGCCTAATTTGTCGCTATAAGAAATAAAACACTACACGTATTTATCACCGTAGGTTTAATTTCAACAGAAACCTTATTTATCTTTTACGATTTATAGCCGCATATTTTTAATTTTCTAAATCATAAATTACAGGATGTCGCCGCACAAGTACCGTTCATCATTCGAATATAATATTTTGAATGCGGTAATTAATTAAAGTAATGCAAACTATAATAATGGAATATTTGAAAAATATAAAATTATTTAGGAAAGCGTACACGATTTAAAAATAATAACGCTATTGCACATTATTTCGAAAGTTAAAACCGAGAAATATCGTTCCCGCGTAATTTTATTTTTATCGTCTGCACACGTATAGAGCAGCATTTTTGTACGGTACTGACACGGACCGGTTCGATACCGAATAATAAAAAAAAGCAATCTATTTTGATTCACACACGGGTAGAATTTCACTGCACTGTGAGAAAACGTCACTGTTGTATCTGAATAGACCGTTAAACAGTATCGATCTTTCTGTGAATATCCGTTACAACGCGAAACGTTTACGCGTTATTGAAAATCACTCGACCGAATTTACAGTCGCCGAAAATCGTATCTTAAACTTTTTTTCTGAAAATGTCTAATTCGGCATAAAAAATACTAAAAAACAGCAAGTTTTTTATTTAAACTAAATACGATTAATACCGTAAATCATTCGTTCTCAAAGCGGGCGATAACGCCCCCTTGTGGGCGCTGGAGGCCTACAAGGTGACGGTAGAAGGCCCACAGAAAACTGGGGGGCGTTCAGGAGGTGTAGGAAGGCGATGGCCGATTAAATAAAAAAAAGGCAAAAATGATGTTTTCCTGATATTTCAAACTAAAATTAAATACCTACTACACTAGTACAAATAATTAAAGGGGCACCTATATTTTACGATAAAAAATGATTGTATTCAAACTACTTTAACTTTGCAACCAAGAGGCTTAGAGACGAATAAAAATAAATTAACGGATTTAGTGCTGTAACAACGTTGCTAACCAAAAGAGAAATCGGCTGCATGTTACCGAACACGGCGACTTACGGCTGTTTTTTAAGTAAATTCGAGCCTGATATTAACAAACACGATGACGCCCGTTAGACTCATCTTTCCCATTAATGTAATTGTAATTTTTCAATTCAAACCTATGTTTTAATTACTGTATTGTTATATCGAATATGATATCGCTGTTTTTGTTATGTAACTACATAGATACAACTGTAATTTTTTTTTAAAGCAATATTAATAAAAATACTTCCAAGTATGATTAAATATGCGTTTTAACTGTCTCATTTAAAATGTAAGTTTCAACTCAGAAATAGGATATGCCACTTTAAAGAACTCGTCTTAAAAACGGCAACTATAATTATTACTTTTAACGGTAAGTTTAATATTTTTAGAAAATTTCTGATTCTCATTACGGGGGGTGGAAGAAAAAGAGTCAATGCTGTAAATATTATTTCAGATTTTAATTTTTTTAATAGGATTATATTACGTACACGTACAGTTATAATTGTAAAACTATATAATTTTATATATTATAACACATAATCCTGACACAACAAGAAGGATAACATATACATTAATACGGATACGACTTGAATCCCGTTTTCTTTCGCCGTTTCTAAAATAATTTTCTTAAATTAACGTTTAAAGTTCGGAAAACTAAAAAAAATCAAATCGTATCCGTTAATACTGTTTAGATTACGAAAAAGGAACCGCTTAACTATTTCCCAGGCAAAAAGTTCGCAGAATTATTTTTTTTCTTCTGATAAATTTTATTACCCCGTACCATTTAATTTTATTTATTTTTACATGGCGATAAAATATTAAATAAACGACGTTTAAACAGCGAAGGTCTAAACATACAGCCGATAAGGAGATATTAGTCCCAAGAAATTTTGGTAACATAAGTCCTTTTTTGCATTAGGCAAATAAAACTTAAGAGAAATTACTGAAAAAATTAAATTTAAAAGTTCTTCATACGTAATCAAATTATAAGTATCGAAACGGAAGGCGAATCAAAATTTACATTTGGAGAAGTTTCTTTCTAAACGAATAAATCCACTATAACTTGAAAATCAAATTTGTACGGCATCAAAACTGACAGTTTTTTTATTACAATCTGTATAATACATTTACTATTATTATTGCTTAATGAAAATTATTAAGAAAAGCAATATCAGTTCCTACAGGAATCCTTGAAAAAATGTCCATCGGTTAAAACAATAAAAATTAGCTTAGAAGAAATATTTCTAAATCGATTTTCGTAATTAATATTAAAAATAAATCACAGATTTTTCTTTCTTTTAGCTTAACATGGGAATACGATACGTAAATTTTGAAGCGGGTAAAAATGCCAAACCGGGATTCGAACGGTAGATAAGTTACTAGTGGTTAAGCTTATCCTACGAAGATAGAGATGATATCACTATGTAGGTCTATAGTGATATCATCTATCTTACTTACTAGTCGATGCGATTTACTATTGTTTTGCTCAGAATATTTTATGCTTCAATTTTACTTATTGAGCAACACAATTTATTTAAAGAAAACCAGTCCAAATTACGATAATTACGCGTAAAATCAACCTCGTTTCTTTTTGCACGTTTTCCTAAATAATGCGATTTGAACGTTTCACAATTTCGTTAAGGCATCTTAATAAATTCATATAAATTGTTTCTTTTTATATAGTATAATGGTTTTTGGTTTTAGGGGCATGCCCCTCACAAAACTACGTAATAAATAATTATTTATTTTGAAATAAATAAACTATTCGTTTTAAAATAAATTTTAAAACTGCACTTAAAAAAATTTTTTTTTACAAAGTTTGAATACGATTTTATTTTTCTTTTTGCAGATTTTTTTAAACCTGCAACTGATATATATATATTATTTATATTTATGTCGCTTAATTAAATAGAAATATTAATTTTAAAATTGAATAAAAAGTTGAAAATATGCAGCATTAATTTGCTTTTACGATTAACAAATACTTTTTTCTAGTTTTTTCACGATTTCAAACCTTACTTTTATTTTTTATTTATTATTATATTTTATTCATTTTTTACTCGTACAAATTTGTTTACTATTCATAAGACGTTCATGAAATCGAAAGGAAAAATTAAAAGACCGATTCTTAGATTTACAATACGTTTAGTTTCATCTAATTTAATTATTACTATATGCTTGCTAATATTACTATCGTATTACGAAATCCGATATATTTAAAAACTTTCATAACCGTACAAAATGTTTTAAAATTTATCTAGAAAATTTTTTCTAACGATTCACATTTTACTGTTATTTTATGGAGCACTTCGACTTATAAACTTCTGAACGTGTAAAATTTGGCGGTACCTACGGTAATTTCAAAATAAACTTTGAACAATAACTTTATAAATATAATCGGCAAGGCAAGGGAAAGTAAATATCAAATGTCATTCCGTTCCGACACACCGGGTTTAATTTAAAATATATACATACATACATACTTTTCCCTTAATAATTTAAATCGTACGTATAAAATTGATGTAAATTTTATATTTAATAGCAGAAAATGACATTTTTTGCCACAAAATTACCGATTTAAACACTAAAACCGATCCAACAAATTATTATTTTTCACCCGGTAACGATTTTTAGTAAAGGAAACGTGAAAAACAATCAGAAAAATTAAACCTTTAATAATGAAGCGTTTTCGTTTAACAACCATCAACAAATACAAAATAAAAATAAGCTTAAGAGAAATTACTGGAGAAAATTTAAATATAGCCTAGTAAAAAAATAAAATTAAAAAACAAACATTTATACAGCATTACAAAATAATGTCTACTTGTATTTACAGTAAAAAATTGTCAAATCTCGATATGAGCAGTCAAGTTGAAAGAGCAAAACCTTTGCATAAAATAATATACTGCCGTTTTCCCACCTTTTTTCTCCCAAATATTCTGGAACTAGGCGGGTGGAATACGGTGGCATTTTTGGGGGTAGATTTATATACCTGACGCCGATCAAATAAAAAATGTGAATTTGCAGCATATGACAAATTCTGCGCCTAATTATACGATTTGAATCGGAAACCTTTGGATTAAGAAGCTAAAATAAATATAATGAAAAATTACATTACACGTAAAATGTATTTACTACACATTAATCGTAGCTTGTAAAAAAAAATTAAAACCTGCATCGGAACTCTCTTAAGATTCTATAAAACGTCACACACTAACTTAAAGCTAATTCTTTTCCACCTTACTTCATTAAGAACCAGACGCGTGTCGTTTATAATAAATACACAATATAACTAATATTTTCCTCCGGATCCAGATCCGTGCATTTTTGAACTTTTTTTTCATTTACCGGCCGTTTTGTAAATAGTAATTACTTTAAACAAAAATTCAGAAACGATCATTTTCATTTACTTCAATAATACATGTTAATTTCAAAAATCAAATTAAAAGTCACTATTACTACGTCGAGGATTGAAACGATGTATGGAAAAAATCTTATATAATAATTAATGTCAATTCTGCGGAGGGGAAAGAGTACTGTAAGAAACCAAGTAGCAACATTTGTTGCTGTAGACCGCTGCTGATAACACAAGAGCCGATTTATAATTTTATTTCGTGAGCTTTTAGCATTTGCCTCCTTTAGAGCGAAATATCTAATATCGCGCTTTTACTCACAAATATAATATATTCACGGGATAATATTATTATAATAAAAACAAATATTCTGACCGAAATAGCTGCTTTTACTTGAAAAATTATCGGTAAGTGGGGAGATCAGTAACTGGGAAAAAAACACGCGCGCCCATATACACTTAAACTGAGTCAGAAAAACGAAAAATATTAATGTTTCATGCAGTTACTAGAACATATTTTTAGAAACTTTTTTGGATGTTTTTAACGAATGTAAATTTGCCGAAAGTTGATAAGCAATCTTAACTACAGCTTTTTTTTGGAGAGCTTTAAAAAAAAGAAAAAGTATATCGAACAGAAAAGTGGTGGGGGAATAAAATACGGCTACTCTTTGTTTTTTGTTTTTTTAACGACAATATTAACGAGTTATTAATTTATTAATTAAGCTTCAAAATAATCCGTAAAATAAAACTTGATTCTGATAATGTTGTAAAGACTTGATTATTATAGTATGAAAATCAGATCAGTATTTTGCTATAAAAAAATAAAATTAAATATCGCCACATATAACTGTGAAAATTGTGAACATACCAGGATAACACTAATTTTCGTTTAGTCAATATAGATCCGACACCGTTTTCGCCGAAAACGAATACAAATTTACGTACATAAATAGAATGACGTTATTACTCGCAGCGTTTTGTCGAATAAAAAAGAACAATAACTTTTAATTTAAATACGAACGATAAATCTTCGCTTTAAATAATTATTCCGATTAACTAAATAACTGTTTCATTGAAAAAAAAAAGATTGTGAATAAAAAATTAAAATAGCACTAAGTATCTTTAAAAAAATGCAAGATAATACGAATAACTGTTAATATAAAATTATCTCTTTTTTGTAGAGTAAAGTTTCTTTAACTGAAGCTCCATGTACAACGATATTCTATGTCGGATTCTCGCTTAGTTTTAGGAACAGGCCGCATAATAAATCTAATCGTATCTATTCGTCCACTACATGTATTCGGCAAATACTAACTGGATATTTTATACAGCTGTTTTTACTATCTTAAAAAAGTAAAGTAATCGATTTTTACGGCTTAGAATCTGTGATCCCGAACGGTATCTGATGAACTTCCAGTGCTGCATATTTTTTTCTTATCGTAATAATTTCTTACAGCGGGAATATAATATATCGTATAAGATAGGATTTAAATTACAGAAATCGGTGACTTTTTGGTTAGTTAAACTTAATCGTACGGTTTCTTACATAAAATCGGTTACAATTTAACTACTGCAATGAAATTCTTGACGGTCGACCGCTACGGGATTGAGTTTTATTCGTTTGATCGGATTCTTACAATATAAATATGTACCGCTCGATATTCAAAAATAAATGAACAAGTATTTACATAAAAATAGAAGCGGCATCTAACAATTATTTAAAGAAAAATACGTTATCAAAACTTCTTATATAAAACTAAAAAAACCTACCGCACATCAAAAATAAGAAAAAAAATTAAATACGTTAAAAATAAAAATTTATCAAGATAAACTACGTAAAACAATTACAGTAATTAAGAAGTAAAATCGAAAGAAAAATGTCCAAATTTTTTTTATGTTCCGTAAAATAGGCGGGAGAAGACTGAACACACCGAGCACTTGCTACGCGTATCTTAAAATGACACAAAACATGCTTTCATTCAAATTTGTTGGAACATTTTTTGGTAACGCGTAATATAACTCTTTTTATTAATAAACGATAAAAACTCGGATTTAAGCGTTAAAATTTGTATTTAATTCCAAAATATTATAAATCCGTTAAAAATTACCGTAATAGGATGCTAAGTATATAAATTTATAAGAATGTGTAGAACACGTGTACATAAAAAAACCGCACAAAATGAGACACAATGTGGAGTATCAGCGTCCAACAGTTTAATTAATTGTACGTGATATTCAAAATAGCGTCTCCAGGAGTATAGCGTCTCCAGTATTCAAAATACTGGCCAGAAGTTGATGTTATGAGTTCCCGATTGGCCACCTAAAAAGGGCTCGAAAAATAAGGGAGACAGTCCATCTGATAAATAAATAAACGTGAAGGATAACAACCGTTAAGGGAAAAATGTCAAATTGTAGCCGAATTTTATGTAATTATTCCAACCCGTCTATTGAAAACTAAATACATTGCGAAGAAAATGACGGCCGAATTAACCTCCCGTCAATAATTAAATAAACTTGAATCTTAAACGCGTTAATATCTAAGCCTAAATAACTGTAGATGCTTTCAAAAATTTGTTTAATAATTAATTCGATAGTTTTAGATTACAGTAGAATAAGAAATAATTCTAATACCTCTAAAACGTTCGATAAATAAATCCGATCGACGTACTACATTCAAGTACAAATACACACGAATTGAAAATTTCAAAAAGATATTTTACATTAAAAAAATACAGCCAAAATAAAAACTACAAAGAGATAAAATGAATAACAAAAGCAATTGGAAACTGTCAAACATTATATAAGCGGTGTTATTGTGCCTACAAACAGTTCTTAGTTTTCTTCATTAAAAAGTAAATTATTTTCCATTATAAAAAAAAAATGTAAAGAAAATAGATGTTTAAAATTTTATCCTTTTTACTTAATAATAGGTATGAAATCCCACATAAAATACGTTCATTCACTAAAAGGCATCTATAATATAAGCGATTTAAAAGATTTGAATTTTAATTGTTAATACATATAAATAATTTTTTTTTAAATATATTAAAAAACTACTTAGATAAGGTTTTTTTGTTTCATTTCAGGTTTTCATTTATTTTCAGGTGTGCTAATCCACAGATGACTTGCCCAACTGAATTGCTCAACTGTCCCAGAATTGCCTAAATGGATCAAGGGAAAACGTGGTAAACCCTTCATCAGGGCAGCTACACAAAACACAAATCATCTAAAAATGCTATTGATAATAAAATAAAACAACAATTTAAAATCACGCTATAAAAAGGCGGGTAAAAAATGTAAAATTTGACAGAGGAAGGAATATTTTAATTGTATTTTAAATATATTGTAGGAAGATTTTTCAAATTTATTAAAAATAAGCCGCTTTTCCGTGCCAAAGTATTACTGCTTTTGAGCTACAAGTTAACAGTTCTACGGCCTGTTTGGACAGACAAATAAAATATTATTAACAATTGTATTTCTTCAACGGTATAAGAAAAATTTATTTCATTATTCACAGTACACGATTTTTTATCTACCTACATAGTTTTGTTTGTTTTATTATGTTCATTACAAAGGAACGACTTTTAAATAATTTAACGCTTACTGATCATAATTATTGGAAATATTTTTTCTATTCTTTCAAAAAGTTTACAATAACGTAAAATAGTACACAAACGGATGTTTTACCAGTTCGTTCGTACTATTTTATGTATCAAAAGTTCAAGATTTCTATTTTGATCTGTTGTAATACGTATAAATAAACAAAATACAGGTACTTTACCAAGGATTTTATCGATAAAATAACACAAAAAAAAAGTTATTATAATGCGTAAACAAAAAAAGATAAAAATTTATAAAATTTAATTCAAACGAAATATATAAATAACACAAAAAATTATCAAATTTGATTAATTTATACTTAAAATAAATATAAAAGAAATACACTAATGATGAAACTCAGAATTTCATTATTTTTAACCCGGTTAATAAAAAAACATCTACATTAATCAGTATTAATAAGAATAAATAAATACGAAAAGGTTGCACAAAAATTTTGAAAAGAAAAATTAATGATAAAAAATAATCACTCGAAATATAAAATAAAATAAAGCACACAGTTACAAATATATGTATGTGCAACATGCTTTAAATTAATAATAAAAAATAAATAAATAATAATACTAAATTATAACTCAAAAACCAAATTCTACACCTCTTTAAAATAGAAAAGTGGGGATATTTAAAAAAAATAACCTTACATAAAATAATAATGAAAAAAGGGTATTCCTTCTTCCAAATTCTTATTGTGTAGAATTAAAAAATAGGTTATGTAAAAAGCAATAATTTTACATCAATATATAAAAAAACATTATTTTTTTATACAAACAATGAAAAAAACACGCATAATTAAGCCCACATAACTATTAAATTGTAAGAAAAAGTACATTAAATTCTAAAAATTAAAACAAACGTAAAGTAATAATTATTTCATAAAAATAAAAATTCTGAAATAAATGCATATCATTTTCTACTTTTCGTTTTTGTTTTGTAAAAAAAAACCTAAGTGATTTGTTATAGTTGCTTTTTTTTGTTTTTTATATTTTTACATAAATATTAATAAATTCTTTGTATCTACTGAAGATAATTGTATAATAATCGAAGTATGCAATTAATTCTAAAATTGTATTTTTTTAAAATAAATAATTAATTATTAACCAATTTTACTTTATTTCAATAACCGTTCAGCAAACAATTTCTATTTTGGTAATTAAAAAATACTTTAACTTTACAACGCTTAAATTAAATTATAATTTTAACTGATGAATTTCCGACTTAAATAATATTTATTTTTGTTTTTTATTTATTTATTTCATTTCAAGAATCTCATATAAACGGGTAAAATTATTAGATAAATGATATTAATATCATTTTGATGACTTCTACATTAAATAAAAGAATATGAAGTAAATAAAGGAAATGCATTTATTAATTAACCTTTTTTTTAAAAAGAGAATTCAAATAAATTATTTTTACATCCATGAACGTGAAATTAATTTTTTAAAAAACTTTTAAATTATTTAAATCTGATAACACAAATTTCACACAACAAAATTTGCAAAATTTTACTTGAAAATAAATAAATGTTGAAAACAAAAATTGTTCACCATTATTAATTAATATGGTGATTTATCAAACGTTAGGTTAATTTCTTTTCAATGTAAATTCAATATTTTTTTATAAATAATACTACAGTTTACATCATCATTGCAAATTGCAAAAAAAATCAAATTATAAAAAACAAAATATTTATGACAAAAATTATGCTTTTAATCAAATAAAAGTGTAAAGAAATAATAACATTTATAACAAAAGATGCGTTCAGGCAGGCCAAATAATGGATTTATTAACGTTGTAGATTATTATTTATAAATTTATGAATTATATAAATTGTGTATGATACGTACAGGATAAGAGATTAAAAGCGAAGAAAATTTATTTTTGTTTTCAAAAATTACTAAAACAAAACATAAAAATTCTCCAAGGGAATTAAGCCATATTATGAACTATCATTAATTCAAAGTCAATTGGAAGTGGAAAAAAATTAAAAATACTGTCTGATGCTAGTTTTTTTTTAATTGTCTGATTTTTTAATCAACTAATTTATTGAAAAATGTTAAACAATTATGAATGAAATTTAAGATAATTACATACCAAAGGAATAATCCAAACTAAAATATAATTTTTAGATCCATCATTCTCTTCTGCACTATGAAGAAATGATTCAAAAATTTTTCATGAAAATAAAATTTAACGTTCCAAATAATTCCAAGAAGAAACAACTACAATTATAAAATATACTACTGTGTGAAATTCTGTTTCAAAACAGGTACATTGAAAATTAAAGATGTTTTAATTTTGGTAAACTGGAAAAAATACTGTATAACCTTAATCTGAAAAACCTAACTTAAAATCAAGTAATGGTTCTGGTTTACCTACAAAAGATTATTGTAATACCATATTAAGGTTAGGTTATAACTGGCTTATGAACACTAACGCATGCATTCATACATCATATTTTGACAGAATAAAGGATCTAATTAAATATTAAAAAATGTCAAATAAAACGAAAATAATGGCGTTACCTTCTGACAGAGATATTTTTTTAACACAAACTAAACTAGACAATATAAAAATCTGAACTGCAACTACTCACCTAGCCTGGGCTTCATCCAATGACTGATCGGTAATATTCATAATTTGTTGCAAAATTTCTCCGATATCTTGTTTTCTCGTCTCCTGGTCCGGTGTGGCAGGGGCCCCGTGGTTTGGATCCACAGGTTGCATTCCATAAGGTTGCGGCATCATTCCTACTTGACCACTAACAGGATGCATCATACGATTCTGCTCGTCCATAATATTTCTAACCTAAAAATAATCAGCTGCTCTATTTGCGGTCTGTTTCTCGTTATTTGATCACTAACATTAACGGGGCCTGACCTAACCTACAACCTAATGTTACACTAAGACTCACGGCTCCAACTAACGACACACAAACAAAACATTGGCGGCACTGAATTAAAACACTCTCTTAAAAAATAATGTCACTACAAACAAACACTTATCACACGGCACGCGGTACTCGATGTTCACGGCATGCATCCACCTAGCACAACAGTGTATAACACTAATAAATAATTGTCCGTTACAAGTGCTTGACGTACTGGGGGTATGATTCGGGGTGGTGGGATCCTCCTACGTTATGCCACTCAAAGTCCGTACGCCATAAAACCTTCAGTCCAAGTGCCATTTAGAGAAGTGAGACTTTGAAAACGGACCAATGAGAAGACGAGTTTGCGCGTCTGTTCTCTTGTATACTGCTGCCAATCATAGGGGGCGCCACCTACAGAGTCGTGCCGGTAACACATGTGTTCTGGTTAAAACACGATATGTACACATAAATGTGTAAGGAAAGAGGATATCGATCTATACCGACCTACTGCTTATTGTGGATGCATGTAATTCGTAAAAAAAATAATATTGTTAAGCGACTCTAAGGTAAAGGTTTCTTTCTCGGTCTTCTATCTGAACAGAAGCCAGCCCCCAAATCCTTTGTGTCAATCAACTCTTTAGCTCCGCCTCCATGAGAAGCTGCAAAAATGATAAAATATAATACTACTAAAAAGTTATAACGATTGAAAATTGAAGATATAATAAAAACAAGAAAGAATAACATTTAAAAATATATATTTCATACATATAAAAATGTAACAACAAGAATTATAAAAATAAAAGTATTGGCGCCCTAGGTGATTTACGTCGTAGCCATTGCGAGAATATCATGGCCGACTAGCAACGTGCGCAATGACGTCACTATTCTTTTCGGCTCTTGCTAGTTTTCTTTGATAAGCTGACGCTATCTGTCAACAAATTTGTGAATTATGATACCTAACGGTTCTAAAAAGTAATTTTATATTTACGCACAATTCTTGAAGTTATAGCATAAAAATAAATATAATCATTTTAATTATAAAACATTATGACGATATATAAAAATATAACAAAACAAGTAATCTTTTATGAAAAAATACCGATGAGAAATTAAAGATAATAAACGCCAAATCTACTAACCCGAATTATATTTAAAAAATTTATTTAGAATTAAATTATAAAATATTGAGTACAAAAATCATTCTATTTAAGGTTACTTTCATTACGAAATGACAATTTTATTTAGATAAGGTACTCAATCAAATTGAAAGTAAAGTATATCAAATTTCAAATTTAATCGTTCACGTCTTTGTTTAAGAATGTAAAATTAATCATTTGAATGATCATCATTTTGTGTTCTTATCAACAGGTCCCTTGTACTACTGTTGTCTCCATCTGTTTCTGTCCCATGCTTCTTCTTTCTCAACATAGCCTTCACTGCCTTTATATCATTTATTAACTTCAGCCTCTTCTTTTTTCACCTTCAAGTATTGTATTTATTATTCCATTACCCCTAAATTATACTGCTCGACCCAGTTTCCTATACTACTGATAGTAGCCAATATTGATCTATCTTCACTCATTCTTCTTAATAATTATGTGTTACTTCCACTCATATTATGTTCTGTCCACCCATTTTATTTTCTCTTATCCTCCTCTTCTTAAAAGTCACGATCTTGTCTTTTTTCCCAGAGTCCATGTTTCATTACCATACAAAAGTATTCTCCAAACATATAATTTTACTAATCTCTTCCTCAGGTTCAGATCCATGTTGCTGTAGAGTAGGTTTTTCTTTCTAAAAAAGAGGCTTCCTTTGCCGTTGCAATTCTCGTCTTAATCTCTTCTTTATTACACCAGTCTTCAGTTAGTACTGTCCTGAGATATCTGCACCTTTTTATCGTTCAATTTTTCCTTCTGCTGTTATTACATTCATATCTTTCATCTCATAACTTTTGTTTTCCACACATTTATTTTCATCCCTACTCCCAAACTTTTATCATTCCTTTAATGTCTTAAGTGTCTTTAGCTACAGTCAGCAAATCTGACATAATTTATAATTCTTCTACCTATGCTTAATCCTCTTTGGCCATCCAATATTTCTTTCAACATTTCCTAAACATAAAGGGTGAATAGTGTTGGTGACAAGCAGCAACCTGCCTCACTCCTCTGCCTAATTCTAACTGATTTGTGAGATTCTCATTTATTTCCACAGTTGATTGTTGCTTCATATACAATTATCTCCTATCCTTTCAATAAACTTTTCTTTCTTTTAGAATCTCCAATAACTTTTCTCACTGTATTCTGTCAAATGCCTTTTCCATATTTATAAAACGCAGGCTCAATCCTCTTCCTCAACACCTCTCTCCAGTCATTCTGATCAGCCCTACAACTTCTTTTGTTCCTTTTCTGAATCCAAACTGTTCTTCCCCAGCATTCACCCCCATTTTTGTATCAATTTCTATTCATAACTCTCAGCATTAGTTTTGCAGCATGTGGTATTAAACTGATAATTTTATTTTCTTCATATTTTTTGGTTCCAACCTTTTTAGGAAGCAGTATTGTTTTAACAAAGTCTTCTGGCCATACTCCAGAATCATAAATGGTATTGCACATTCATAATATTTCACATATTCCTTCATCTTCTAAACATTTAAAGAGTTCTATTGGAAGTTCGCCTACTCCTTTTTCTTTCCTGTTCTTCATGTCTTTTAATAGCTTGTATGATTTCAGATCTCAAGATTGGTAGGTAGGTCTTTCTCCTTTTCCATAACTTCTTCCACCTCAGCTTCCCATTTTTCACATTTCCTTCTGCCTACAAATAGGTACTCTGCATAATCTTCCCTCTGTTTCTTTATCTCAGTTTCATGCACACTTCCATGATCTTTCTTCTCAATTTCTCCCATTTTATAAGTAGAATTTCTTCTATCCCACGTGGCATTTTTTAACTGTTAAAAAAGTGAGAGTGTAAAAACATTTATAATTTTAAAAAAAGAAATATTTTGATGTTTCCTGGTCCAGAAGCTTTAAACCCTTATTTTACATTTACATTCACTTCATATTTCAGTTAAAGTTGTGTTTATCTTTAAGCTGACTGGAGTTTATACAAATTTTAATACAGTATAACATGTAGCTTTTAAAAAAATACTATTAAATAGAAAACAAGCCCTATTTTCAAATATGGTGCTCCCAACCAGGGTAAATATGTCTTGATCTCCTGAGGGGTGTTTGGAATGGGCATGTATGCTCTAAGCCATGTATTTACTCCTGTGTAATTTGCGTAATATTTATTTTAAGACATTAAACCTCCATTTATTTTTGTGTTGTCTATGAAATAAGAAAAAATAAATAAAAGTGTATCTTTTCTTATTTTTTATTTGTTGTTGGAAGAAAATTATTTGAGTGTTTGTGGATCAAATCCCACACTTCCCAGATCCAACTAAATCTGGTGTCATTAAATTGTAGTTTCTTTATGAATGGTGTACATGTAGACTGTGAGTACTAAAAACATGGTATTTTTACCTGTAACACGAACCACTTTTTGCATATTTAAGTGAATTATTGATGTACCTCCTCACTAAGGCTCAATGAAATAGGAAGAGCCATTCTCAGAATAAAGTTATTATTTTCCATCAAGCCAAATATACTCTTGCACATTAGCATACATGCCCCATTGACTAGTAGATATTCAACACATGGAAAAAGCTGTATAAGTAACATCATCACTTTCATAGAAAGTGACCCAGATTAGTATTTTTTATACATTAGATGCATTAATGTGTCAGCCACAATAAAGTGACAAAGTTATGTACCTCTTCTAGCAAGAATCAAAATATCACATAAAAATGTGTATCCCTTTGATTAGAATGGGACATTTAATTTTATCAACGGGAAATATTACTTTTTTAACTTGGTTTAACATATTTTAACAATATTTACTTGTTCAGTAAGGAACCACAAAATAAAGTTACAACTTTGCCAATAATTTCTAAAGTTTTTTATCTGCTAAAGTAAAACATCTCTAGTGTAATAACAGAAATCCCTAAAATCAGTCATCTGAAAATTCATATTCTTTTCCATGTCAGTTTTTTTAGTTCTTTTCCGGAAATATTATTTACTAATTTCCAACTGATTACCCAAAAACAGTAAACTTCTTTCCCTACTCTTCGCATCTAACCCAAGTTTAAGAATGATAAGGGCGCATCTTCTCTTAAATCTGCAGTAGGACTTCTTTAGGTTTGCTGCTTGCAAGTTGTTGAACTGTCTGTAGATTATTGTAAAGCTCATGCACATTTTTATAATATTTACAATTAAATATATATATATATATATATATATATATATATATATATATATATATATATCAGCAAAAGAAAATTAAAACCCAAGAAATTGTAATATTTGTTCACTATTTTTTTTTTTATTTGGGGATCTACTTTTCCTTGATTAAAAATAGGTCTTTGCATAATAACCTCACAAAATATATACTTTTAACAAAGATTATAAACCATAAAAAAATCATAAAAGTCAAAAATTTTAAACCAGTGAAAACTTTTATTTATTTTAACAACAATATTCTTCATTTACATAACTTTTGTACTCTTAAATACTGCTTCTGACATTCTGGCATAAAAGTTGTAAATAAATTTTTCATAAATGCTATTCCTCAATACTACCATGACTTTCTTGGCCTTTATTAAATTCCATGGAACCTTTCCTTTTCAACATACATGGATAGGGGAGAGTGTTTATTTAAAATATGCATCAATAATGCATATAACAGAATTATACTGTTATTTATAGAGTAAAACTGTTTCTGTATTAAATATATTTTCATTTAATTTTAAATAAAATTGTAGCTCCTTTACATAATTAAGTATTTAAAAAATAAATAGTAGAACATAAGGGTCCTTTCACTCAGGCTAAAGAATTATGCTGTTAAATGTGAAAATATGTTGCCTAGTTTTGATATAGGTGACTTTTTTCTTTTTTAGAAAAAAATAGTTTTTCTTCATTTGAATGCATATAATAAATGTTTGCTGATGTAAGAATATTTTATTTATTAATAATTTAGTTTAAATGAATCACATTCAAGAAACAATAAATAATGTATGAAGCATTAATATGCTTGTCATAGAAAAGGTGCAATTTAAGAGATCCAAGCCAAAGGAGCTTGATGGATTTTAAAAAAATATTTGTTTATAAATTTTACATGACTTTTAATTTTTAAAGAACTGTAAGAGAAATTTATATAGTAAATATTAAACTCAAAATAGTTAAGATTTTATTTGTAATCAAATGCCCAAGTTTTAAGGAAAATGTCAGCAGTAAGCAGTATGTTTTTTAAAAATAAAATTTTAAGTGGAATCAACCATTGGGATTAGTCACTATCAAATTGTAAGACTGTGTCTGACATCATTTAATTTTGTTGATTTATGGGAACAGGTACATTAAATATGGTTTTGAAAATTGGGATTTTACTCTTACTTTACATCCTTCAGTTTTTAGAATGCTATTTTTGAAACATTACAAATGGTCATAAAAGATCAGGTTGTAAGGTATGAACTTTTTGTCTTACCTATCAGGACTCTATAAAAAAAATAATTGAGCTGAATGAAAACTGCATTAAAGTATGATTTAATTTTTACAATCTACCAGAACTGGTTTATTAAACCTGGGCTATGATATCATCCTTACTCTACATTACTTCCACTACTTTAAAAGCTTCTATTACTCCTTAAGATACTACAGGTTTGTTGAATAGCATAACAAAACACGTTAACGCTTTACAATTACCATTAACTTCACCAATAAAGATGTCATTAATTAGCTCCAAAAGATCCTAAAAAAGGAAAAGTTCCCGTGCTTTAAAGTGAGTTGTTCATTATTAAATAATTTTATTCCTCATCTTATATTGTGGAACAAATATATTGTAAGGAGATGCACTTTCCTGTCTTTCTCAGAACCTCAAGGTCAATTAATATAGTCTTAAACATAGGTAGGTAAGAATTTAAACATAACAAATAATAAAGGGTGTAGAAAATTTGAGGAAATTATGAGAAATAGTCAAATAAGGTATGGAAAAATAAATCAGAGTTAAGATATTACAAATCAATTTATTTCATAAAATTACAAAAAAAAAGGAAAAAAAACAGATAAATTCAATTACAAAGTAATTTACTATATTTATAAAATATCGATTTATAAAAGTCTAACAAAATATTACCACTATTTTAAATAATATTATTACTCCATGGTAGAATTTACTAAATGTAAGTGAATATTAAGGATAAAAACAACAGCCTGGTGGTGATCCTTTGCTGTATATTCCTGTTCAAATATATCATATAATGATTCCTACAAAATTAATGTGTTCTAATGAATTTCCATAAATTAAATGTATATACATTTAATCACTATATTTTTGTAATATATATAGAAATCTACTATAATTACGGTTAGAGTATGTACAAATTAATTTTATATAAACAAATTATAAGTTCATCAGTATAGCAAATGGTGGTTAGTCCTTATGACCAACCATCATAAGCTATCAGCCGAACAAGTCATTTCTTTATTTTATACATATGGTTTCCACAATGTTGGGCAAGATAAAAAATCTTTTCCTTAAATAAAAATACTAAAAACTGTGTGGATTTCAGTTTTATTATTTTTTACCCTTATTTTAAGCATCCACACAGTAAGAAAATTACTAAATTAGATGAAATTTTAAGATGTATAGGAAGTCTGGTTCTAAATAATTAACAAAACCTGTTAGTTTGATTTTTGTGCAATCCTCAGTTAAGAAACAAGGTCCTTGCAAGGCTCCACAGGAACAGGTAGTTACTACAAGAAAAAAGAGAAGTTGCCCTGGTGGCTAGTGGAAGAAACAAGATAGATAATTGTTTTGAGATAACAGACAGGATGGATGGAAGACAGATCTGTATCGATGCATAACATGAAGTAAACACCTGTAAAAGCAGATCTAATTTCGCAGTTATGAACTGACTTTAAACAATGACTGAACAGTCTTGTAAAGCGGGTTTGTTTAGTATCTTCTTCCCATAAAGAATAAACCAAAGACTACTAAAAAATCACAGCACATAACTTTCCATGGTGTTCATATAAGACACTTATTTACAGTAACTATATTATCAAGATAACCGACTGATTTATTACAAAATTTAAAAAAATAAAATATCACAACTTTATGCTGTTGAGTATAAATTAAATCTTAAGATTACTGTAATATTAAATTCATTCATCATCAAAATCTTACAAATAATAATAATTCTAGTTATAAATTATTGTGTAGTAAATAATATGACAATGATTTGCCATAAAAAAAATTTGTAACTGAATAAAGATAATAAGAAATAAAATTAACAAGTTTTTGCTTTTATGTCAAAACTATATTCTTACTAATAAAAATACCAATATTTACTAAAAATTAAAATTGGCTTAGGTATAAATTTACATTAAAAATAAAATAAAACAATCTTACTAATGAATACAACAATTTTATAAGTAATGTGTAGAACCAATAATGTATGTAAATGGCAGGCATGTAGTAATTAATTTAATAATTAGAATTTTATAAGTAATCATATTATTACAATAATAATGTTTAATCCATATTTTAATAATGTCAGGGACCAAAGGGAACAACAATGGCCTATATCGTTTTAACCTAGTGGTTCCACATACATCTGAAAAGTAAGATGATTACTGCTATACCCAATATGTTAATACTACAACAGTAATAAATACAATACAATGCAATTTTACTCACCAAAGTTAAATAATGCTGAGTAGTTCACTGCTCACTACCAACATTTTTTAGTATCTAATGAAAAGAACACTTGAAACCACTAAGTTTTATTGCTATTATAAATTAGTGGAAAAACAGGAGCTGGGAACTGCTGCTGTCTTTTCCACAGACATATAGCAGTAGGTGCCCTCCTCAGCAACTATGATGGCGAAGTTGGAGCAGTGTACGCTGCTGTGGTCAAATTGGAAAAGCTAGTTTCTCCTTTTAAAGCAGTGTCTTTGATCGACTCCTAAGCCAGTATACATAATCTATTGCGCAACAACCAAACGGACTGCTGGAGGACGGTTGAGTATAGAAAAACACTGGAAAGCCTGGGAAATCGCAGGTGGATACTGATGTTTCAGTCATATCTACATATGTGGAAATGAGGAGGCTGATAAACTGGCCAAGTTAGGAAAGACTACTCAACCTAGTTGCCCACATCCTAGCATTCATCCAGGGCACTGGTCGATGCAGCAGTCAACAGATGGGACAAACAGTGCCTCTTCTAGACGGCTGCTGGTAGGAGGTGGGAGCTTTGGTTACTGACAGTCCTATCAACCCCTGGCCTAGCTGCCTTCTGACTAAAATCTGGCCACAAATATCTTGTTTGTCACCTTCACCGCACCCACGTGCTGCCATCTCCTGAGTGTCTGCTGTGTGGTTGCAGGACAATGGATGGTGGTCACCTGAGAGAACTTCCAGCCCTGGACCACACCCAGCTGGATGAGAGCCTGTAGTTCACAGAAGCCCTTCTTTATTGGTCAGTGCGGTGCCAAATGGCTCAACAGCCAAGGGCGGCCATTGGCTAGTAACTAAGTATAAATTATGTTATAGGCAGCTAATATAAAAAAATACAAGTATAGACAGCTCATAGTCTTTTTAAACTCTTTTTCTATAATTACACATCTCACGATCCTACAGATCTACTCTCTTCCTGTAGTTTGTTATCTGAAACCACTATTTCAAACCATCATGTATTTTACTTTGCCATTTCAAAAATTTAGTATACCTGTAACACCATATTTACTTTAAACTTAAAGTTCATTATTTTTTTAACATTTGTGTTTAAATTCTAGATTATAAACATGAGTATATCAGAAGTCATTATTCACTTTATAATATTGTTTTTTTGAAGCTGATTACAAATTCATTTGGTATCCCGACATTATTAATGTTTATATGCCTACAAGTGCCCATGATGATGATGAGGTAGAATGTGTATATGAATAAATTCATGAAACAATTAACACATAAAAGGGGATAAAAATTTAATAATAGTTGGAGATTGGAATGGAAGCATCGGAAATGGCAAGGAAGGAAATATTGTGGGGGAACATGGGCTGGGCAAAGAAATGAAAGAAGGAACTGACTTATTTTTGCACAAAGTATAATTTATTAATTGCTAATACCCAGTTTAGAAATCATAATAGAAGAATATACACATGGTTATATTCTTGGTTGAGTACACATACTCATGGTTAAGCAAAGATTTTTTTATTAATTGTCGACTGCAAAGCATATCCAGAAGTAGACATTGATAGTGACCATAATTTAGTAGTAATGAAATTTAGATTGGGGTTTAAAAACCTGAAGAAAAGGTGTCAGATGAATCTGTGGAATTTATAGAAGCTTGAGGAAGAGGTGGTAAAGAAGATTATTGAGGAGATCATCGTAAGAGGTCTGAATACAAAGATAAGATAGAAAATATAAAAGAAGAATGGGAGAATGTTAAAAAGGAAATTCTTAAATCAGTACAAGCAAACTTAGGCGGAACAAAGAGAACTGGTAGAAAGACTTGGATATCGGAGGATGTATTGCAGCTGTTGGATGAACGTAGAAAGTATAAGAATGCTAGTGATAAAGAAGGTAAAAGGAACTATTGACAATTAAGAACTATTATAAACAGGAAGTGCAAATTAGCAAAAGAAGAGTGGATTAAAGAAAAGTATTCAGAAGGAAAAAGAAATGATCATTGGTAAAATAGACAGAGCATAAAGGAAAGTTAGGAGAATTTTGTGGTACATAAGTTAAACTCTAATAATGTATTTAATAAAAATGGTTCAGTTATTTATAATAGGAAAGAAAAGGTTGATAGGTGGGTGGAATATATTGAAGAGTTATATGGAGTTATAATTACAAACTGATGTTATAGGGAAAGTGGAAGAGGATGAGAAGGGAGATACAATATGAGATCTGAATTTAAAAGAGCATTAAAAGATTTGAATGGGAGAAAGGCTCCTGGGATAGATGGCATACCTGCAGAATTATTGTGCAGTGCTGGTGAGAAAGCAATAGATAGGTAACACAGACTGGTGAGCAATAATTATGAAAAAAAAGTTTCAAGAAAAATATAGGGACCAGGGAAGTAATTTTAGCGCTCAGATTAATGGTAGAAGGAAGATTAAAGAAAAACAAACTGACATATATGGCATTTATATATTTAGAAAAAGCATTTGATAACGTAGACTAGAATAAAATGTTCAGCATTTTAAAATTTGGGGCTCAAGTGTAAAGATAGAACAATTGCTAACATTTACAGCAACCAAACTCCAACATAAATAATTGAAGAGCCTAAGAAAGAAGCAATAATAATAAAAAGGGAAATGTTCCTGATCCCTGTTACTTTTTAATCTTTACATAGAATTAGCAGTTAGTTATGTTAAAAAACAACTTAGATCCGGATTAACAGTGCAAGGTGAAAAGATAAAGATGCTACAATTTGCTGATGTTATAGTAATTCTAACCGAGTCTAAGAAAGATTTAGAATAAATAACGAATGGTATGGCATGGGTGAGTCCTATGCAAGAACTACCACATGAAAATAAACAAGAACAAAATGAAAGTAATGAAATGTAGTGGATAGACCACTGAATATAAAAATAGGATGGGAAAAGACTATGGAAGTAGAAGAATTTTGTTATTTGAGAAGTAGAATTTCTAAAGATGGACGAAGCAGGAATGATATAAATGCCAAATAGCACAAGTGAAATGAGCTTTCAGTCAGAAACATAATTTGTTTACATCAAAAATTAATTTAAACATCAGGAAAACATTTTTGAAAGTACATGTTTGAAGCATAGCTTTATATCGAAGTGAAACTTGGACGATTGGAGTACCCAAGAAGAAAATTTTTAGAAGCTTTTGAAAAGTGGTGCTATGAGAATTTTAAAAATCAGATGAATGGATAAAGTGACAAATGTGGTGTTGCGGCAAACTGATGAAGAAAGAAGATTTTGAAAAAAAATATAGTTAAAAGAAGAGACAAGACTTATAGGCCACATCTTAAGGCATCCTAGAATAGTTGCTTTGATATCGGAGGGATAGGTAGTTGGGAAAAAATGTGCAGGCATGCAATGTTTGGAATATATAAAACAAATTGTTAGGGATGTAGGATATAGGGGTACACTGAAATGAAATGACTGGCACTAGATGGGGAATCTTGGAGAAATGCATCAATGACTGAAGACAAAAAAAATGATAAAGTTTACATTTTAAAAACCAATTTAGCTGTTATTTTATTGTTTTTTTAGTTGCTATTACTTAATAACTACTTTAGATACTACCAGAAACATAACCATGTCATACACTGGAGAAGACTTCCTAACCTATTAGAAGGTACATGTAGACTGTTTTTGACATTGTACAGATTACCTTCTTATTTTTTCATTGTCTGCAAGCTGAGCCTAACAGTGCTTTATGATTTTTACAGATAATACTGCTGAAGATGTAATCTACAGTCCTAGCACACATGACATTTAGAGTGAACCTTCCTCTCACAAAGGTAAGCCTAAATACATTATTTACTAAAAATATTGTTAAAAAACATATTTTATTACTATACTGTGTGCTTTCTTTTAAATCCCTGATAATTTTATCAAAATTGTGTTCAGGTTGTTTTATTTAGCAATAGCATCCTCCTCTCATTTAATAAAAATGTTATTTGCAAAAATGTTCTGTTATTTTTTCGATGGAATGAAGTAACAAAATGTTGCAGATGGACCATCTTCAAAGAAAACTAAACATCCAGGGAGAAAAAACAATAAGAATGCATCTCTGGAAAAAAAGGCATCAAATGCATGAAATGCTGGTAAAGCATACACAAATTGAAAAGGTGAATTTTTAAAAGGCATGAGGGTAGAAAATTAAAATTTTTTAATCACAACAGGTGCTTCCAGTGCAGTAAGCAGATGAGTGAGAAAGAATGTAAAAAATAATTTTTGATGAATATTGTGGTCTCAGTGACTAGGAATTACAATTGCCATATTTAAAAGACAAGAAAAAATCAAAGGTGTGAAGTACAAGGATCTCAAACACTGCCGTTTATACTTCCTACATCACAACTTTTACAAGTTGCTTCCTGCAGATAATGTACAAACTAGACTGCAAACCTCACAAAGAAGAGCTGAACAACAGAAGAATGCTGAAACTGACATTTCAACAGAAATGGAGAAAGAACCAGAAGTGAACAATATATGACATTGACTTGAGACTAAATTGCAGTTATGCAAGAGACCAGTGATGTTTGAATTTTGATTTAATTTACTTGTTTATAGTAAAAATACAATACTTTATTTTACCTATACCCTATTAGCTTTACTACAGTTTTTTTTTTCATTTGCAGCACACGGGTGCAAACATGACTTATTACAGAATGACTAATATAAGACATAATGAGTTATCCAAACACAGACTTATACCCTAATTTTAAAAACTATTTTGTGTAAACATTAAATGATTTTCACTCTTCCTGTTTTTGCTCAGAATAAAATTTTACATTAAACTTTCTGTTGAAAAGTGGGTTTTCGGCACTTCTAATTTTTGCCCTCTAGACCCTTCATATAGAGCATTAACAACTTGGTTAAGTGAAATTTTAAACTATTTTGAACAGTATGTAATTTTTCTTGTAACTGTATTACATTTTTATTATGAAATCATGTCATTCTTTTTGATAAATTCTGTACAACCCTCGCTTTTTAATTATGAATAACCTACATTTTGTAATCTAAAAATCTGAATGTGAACATTTTATATATTTGGATTATCAAGACCTTATTACCATCCTTTATGACATCTCTCTTTAATTCTTTGAAATTCTTTCAATATGAAATTTAACTAATATGCCCTTTTTATGGCCGACAATCATAGTATATAAAAAGTGGATAAAATTACAATTTTTTTTACACATATGCAAAAAAAGATAAACAATAAATAAATCACATACTACATGATAACATTTTATATGATTACATATAAAATTTTCCAACTATTTTTTAAATGTAAAAAAGTCTTTACTACTATATACAACACACAACATATTGTGTATGTAGGACTGTTAAATAGAGCAAATGACATCATGAGTCAGTACGGCACCACCTAGAGTTATAACTTGCAGAATTCACATTTTACACAAAACACTTGCATATTTGATTGATGTGTTTTGTTACACATCTCACTTCTTGCTTCCTTGCACCCAGTAGCTTAGAAAGCATGAGAAATTCTCTAACACTAGTACATCATTCAATAAAATGCAAATCAGCCAATTTACTGATGAAAAGTTATTATATTCCACTTAAAAAGTGTGAATTTATGATTACAAACAGAAAGGAAAGATAATCCTTTTAATTTACAAAAGTTAGGTGGTAAGTTAACAGACTTAAGGCCGACCACAGGTTTACTTTGTTTTTTATCCTGACCTCCTACAAAGCACACCATTAAAAAAAAAGATGTAATCTCTTTTATTAATGAACAATTTAATAAACAATTGGTGTATTCCACACAAAAAAATTCAATCTTTCAGTAGTTTCTGAATAAAACATAATAAATAAATAAAACTGCTACCTACAAAATCATTAGTGATGATTTAAAAAGAATATACCAATAGTGAGATTTAAGTTTAGATACAGACTAAAATCAAAGTGGTCTGAATGGGAAGGAGTTTATAAATAGAAAAAAGTAGTTTTTTCTATAAAAATCAAAATCTGATGTGGACACCACATAACTTCCTTGTACACCTATTAAATTACATACATTTACACATTTTTTTATTAAAATGGAAAGTATATAAAATTTTATTTAATTAATAACTTCTGTTATTTTTCATATATTTTTTTTATTGTTATTATTGAATTATTATTTATTGTAAAATTTTTTTACAATCACAGGTTAATAATTATTAATAAATCAATATATTTAAATTAAAGAAATAAAGAAGATGAAGTAGCATTTGAACCGATGTGCCTGCCCTTTGTAAGATTAAAATATTTCATTAATTAAAATTTTATTTGGCTATAACTCTGGAACCAGTTAAAATAATTACCACTTATGATATATCGTTGAAAATCTCTCAATGAGAGCTTATTACTGCAGCTAAGAAAAGTCCAAAATCCAAATGTTTTTTATTTTCAGCTTTTTTGGTCCAGTCGATTGCAATCAAAAGGGGAGGGCACAGCTAGATGTTACAACAGTTTAAATCCAAAATTTCAACATCCTACGGCTGCTAATCACTTTTGAGTACATATTCAGATACATACGTACATATGTAAATACAGACGTCATGACAAAACTAGTCAAAATGGATTCAGGGATAGTCAAAATGGATATTTCCGTTGAAATCTGAAAACTGAAATGTTTTGCGATCACAATACTTCTTTTACTTCGTACAAGAAAGTAAAAAAGCAAACATTAATTACTATTTCAAAAAATCCTACAACTTAAATGATTTATTAATTTTGAATGTCTAATCGAGGGCTAATCTCAGTCTGTATACCATAGTTTGAATGTCCTGATGCAAGAAGAGATTATACTTGTGTGGTAATCACGGTTTTTTGTCATTAATAAAATAAAAAAGAGTAATTTAAAAGTATTGGGGTTTTTGTTTGAAATAGATAATGTTACATACTAAAATACCATAATTCACCACTGCTCTCAATATCAACATAAAAAAAATAAATGTAAACTTGTAATTTTATAATGGCCATATTGCCAAAATAAACATCACATGTTGAGTTTGTTGAATTTATGATAAGCTTGGTATTAAATTTATTTGTATGAATTGTTTATAAATTTTATTCCTAGTCAATTTCTTCTTTTCACTTAGTTCTGACTGCCTTTTCATAACAAGCTGGTAAGTTTCACATTTAAAATTTTAAATGAACGTATTTAGCTTTAAATTCTTTTTTTTTAATCAAGCTATCAAAACAATTTATAAAAATGAAATCACTTACAGATCCTTTTATCTTCAGTATTTCTTTAAAGTATACATCAACAGGTTTTTTAACACAGCTAGAGTACTTAAAAGCTTCAAAGTACAATTCATTTTTCTTTTTTTCCTAAATCCAAATCAAAAATGAACAAACTTATGAACAGCATAATGAAAATCTGATATACTGTGATTTCCAACCTGTAAAAAAACACTGTGAAACAATAAAAATTTTCTACAATCTATCTCAACTTTACTGCACGCATTGCTAAACCACATGATGGAATTTTGAATTAATCTGTCTAATAATTTAATCTTTCAACTGTGAATTTAACAAGAAGTTTATTGACATTAATCATGAACTTGGACTTTTTGAACTTCATTCATACTTTTACTTATTGAACTTTAAATACATTCTGGTGTGTTACTAATCAAAGAGTCTAGCTGTTCATGCTGTCTATAAATAATAAAATCTAGTTTATTTATTTCTTTTTTCCGTTTTTTTTTTTAGTTAAATCAATAATGGAATGAACATCTTGTTTAGGTTTATCTAAGAATTTGATTGCATGAAATTCTGGAGATAAATTTTTTGCTAAACTACACTGATCGGCAGAAATAGGGTTGACACATTTCATAAAGAGAACTCTCTTAATTCATGTGATATGATTTTATCTATTACATGTTCCAGACTGGATTTCCTGATGGTTCCAATAATTTATTTTAAAGCCAATTCAGAAAAAACACTGAAAATGAAACACATGACACATATAATTATCAATATTTCCATTTTCAGAATATTCACACATGGGTTCGCCAATAGATAGGACCAGAATAGATTTTTGATATTCTTGAAACATTTTTTGCCATTTATAATAAGCTGCCAATCCCTTAGTAAGAACTGGCCCTGTTTTAGTTTTATCTTTACTATCAGCTACAGCTACAACAGTATAAAATTTAAGCATATTAATTAACATTTCAGCTTCAACTAAATCTGTTTATGAATCCTTAAAATCAATACTACCTTCATGTTCACAAATATAATGAAATTTGCACAAACTTATTGTTGAATCCGGAGATATAAGACCAGATTCAATGCCTAGTGTTATACCAGCTCCAAAGACTAGATTAGAAATTAGAGCATCAGCAGCAGCATTAATTACAAAATCTGTAAACCATTTTTAGGCAAACAAGCCACAGACATTTCACAAATTACTTCAAGAGAATTTAACCCTATATAAAGACCATCTTTAGGATACATCATACAGCATTTAGGCAGTTTGTTATCAGACAAGAATTCAGACCATGATTTATACTTTCTACAGTTCATATCAATAAAAATGGAAGAATCAGATAACCCATTATTATTATCTAAATCATAATTAACATCTGATGTTCTAAAGACAACAACAAATGTAAATTTTCTGTTATTTATTTTTTCTAAACATGAAATAACGTACAAAATTATATAAACGATCACTTTTGTGATCCTTATTTAACATTTATCTATAATATCAAATATACCACTACTGTGATCCTTTATATTTTCTATTTTCTCCTTTAATTTGAACAGTGTTGTTTGTTTATCTATAACTGTTACAAGAACAAATTCGACCTTTTCAGATAATTTATCTTATCTGACTGCATCCCACAATCAATCTACAACATAAATGAACACTTTCTGTTGGAAAAACCATTCAGATTGAAGCCATTCTAAAAATGCCTGCACATAAGATAACATATGCATGTATCTATAAATCCTTACTGATTTTTTAGTCGATGATTAAAAAAAATGTATTTTACATGTTTAACACATTGAATGATGAATAAACATACCTAACCATTAGTTATTCCTTTCACAGGATTTAATATAAAGTCAGACTTTTTGTTAAAAGATGCTGTCTGGTCAAGTCTATTGATGATTATTTTCGTGCTTTACATTCTGAAATAACACATTCTACTTTTTTAGAGGGCAGTTTGATTCATTTTTGGACAGTACAAATTATGATATTCTAAATAATCATTTTCATTATTATTATTTACATTTTATACAATTTTAGCTGTTTGTGTTTTTATTTTCTGTTCAATCTGTACAGCATTTTATCTTTTTGGAAATGCAAATAACTATGCTCTAAATAACAATATGAATGAAGCTGTGGTAAGTTAAAAAAAATAAACAAGAAAAAACAAAACTTGATACAGAACAAAATAAACATGAATAAAAGAATGAAAAGAAGTTCATGTATAATGTAAAAAGAGACACTACCAGTGGTTGTTAAAGGGACCCAAAAAATGCATAAAAAATCATTCGTAACCAGGCTGGGAACAAAATACTATTTATTAACAACGATTAAAAGATAACAATAAACAGGTTTAAAAATGTTATTTTTAAAATTAGTTAATAGCTCCATATTAGTGTCATTAAAGTATGTTTATTATGTAAAATGTTAAGCATTTCATTATGAACAAAATGATACATTATTTTTGTTTAGGCACAGATATGCATCCGAGGGCGTAGTTTTGAGTGTGCATGACAGGTATGTCACAAAAAACTGTGTTACTTCTAGAACTAAGCAGTACGTGTTGTGCTATTCAGTTCATCATTCCTGTCGAATTTTCTTTGTATATGCGTTTTTATTATTAGTATAATAATATTATACTAATAGAGAAGTATATACGTATATGCGTTTATACAAAACGCATAGCGATAGAATCATTGTAATAAGGATAAAATCAAAACCTAAACCGACAACGATTGTTAACGTCTATATGCCTACAAGCGCCCATGATGATGATGAGGTAGAGTGTGTATACGAAGAGATTGATGAAGCAATTAAACACGTAAAAGGAGATGAAAATTTAATAATAGTTGGAGATTGGCATGCAAGCATTGGAAAAGGCAAGGAAGGAAATATAGTGGGTGAATACGGGCTGGGCAAAAGAAATGAAAGAGGGACTTATTACTTTTGCACGAAGTATAATTTAGTAATTGCCAACACCCAATTTAAAAATCATAATAGAAGAATATACACTTGGAAAAAGCCAGGTGATACTGCAAGGTATCAGATAGATTATATCATGGTTAAGCAAAGATTTAGAAATGAACTCGTTGACTGCGAAACTTACCCTGGAGCAGACATTGATAGCGACCATAATTTGGTGATAATGAAATGTGGATTGGGGTTTAAGAACCTGAAGAAAAGGTGTCAGATGAATCGGTGGAATTTAGAGAAGCTTGAGGAAGAGGAGGTAAAGAAGATTTTTGAGGAGGACATCACAAGAGGTCTGAGTAAAAAAGATAAGGTAGAAAATGTAGAAGAAGAATGGGAGAATGTTAAAAAGGAAATTCTTAAATCAGCAGAAGCAAACTTAGGCGGAATAAAGAGAACTGGTAGAAAACCTTGGGTTTCAGACGATATATTGCAGCTGATGGATGAACGTAGAAAATATAAGAATGCTAGTGATGAAGAAAGTAAAGGGAACTATCGGCAATTAAGAAATGCTATAAACAGGAAGTGCAAACTGGCAAAAGAAGAGTGGATTAAAGAAAAGTGTTCAGAAGTGGAAAGAGAAATGAACATTGGTAAAATAGACGGAGCATACAGGAAAGTTAAGGAAAATTTTGGGGTACATAAATTAAAATCTAATAATGTGTTAAACAAAGATGGTACACCAATATATAATACGAAAGGTAAAGTCGATGGATGGGTGGAATATATTGAAGAGTTATACGGAGGAAATGAATTAGAAAATGGTGTTATAGAGGAAGAAGAGGAAGTTGAGGAGGATGAAATGGGAGAAACAATACTGAGATCTGAATTTAAGAGAGCATTAAAAGATTTAAATGGCAGAAAGGCTCCTGGAATAGAATTACTGTAGAATTACTGCGCAGTGCAGGTGAGGAAGCGATTGATAGATTATACAAACTGGTGTGTAATATTTATGAAAAAGGGTAATTTCCGTCAGACTTAAAAAAAAGTGTTATAATCATGATACCAAAAAAAGCAGGGGCAGATAAATGTGAAGAATGCAGAACAATTAGTTTAACTAGTCATGCATCAAAAATCTTAACTAGAATTCTATACAGAAGAATTGAGAGGAGAGTGGTAGAAGTGTTAGGAGAAGACCAATTTGGTTTCAGGAAAAGTATAGGGACAAGGGAAGCAATTTTAGGCCGCAGATTAATAGTAGAAGGAAGATTAAAGAAAAACAAACCAACATACTTGGCATTTATAGACCTAGAAAAGGCATTCGATAACGTAGACTGGAATAAAATGTTCAGCATTTAAAAAAAATTAGGGTTCAAATACAGAGATAGAAGAACAACTGCTAACATGTACAGGAACCAAACAGCAACAATAAAAATTGAAGAACATAAGAAAGAAGCCGTAATAAGAAAGGGAGTCCGACAAGGATGTTCCCTATCTCCGTTGCTTTTTAATCTTTACATGGAACTAGCAGTTAATGATGTTAAAGAACAATTTAGATTCGGAGTAACAGTACAAGGTGAAAAGATAAAGATGCTACGAACAAAAGTAATGAAATGTAGTAGAAATAAAAAAGATGGACCACTGAATGTGAAAATAGGAGGAGAAAAGATTATGGAGGTACAAGAATTTTGTTATTTGGGAAGTAGAATTACTAAAGATGGACGAAGCAGGAACGATATAAAATGCTGAATAGCACAAGCTAAACGAGCCTTCAGTAAGAAATATAATTTGTTTACATCAAAAATTAATTTAAATGTCAGGAAAAGATTTTTGAAAGTGTATGTTTGGAGTGTCGCTTTATATGGAAGTGAAACTTGGTCAATCAGAGTATCTGAGAAGAAAAGATTAGAAGCTTTTGAAATGTGGTGCTATAGAAGAATGTTAAAAATCAGATGGGTGGATAAAGTGACAAATGAAGAGGTATTGCGGCAAATAGATGAAGAAAGAAGCATTTGGAAAAATATAGTTAAAAGAAGAGACAGACTTATAGGCCACATACTAAGGCATCCTGGAATAGTCGCTTTAATATTGGAAGGACAGGTAGAAGGAAAAAATTGTGTAGGCAGGCCACGTTTGGAATATGTAAAACAAATTGTTAGGGATGTAGGATGTAGAGGGTATACTGAAATAAAACAACTAGCACTAGATAGGGAATCTTGGAGAGCTGCATCAAACCAGTCAAATGACTGAAGACAAAAAAAAGAAGAGAAGTCAGATGCATTCTACCCTTTTCCCTCTTGATGGGAAGATGGTAGAAAGCATCAGCTTTTCTGATGACGTGGTATTGCTAGCATAAAATATAATTTAGTCAGTGTGTGCAAGGACTTTGGTATGAAACTCAATAGTAAGAAAACGAACTGTATCATGATTGGCAAGAATAAGAAAAGAATGTCAGGTAACCTAGAAGCAGAAGAAGTCAAATAGGTGAAGAAAAACTTGTATAGTGGAACCTTGATAAACATCTGAAGAAAAAACTTTCCAAATGTTTTGTATGAATGTAACATTATACGGGATGGAGATGAGGACTTATTTAAGGAAGGTGAGAAAAACATTAGAAGATTTCAAAATGAGGATCTGAAGAAGGATGGAAAAGATAAAGTGGGCAGACAAAATTAGTAATGATGGGGTGTTAGGGAGAGAGGGAGAAGGTAGACCACTACTGCAGACTTTGAGAAATAGAAAAAAAATAGGATAGGATATATATTACGGAAGGATGGTTTGTTAAAGATTGTCTTAGAGGGTACAGTAAATGGTAAGAGAGGGAGAGGGAGAGGAAGATGAAGACCTATGATATTAAGGTAGAAAGAAGTTATGGTCATACAAAAAGGTTAGCTGAAAATAGAAAAGAATGGAGAGCTAATGCTTTGTAAGGACCTGCTAAATAGCAGAACACTGATAATGATTATTATTCATATAGTATGTTTTGTTTACTTGTTTGTGTAGTAATTTTAAAATAATTTCACAACGTAAATTCGTCAAATGTTACGGAATTAATGAAAGAATTTATAGAGTTGTACTAGAATACATGCATCTTTAAGTTAAAAGCAGCAAAATATAGTAATAAAATGTTAAGTAATGCAACATACAAAGAACTGGTTGATCTGATAGTCAATTTTTACAATACTGAAGAAAAATCTGTATTAAAAAACATTACTACCATGAGAGAATGCTTCTGGAAAAAATTTTCAGTTCACTAATTAAATTCATACAGTCAAATTATTTCTCTGCATATTTCAATTTTTTCCCAGATTTTCCTATTTTTTACTCATTTTTTTCTTTCAATTTCAGTAATTATAATTATATCTACTACTTTTTGACAATACTATTCATACAATTTAACTGCACTTTGTGAATCAGCCTGAAGAATTAACTATTCAGTGATGAAATAAAAATAAAACTGGAAGTATACAAATCCTGACATTCAAGATTCTTTGATTTCACTGAAAAGTGGATATGTGTGGCTTTCTTTACATAAAACTATTGAAGTATTTCTTATTCATATTTCATACAAAATTATCAATATCTTTATGTTTAATTAAAGAAAGAATTAACAACTTCTATTCCTTCTGCACTGAAAATGTTATTAATTCTAACATATTTCACTTGCATGTTTACATGGTGCAAAGTTGGTAACAGTAATTAAACAACTTTTGAATATCTGTTTTCCTAAATGTTGAAAATACATGTTATTTCTTTGTTTAAAAGCACACGGATGATCACTAATCCAATACACATTGAATTTAATGTTAACTATTAACAAATTGATGTATTTTTATATTTCCTGATGTTCAAATCCAATTAAAACTAAACTTATCAATTAGGTTCCTAAATAATGATTAAATAAAAATTATACACTCGTATAAATAAAACGTAACAATCTATAAACATATATTTTCTTATCAGGGAGCTTCTTTGGGCACTTATTTTATTTGATAAGTCATTTTAAATTAAATTTCTATTTTAAACCTGAAAAGAAAAATATCATTTAAAATCAATCTTGGTTAGCCATTCTGTAATCAGCTCACATATCAAGAGACTTAATCCCATTATTATCACCACCATGTTTTTTGTCATAAAATCACATATAACATATTTTGAAAGCTATATAACCAATTTCTGTGGCAGAGTGGGAGTATTTCAGCCTTTCACCTAGAGGTCCCAGGTTCAAATCCTGGCAGGCATGGTATTTTTCATATGCTACAAAATTTCATTTCCATTTTCCATGTACAAATTTCAAAGCCTGTGTAATTTCATCAACCAAAAAAAAAAAAATAATAAAAAAAATTTTCTTTTCAAATATAGACTTAAAAAATTTAGTCTGCTTGTAAAGCAATGAATTCATAGAATAAACGATCTTTAAACACAACCCTTACATAAATTTGCATCAAAACATAACTATGTCTCATGCAAATTTTTAATTTTTTAGCATTTGAATTTTTTTCTGGTAAAGAATGGCTTAAATAGAACACTATTTTAAATTCTACAAAAAACTAACAATAATTAGGAAAAACAGAAAACCAAGGTACTAAATACAACATTTTAAATACTATACTTTAACTATCTATATATTAATGATACATTAGTTATGACAGGAGATTTACTAACAGCTACTGTAAGATTTAGCATAATTTGGGGTTTTATTTAACTAATCCTGGAATAACTATTACTGAAAAATATCACTATTACAGTAGCTTTTTCTAAGTTCTTCAGTTTCATTACCTCTTTTTTTGTAGAATTTAATACATCTTTTATTTTTTTAAATATCAATCTAAACTGATATAAAAAAAAAATTATTCACATCTTCCATGCTTACTCCTAATAAATAAATTAACACTTTAACTAATATTAAGATAAATGAAATTCATTAAAAAAAAAAAAACATTAAATATTGTAAACTATTAATTTTTTACAGGGGTAGTCAACCCAAAAACCTTTTTTATTTTGCAGATATTCTGCTGTTTTACATACAACAATAATTAATACACAAATTTAGATTATCGTACAAAAACTCATGGATATACATTCATTACAACCCCTAAAAATAGGGTGGGGTTAAAAAATAGCGATTCATGGGGACGGATATTTCTCAAAAACTATTTATCCCAGAACCATCATTTTTGTGACATATGAAATCGAAAATTTTGCACTACAATTTGTAGAGAGAGTTATTATTCACTTGTTTTCAGTCTCATAATAAAATTACACCTAAAAATTGTTCAAAATTTTCTTATTTACTTGATATTTTACTCCTCAATTTTTTCATAAGTATTTTAAAATACCCTCTTTACAAATCACAGATCCACAAATTCTTATTTAGAAGTTGAGTTACAGCTGTTCTAGTGTTTCAATAACCTAATAATCAATTTTTTGAGAAAACATACATATATTCTGATATATTTTTACTTAGCCAAAAATGTTATCTTAAAATAATCCAGCTCCACATGTTTCTCCTTCTTCTTTCTCTTTTCTTAAATCTTCTGGTCTTAGATTTTTCTTCTTTATTGAAATGCTGCACTCTTGGAAGTTGTTTGACACTTTCTTCTTTCATTTCATTGCTTTCCTATTTGGAAACTGTTGTGATCAGGTGACATATCCTCTTGTGGGGTATGTTACCGAAATTAAACTACCAACACTTTCCTGAGAAGCACCAGCTAATTGTTCACATTATGAAATTTTTGTTTGACATTAACTTTTTTCGTCGATTTTTTTTAGTTCAATTTTTAATTTAATTGCCTTTTATATCTGCTTTCGTTTAGTTCTCTGTTTAGTAGGGGGCATTTCTAACCGCTATTTATTAATAATAAAGTTTTTATACAGAAAATAGAATGATAATAAAGAAATGAACTTGAACTGAATATGATGAAAACAAAACTAAATTTTTAGGTTATGAATGAGGCCATGACAACGATAATAAATATTCGTTTAAACTATTTACTAATTAATATTCTCAAATATGAGATACTGATTAAAGTTCAGCACACTAATATACAAAAAAACTGCATGAAAAATTTTCCATAAAAATACTTTTTTTGGGGGGTTTCTTTGGATCGACTACCCCTTTAACATAAATAACCGTTCCCGATAAATAATAAACACCAGCACTGATAAAATGGTACACGGACTTTCAATATCATTATAAAAACAATTAAGTAAATACAATAAATATAAAGGCTCATTTAATATTTATATTTAATTTCTCATTTATTCCACAATGTCATACCACAGAAACGAATACATTTGTAATAAAGGAGTCATTTAGGATAAAATACTTCGCATAGAGGTATGTGTTGTGTGCATCTGCAGAAATAAAAAGTTTTTAATACGCCTATATTGATACATGCATCACCTAATTCATTAAGAAATTGAAGCCTCAAATTTTTAATTAAACTTTCCTTAATCTAAAATGGCCGAATACTTTAAAATAATGGATACCACAAATTAAAAGATTTATAAAAAGGTTCATATCCAAAGGCAAAATAAATGGACAACCCGTATAACCCACAGGAAGAAAAAAGATGAAGAGTAATGGCCGCAGCATTTAAAATTATTATAATTCATTTAACAAAAAAATGTATTTACAATCTTTTCATTATTGTTTATTCACCTTTTAATTCTGTGATTCAACAATGGCAATTTAAGGCTTTATAACTTGTTTCCGTTATTAATTAATTAAGCATGGTTGTTTAATAATTTGTGATCTCTCTTTTTCTGTTTAGCCTCCAATACCACTGTAAGATATTAGCTCAGAGTATGATATGTATGAATATACAAATGAAGTGTAGTCCTGTAGAGTGCCAGGTCGACCACTCAAGATGTGTGTTTAATTCAAACCCAACCACCAAAGAACCCTGGTATCCACGATCTCGGATTCAAATCTGTACAAAATTAGTTGCCTGTAATAATGGGAAGAATCGTAAATGAGTCGTTCCTTCGATTCGACTCTTTATACTAAACCCACTGATATTTCAGTGACTAAACCAAAAAAACCGAGAATAGGTTTGGGAGAAACCGATTCTGTTGATGATTTGAATTATGAATTGGATAGGCGAAAGGGAACTAAATCTTCTCAATTACGATTCGAAGCAATCTTTCTTGAGGAGTCGAATAAGAATTGAAAATTGAAGACATTTAGTACGTATTCTTTAATTTAGTCGAACAGCAGTATGAAGAGAGATCAATGATCTATATATAATTGGGTAGGGGATCGTATGGTGTAAAATACAATTAAGGGTTCAATATTGAAGCTACTTCAGCGCCGCAGAATGAGCGGCTGGGAACTAAATAAAACCATTGTACGCTTGCGCGACTATATCGTGATTGTAAGGATGTTTATTTTACCAAGTCAACCAAAAGAACGGTCATTTTCGCAACACAAGCAAAAATTTACGCACAGTTGTAGAAAATTTATATAGAAATCAATGTTCAAAATACAAAACAGTACACTTTTACTGCATTGGTATAAAACGTGGTTTTATTCCTACTCTTACATCTGCTGCGCATGCGCCGTTTCATTTTATTTAGTTCTACCACTCAGTGGCGCTAGTTCATGCTTCAAATTTTACCAATACCAATAAATGGATTCCCTATATAGAGCTATATAGAGATCAGTGCGATAGAGTTTACAGTACAGGTAGTGGTGGGAAGGAAAAGAATCTGACGAATATTTTTTTTACGAATCCTTCTGAGAATCGATTCCTGAAAAAGGAATCGTTCATCCCATCATTAGTTGCCTTTACTAGGATTTGAATTTAAAAATCTCGACCACAAAATTAGCTGATTTGCGATGACGATTTTTTTTTCTAACCTCCCGGATCATCTTTGGGCATTACTTCAGAGAATGAGATGAATGACATTTTTCGTAGCGTGTGAAAACGCCGTCTGACCGGGTTTCGAACCCGATGACTTGTTTACCACTAGACGTTGGGTTTAATAATTGCGACACAATAATTAATTTTAGAATGAAACTGCCACAAGTTTCTTCCTTTTTTAATTTAGAACTTTTAAGCAACATAATATTAGATTTAAGTTCTATTTTACGATTCCATATTTATTTATAATAAAAACAATTAATTACCTTAGTTTTTGCACCTTCCTAAGTTATTCTACTCATTTCAAAATGATAAATTTTCCTTTTTTATAGCATTAATTTTATTTCATAGTCAAATCTTTCTTTAAAATCCTTCATTGGTTTTTTTTTTTTATTAAAAGTTTATCAAAATTAACTGGGATAGCTGAGATCCTTTTCTCACTTTTCATTCTCTATATTTTTCTTGATTAATCCTATTTTTGTTAAAATCTTATTTGACTTCATACTACTGAAACCTTTCTTAAGATCCAGAGATGACATGCAAGTAATTTTTAATTCAGCCTACTAAAGATTAATCCGAGTTAAAATTATCTCTCTTGTACTGATGTGGTTCTGACAATCAAACTAGGCTTCATCTATACAACTTCAGACCTATCCTGGTTACTGTTTAGGGTGAATAAGATATCAGAATGTTAGTGTTAGTGATTAGACTTATATTTTCCTTACATTTATTCTGACATTTTACTTACACTGAAGTGATTCTTATCAGTCAGTAAAACTACTGCTACTTTTTTGTCCTATAGTTTAAACTTAAGTTATTGCTGTGAGTTTTTTTTTGTTTATAAATACGTTAGGATAGAGATGAAAATTGTAAAAATCTGACCTGCTATGGTTTTTGTAAGTTTTCTAATAGTTTATTCTTAATGTACATATTTTTATAATGTTCTCTTTGTTTAGACAAAGAGAAATATTCATGTTAGTGAATTTATGTTTCTGAGGTGGCTCAAATCTTCTTTCTCCACAGTTGGGTGAAATATACCCGTCAATAATGACACATGTTGTCAGGTACACTTAAGTAATGCCTCTATGGGACTTGACATCTTATACTGCAAAGCGAATGGAAATGTTCTTAATAGCAGTGTCTCCAGATTCATCTATTTTATAATCGCTGGGAGCAATCAACCTAATGTTTGACTCATCCAGTACTATGAAATCACATCTCGTTCCACTGCAACTTTCCAAGTAAGGTTGTGAGCAGTCAACATTTTGTTCATGTTAATTTAAAGACACTTCATGCTCTAGATGCATTACATCCCCGGTCTCCGATTTGGTGTCCCACCTTGCCACATTCTAGGCATTTTTGAGGCTCCATGCACTCTACTGCTTCGTATCCCGCTCCCCCACAATTGAACCATAGGGCGTTGCGATTGGGCACACAGCAATTCCTCAACAGATGTCCCCAACCCCAGCATTTGTAACATTTCACTTCATCCGATCTAATCTCAATGCAGCAAGAATGCCAGCCTACCTTAATTCTGTATTTATTGACCACAAGTTTAGCAGCTGTTACCCCAGAGCAGGACTGTTACCTTTTGTGTTGTATCAAACATGGGTCTCATCAATGAGACTCGAATCGGGATATCAAATCCTACCTCTTTTTTGATCGCCGCATTGTCAATATACAAATCTTTCACATGGAAAACCATCATTGTGGTCAATCTTCTACCACAGCATCAGCGATCTTGTCACCCAGGCACCATGTTACACGAGCTTATATACGGATTTGAATACTAGACTGTGGATACCAGTGTTCTTTTGTGGTTGGTTTTCAATTAACCACACTTCACAGGAATGGATTGACCTGAGACTGTACAAGATACACTTCATTTACATTCATACATATCATCCTCTGAAGTAAAACCTCATGATGGTTCTGGAAGCTAAACAGAAAAAAAATAAAGTTGGGTATGCGGTAGCTTTATTTCTTAATAGACATTTACAATGAATGTTTCCTAACTGGTTATAAGTAGGGAGTGAAATATTCAAAGCTGATTATATTTAACTCATTAAATAGGAAAAATGTTGACATCGGAGTGAACATTATTGAAGGAATTTATGATAACCGTTTTCAGCTTTTTAATGGGCAGAAGCTAAGTGATAATTAAAATATATAAAAGATTGAGAAAGAGGAAAATCGGTTCATTAAAGAATTTTTACTTTTGTATCACAAGATATCTTTGATGACTGCATCAGCCAAGGTTAGGAATCAGAATAGAGAAGGTGTAGTTAAATCATTTAGATTTTGTTGATGTAGACCTAATTGTTAAATGCATAATAAAAGAGCTAACAGATAAGCCTCATGACTTAATTGAAGATATAAGAGATTTGCCTATTATGTGAACCTGAATAAATGCAGACTTCATCTCCATAAACTGTGAGCTAAAAAATTTGTTAATGAGCGAGTTCCAAATAAATAGTGTGAAGATAATTTACCTTCTCCACTAGAAAGGTAAAGGTGGTCAGTCTTCCGTAATTGTTTAGAGATGTGCTGTAGAGGTTGGAAGAGCATAATAAGAATTATTTAGATCAAAAGTAGACATAGAAATAAAAATAAAGTTATGAAGCAAATTTGATCCTCCTGCCTTAATATACACTACTGAAACTTGGACTTTGAATCATGACACAGAATAAGCCGAGAATGGTGGAAAGATATACTACAGGAATTACTAGAATGATTTTGAATTCTAAGGTAATATAAAATTCATTAAATATTATGTTTTGAGTTTCTTCTTTATAATCGTATGCTTCACAAAAATCAAGAGAATTCATGTCGACATATAAAATTCACGATTACAATTCTTCGTAAGTTAACATTAAGCTATTAATGGTTTTCAATGAACAATAATAATAATAAGATTTTTGAGCAATTCCGCACATTATTTATTATCCACCCGACGGATGAATCACTCTTGGATTTACAGTCCACTAAATGAATATTTTTAGGTTTTAGAACCAACAATCTTGTTGTTTAATAGTTCAAATATTCGACTAATGCCACCTTTTTAATCTTCAGCCATCTTATTGTTGCTCTGTATGGAGTCAACCTCCACCACAAACACCATGTGAAATTGCAGTTCAATTTCTTCACCAATGAGAACTTTCATCTGTGGTTTAAATGTGAACAGCTGTCCTGCTTTCAATCTGCCAGGTTTCTAATATCAGGAACCCTTCTAAGAAGTGACAAAGTAAAAGGATCATCGAGAGCTGCCAGATCGACCACGACCACTATGTCCTTATCCACACTACCAAGACAGGAATCCTTATTGTCTTCCACATAACTATAAGCAGCTTTAGGCCAGCATTTAACTATCAGACCCACCACTTCATCATCCTCGATCCAATTTATGAAAACGCACAGTCTGTTTTAAGTGATGCAAGGACGGTCATTTCAAGGCCGACTGTCATGTGAATGTTAGAGGTGTTGATCTTTGCAGCAGAGGCGTAGGCTGCCAGTCAGGAAAAGATGATTAAATTACTTTTAACGAAAGCTAATCATAGCCCTCTCTTGCATGATTTGACTGAGGAGTTGGCTAAACAGATGGATGTTGATTTTGTTATCATGTCCGAGCCAAACAAGTATGTCGCATCTGGTGTGCAGATAGAAATGGTGATGTTAATGGTAGAGTTCATTGGAGACTGGCAGAGAGAGGAGATGGCTTGATAGTCTTGGAGTTAACACCAGCTGTACTTGTTGGGGTGTACCCCAAATTGTGACATTCCCCATTATGCTGAGTTCATGAATAGGTTACATGAACTGGTCACTCGAGCAAGAAGAAGGGTCATAATACTGGGCGACTTCAATTGCAAGATAATAGAAGCTGGCTGCATTGTCACTAACAGGTGGGAAGAGATCCTTGTGTATTTAATGCACTGGCATGGACTACATTGCCTAAATGATGGTGGATGTGATGTGGATTCCCACATACATGGCTAGAGGACATTCTTCAGTCCTCAAACTCGTTATTCTAGACCTTTGCTTCTTGAAAGTGCTTAGGGAGGATATTGCTAGCGATCATCTAGACATGTCAATTGAGTTGCAAGGTCTGTCACTGAAAGTGAGGGTCAGTGGCCCGCCGTTCTGTATGTCCAACTGGTAGGTGGACATGGTTGTAAATAGAGTAGTAGAGAGTGATTGTTCAATTGAAATTAACTCCAGAGGGGCTTCAAGAGATTATCAAAGATGAGATTGCATGGTTTGAGATGAAGTATCAGGATTTCAAGCCGGTATATTGGTAGACCCCCCAAGAATTGCGTAGATGCGGAGGAAGTTACAATCCAGCCAGCGATGTTTGCAGCAGTTGGGTCGAAATGATAGGGCGGAGTATGTTGAGGCTGCTTGAGATTATAGAGATTGCAGACATGCCCTCGATTATGAGATTAAGACAGTAAAGCGCAACAAATGGATGGAGCTGCGCGAGGATTTGGATAGAGATCGCTGAGGGAGGGCCTACCAGATAGATTGTGATGAAGAGATTTGGTAGGCGCCTCCCTGTATTGATGATGGATAGGGCGAGTGTGAGGTGGAAAGACCCTTCCCTTGCGCCAAATGAAGAATAGTTGGCTCTCCAGTTTTTGGGAAAAGTAGATATACTGTTGATAAAATTATCATGGCAATAAACAGATTGGAGAATGAGAAAAGTCTGAGACTGGATGGAATCCTGACCAAGGTACTAAAGGGCCTTTTTGGAGGGTGCCATAGTACAAATTTTCAATAAAAAACAGGAAGGTGGGACATTTCCAGTCTGTTAGAAGGAAAAACGGCTTGTCTTCCTTCCCAAACATGGTGCTGATGACATGGCTGGAGGGTTTGGACTGTTATGTCTCCTTAACAATTTGGTTAAAGTTGCTGAAAGGTTGTTGGCATCAAGATTTAAGAAGGAGCTCAACAGAGAAGGTGGTATACATGAAAATCATATCAATTTTGTGCCAGGCTGATTGGCCACTGAAGCTGTATCTTGAGTGGTACACTGGGCTAAGGAGGTTAGACAAGGCACATGGAGGATGAAAGGTATCCCTGTTTTGGTGTTCTTGGATATCTGGAATGTGTTTGGTTCCGTGCCTTGGGATGTTATAATGTCTGTCCTGTAAATAAGGGCATTAGTAATTACCAGATTGAGTAAGTTGGCAATTATTTAAATGCGAGATGGATCAAGACGGAGACTTTGGAAGGGTGTTTCAGTTTCCTGATGTTTGAACCCTGAGGGAGTCCCACAGGGTTCAGTGTTGAGCCCCCTCCTTTGGGACATTGTTTTTGATGACATATTGGATGTTCAGTTGCCGCAGCATATGCAGTCAATAGCTTATGCGGATGATTTAGTCCTTATGATTAGTGGCAGGACAGAACAGGAGATCCTGCACAGGGGCAATAATAAGCTTGATTTGATCCACGTATGGCTGAGAGATCACGATCTGGAACTTGCTCTTGATAAGTGTCGATAAGATTCCTTAACAAAGAAACGTAGAGTTGTTCCCATCAAGTTGGTGGTCAGGAATCACCGCATACAAGAAAGCCTTAAGGTGAAGTACCTTGGTGTGACAATCAACAAGTCACTATGGTTCAGTGAAAACGTTTTGGAGTGCTGTGAAAGGGCTGAAAGAACTCTTAAGGCATCTGATGACTTCACAGGTTGGACCGCGGGCATCTAAACATTGAGCCATTATGTCGGTGGTTTTCCATTATGTTATATGCCACACCTGGCAGGAAGGATGCAGTTAGTATACAGAGGAACCGAGGCAGACTAGAGAGATTTCATCGAACAGCCTTGTTATGTGTGGTGGCAGCCCCATAGAACGGCTTCTTATCATGTGGTTTGTGTAATGGTCAAGACCCCTCCGAATTTGATTACTAAGCATGTCCATAAGTCTGAAGGTGGTGACAGTGCTGAAGTTAGAAATGAAACACTAAGAATATGGCAAGACAGATGGAACTTGGGTGTCAAGGCTGGATGGATGAGGAGATTAATTCCTGATTTAAGAGTATGGTATAATAGAAGGTTTGGCGAGACAAGTTTTTATCTGATGCAAATGTTATCTGGTCATGGTAATTTTGAAGTGCATTTGTATGGAATTGGGAGGAGGGAGTCGCCTGACTGTATGTATTGTGGTGAACAGGACGGTTGAGCACACCCTCTTAAAGTGTGAGGAATGGATGGAACAATGTAGTTGGGCTGCTATTGAAAATCTGGAGCCGAAGGACATAGTTGCATATATGCTGACGTCACAGAGTAACTGGAGGAGTACTCGAGGAAGGTGCTTCGATGCAACGATATGGAAGGTAGAAGAAGAAGGTATTAGTGTAGGGTTGGGTGAACAGCCTCAATCGGGAGAGCTGGCATGCCGGTTTTGATGATCGATTGAGGACTCCAAGTGAGACTAGTTTAGGGGATACAAATGAAAAGACCCAATACCGGTGGGGGAATCCAGTAATGGACTACCCGCATTAGAGTGGACAATAAAGAATGTAAAGATCCAACTGGGGGGGCTGACCTGCCATGCTGGACTTACTGCCTGTAGGGGGGAGGCCCCTTAGAGTTAAAGGACACTCCCCTGGGCTGAGTTTTACTTAATGTCCAGCCCGGGGGAGTAGAAGAAAAAAAAATTAGTGGCTTAAAAGTGAAGTAAAGTAAGTTAATACATTTTTTGCTTTTAAGTGAATCTATTTAAGTTTATTAATAAGATCATTTACTATTAATTTTTATCTGTGATTATTATCTAAGTAAATCATCATTTTTTTCCTTGGCTAAGGCCGATTACATATATTAATTCAAATAAAGGTTTATAATTATTAATATAAAACTCTAATAAATTAAGCAACATCAATTTATGTAATGTTTTAAACAGACTTTCAGTACTGAATTACCAACATACAGAAAATAAATTTGTAGCCTAAAGGTACTAATCAGTGAATAAATGGAATGCAGCATCGACCATTACCATGTAACATTCAGCCTCATAGTTCTTGTAGTCCGAACTACTCCTTGACACTGGAGGTGTTATATGGACATTAGAATGTAAGAGTATCGTCTCAGCCAGGGAACTCAAAGTTGGTTGCAATTATTTTAAAACAAAAGGAATTTAAGAATAGGAACCACTAGGGAGTAACGGTAGAATATATAAATAGAACATAGGATTAACTAAGAATGCTGAGGTTAAAAGAAATGTAAGATACAAATTTATTATAAGTTCATATTATAAATTAGTTCATTTTGTAAAAATAATTATTTAACATGAAATTCTTTCAAACATGACTATAATAAATAATCAGTACTATGATAATGTAAATTCACTAAACACACTAACATACGGATTAAATAAAAAGTTCATGCATACATTATAAATTTAACTTTTAAAAAAAATCAATAAAATACAACAAGGGTAAACAGAAATTGCACAAGGTTGAATAAAATTAATATATTATCAAATTCTATTATTACAAATACATATTCAATGAGGTGTAATAATTCTCAAGAATGTAATAAACTTTAAATTTAATAATGAATAAAATTACACCAGGAGTTCTGAATATGTTCTGAATTTTGAGCAAAAGAGATTCCTACATAACTACCATGTGGTGGTACTAAGTTACCATGTGGTGTGCTGTGTCACTGTATACCATAATAGGCTTTATTATTTTGAAAACGAGGATGGTGATGAGCTCATGTCACATCAGATTGATATTTTGATGTGTTGAAAAACTTTGTGCCACAAAAACTACTCATTTCCAAAAATTATTGACACTTGGTTTCAACAAGGTGAATCAACATCACACAGCATGAATATCAATGGTTGCTATATGCCAATTGTTTGGCAATAATATAATTTCAAGATGTGACATTCCATGGCCTCCCACATCTCCTGATTTGTTGGTGTCCGATTTCTTCTTGTGGGGTCATCTTAGAGGCAAAGTGGTTAGTGGTCGACCTGCTACGACAGAAGAACTCAAAGCCAAGACCTGAACTGCAATTTTTGAAATTCCTGTTGAAATGTTGCATCAAACCATGCAGAGTTTCACCACAAGAATGCAGGAATGTCTATGCAGACAACTTTAAAAAATAGCGTTTTTTTTCAATTATTCATAAATGATATGCTTTTTCAGCACCAAAATATGTAGACAGTAAGTAGTAATGAAAATCATAACAGTCCAATATAATTTAATAATAATCAAGGCACAGCAGTCAAGGGATTTTCTTCCTATCATGCAAGATAACACCATTCAGATTACATCCATCAGTTTCAGTATAAAAATATAGATACTAATCAACTATATTATGTGTAATATAAACAATTATATTATACATATTTCAGATTTCTTGATTCAGAAACAAAATATGTACATTGTAAGTAGTAATGAAAATCATAGTCAAATACAATTTAATAATAATCAACGCACAGCAATCAAGGAAATTTCCTTCCTATAATGTAAAATAACACCATTCAGATTACATCCGTCAGTTTCAGTATAAAAATATAGAATATCACTGCTTGATTCTATTATAGCCATATCACCAAAAAGGAAAGTGCATGTTGAATTCTTTGGATGTATTTCTGATAACAGCGGGATTAAATTTATTTGTTTATAAATTTCCTCTTCAGTTATTATATCATTTTCGTTTCTTTGTTCCAATTCCTTTTTTATAACAAATCTGTAAAATTGACCAGCTCTGTTTGATTCTTTTTCCTGAATAAATTCATTCTCAAATTCTTTATTAATATATTGTATTTTTTGCAACATACAATCTAAAGATTTTTCAAAAATAAATTGACTTATATTTTCTTTTTTTACGTTATGTTTATCATTAAAATACGCATCTTGAGTAGTTTCATGACAAACAGAATAAGTAAAAGCTTTGAAGTACATATCATATTTTATGTTTCTTGATTCAACATCAAAATATTTACAATAATATTCAAATTTACAAACTGCATGATGAAAATCATATACCTGATATTTTTTAATCATTTCAAATATTTTATAAAACAGCAAACGCTGCCTACGAGTTAATATATTTTCATCATTACAATGAGTGCTGTATCGTATGACAGATGTTTTTGTTAATTTTTCCAGTTCTAATAAACCTACAATGTTAAATTCAAATGAAAAATTATTTCTCTGATTAACCATCCATTTACTTGTTTGTAAACACTTCAACATTTCATTACCAAATTTCTTAATCATACATTGTTTAACATGATCGATGCTACTGACCAAAATTTTATTCAAAGATTTTAATTCGAGATGCACTTTATAAATATAATCTAATTTATCAATTTCTTTATTTATTGCCTGTTTCGTTAGCTTTACAATTAAACAACCACAGCGATGCATTTCTGTTAAATCCTTAAAATTTACAGGAAAATCTGGTAAAAATATTTCTAATAATCTATTGAAATCATCTACAGAATTTTCCAAGAATTTTGTCACATCCTGCACTTTCAAAAAATTTCTAATTTTATGCGATATGATATTATCTATAATAATTTCAACATCCAATTTACATCTACTTATTATATATTTCAATGTGGATTCAGAAACAACACAATTGAAACTGAAAAGCAACATTTTGGATATGGCTGAATAATCAAGTTTACCATTATTTTTATATTGATAAAATGCGATAGTACCATATAAGCCGACATTAGCACCACAATAAACCCTAGCAATTTTTGACATATTGTTTGCCAATTTATATGCCTCCGATCCCTCAACAATAACTGTCCCTACTTTAATACCTTTAAAGGCAGCTGCAGCTCCAACAGCACAACCTCCAACCCCACTAATTAACATTTCAGCTACAACTAAATTTGTTTTTGAATCCTTGAAATCAATGCCACCTTCATGTTTCTCAATATCATGCAGTTTGCTTACACCAGATCCTAATGCATACAACCCACTCACAGATGATATAGCACCTGCTGCAATTAAAGTACCTGCACCAACCGGATTACAAATTAAAACACCAGCAGAACAGACTGCAGCAAAATTAACTCCAAAATCTAACCCATTCTTTATAATACTTTTCAGTGAACAAGCCACAGACATTTCACAAATTACTTCAAGAGAATCTGTCCCTTTATAAAGACCATTTTGAGGATACATAATCATGCATTTAGGCAGTTTATTATTAGACAAGAAGTCAGACCATGATTCGTACTGCCTACAGTGCATATCAATTAAAATGAAGGAATCGGATAACCCTGTAGTATAATAATTATTATCTGAATCGTAATTAACATCTAATGATGTTCTAAAAACAACAAATTTAAATTCTTGTAGATCACTTTTTGTTAAACATGAAATAAATGTGCAACCAAAATAATAATATTCACATTTAGAATATGACTTTATTTTGTTTACTATTTTTTCTTTCAAACTATCGAGTTTTTCATCTTCAGGCATTGCTACTTTAAGAGCGAATTGTACCTTTTCATTTAACTGATCTAGATCAAGCTTATCCCATAAACGGTCTCCCATCTCCACAAACCTCTGTTGTTGGAACATCCATTGTGTTTGAAGCCATTTTGCAAAGACCTCCGCCTAAAATAATAAACGTATATTTCAGATAAAAATTTTATAAATAAAAAAAACCAATTAAGATTAATTTACTGCACACAAGTATGTCGCACAAGAATTAGGTGAGTGTGACTATGTACATGTTTATTTTCAAATGACTGTGAAAATAAGCAAAATCTCTTCTAAGAGAAAATGAATAGTTAACTCTTCTGAATACTTACAAGCAAGGACTTCAAAATTTGTTACTAGAAATAGTTGAATTCACACTTTTACTTTCACAAATTTTTTCTTCATTTTGTATTTAATTAGAAAAATATATAAACTGATCTAAAATGCGTTTTTAAATTTGTTTTTATTTTTTTGTTAAATTTTAAATACTGCAAAAAATATACATTGAAAGCTTTTGTATAATTTTATTTCAAGGGGTGTGGATCCATTTATGAATTTATGAAATTTTTTTTGTTTTACTGTTTTATTAAATGTCTTGAACCAGGAAGTAATTGGTCTTAGTTTGGCTGCTGAACAATTTCAACTTTTGCATCATCAAAATGTTGCATCCTTGACAATATTGAATTAAGTTGTCTGTAGCTAAACATTCAATGGTTCTGGAAGTTATGTACTTTCTCCAGTATTTAACCTTGAGACTTCTTAATGGCCATAGCAAGGGCAAGTTTTACAAGAAATTGTCATCTTCTTAGGTAAACAAAAAGCGGGTCAATATCTATGTCCAACTCATGGAATATGAGAGATTACACCAGCTGATGAACTGGTAAATACTTTTCGTTACAGGCTAATACTTATGTAAAAAAAAAAATGCAGTTTAGCCTTATTCCATCATATACTGTGTTTTGTGGAGTTACTCAATCAATTGGAAATATTGTTCAATGTTTCTCTATCATCAGAATCAATGGAATTGCTTATGTATGTGGAACAAAAGTTTGGTGCTGCAGCAGCAGCAAACGTTTGTTCCACATACATAATATAATAGAGAGAGGTTAATAGAAAAGGAGAAAATAAGACGTCTAGTTAATAGAAAGAAAAAAAGAGAGGTTGGTTACTTGAATTTAGGCTGAAACTGAAAACATTTTTAGATTATAGCAAAACTAAATGAAACAACATTGTTTTAAGACAATAAAAATTGTGAATTAGGTTTTGATTCTTACAATATTATCGGAGAGGTATCTGTTGAGAGCCAGACTAAGGAATGACTCCTGAAAGAGGGCACAGCTCTTTCAGTAGTTGTTACGCGTGTAGGTCAGGAGGACTTAAACAGCCATATCAACATCACTCAATCTTCTGAGTGCAGTGCAGCTGAAAGCAATGGATAACTACAGCTGCTTTTTTTCCAAGAAAATATAACTTTCTACATTTTCATACAATAAAGATGAAAATGTTACCAAGCCTTCCTTGGTAAAATATTACAAAGGTAGACTAGGCCCTATTCACATATCTGGGTGTGGACTACTAAGGAAGGGATTACCAGAAAATTAAATTTTACATTACACAAGTCTGAGTGTGGAATGTTAGAAGTCTAAAAAAGGTCGGTAGGTTAGAAAATTTAAAAGATAGAAATGGATAGATTAAATGTAGATGTGGTAGGAATTAGCGAGGTTTGGTGGGAAGAAGAAAACGACTTTTGGTCAGCTGATTTTAGAATAATTAACATGGCTTCAAATAGGGCAGGCAGGAGTAGGTTTCGTAATGAACAACAAAATAGGGAAGAGAGTAGAGTACTTCAAAATGCATAGCGACAGAATCATTATAATAAGTTTAAAATCAAAATCTAGCCGACAACAACTGTAATGTCTATATGCCTACAAGTGTCCATAATGATGATGAGGTAGAGTATGTATACAAAGAAATTGATGAAGTAATTTAACACATAAAATGATAAAAATTTAATAATAGTTGGAGATTGGAATGCACCATTAGATAAGGCGAGGAAGGAAAAATTGTGGGTGAATGTTGGCTGGGCAAAAGGAATGAGAGGGGACCGACTTATAGATATTTGCACAAAGTATAATTCAGTAATTGCCAACACCCAATTTAAAAATCATAACAGAAGAACAGACACATGGAAAAAGTGAGGTGATACTGCAAGGTATCAGATAGATTATATCATGGTCAAGCAAAGATTTAGAAAACTTGTTGACTGCAAAGCTTACCCTGGCTACATTGATAGCGACCATAATTTATTGATAATGAACTGTAGATTTGGGTTTAAAAACCTGAAGAAAAGGTGTCAGATGAATCGGTATGATTTAGAGAAGCTTGAGGAAGAGGAGCTAAAGAAGTTTTTTGAGGACATTGTAAGAGGTTTGAGGAGGATAAAAAGGGGAGAAACAATACTGACATCTGAATTTAAGAGAGCATTAAAAGATTTGAATGGCAGAAAGGATCCTGAAATAGACGGCATACCTGGAGAATTACTGCGTAGTGCAGATGAGGAAGCGATAAATAAGAAAGAATGGTGTAATTTTTATGAAAAAAGGGAAGTTCTGTCAGACTTCAAAAACAGTGTTATAGTCATGATAACAAAGAATACTGGAGCAGATAAATTTGAATACAGAACAATTAGCTTAACTAGTCATTCATCAAAAATCTTAACTAGGCTTCTGAACAGAAGAATTGAGAGGAGAGTGGAAAAAGTGTTACGAGATCAATTTGGTTTCAGGAAAAGTACAGGGACAAGGGATGCAATTTTAGCACTCAGATTAATAGCAGAAACAATGTTAAAGAAAAACAAACCAACATACGTGGCATTTATAGACCTAGAAAAGGCATTCAATAACGTAGACTGGAATAAAATGTACAGCATTTAAAAAAAGTTAGGGTTCAAGTACAGAGATAGAAGAACAATTACTAACGTTTTTAGACCAAAGACTTTGAAAGTAATACAGTTAACTTTTTAAAAATCAGTACACACACTGCATATTAAGAAGTGTTGTTATCTGCTTAGCTCCATTTAGGTAAAAGGATCATCAGGACTCTTTTGTAAAAAGCACTGGATTATATTGTTTATCTCTTTACCAGTTAACTTGTACTGACAAACTTACTATTGCATCGTTGATGAAATTAATTTTTTTTTAACAAATGTTCGATATTAATTTAAAACAGTCATTTTTAATCTATCTATTTTAGTCGTCAGGGATCATCTGTAACTAAGAGCGATGCTATTTTGAGTTCTTCCCACTCCCACAACATTTTTCCCTCTACAATAATATTTGACAATTTTAACCAACCACCACTATAAATGAATAATAGAAGAAAATATATACTTACATTCAAACAATGTATATTTTTAACTAAAATAAATTTATTGGATTACATTTTTAATTATTTGGATGCAACATATACAAAATGATCTAAAAATAATTACGTTGAACACAAATCAAAAGTTAAAAGAATGAAAATATTGCAGTATTACTTCCCAGACAAGTATCAACTTATACATTGTTGGCAAGTGTTGTACTTATAAATAATAAATTGAATACTTCTTAAAGGTGTTATTATTTTTATTTATATTGTTACAATTCAGTTGGTTAAAAACTGAATTCTATGGAAATCGTGATGTATTAGTTTGAGATTTACGTTTATTATAACAAGGTATATAAAAAGGTAACCTTTTTTATATACCCATCACAAGTACTCATCCGTAGGGTAGTATATTCTCTGCTACTACATTACTGAGAATGTCTCGGTGAATTATACTTGATGATAACTGTACATTCTATCTTCCATTTCTTTACGGGGTTAACTTTGAAATATTGTTTATCAAACGGATTCAACTTTTGTAGATAATCATTTATGTTCTTCTCACAACTCACTATGTAATGTGATTTATGGACAGACAACAATTTGCCATTAAACACTGATTAGTTATTTAGGCATGTTACATGATCGAGTCAGATCAATAAATAATTGTTTTGAGAAGTAAACATATGGAATAATAATTAGATAATTAAATATCAGAGTAACTATAAATAAAAATATCAATAAAACATAGAATATCTTTTTCACCTTAGGGTCTTTTGTATTATTGTTTTTAAGATCTAAAACCATTATGATCCCTTTTTATGACTTTATGAACACTATTTGCATACCTGCAAAAAAAAAAACACATATATATATATATAAGACATGTACCTAAGAAATATCTAAATAACTAATAAATATTTTACCAAAATACATCCTAACTGTAGAATATGATATTGGATAAATTAAAATATTTTACTGTATAGCTCATTCTTCTGTTTAATAATTTTGTAGCTTTAATATTTAAAATACTTTTTAATGATTACAATTAGTTATATAAGGTAAAGAAATAAAAATGGCAATATGCTCTCTTGCGAGACCAGTATGATTTCTCTGAAGAAATTATCTTTATTATATTTCAATTCTTCATTAATTATATTATTTTTGGAATCATCAGAAACTTTTTTGCCTGATAAGAGATGATCAAATGACTGATAGATGTACACAACAAATTAGATTCCGCTCTAAAGGATTCTTTCCTTTCATTTTCGATTAAAAAATGAGTTGTAAAATTTAAACATCCAAAACCTACAACTGATAAAAATCATCATAAAAATCCACAATGCTGTACCAGTTTTCGCCAATAAAAATGTATGATATTTTTACTAATAAAATAAAGTAACATAAAAGATTAACAAAATTATTATAAGCAGCTAGACAACCAGCAGAAAAAATATAAAATAGGTTTGCATAATATTTAATGGTAATCTATACAGATATATATATATATAAACAAATTTTTTTTTTCTTAATAATTAATGTTATTATATGATATGTTACATTTAATGTAACATATCATATAATAAATTTATATATAAATTACTTACTGCCAAACTGGAGTTCCCGGGTACGATTCTTGTACGAAAAATCGAATTTGTTCTTTTGATAGAACTGTTCTCGAGGTTTAAAAGGAAAATACAAAACATTCACAAAAAAACCAATTAATGCATTAACTTAAAAAAAATTATCAGAAACGCTATAAAGTTAATGTAAGGTAATACTATTATAAAATGCAAGTTTATTACTGTCTTTAATCAAAAATTTAATTTTCTCACTATTGTAATAAAAGCAGATAAGCAATTAATTACATATATATATACATACCGAGATAACTTTTTCTTCTTAAAATAATTTCCACGCAGATTCCTCCTACCACCCAATGTCTAAGACAGTACAGGACTTAAACTTTCTAAATATCACAAATACTGGTTTTGTTTTACTACCATAGAGAAACCGTAACTAACCGACCTCGTTGTATATATAATTTAATACTAAAATAATTTTTCAAACTAATAATTTTAAAGTCGTTCTCAATTAGTACCATGATTCTGTTGTTGTGAATTTGCATTTAATTTTCTTTGTTCATCAAATGTCCATGTTTTCTACACAAATTATTTTGAAGAATAAATGCACCGATCTAAGTAGCAATTTGTTATATTTAGAAAAAATACTGTAATTCCCCGAAAAATAACCTGATTCCGAATGACCGCCTTTTTTAAAATAGCGAAACTTAACAAATGAGTTCGACATAAAATAAAGTAAAATATATACTTGAAATAAAGTGTAGATAACGAAATACGTTAAGATTAACATTGGTCTGGAAACGCTCCGTTAGCGAAACATTTCGTTCTGATTGGTGGGCAAAGACTGAAATAAAACCATACTGACATTCTAGGAAGCCAAAAAATTATGGAGGTAAACTTGATTGCTTTTGATATTAAAAAAGGAAAATAAAAACACGTTCCAAACCCTTTCCTACAGTATGTTTCATAATATTCTACGTAAAACAGAGAAAAATCGTCTAAAAACAAGTTCTTGTTTGCATTTGTAACAAAAACTTTTTTATATGACTAAGAAATGAGTAAAATTTATTATCTAAACTTATAGAGGATTTAATTTTTGAAAATTGATGAAGCCATATATATTTTTTGAGACTCCCTATCTAGTGCCAGTCGTTTCATTTCGGTACACTCCTACAAAACAAATACAAGTTCAAGTAGTTTGATTTTTTTACCAACATTTCCCGTATAAAAACAAAGGGATTACTTGGTCAAAACAGTTTTGCTTTCCTACAAAGTGGAATGACACAAAAAATAGTGTTGTATTAATTAATAAAATCAGTACAAATAATTTTCAAAGAATAAAATTTAAGCATCTTTCTTGAATTCACTGCCAAATTGAAAATTTGAGAAATTATGATTTTGTAAGTTAGCAACAGAAATCAGCTAGCCAACAATGCATTTTATGACATATCATCAGTGGGTTGCACTACTTTGTAAATTGTTGCCAATACACTGTGGTTTAATTAAGTGTGTATCTTTTAATTGACATCTTACTGCAACAATGCCTTTGTTATTTACAACTGAGGAATATGCTGGTACTTACCTTGGGGATGTGTGATGGAAACTGCTGCTGCAGAATATCAAATTTGTTTTCCTAACCAAAAAGTACCAAATCCTAAATAAAATTAGTGGAATCTGCCATACGCTATGAGAAACAGGTACAGTTCTGAGCATTAGTACTCACCATGGCCGTTCTGCCCATCATGATGCCGTTATTGATGAACCATTATCGTAGGCTGTCTGGGTATTAATACACAATGCCTTTCTTAGCAAATTCGGAGTTTCCCAGTCTATGATGTGGAGGACACTTTTTAAATCAAGGTGTATCCTTACCATAATTAATGAGTGAAACATCTTCAACCAAGAGGCCCTCCTCTTTATTTGCAATATTGCAGCTGGTTGAATAAGAACCAGTTGCAAAGGTTCATTTTACTCACTGACAAGCCTCAGTTTAATCGGGACGGCATCAATAACCTTTGCAACGAATACAACTTGGGCAGAAGTCAATCTATACACGATGTTAGAATGTAATTTCCAACACTGATTTAGCGTCAATGTGTGGTGTGGTCTAGTTTACGATCAGCTAATCGGACCATTCATTCTCCCACTGCATTTAAATTCTGACATTTACTTGGAATTTCTTAAGGAACAACTATCGCTGCTATTAGAAAATGTTTTGCTAGTATCAAGATACCGCATGTACCTCTTCAACATGATGTGGTACGCCTCCCCACTTCTCATGCGCCTTTCAACATATTTAATGAGCAATTTCACAGCGATGGAATGGCTGTGGTGTAGACTCCTAGCCACCAAAACCACCATCACCTGATCTAGCATCATTAGATTTTTGCATGTGGGGTTGGGGGAAAAGCAATGTGAACAAGAACGAAGTTCAGTGTGAAGGGTTAGTTGCTTGTTTTACAGATTTTGCCCCACAAATTAAGGAGAGTTGTACAGAATTGCGGACAGCAACATTGGCAATCCAAAAGTGAGCAGTCAAATATATTGCTGTAGGGCATATTTTTGATAATTTACTGTCAATTTCATTAAATGCGTCAATTAAATTTTTATTTTTTTAACATCAATTACATGTTAACTTCATTTTCTGTAGTTGATAATGTTTGAAAGTTTTCATAAGGAAGTGTTAATAATAAAATCAATTTCTTGAACTAATATCTGTTTTTTGTATGGCTGCTTTACAACAATTTTCAAATATTAAATATACAAGATTTGATAATAAATTTTATGCATTTCTTAGTAATTTGGTATTGCAAATGTAAAAAAAACATGTTTTTAGACAAATTTTTTTTCTATTTTACATAATATATTATGAAACTACTGGAGATATGGTTCTGGAACCCATTTTATTCAGATTGTCTGGTCAAAAACCATCAAGTTCACCCTCGTAATTTGAGTTCCTAGAATTTCAGTATGGTTTTATTTCACTGTTTGTCCAGAAATCAGGATGAACCGTTTTGTTAGCCGGAACTTGCTAACGAAGCATTTCTGGACCCGAGTTTATCTGAACTATTTTCATTACTTTTGCTAGTAGAATAAGCTTAGAAAATGCCAGTAACACTATCTGAATTACTCTATGTAATAGCTTCCTGCAAAAACTGTTTTCCATTTAACAACTAAATTATTTTAAATTTAATAAGAATTAATAATTAGTTAAAGAAATAGTAATGAATTTTTAATATGAAAATATAACTTAATTTGACATAAAAGTAAATACATGACAATAATTACTGTAATACATATTTTTTTCCAAACATACTATTCTTTTGATATAAGTAGATTTTGTTGAAAACAATTTCATTTTGGGTAATATTCTCTGAAATATAAAGAAAGAAGAAAGAATAACTAAAACTTATGTAAAAATCAACAACTATAAAGAGTGAAAAAATAAAGCGTTCACCTCTTTTATAGAGAAACGCTTGCTTTCTAATTGTAGTGTTGTTTAGTAAGTTATAAGGTGTTAAGCAGCATCTTTAGTAATAATTAAACTTTAATTGGCCATTACGAATAACTCTAGTATAGAATTTTATTAACCTCAAGTCGGTTCACTTTATTATGATATTTCTTCTCTGAAAAAATGGTTCACTGAAAAATTTATGTTTTGTAAAAGTTACATCACAATCTTATCTAAAATAATAATATAAAAGATATATAAACCTAACTACAACTTTATCATTGACACTTTATTTCATAAACAGTAGTAATACTGAAATTATATTTTGCCTTTTCAAACAATAAAACATCATTTATACATATGGTTGTAAAATGCACATTATAAACAAAGCATTACATAGTAATAATGTTATAAAAAAGATCAATTAAAACCCGTTTAAATAATGCTAAGATATTAAAAATATGAAAAACATACAGTTTTCTTTTTTAGCAATATTTGAAAATTACACAGTACTAATAATAACAGCATTAAGGTTGGAATACTATTTACATAATTATTTTTTTTTAAATTGTCTTTTTATCCACAATATTTCAAAAAATAGCATTAATTTTTTGGTAAGCAGTAAATAGTAACCAATTTTTTGAAACCTTAAAGGAAGTTTTATAGTAATTGGTAACTATTTGTTATTAATATAATAAAAATATTTTAATGAAATAATCAAACGGAATAAATCTTTTTCACCAATAATAGAATTTTCAAAAATTCTCATAAAGATGACTTATTCTGAAACTTATATAGACCTACTTAAATTGAAAATATGTGGGGGCAAAAATGAATAAAACACATCGATTTAGTAAGTCAGTCTACTATTTTGAAAGTTCAGATGCAACTTTCAGTTGGAAAAAAATTTACTACTTCATGTACTAAACTAGATTTTATTAATTTCTTTATAAGTATTATTAACTGAAGGTGTTGTGTGCTTGAATTGGCTCTTACTTTTCTCAGGGCCAGTTCAGTAAAGGGCACTGAACTGACCCATGGCTTAGTATGCTAAACGATGATTTGACTGCTAAGACTAAATTATTGATGCACATTTTTATAAAAGAATAATAATACTCATGCTTGTATGTAAAGGTTACATAAACTCTCAATTTTTTAAATTTTAGAAGCTTTTGATTTTTTCTCTTTAAAGTTAAACAAAATATTTAAGATATTTAGTCACTATTTTGAATCTTGTGACAAAAAGGTTTAAAAAAATACATATTACCTATTCATCAATCACAGATGTACAGCATTTTAAATCTAAACAGTGAAAAAGTATATGAAAATATGATAAAAATTTGGTGAAGAGACTGTATAATAATTAAAATTATCATAAATTACCTTCTTCGGGTATTTTACATGATAAACACTCAGATACAATGAGTATAGTCACTGCACAATACAATGTATTCTTGAAGGAAACTTATCGGATTGATTGAAAAATGGATTTAGTCAAGGAATATTTTATGGGAAAGTGTTACGATAGATGTTTAAGAGGTGGAATGGGAGACCTGACTTTCATCAGACAACCCTTTGACCACAAATTTTTGTGCTACCTTTGGTTAGATAGAAAAACTTGGAATCCAACCAAAAGGGTCGATATCACGTTATGCTCCAATAAATAGTAGTTGCCCTACCAGCTACAGGAGATGCTGAACGATGTCATAGGCATAACCAGGGCACTGACCTGACTCCAATGAATCTTATCCTAATTAAAAAGAATAAAAGTTATGAAAAAGAGAAGAGAGAATGGGAAGAGTGACCCGTCGAATGGTTGGCTCTAATCCAGGTCGATCAGAATATGCTGCTACAATTTGCAGTTCGTGATGATGCAGCCATACAAAGTAACTTTTATAACTGCTCACTTTGGTAAATATTCTGACACATCCATTTTTGTCTCCTTCTCTACAAAGTACCTGTCAAAAATCTCCCTGCAAGCAAATAACAATTGCTATGCAGTTAGATCTCTTGCTACACGTACTTGGTTTTTTGTAGATTTTTCACCAATTTTAATTTTTTTTTTGTTATTAATTTGATTTCTGAAGCAGTAACTACAAGGACAAATGAGAACAAAATGAATATTTTCACTTCATAAATACAATTCAATTATGTAAATGTATGAATTAACAAAGATCAACATTAAAAAAAAATACTATGAAAGATTGGTCTCATTTAAGCAAATCAAAACTGACTACTATGGTTTTGAAATGATGTACAATCTAGATGATATGTACACATTTTATCTATTTCTATAACATTTATTATGCAGGAAGCATAATATTTAAATAATAAGTGTGTTGAGGTGAATTTGGATGTATGGGGTAATATAGAATGTATGACTGAATTATGTGAATTTAAGCAGTCGACAATCTAAATAAAATACATCAAAATTTCCTTATTACAATAAATTCTCACTTACTGTTGGACAATTATCATTGTGGATGACAATTATCATGGACCTAATAAGAACCTGACTCTAAAATGGTTAAATCGTATACTTTTTGATGTAATAAAGAAAGTTTTAAAAAAATGTGAGCAAAAAATAGGCTATTTTTTATTTTTATTGCAAAAAAATTTGCAGCCATTTGAAAACATATTCAATATCATTAACAATTGAGTTTTGAGGTTGAAGTGAAACTGTGCCATAAACTAAAATAGTTTTTATTTTTTAATGGAATACTCTTATTTATTAATAAGAAGTATGGGATTTTTGAGTCTCAAGGGTTAAGTTACTACTACTATGGGCATACATTAACTTATAACCAGACTGCTTAATCCCCACCGCTATGATGATATCACAGTAATGATCACACTCGCCTGTCAATCAGATGCTCCCTCTTTGTCTTTGTTGTACTCTTGTTTTTGCTGTATCCATTTCTTTAACAATATTAACTTTTCTGCGGCTGCTACTATACTTTTTCAAAGTAATATTTCTAAATATCATAACATATTTAGAATTCTCTAATTCAGAATACATTTTTATCTTACTTGGTCTACCAAGATTAGCCACTGCAATACTGTTTAACAGTTTAACATTTTGTTCTTCTTGCTCAATTATAGACCAAATTAAAACCTAAAAAATATAGTATTACATCAGTTTTAAATTGTCATTGGAAGGACCATTAAATGAAAATTACAATTTAGAAATATCTTTAAACGAAGGAAATCATCAGCATTTTTCCATAACTACAACATTATTATATAAAATTCAGTCTTAAGCATTGGTGGCACGATTATGACTGGTAAAAGAATGAGACTGAAGTTGTTCATCCTGGTGATTTTTAAAACCAGCCATCACATTTATTCTGATCTCCCAAAAAGAGAGAAAAATTCCAGAATGATAATTGGAAAGAAATTAGGCAGCCAAAAAACATACTAAAAAAATTAAAATGCATAAATTAAAACAAAACTTATTTCTAAAATACAAATCAGGCTAGCATGTGCTAGTAAGTGATGACAATAAAATAATCATATTAAGTTCAGGAACAGCACTTTTCAATTTGAACCGGTGTAAAGTAGAAACTAAAACTTTTTACAACACCAGAATTATAAAATATTTTCAAGACTGCTTTTCATAGTTAATATTTATTTTATAACTGTTATTTTTTACTTTCCCAACTTTAACTACACATGCTACTGTAACAGTAAAGTATATAGAACGGTCAAAAATGAAAGAGATTTAAATAAATTGTAAACAATCTGTAAAAAAATCTTATTTCAGGCCCCCACGACCAAAAAATTATTTTTGCCAGGTGTGTATATGCATATGTGTGTATTTATGGGACACCTGTACATGGTCTTATAACTCTGGACTCCACAGACCAATTTTCTTCAAACTTGATAGACAATATCTTCAGGGTGGAAAGAATATATCAAATTTTTTGAAAAATTGGTGGGAGTGATTTGGCCAAATAAAGATTTCAAATGTATACTGGGGCAGTTCAGAAAACATTTTCTAACAAAAGTTGAATTACTTTTATTAAAATCACAAATTACAGGTTAATTACATACAATTACAGGTTAATAATTATTAAATCAATACATTTAAATTAAAAAAAAGGGAAGTAAAAAAAGAAATTAAAAAAAAGTTAAAAGCAAAAACAAAAGGGGATGGAGTCTGATTCGAACGATGTACCTTCCTTTAAGATCTAAATACCTTATTAAATGAAATTTTAATTTTAATTTCTATTACAATCAAAAAGAGAGGTGCACAAGTAGATGTTACAACGATGTTAAATCCAAAATTTCAACATCCTACAGCAAATCGTTTTTTAGTTATGTGAGATGCTTATGCACATACAAACGTACGTACAGACGTCATAATAAGTTAATTGTGTGTGACCAGGCTTATTACCCTGCATCAACATACAGCTAATGATACTTGACTACCTAAAAGAAACACAAGGCAAAAGAAAGTTTCTACACGATTCATAACAAACAGTTGTTTGTTGAACTCAGCAGGTTTTAAGAGACTGAAAAAGAACATTTAAGAAAATAAGTGCTTAAATATATGGTACAATACTCTAGACAGGTTTATTCAAAAGCAGTCAGGTGCAGGAGAGTTTGCAAGATAATTTAGGTAATTGACAAGTTTGTAAGATAGGAGCAAATGAATTGATGGATAATAAAAGAAGTAAAGATTCTCAAGTAGTTTGGGAACAATAGACATTATACACAGAAGAAAGGATACCCAGGGAACATCCCACATTAAATAATGGAATTTGATAAATATATGAGGGCTGTTTTTTTCAACATCTGATCATTCATCTAAGTAAACAAGAGATAGGCAGGAGCCATATCTGTGCATTGTATGATTGCATCCCCCTACCCACCACAATCTATGCCATTGCCGGCTCCATTGCATTAACCTGAGCCAAGCTATAAGCAAATGAATATGGCCACCCCGCTCCATGCTTCCACCAAGTGTGAGTTTCGAAGTGCGATAAGTTTTCTGTAAGCAGAATGATGTAGTGCTGCTGAAATCCATCGCAGAATGGGCCTAGCGTATGGTGAAAACTTTATGAGTGATGGCAGTGAACAAGAATGGTATAGGAAATTTAAAGAAGGGTGAATGGATGTCCATGACAAAGATGCGTAATGATGCAAGTCTGTTGCTACACGCTGTGTGGTCTTTTGATTTTGCTCGTGACACACAAAGGTTTATAAGTTAACTTTCTGCAGAAATTTTTAGCAACAGGAAAACAATAGTTACAGACTTTTAGGACCATAAAGGTGTCTTGTTGGTGGACTTTATGGAGCAGAAGACAACACTAACAAAGAAAGTTTATTGTGAATCTTTACGCCGCCTCCGCAGAGCGATCCAGAACAAATGAAGAGGCATGCTCTACTTCAGCATGGTTTTGATCCATGACAATGCACGACTGCAATGTGCTAAGGTGACGCAACACTTTCTCAAACAATTCAAGTGGGAAGTCTTCGACCATCTACCGTGTAGTCCAGATCTAGCATCAAGCGATTTTGATCACTTTCGAGAATTGCAGCCATGGTTTCGGCAGATAACACTATGTCACCAATGAAGAAATTCAGAAGGCTGTCAAGACGTATGTTACCCGGTGGTGGCAAACTTCTTTGAAGAGGCATCGGAATGCTGGTGTCACAATACAACAAATGCCTCAATAGTTTTTGCGATTATGTAGAAAAATAAGTTAGATACTAATCAACTTTTAGTAATAAAATCATGGAGTTTGAAAAAAAAAACATACCTCGTAATTATCATACTGTGATAACCAAATCATAAATAGCTGAATACAGGTAGAATTTTAAAAAAAAGGTTTATGTTATGATCAATGATGTAGATGAGAAGGAATTTTTACGTTAATTTGGACAAGATCCTTGATGATTATCCATGTCAATGTTTATATAAGAGGGGACTTCAATGTGAAAACAGGAAAATAAACTAATGTGGCAGGCACTAGGAACTTTGGATTAGGAATAAGAAATGACAGGATTACAAGGACAGTGGAATTTATAGAGTAACAGATTGAATATAATAAATTTATTCTTTAAAAATGTTCTGAGAATTGGACTTGGAGAATAAAAATGAAACTTTTTATTGTAATCAACAAAAAATAAATCTGGCCAAGAATGTAGACGTAATCAATATAGAACCAGCTGGGGTGTTTTTGCAGTTAATAAAATCAGGTGGGTATGCAACAAATCCTAGTAAAGGCTTTTACACGAGCTTTTAAACGTATTTCAATACTAGATCGTGGAGACCAGTGTTCTTTGGTGGTTGGGTTTCAATTAACCACACTTCTCTGGAATGGGTCGACCAGAGACTACACTTCTTTTACATTCATACATATTATTACCTTATGGTGGTTCCGAAGGCTAAACAGAAAAAAAAAGAAAGGTGGGTATCAGTGCCCACTCTAGGGGCAGGCAACCCGGACATTTGTCCAGGGCGGTATTTTGGCTGTAAGTGTGAGAAAAATATTGATGTGTTAAATACCCAATTAATAGAAAATTTCACATATTGATTTTTTTCGTTCGCTATTAATTTACAATGCTTAGCATATTTATATTGTTTATTGCTTATATTGTTTATTATATTTATATTGTTATTGAAGGAATTTATAACTTTTTTCAGTTTTTTAATGGGTGGTAGCTAAGTGGTAATTAAAATATATATAGGAGCGAGACAGAGGGATATCAGTTCACTAAAGATTTTTTACTTTAGTATCGCAAAATATCATTGATGACTGCATCGGCCAAGGTTAGGAATCAGAATAGACAGGGTGTAGTAGTTAAATCATTTAGATTTTGCTGATGTAGATCTAATTGTTAAATGCATAATAAAAGAGCTAACAGAAAAGCCTCATGACTTAAATGAAGATATAAGAGATTTGCCTTTTTATGTGAACCTGAATAAATGCAGACTTCATCTCTATAAACTGTGAGCTAAACAATTTGTTAATGAATGAGTTCCAAATAAATACTGTGAAGATAATTTACCTTCTTCACTAGAAAGGTAAAGGTGGTCAGTCTTCTGTAATTGTTTAGAGATGTGCTGTAGAGGTTGGAAGAACATAATAAGAATTATTTCGATCAAAAGTAGACATAGAAATTAAAATAAAGTTATGAGGCAAATTTTCCTCATATACACTACTGCTTCTGCTTTAATATACACTACCAAAACTTGGGACTTCATATCAAGACACAGAATAAGCCGAAAACGGTGGAAAGCTTTACTACAGGAATTACTAGAATGAATAAGAAAAGAAACATATGGATCAGACAGCAAACAGGTCGGCTTCAAGATATAGTAAAATGCATAGCAAAAAGGAAATTGATCCGCAAGTGATGGCACATAATATGAGGAAATGATCAGGAGGCAGAAATTATATCATGGAGACCTTGGAAATGGAAATGAGGAAGAAGGCTCCCAGGAAGAGATGAAAAAACTGTGCAGAGGGGAGACTTGGCTGCTTGTGATAGAACAGAGTAGAAGAGATTGATTGTTTTCTTCTAAGTGAAAACTAGTTAGTAAGTGAAAACTAGTTAAAATTAGTTAGTTGAAAACTAGTTAGAAGTGAAGTAAAGAACTGTTAATATACATTTTTTTTGTTTTAATTGAACTTCTTAGTTTATCAATAAGATCACTTGATATTAATTTTTATCTGTGAATATTATCTAAGTAACTCATCATTACTTTAACTTGGCTAAAACAGATTACATACATTAATACAAATAAAGGTTTATAATTATTAATAACAGAACTCTAATAAATTAAGCACCATCAATTAAAGTAACATTTTAAACAGACTTTCTGTACTGAATTACCAATCTATAGAAAATAGATTTGTAGCCTAGAGGTACTAATCAGTGAATAAACAGCATACAACATCGTCCACTACCATGTAACATTCAGCCTTATAGCTCTTGCAGTCCATACTACTCCTCGACACTCAAGGTGTTGTGTGGACATTAGGATATTAGAATGTAAGATTATCATCTCGGCCAGCAAACTCAAAGTTGGTTGTAATTATTTTAAAACAGAAGGAATTTGATAATAGGAACGATAAGGGAGTAACGGTTGAATATATAAATAGGACATAGGATTAACTAAGAATGCTGACATTAAAAGAAATGTAAGATACAAATTTATTATAAGTTCATATTACAAATTAATTCATTTCGTAAAAATAATTATTTTACATGAAACTCTTTCATTATTGTAACAAATAATCAGTACTATGATAATATAATTTCACCAAACACACTAACATACGGATTAAATAAAAAGTTCATGCATACATTATAAATTTAATAAAAATCAATAAAATACAAACAGATTAAATAGAAATTGCAAAAAAGTTACAAAAATGAGTAAAATTAATATATTATCAAATTCTATTATTACAAGTAGTCATTCAATAACGTGTGATAATTTTCAAGAACGTAATAAAATTTACATTTAATGACGAATACAATTAAATCAGGAGTTTTGGATTTTGAGCAAAAGAGAATCCTACATGACTACCATTTGGTGTGCTGTGTCATCATATGATATAATAGGCCTTTATTATTTTGAAAATGAGGATGACGATGGACTCATGATTAGTCACATCAGACCGATAATTTGGTGTGCTGAAAAACCTTGTGGCGGTAAAACTACACTCATTTCCCCAAATTATTGACACTTGGTTTCAACAAGATGGATCAACATCACACACAGTATGAATATCAATGGTTGCTATATGCCAATTGTTTGGCATCACAATTTCAAGAAATGATGCCATTTCATGGCCATGCAGAGTTTCACTGCAAGAATGCAGGAATACCTATGCAGAGATGGAGATGGAGCTCACAAGCAAGATGTTATCTTCAACAAATAATTTTTTTTGTATTTATTCATAAATGATATATTTTTTTCTATTTAAATGTTATAAATAAATTTATTTAATAAAAATTTTTCATAAGGATATTTAATTTCACAATTTCCCATTTCCCTGAATCACCTGCACAAAAGTATTGAAATACATTTTTCAGATTTCTTGATTCAGAAACAAAATATGTACATTGTAAGTAGTACTGAAAATCATAGTCAAATACAATTTAATAATAATCAAGGCACATCAATCAAGGAAATTTCCTTCCTATCATGTAAAATAACACCATTCAGATTAAATCCGTCAGTTTCAGTATAAAAATATAGAATATCACTGCTTGATTCTATTATAGCCATATCACCAAAAAGGAAAGTGCATGTTGAATTCTTTGGATGTATTTCTGATAACAGCGGGATTAAATTTATTTGTTTATAAATTTCCTCTTCAGTTATTATATCATTTTCGTTTCTTTGTTCCAATTCCTTTTTTATAACAAATCTGTAAAATTGACCAGCTCTGTTTGATTCTTTTTCCTGAATAAATTCATTCTCAAATTCTTTATTAATATATTGTATTTTTTGCAACATACAATCTAAAGATTTTTCAAAAATAAATTGACTTATATTTTCTTTTTTTACGTTATGTTTATCATTAAAATACGCATCTTGAGTAGTTTCATGACAAACAGAATAAGTAAAAGCTTTGAAGTACATATCATATTTTATGTTTCTTGATTCAACATCAAAATATTTACAATAATATTCAAATTTACAAACTGCATGATGAAAATCATATACCTGATATTTTTTAATCATTTCAAATATTTTATAAAACAGCAAACGCTGCCTACGAGTTAATATATTTTCATCATTACAATGAGTGCTGTATCGTATGACAGATGTTTTTGTTAATTTTTCCAGTTCTAATAAACCTACAATGTTAAATTCAAATGAAAAATTATTTCTCTGATTAACCATCCATTTACTTGTTTGTAAACACTTCAACATTTCATTACCAAATTTCTTAATCATACATTGTTTAACATGATCGATGCTACTGACCAAAATTTTATTCAAAGATTTTAATTCGAGATGCACTTTATAAATATAATCTAATTTATCAATTTCTTTATTTATTGCCTGTTTCGTTAGCTTTACAATTAAACAACCACAGCGATGCATTTCTGTTAAATCCTTAAAATTTACAGGAAAATCTGGTAAAAATATTTCTAATAATCTATTGAAATCATCTACAGAATTTTCCAAGAATTTTGTCACATCCTGCACTTTCAAAAAATTTCTAATTTTATGCGATATGATATTATCTATAATAATTTCAACATCCAATTTACATCTACTTATTATATATTTCAATGTGGATTCAGAAACAACACAATTGAAACTGAAAAGCAACATTTTGGATATGGCTGAATAATCAAGTTTACCATTATTTTTATATTGATAAAATGCGATAGTACCATATAAGCCGACATTAGCACCACAATAAACCCTAGCAATTTTTGACATATTGTTTGCCAATTTATATGCCTCCGATCCCTCAACAATAACTGTCCCTACTTTAATACCTTTAAAGGCAGCTGCAGCTCCAACAGCACAACCTCCAACCCCACTAATTAACATTTCAGCTACAACTAAATTTGTTTTTGAATCCTTGAAATCAATGCCACCTTCATGTTTCTCAATATCATGCAGTTTGCTTACACCAGATCCTAATGCATACAACCCACTCACAGATGATATAGCACCTGCTGCAATTAAAGTACCTGCACCAACCGGATTACAAATTAAAACACCAGCAGAACAGACTGCAGCAAAATTAACTCCAAAATCTAACCCATTCTTTATAATACTTTTCAGTGAACAAGCCACAGACATTTCACAAATTACTTCAAGAGAATCTGTCCCTTTATAAAGACCATTTTGAGGATACATAATCATGCATTTAGGCAGTTTATTATTAGACAAGAAGTCAGACCATGATTCGTACTGCCTACAGTGCATATCAATTAAAATGAAGGAATCGGATAACCCTGTAGTATAATAATTATTATCTGAATCGTAATTAACATCTAATGATGTTCTAAAAACAACAAATTTAAATTCTTGTAGATCACTTTTTGTTAAACATGAAATAAATGTGCAACCAAAATAATAATATTCACATTTAGAATATGACTTTATTTTGTTTACTATTTTTTCTTTCAAACTATCGAGTTTTTCATCTTCAGGCATTGCTACTTTAAGAGCGAATTGTACCTTTTCATTTAACTGATCTAGATCAAGCTTATCCCATAAACGGTCTCCCATCTCCACAAACCTCTGTTGTTGGAACATCCATTGTGTTTGAAGCCATTTTGCAAAGACCTCCGCCTAAAATAATAAACGTATATTTCAGATAAAAATTTTATAAATAAAAAAAACCAATTAAGATTAATTTACTGCACACAAGTATGTCGCACAAGAATTAGGTGAGTGTGACTATGTATATGTTTATTTTCAAATGACTGTGAAAATAAGCAAAATCTCTTCTAAGAGAAAATGAATAGTTAACTCTTCTGAATACTTACAAGCAAGGACTTCAAAATTTGTTACTAGAAATAGTTGAATTCACACTTTTACTTTCACAAATTTTTTCTTCATTTTGTATTTAATTAGAAAAATATATAAACTGATCTAAAATGCGTTTTTAAATTTGTTTTTATTTTTTTGTTAAATTTTAAATACTGCAAAAAATATACATTGAAAGCTTTTGTATAATTTTATTTCAAGGGGTGTGGATCCATTTATGAATTTATGAAATTTTTTTTGTTTTACTGTTTTATTAAATGTCTTGAACCAGGAAGTAATTGGTCTTAGTTTGGCTGCTGAACAATTTCAACTTTTGCATCATCAAAATGTTGCATCCTTGACAATATTGAATTAAGTTGTCTGTAGCTAAACATTCAATGGTTCTGGAAGTTATGTACTTTCTCCAGTATTTAACCTTGAGACTTCTTAATGGCCATAGCAAGGGCAAGTTTTACAAGAAATTGTCATCTTCTTAGGTAAACAAAAAGCGGGTCAATATCTATGTCCAACTCATGGAATATGAGAGATTACACCAGCTGATGAACTGGTAAATACTTTTCGTTACAGGCTAATACTTATGTAAAAAAAAAATGCAGTTTAGCCTTATTCCATCATATACTGTGTTTTGTGGAGTTACTCATTCAATTGGAAATATTATTCAATGTTTCCCCTATCATCAGAATCAATGGAATTGCTTATGTATGTGGAACAAAAGTTTGGTGCTGCAGCAGCAGCAAACTTTTGTTCCACATACATAATATAATAGAGAGAGGTTAATAGAAAAGGAGAAAATAAGACGTCTAGTTAATAGAAAGAAAAAAAGAGAGGTTGGTTACTTGAATTTAGGCTGAAACTGAAAACATTTTTAGATTATAGCAAAACTAAATGAAACAACATTGTTTTAAGACAATAAAAATTGTGAATTAGGTTTTGATTCTTACAATATTATCGGAGAGGTATCTGTTGAGAGCCAGACTAAGGAATGACTCCTGAAAGAGGGCACAGCTCTTTCAGTAGTTGTTACGCGTGTAGGTCAGGAGGACTTAAACAGCCATATCAACATCACTCAATCTTCTGAGTGCAGTGCAGCTGAAAGCAATGGATAACTACAGCTGCTTTTTTTCCAAGAAAATATAACTTTCTACATTTTCATACAATAAAGATGAAAATGTTACCAAGCCTTCCTTGGTAAAATATTACAAAGGTAGACTAGGCCCTATTCACATATCTGGGTGTGGACTACTAAGGAAGGGATTACCAGAAAATTAAATTTTACATTACACAAGTCTGAGTGTGGAATGTTAGAAGTCTAAAAAAGGTCGGTAGGTTAGAAAATTTAAAAGATAGAAATGGATAGATTAAATGTAGATGTGGTAGGAATTAGCGAGGTTTGGTGGGAAGAAGAAAACGACTTTTGGTCAGCTGATTTTAGAATAATTAACATGGCTTCAAATAGGGCAGGCAGGAGTAGGTTTCGTAATGAACAACAAAATAGGGAAGAGAGTAGAGTACTTCAAAATGCATAGCGACAGAATCATTATAATAAGTTTAAAATCAAAATCTAGCCGACAACAACTGTAATGTCTATATGCCTACAAGTGTCCATAATGATGATGAGGTAGAGTATGTATACAAAGAAATTGATGAAGTAATTTAACACATAAAATGATAAAAATTTAATAATAGTTGGAGATTGGAATGCACCATTAGATAAGGCGAGGAAGGAAAAATTGTGGGTGAATGTTGGCTGGGCAAAAGGAATGAGAGGGGACCGACTTATAGATATTTGCACAAAGTATAATTCAGTAATTGCCAACACCCAATTTAAAAATCATAACAGAAGAACAGACACATGGAAAAAGTGAGGTGATACTGCAAGGTATCAGATAGATTATATCATGGTCAAGCAAAGATTTAGAAAACTTGTTGACTGCAAAGCTTACCCTGGCTACATTGATAGCGACCATAATTTATTGATAATGAACTGTAGATTTGGGTTTAAAAACCTGAAGAAAAGGTGTCAGATGAATCGGTATGATTTAGAGAAGCTTGAGGAAGAGGAGCTAAAGAAGTTTTTTGAGGACATTGTAAGAGGTTTGAGGAGGATAAAAAGGGGAGAAACAATACTGACATCTGAATTTAAGAGAGCATTAAAAGATTTGAATGGCAGAAAGGATCCTGAAATAGACGGCATACCTGGAGAATTACTGCGTAGTGCAGATGAGGAAGCGATAAATAAGAAAGAATGGTGTAATTTTTATGAAAAAAGGGAAGTTCTGTCAGACTTCAAAAACAGTGTTATAGTCATGATAACAAAGAATACTGGAGCAGATAAATTTGAATACAGAACAATTAGCTTAACTAGTCATTCATCAAAAATCTTAACTAGGCTTCTGAACAGAAGAATTGAGAGGAGAGTGGAAAAAGTGTTACGAGATCAATTTGGTTTCAGGAAAAGTACAGGGACAAGGGATGCAATTTTAGCACTCAGATTAATAGCAGAAACAATGTTAAAGAAAAACAAACCAACATACGTGGCATTTATAGACCTAGAAAAGGCATTCAATAACGTAGACTGGAATAAAATGTACAGCATTTAAAAAAAGTTAGGGTTCAAGTACAGAGATAGAAGAACAATTACTAACGTTTTTAGACCAAAGACTTTGAAAGTAATACAGTTAACTTTTTAAAAATCAGTACACACACTGCATATTAAGAAGTGTTGTTATCTGCTTAGCTCCATTTAGGTAAAAGGATCATCAGGACTCTTTTGTAAAAAGCACTGGATTATATTGTTTATCTCTTTACCAGTTAACTTGTACTGACAAACTTACTATTGCATCGTTGATGAAATTAATTTTTTTTTAACAAATGTTCGATATTAATTTAAAACAGTCATTTTTAATCTATCTATTTTAGTCGTCAGGGATCATCTGTAACTAAGAGCGATGCTATTTTGAGTTCTTCCCACTCCCACAACATTTTTCCCTCTACAATAATATTTGACAATTTTAACCAACCACCACTATAAATGAATAATAGAAGAAAATATATACTTACATTCAAACAATGTATATTTTTAACTAAAATAAATTTATTGGATTACATTTTTAATTATTTGGATGCAACATATACAAAATGATCTAAAAATAATTACGTTGAACACAAATCAAAAGTTAAAAGAATGAAAATATTGCAGTATTACTTCCCAGACAAGTATCAACTTATACATTGTTGGCAAGTGTTGTACTTATAAATAATAAATTGAATACTTCTTAAAGGTGTTATTATTTTTATTTATATTGTTACAATTCAGTTGGTTAAAAACTGAATTCTATGGAAATCGTGATGTATTAGTTTGAGATTTACGTTTATTATAACAAGGTATATAAAAAGGTAACCTTTTTTATATACCCATCACAAGTACTCATCCGTAGGGTAGTATATTCTCTGCTACTACATTACTGAGAATGTCTCGGTGAATTATACTTGATGATAACTGTACATTCTATCTTCCATTTCTTTACGGGGTTAACTTTGAAATATTGTTTATCAAACGGATTCAACTTTTGTAGATAATCATTTATGTTCTTCTCACAACTCACTATGTAATGTGATTTATGGACAGACAACAATTTGCCATTAAACACTGATTAGTTATTTAGGCATGTTACATGATCGAGTCAGATCAATAAATAATTGTTTTGAGAAGTAAACATATGGAATAATAATTAGATAATTAAATATCAGAGTAACTATAAATAAAAATATCAATAAAACATAGAATATCTTTTTCACCTTAGGGTCTTTTGTATTATTGTTTTTAAGATCTAAAACCATTATGATCCCTTTTTATGACTTTATGAACACTATTTGCATACCTGCAAAAAAAAAACACATATATATATATATATAAGACATGTACCTAAGAAATATCTAAATAACTAATAAATATTTTACCAAAATACATCCTAACTGTAGAATATGATATTGGATAAATTAAAATATTTTACTGTATAGCTCATTCTTCTGTTTAATAATTTTGTAGCTTTAATATTTAAAATACTTTTTAATGATTACAATTAGTTATATAAGGTAAAGAAATAAAAATGGCAATATGCTCTCTTGCGAGACCAGTATGATTTCTCTGAAGAAATTATCTTTATTATATTTCAATTCTTCATTAATTATATTATTTTTGGAATCATCAGAAACTTTTTTGCCTGATAAGAGATGATCAAATGACTGATAGATGTACACAACAAATTAGATTCCGCTCTAAAGGATTCTTTCCTTTCATTTTCGATTAAAAAATGAGTTGTAAAATTTAAACATCCAAAACCTACAACTGATAAAAATCATCATAAAAATCCACAATGCTGTACCAGTTTTCGCCAATAAAAATGTATGATATTTTTACTAATAAAATAAAGTAACATAAAAGATTAACAAAATTATTATAAGCAGCTAGACAACCAGCAGAAAAAAATATAAAATAGGTTTGCATAATATTTAATGGTAATCTATACAGATATATATATATATAAACAAATTTTTTTTTTCTTAATAATTAATGTTATTATATGATATGTTACATTTAATGTAACATATCATATAATAAATTTATATATAAATTACTTACTGCCAAACTGGAGTTCCCGGGTACGATTCTTGTACGAAAAATCGAATTTGTTCTTTTGATAGAACTGTTCTCGAGGTTTAAAAGGAAAATACAAAACATTCACAAAAAAACCAATTAATGCATTAACTTAAAAAAAATTATCAGAAACGCTATAAAGTTAATGTAAGGTAATACTATTATAAAATGCAAGTTTATTACTGTCTTTAATCAAAAATTTAATTTTCTCACTATTGTAATAAAAGCAGATAAGCAATTAATTACATATATATATACATACCGAGATAACTTTTTCTTCTTAAAATAATTTCCACGCAGAATCCTCCTACCACCCAATGTCTAAGACAGTACAGGACTTAAACTTTCTAAATATCACAAATACTGGTTTTGTTTTACTACCATAGAGAAACCGTAACTAACCGACCTCGTTGTATATATAATTTAATACTAAAATAATTTTTCAAACTAATAATTTTAAAGTCGTTCTCAATTAGTACCATGATTCTGTTGTTGTGAATTTGCATTTAATTTTCTTTGTTCATCAAATGTCCATGTTTTCTACACAAATTATTTTGAAGAATAAATGCACCGATCTAAGTAGCAATTTGTTATATTTAGAAAAAATACTGTAATTCCCCGAAAAATAACCTGATTCCGAATGACCGCCTTTTTTAAAATAGCGAAACTTAACAAATGAGTTCGACATAAAATAAAGTAAAATATATACTTGAAATAAAGTGTAGATAACGAAATACGTTAAGATTAACATTGGTCTGGAAACGCTCCGTTAGCGAAACATTTCGTTCTGATTGGTGGGCAAAGACTGAAATAAAACCATACTGACATTCTAGGAAGCCAAAAAATTATGGAGGTAAACTTGATTGCTTTTGATATTAAAAAAGGAAAATAAAAACACGTTCCAAACCCTTTCCTACAGTATGTTTCATAATATTCTACGTAAAACAGAGAAAAATCGTCTAAAAACAAGTTCTTGTTTGCATTTGTAACAAAAACTTTTTTATATGACTAAGAAATGAGTAAAATTTATTATCTAAACTTATAGAGGATTTAATTTTTGAAAATTGATGAAGCCATATATATTTTTTGAGACTCCCTATCTAGTGCCAGTCGTTTCATTTCGGTACACTCCTACAAAACAAATACAAGTTCAAGTAGTTTGATTTTTTTACCAACATTTCCCGTATAAAAACAAAGGGATTACTTGGTCAAAACAGTTTTGCTTTCCTACAAAGTGGAATGACACAAAAAATAGTGTTGTATTAATTAATAAAATCAGTACAAATAATTTTCAAAGAATAAAATTTAAGCATCTTTCTTGAATTCACTGCCAAATTGAAAATTTGAGAAATTATGATTTTGTAAGTTAGCAACAGAAATCAGCTAGCCAACAATGCATTTTATGACATATCATCAGTGGGTTGCACTACTTTGTAAATTGTTGCCAATACACTGTGGTTTAATTAAGTGTGTATCTTTTAATTGACATCTTACTGCAACAATGCCTTTGTTATTTACAACTGAAGAATATGCTGGTACTTACCTTGGGGATGTGTGATGGAAACTGCTGCTGCAGAATATCAAATTTGTTTTCCTAACCAAAAAGTACCAAATCCTAAATAAAATTAGTGGAATCTGCCATACGCTATGAGAAACAGGTACAGTTCTGAGCATTAGTACTCACCATGGCCGTTCTGCCCATCATGATGCCGTTATTGATGAACCATTATCGTAGGCTGTCTGGGTATTAATACACAATGCCTTTCTTAGCAAATTCGGAGTTTCCCAGTCTATGATGTGGAGGACACTTTTTAAATCAAGGTGTATCCTTACCATAATTAATGAGTGAAACATCTTCAACCAAGAGGCCCTCCTCTTTATTTGCAATATTGCAGCTGGTTGAATAAGAACCAGTTGCAAAGGTTCATTTTACTCACTGACAAGCCTCAGTTTAATCGGGACGGCATCAATAACCTTTGCAACGAATACAACTTGGGCAGAAGTCAATCTATACACGATGTTAGAATGTAATTTCCAACACTGATTTAGCGTCAATGTGTGGTGTGGTCTAGTTTACGATCAGCTAATCGGACCATTCATTCTCCCACTGCATTTAAATTCTGACATTTACTTGGAATTTCTTAAGGAACAACTATCGCTGCTATTAGAAAATGTTTTGCTAGTATCAAGATACCGCATGTACCTCTTCAACATGATGTGGTACGCCTCCCCACTTCTCATGCGCCTTTCAACATATTTAATGAGCAATTTCACAGCGATGGAATGGCTGTGGTGTAGACTCCTAGCCACCAAAACCACCATCACCTGATCTAGCATCATTAGATTTTTGCATGTGGGGTTGGGGGAAAAGCAATGTGAACAAGAACGAAGTTCAGTGTGAAGGGTTAGTTGCTTGTTTTACAGATTTTGCCCCACAAATTAAGGAGAGTTGTACAGAATTGCGGACAGCAACATTGGCAATCCAAAAGTGAGCAGTCAAATATATTGCTGTAGGGCATATTTTTGATAATTTACTGTCAATTTCATTAAATGCGTCAATTAAATTTTTATTTTTTTAACATCAATTACATGTTAACTTCATTTTCTGTAGTTGATAATGTTTGAAAGTTTTCATAAGGAAGTGTTAATAATAAAATCAATTTCTTGAACTAATATCTGTTTTTTGTATGGCTGCTTTACAACAATTTTCAAATATTAAATATACAAGATTTGATAATAAATTTTATGCATTTCTTAGTAATTTGGTATTGCAAATGTAAAAAAAACATGTTTTTAGACAAATTTTTTTTCTATTTTACATAATATATTATGAAACTACTGGAGATATGGTTCTGGAACCCATTTTATTCAGATTGTCTGGTCAAAAACCATCAAGTTCACCCTCGTAATTTGAGTTCCTAGAATTTCAGTATGGTTTTATTTCACTGTTTGTCCAGAAATCAGGATGAACCGTTTTGTTAGCCGGAACTTGCTAACGAAGCATTTCTGGACCCGAGTTTATCTGAACTATTTTCATTACTTTTGCTAGTAGAATAAGCTTAGAAAATGCCAGTAACACTATCTGAATTACTCTATGTAATAGCTTCCTGCAAAAACTGTTTTCCATTTAACAACTAAATTATTTTAAATTTAATAAGAATTAATAATTAGTTAAAGAAATAGTAATGAATTTTTAATATGAAAATATAACTTAATTTGACATAAAAGTAAATACATGACAATAATTACTGTAATACATATTTTTTTCCAAACATACTATTCTTTTGATATAAGTAGATTTTGTTGAAAACAATTTCATTTTGGGTAATATTCTCTGAAATATAAAGAAAGAAGAAAGAATAACTAAAACTTATGTAAAAATCAACAACTATAAAGAGTGAAAAAATAAAGCGTTCACCTCTTTTATAGAGAAACGCTTGCTTTCTAATTGTAGTGTTGTTTAGTAAGTTATAAGGTGTTAAGCAGCATCTTTAGTAATAATTAAACTTTAATTGGCCATTACGAATAACTCTAGTATAGAATTTTATTAACCTCAAGTCGGTTCACTTTATTATGATATTTCTTCTCTGAAAAAATGGTTCACTGAAAAATTTATGTTTTGTAAAAGTTACATCACAATCTTATCTAAAATAATAATATAAAAGATATATAAACCTAACTACAACTTTATCATTGACACTTTATTTCATAAACAGTAGTAATACTGAAATTATATTTTGCCTTTTCAAACAATAAAACATCATTTATACATATGGTTGTAAAATGCACATTATAAACAAAGCATTACATAGTAATAATGTTATAAAAAAGATCAATTAAAACCCGTTTAAATAATGCTAAGATATTAAAAATATGAAAAACATACAGTTTTCTTTTTTAGCAATATTTGAAAATTACACAGTACTAATAATAACAGCATTAAGGTTGGAATACTATTTACATAATTATTTTTTTTTAAATTGTCTTTTTATCCACAATATTTCAAAAAATAGCATTAATTTTTTGGTAAGCAGTAAATAGTAACCAATTTTTTGAAACCTTAAAGGAAGTTTTATAGTAATTGGTAACTATTTGTTATTAATATAATAAAAATATTTTAATGAAATAATCAAACGGAATAAATCTTTTTCACCAATAATAGAATTTTCAAAAATTCTCATAAAGATGACTTATTCTGAAACTTATATAGACCTACTTAAATTGAAAATATGTGGGGGCAAAAATGAATAAAACACATCGATTTAGTAAGTCAGTCTACTATTTTGAAAGTTCAGATGCAACTTTCAGTTGGAAAAAAATTTACTACTTCATGTACTAAACTAGATTTTATTAATTTCTTTATAAGTATTATTAACTGAAGGTGTTGTGTGCTTGAATTGGCTCTTACTTTTCTCAGGGCCAGTTCAGTAAAGGGCACTGAACTGACCCATGGCTTAGTATGCTAAACGATGATTTGACTGCTAAGACTAAATTATTGATGCACATTTTTATAAAAGAATAATAATACTCATGCTTGTATGTAAAGGTTACATAAACTCTCAATTTTTTAAATTTTAGAAGCTTTTGATTTTTTCTCTTTAAAGTTAAACAAAATATTTAAGATATTTAGTCACTATTTTGAATCTTGTGACAAAAAGGTTTAAAAAAATACATATTACCTATTCATCAATCACAGATGTACAGCATTTTAAATCTAAACAGTGAAAAAGTATATGAAAATATGATAAAAATTTGGTGAAGAGACTGTATAATAATTAAAATTATCATAAATTACCTTCTTCGGGTATTTTACATGATAAACACTCAGATACAATGAGTATAGTCACTGCACAATACAATGTATTCTTGAAGGAAACTTATCGGATTGATTGAAAAATGGATTTAGTCAAGGAATATTTTATGGGAAAGTGTTACGATAGATGTTTAAGAGGTGGAATGGGAGACCTGACTTTCATCAGACAACCCTTTGACCACAAATTTTTGTGCTACCTTTGGTTAGATAGAAAAACTTGGAATCCAACCAAAAGGGTCGATATCACGTTATGCTCCAATAAATAGTAGTTGCCCTACCAGCTACAGGAGATGCTGAACGATGTCATAGGCATAACCAGGGCACTGACCTGACTCCAATGAATCTTATCCTAATTAAAAAGAATAAAAGTTATGAAAAAGAGAAGAGAGAATGGGAAGAGTGACCCGTCGAATGGTTGGCTCTAATCCAGGTCGATCAGAATATGCTGCTACAATTTGCAGTTCGTGATGATGCAGCCATACAAAGTAACTTTTATAACTGCTCACTTTGGTAAATATTCTGACACATCCATTTTTGTCTCCTTCTCTACAAAGTACCTGTCAAAAATCTCCCTGCAAGCAAATAACAATTGCTATGCAGTTAGATCTCTTGCTACACGTACTTGGTTTTTTGTAGATTTTTCACCAATTTTAATTTTTTTTTTGTTATTAATTTGATTTCTGAAGCAGTAACTACAAGGACAAATGAGAACAAAATGAATATTTTCACTTCATAAATACAATTCAATTATGTAAATGTATGAATTAACAAAGATCAACATTAAAAAAAAATACTATGAAAGATTGGTCTCATTTAAGCAAATCAAAACTGACTACTATGGTTTTGAAATGATGTACAATCTAGATGATATGTACACATTTTATCTATTTCTATAACATTTATTATGCAGGAAGCATAATATTTAAATAATAAGTGTGTTGAGGTGAATTTGGATGTATGGGGTAATATAGAATGTATGACTGAATTATGTGAATTTAAGCAGTCGACAATCTAAATAAAATACATCAAAATTTCCTTATTACAATAAATTCTCACTTACTGTTGGACAATTATCATTGTGGATGACAATTATCATGGACCTAATAAGAACCTGACTCTAAAATGGTTAAATCGTATACTTTTTGATGTAATAAAGAAAGTTTTAAAAAAATGTGAGCAAAAAATAGGCTATTTTTTATTTTTATTGCAAAAAAATTTGCAGCCATTTGAAAACATATTCAATATCATTAACAATTGAGTTTTGAGGTTGAAGTGAAACTGTGCCATAAACTAAAATAGTTTTTATTTTTTAATGGAATACTCTTATTTATTAATAAGAAGTATGGGATTTTTGAGTCTCAAGGGTTAAGTTACTACTACTATGGGCATACATTAACTTATAACCAGACTGCTTAATCCCCACCGCTATGATGATATCACAGTAATGATCACACTCGCCTGTCAATCAGATGCTCCCTCTTTGTCTTTGTTGTACTCTTGTTTTTGCTGTATCCATTTCTTTAACAATATTAACTTTTCTGCGGCTGCTACTATACTTTTTCAAAGTAATATTTCTAAATATCATAACATATTTAGAATTCTCTAATTCAGAATACATTTTTATCTTACTTGGTCTACCAAGATTAGCCACTGCAATACTGTTTAACAGTTTAACATTTTGTTCTTCTTGCTCAATTATAGACCAAATTAAAACCTAAAAAATATAGTATTACATCAGTTTTAAATTGTCATTGGAAGGACCATTAAATGAAAATTACAATTTAGAAATATCTTTAAACGAAGGAAATCATCAGCATTTTTCCATAACTACAACATTATTATATAAAATTCAGTCTTAAGCATTGGTGGCACGATTATGACTGGTAAAAGAATGAGACTGAAGTTGTTCATCCTGGTGATTTTTAAAACCAGCCATCACATTTATTCTGATCTCCCAAAAAGAGAGAAAAATTCCAGAATGATAATTGGAAAGAAATTAGGCAGCCAAAAAACATACTAAAAAAATTAAAATGCATAAATTAAAACAAAACTTATTTCTAAAATACAAATCAGGCTAGCATGTGCTAGTAAGTGATGACAATAAAATAATCATATTAAGTTCAGGAACAGCACTTTTGAATTTGAACCGGTGTAAAGTAGAAACTAAAACTTTTTACAACACCAGAATTATAAAATATTTTCAAGACTGCTTTTCATAGTTAATATTTATTTTATAACTGTTATTTTTTACTTTCCCAACTTTAACTACACATGCTACTGTAACAGTAAAGTATATAGAACGGTCAAAAATGAAAGAGATTTAAATAAATTGTAAACAATCTGTAAAAAAATCTTATTTCAGGCCCCCACGACCAAAAAATTATTTTTGCCAGGTGTGTATATGCATATGTGTGTATTTATGGGACACCTGTACATGGTCTTATAACTCTGGACTCCACAGACCAATTTTCTTCAAACTTGATAGACAATATCTTCAGGGTGGAAAGAATATATCAAATTTTTTGAAAAATTGGTGGGAGTGATTTGGCCAAATAAAGATTTCAAATGTATACTGGGGCAGTTCAGAAAACATTTTCTAACAAAAGTTGAATTACTTTTATTAAAATCACAAATTACAGGTTAATTACATACAATTACAGGTTAATAATTATTAAATCAATACATTTAAATTAAAAAAAAGGGAAGTAAAAAAAGAAATTAAAAAAAAGTTAAAAGCAAAAACAAAAGGGGATGGAGTCTGATTCGAACGATGTACCTTCCCTTTAAGATCTAAATACCTCATTAAATGAAATTTTAATTTTAATTTCGATTACAATCAAAAAGAGAGATGCACAAGTAGATGTTACAACGGTGTTAAATAAAAAATTTCAACATCCTACAGCAAATCGTTTTTTAGTTATGTGAGATGCATATGCACATACAAACGTACGTACAGACGTCATAATAAGTTAATTGTGTGTGACCAGGCTTATTACCCTGCATCAACATACAGCTAATGATACTTGACTACCTAAAAGAAACACAAGGCAAAAGAAAGTTTCTGCACGATTCATAACAAACAGTTGTTTGTTGAACTCAGCAGGTTTTAAGAGACTGAAAAAGAACATTTAAGAAAATAAGTGCTTAAATGTATGGTGCAATACTCTAGACAGGTTTATTCAAAAGCAGTCAGGTGCAGGAGAGTTTGCAAGATAATTTAGGTAATTGACAAGTTTGTAAGATACGAGCAAATGAATTGATGGATAATAAAAGAAGTAAAGATTCTCAAGTAGTTTGGGAACAATAGACATTATACACAGAAGAAAGGATACCCAGAGAACATTCCACATTAAATAATGGAATTTGATAAATATATGAGGGCTGTTTTTTTCAACATCTGATCATTCATCTAAGTAAACAAGAGATAGGCAGGAGCCATATCTGTGCATTGTATGATTGCATCCCCCTACCCACCACAATCTATGCCATTACCGGCTCCATTGCATTAGCCTGAGCCAAGCTACAAGCAAATGAACACGGCTGCTCCGCTCGATGCTCCCACCAAGTGTGAGTTTCGAAGTGCGATAAGTTTTCTGCAAGCAGAATGAGCCTAGTGTATGGTGAAAACGTTATGAGTGATGGCAGTGTATAAGAATGGTATAGGAAATTTAAAGAAGGGTGAATGGATGTCCATGACAAAGATGCAAGTCTGTCGCTACACGCTATGTGGTCTTTTTGATTTTGCTCGTGACACACAAGAGGTTTATGATAAGTTAACTTTCTGCCGAAATCCCAGATATTTTTCAAGTCTTCTCTGCACACATTTGTGACTAAATACAAACGATACTGGAAACTGCGTGCATGTTGAGTGATGGTCACAAAACCCAGTGAATGGCATCAGCCCTAATGTTTCTCAAGCGTTACGACAATGAGGGGAAAGAGGTTTTAAAGTCTATCGTTACTGGCGATGAGACTTGGTTCCAGTATGACAATCCAAAACCAAAGAACAGTCTAAGCAGTGGATGCACACTTCTTCTCCAAACAAGCCGAAAAAGTTAAACAGACACTGAGCAACAGGAAAACAATGGTTACAGACTTTTAGACCCATAAAGGTGTCTTGTTGGTGGACTTTATGGACAGAGGACAACATTAACAAAGAAAGTTTGTGAACCTTTACGCCGCCTCCGCAGATAAATCCAGAACACATGAAGAGGCATGCTCTCCTTCAGCGTGGTTTTGATCTATGACAATGCACGACCACACTGTGCTAAGGTGACGCAACACTTTCTCAAATAATTCAAGTGAGAAGTTTTCAACCATCCACCGTGTAGTGCAGACCTACCACCAAGCGATTTTTACCTCTTTCGAGAATTGCAGGCATGTTTGGGCAGATAACACTTTGTCACCAATGAAGAACTTCAGGAGTCTGTCAAGACGTATGTTACTCACTGGTGGCAAACTTCTTTGAAGAGGGCATCCGAAACCCGGTGTCACAATACAACAAATGCCTCAATAGTTTTGGCGATTATGTAGAAAAATAAGTTAGATACTAATCAACTTTTAGTAATAAAATCATGTCGTTATGTCAATGTGTTTTTTTTATAGCAATGGAGTTTGAAAAAAAACAACCCTCGTAATTATCATACTTTGATAACCAAATAATAAATAGCTGAATTAGAGGTACAATTAAATAAAATATTAACTCGTCAATTACAGGGTTTGTAGAGATGAAGGGAAAGGCAGAAAGTTATTTAAATATGAAGGATAGACGGCAGATTTATTATAATGGTAGTTAGGAGAAAGAAGGCAGAAATGAGTTTTTAATAATTAAATATAAGGATTTACAAATTATCAGTTTAAAAACTCATTCTCACAGAATTTTGAGTTCATGAGTTTAATTTTGAGTTAGTATGGACAGAAAATTATAAACAGGATAAGGATAGAAGAAAATTCAAGCAAGTTTATGTTATGATCAATGATGCAGATGAGGAGGAATATTTATGTTAATTTGCACAAGGTCCTTGATGATTATCCATGTCACAAAGTTTATATGATAGGGGAAACAGGGAAATGAACTAATGTGGCAGGGACTTGGAATTTAGGAGTAGGAATAAGAAATGACAGGGTTACAAAGATAGTGGAATTTGTAGAGAGCAACAGATTGTATATAATAAATTTATTCTTTAAAAATGTTCTGAGAAATGGGCTTGGAGAATAAAAATGAAACTTTTTATTATAATAAAAAAAAAAAATCTGGTTAAAAATATAGATGAAATCAATATAGGACCAGCTGGGGTGTTTGTGCAGTTAATAAAATTGGGTGGGTATGCAACAAATCCTAGGAAAGGCTTTTACATGTACTTTTATACGTATTTAAATACTAGATTGTGGATACCAGTGTTCTTTGGTGGTTGGGTTTAAATTAACCACTTCTCTGGAATGGGTCAACTTGAGAATATGCAAGACTACACTTCTTTTACATTCATACATATTATCCTCACCTTGTGGTGGTTCCGGAGGCTAAACAGAAAAAAAATAAAGGTGGGTATCAGCGCCCACACTAGGGGCAGGCAACCTGGACATTTGTCCAGGGTGGCATTTTGGCTGTAAGTGTGAGAAAAATATTGATGTGTTAAATACCCGATTAATAGAAAATTTCACATATTGATTTTCTCATTCACTAAAAATTTACAGTGCTTAGCGTATTTATATTGTTTATGTCTAAAAGCTAAAAATATTTACACTATTAACTAAAAATTAACACAGAATTTGTAAAGGCTGCTGCTTGAACTTTGATCATGCAATTGAACATCAATTCTCTGGACAAAATAACATTAGCACACGAGCAGAGCACTGCTTCAACTTGTTTGAACATGCATAGACTTGCTTATTACCTCTAATTATAAAAGAGCGGTTTCATTACACAATAGCATTATTCTTGCTATTATGTCGGTAATGATAACAAGTGGAAGTTCATAAAATTTACTTCAGTGCCATTTATTCATTTTTAAATTTTTTAATTTTTAAACGTAAGTTTGTCTATAATTAAGCTGTTGTTTAGCTTGACAGACACTAGTTTATTGTAAATCGATATCTAATTGAAACAATGAAAGCGTTTTTAAACAAAATAAATATTTTATATATCCAAAAAGGCTGTTTATTGAATCAATATTGTATCAAATTTGAACGTATTCTATAGGTATAATTGTTTATATTTTTTTTTTTTGAAAATAATTATTTGAATCATCAATATAAGACATTTATGAAGTTCATTGCTTTGATAAAAGGCATTTTATAATAATATATTTCAATAATTGAACTAAATAAAATCTCAAAATCAAAATTATAAAATTGTTTTTAATGACTATTTATGATTTGTTGAAATATTTGTTATTATAAAATACAGATATAATAACACTGGAGTTTTTTTACACTCACAGGATATGAAAAATATTTTGTGTAGCGTAAAAATAGCTTTATTTCTTAACAGACATTTACAATGAATGTTTCCAAATCGGTTATATCTAAATAATCAAATCTGATCATATTTAACACATTAAATAGGAAAAATGTTGACATCTGAGTTAATGTTATTAAAGGAATTTATAACTTTTATCAGTTTTTTAATGAGTGAAAGCTGAGTGGTAATTAAAATAAATATAGGAGCGCGACAGAGGGATATCAGTTCACTAAAGATTTTTTACTTTAGTATCGCAAGATATCTTTGATGACAGCATCGGCCAAGGTTAGGAATCAGAATAGACAGGGTGTAGTAGTTAAATCATTTAGATTTTGCTGATGTAGACCTAATTGTTAAATGCATAATAAAAGAGCTAACAGAAAAGCCTCATGACTTAAATGAAGATATAAGAGATTTGCCTTTTATGTGAACCTGAAAAAATGCAGACTTCATCTCTATAAACTGTGAGCTAAAAAATTTGTTAATGAGCGAGTTCCAAATAAATACTGTGAAGATAATTTACCTTCTCCACTAGAAAGGTAAAGGTGGTCAGTCTTCCGTAATTGTTTAGAGATGTGCTGTAGAGGTTGGAAGAACATAATAAGAATTATTTAGATCAAAAGTAGACATAGAAATTAAAATAAAGTTAAGAGGCAAATTTGCCTCATATACACTACTGCTTCTGCTTTAATATACACTACCAAAACTTGGACTTCATATCAAGACACAGAATAAGTCGAAAACGGTGGAAAGATTTACTACAGGAATTACTAGAATGAATAAGAAAAGAAACATATGGAACAGACAGCAAACAGGTCGGCTTCAAGATTTAGTAAAATGGATAGCAAAAAGGAAATTGATCCGGAAGTGATGGCACATAATATGAGGAAATGATCAGGAGGCAGAAATTATATCATGGAGACCTTGGAAATGAGGAAGAAGGCTCCCAGGAAGAGATGAAAAAACTGTGCAGAGGGGAGACTTGGCTGCTTGTGATAGAACAGAGTAGAAGAGATTGATTGTTTTCTGCTAAGTGAAAACTAGTTAGTAAGTGAAAACTAGTTTTGAAAACTAGTTAGTTGAAAACTAGTTAGAAGTGAAGTAAAGAACTGTTAATATACATTTTTTTTGTTTTAATTGAACTTCTTACTTTATCAATAAGATCATTTGATATTAATTTTTATCTGTGAATATTATCTAAGTAACTCATCATTTCTTTAACTTGGCTAAAACAGATTACATATATTAATACAAATAAAGGTTTATAATTATTAATAACAGAACTCTAATAAATTAAGCACCATCAATTAATGTAACATTTTAAACAGACTTTCTGTACTGAATTACCAATGAACAGAAAATAGATTTGTAGCCTAGAGGTACTAATCAGTAACGATTGAATATATAAATAGGACATAGGATTAACTAAGAATGCTGAGATTAAAAGAAATGTAAGATACAAATTTATTATAAGTTCATATTACAAATTAATTCATTTCGTAAAAATAATTATTTTACATGAAACTCTTTCATTATTGTAACAAATAATCAGTACTATGATAATATAATTTCACCAAACACACTAACATACGGATTAAATAAAAAGTTTATGCATACATTATAAATTTAACTTTAATAAAATACAAACAGATTAAATAGAAATCGCACAAAGTTACAAAAATGAGTAAAATTAATATATTAACAAATTCTATTATTACAAGTAGTCATTCAATAACGTGTGATGTTTTTTAAGAACGTAATAAAATTTACATTTAATGATGAATACAATTAAATCAGGAGTTTTGGATTTTGAGCAAAAGAGAATTCTACATGACTACCATGTGGTGTGCTGTATCAATGTATGGCATAATAGGCCTTAATTACTTTGAAAATGAGGATGACAATGGACTCAGGATTAGTCGCATCATATTGAAATTTTGGTGTGCTGAAAAACCTTGTGGTGCAAAAACTACACTCATTTCCACAAATTATTGACACTTGGTTTCAACAAGATGGATCAACATCACACACAGCATGAATATCAATGGTTGCTATATGCCAATTGTTTCGTAATCATACAATTTCAAGAAATGATGACGTTTCATGACCTCCCATGTCTCCTGATTTGTTGGTGATTTTTTCTTGTGAAGTCAGCTTAAGCAAAGTGACCTGCTATGACAGAAGAACTAAAAGTCAAGATCTGAACTGCAATTATTCAAATTCCTGTTGAAATTTTGCATCACAAACCGTGCAGAGTTTCGCTACAAAAATGCAGGAATGCCTATGCAGAGATGGAGCTCACCAGCAAGATGTTATCTTCAACAAATAATTTTTTTGTATTTATTCATAAATGATATATTTTTCTCTATTTAAATGTTATAAATAAATTTATTTAATAAAAATTTTTCATAAGCATATTTAATTTCACAATTTCCCATTTCCCTTGAACCACCTGCACAAAAGCATTGAAATACATTTTTCAGATTTCTTGATTCAGAAACAAAATATGTACATTGTAAGTAGTAATGAAAATCATAGTCAAATACAATTTAATAATAATCAAGGCACAGCAATCAAGGGAATTCCTTCCTGTCATGTAAGATAACACCATTCAGATTACATCCGTCAGTTTCAGTATAAAAATAAAGAATATCACTGCTTGATTCTATTATAGCCATATTACCAAAAAGGAAAGTGCATGTTGAATTATTTGGATGTATTTCTGATAACAGCGGGAATAAATTTATTTGTTTATAAATTTCCTCTTCAGTTATTATATCATTTTCATTTCTTTGTTCCAATTCCTTTTTTATAACAAATCTGTAAAATTGACCAGCTCTGTTTGATTCTTTTTTCTGAATAAATTCATTTTCAAATTCTTCATTAATATATTGTATTTTCTGCAACATACAATCTAAAGATTTTTCAAAAATAAATTCACTTATATTTTCTTTTTTTACGTCATGTTTATCATTAAAATACGCATCTTGAGTAGTTCCATGACAAGCAGAATAAATAAAAGCTTTGAAGTACATATCATTTTTCATTTCTCTTGATTCAAAATCAAAATAATTACAATAATATTCAAATTTACAAACTGCATGATGAAAATCATACACATGATATTTTTTAATCATTTCAAATATTTTATAAAACAGCAAACGCTGCCTACGAGTTAATATATTTTCATCATTACAATAAGTGCTGTACAGAATGACAGATTTTTTAGTTAATTTTTCCAGTTCTAATAAACCTTCAATATTAAATTCAAATGGAAAATTATTTCTCTGATTAACCATCCATTTACTAGTTCCTAAACACTTCAAAATTTCATTACCAAATTTCTTAATCATACATTCTTTAACATGATCGATGCTACTGACTAATATTTTATTCAAGGATTTTAATTCTAGATGGACTTTATAAATATAATCTATTTTATGAATTTTTTTATTTATTGTTTGTTTCGTTAGGTTTACAATTGATGAACCACACCGACGCATTTCTGTTAAATCCTGAAACTTTACAGGTAAATCTGGTAAAAGCATTTCTAATAATCTATTATACTCATATACACAATTTTCTGAGAAGTATTTCACATCCTGCACTTTCAAAAAATTTCTAATTTTATGCGATATGATATTATTTATAATATTTTCAGGATCCAATGTATATCTACTTATTATATTTTTCAATGTGGATTCAGGAACAACACAATTGAAACTGAATAGCAACATTTTGGCTATGACTACATAATCAATTTTTCCATTATTTTTATATTGATAAAATGCGTTAACACCATATAAGCCAGCATTAGTAAAACAATAAACTCTAGCTAATTTTGGTATATTTTTTGTGAATTTAAATCCTGCCGATCCCTCAGCAAGAGCTGTCCCTGCTTTAATACCTTTAAAGCCAGCTGCAGCTCCAACAGCACAACCTCCAACCCCACTAACTAACATTTCAGCTACAACTAAATTTGTTTTTGAATCCTTGAAATCAATGCCACCTTCATGTTTCTTAATATCATACAGTTTGCTTACACCAGATCCTAATGCATACAACCCACTCGCAGATGATATAGCGCTTGCTGCAATTAAAGTACCTGCACCAACCGGATTAGAAATTAAAACACCAGCAGAACAGAGTGCAGCAAAATTAACTCCTAAATCTAACACATTCTTTATAATACTTTTCAGTGAACAAGCCACAGACATTTCACAAATTACTTCAAGAGAATCGGTCCCTTTATAAAGACCATTTTTAGGATACATAATCATGCATTTAGGCAGTTTATTATTAGAGATGAACTCAGACCATGATTTGTACTGCCTACAGTGCATATCAATTAAAATGAAGGAATCGGATAACCCTGTAGTATAATAATTATTATCTGAATCGTAATTAACATCTAATGATGTTCTAAAAACAACAAATTTAAATTGTTTTAGATCACATTTTGTTAAACATGAAATAAATGTGCAACCAAAATAATAATATTCACTTTTAGAATATGACTTTATTTTGTTTACTATTTTTTCTTTCACACTATCGAGTTTTTCACCTTCAGGCATTGCTGCTTGAAGAGCAAATTGTACCTTTTCATTTAACTGATCTAGATCAAGTTTATCCCATAATCGGTTTCCCATCTCCACAAACCTCTGTTGTTGGAACATCCATTGTGTTTGAAGCCAGTTTATAAAGACCTCCGCCTAAAATAATAAACGTATATTCAGATATAAAATTTTATAAATTAAAAATAACAATTAAGATTAATTTACTGCACACAAGTATGTCGCACAAGCATTAGGTGAGTGTGACTATGTACATGTTTATTTTCAAATGACTGTGAAAATAAGCAAAATCTCTTCTAAGAGAAAATGAATAGTTAACTCTTCTGAATACTTACAAGCAAGGACTTCAAAATTTGTTACTAGAAATAGTTGAATTCACACTTTTACTTTCACAAATTTTTTCTTCATTTTGTATTTAATTAGAAAAATATATAAACTGATCTAAAATGCGTTTTTAAATTTGTTTTTATTTTTTTGTTAAATTTTAAATACTGCAAAAAATATACATTGAAAGCTTATGTATAATTTTATTTCAAGGGGTGTGGATCCATTTATGAATTTATGAAATTTTTTTTGTTTTACTGTTTTATTAAATGTCTTGAACCAGGAAGTAATTGGTCTTAGTTTGGCTGCTGAACAATTTCAACTTTTGCATCATCAAAATGTTGCATCCTTGACAATATTGAATTAAGTTGTCTGTAGCTAAACATACAATGGTTCTGGAAGTTATGTACTTTCTCCAGTATTTAACCTTGAGACTTCTTAATGGCCATAGCAAGGACGAGTTTTACAAGAAATTGTCATCTTCTTATTTTTTGTCTAAACAAAAAGCGGGTCAATATCTATGTCCAACTCATGGAATATGAGAGATTACACCAGCTGATGAACTGGTAAATACTTTTCGTTACAGGCTAATACTTATGTAAAAAACAAATCCGGTTTAGCCTTATTCCACTATATACTGTGTTTTGTGGAGTTACTCAATCAATTGGAAATATTATTCAATGTTTCCCCTATCATCAGAATCAATGGAATTGGTTATGTATGTGGAACAAAAGTTTGCTGCTGCTGCTGCAATCTCCACATTACTGGTAGATTCCAAACAATTGCCACGAATGATAAATTGTACTGCAGTCAGGATCATTATATAATAGAGAGAGGTTAATAGAAAATGAGAAAATAAAACGTCTAGTTAATAGAATGAAAAAAGAAAAAAAGAGAGGTTGGTTACTTGAATTGAGGCTGAAACTGAAAACATTTTTAGATTATATCAAAACTAAATGTAACAACATTGTTTTAAGACAATAAAAATTGCGAATTAGGTTTTGATTCTTACAATATTATTAGGTGTGACTTTCCAATTTTTATGAGTTGGAAGCAGTTGAAAAAAATTAGATAAAGTAATACTGTACTAGTTAACAATTCATTTGAGTATGTGCTTAGTCAAAGTCATATTTAATGATAATGGTAATATTATTGTAGGAACTCTGAAACATTCCACTTGGTTTTCTTCGACTATTATAATTTCAAAAACTGTAACTCTAAATTATTATTATCTGACTTTAATGTGCCAGCCATTAATATGAGAAAACTTAGAAAATGTTTCTTACGATAAAGGTTATCATCCAAATTTAAATGTTCTAAATGTTGCTGCTACTCACCGTACATATTTTTATAGAAATTATAATCTTTTACAATCAAACAATTTGTTAAACTGTTGTGGCAATACTCTTGATTCGGTTATTCTAATCTTACTGACATTAATGTTAATATTGCTTATGATGAAATTTTGAATGTGATAAATATCATTTATTTTTAGAGATAATGGTATCTAAAATTTTGAATCCTAATCTTATATCTGATAAATACAGAATAAATTATAAAAATGTCAAAACAGTTCAATATTTACTAAATAATATCAGTATTATATTAGTGTAACATCTTTATAAATAATATCAGTATATTAAATTAGTAAATAACTAATATAATATCAGACCTCCTCTATGAATCATGAAACCTTGCCGTTGGTGAGTGGGCTTGAGTACTCAGTGATACAGAGTAGCTGGACCGAAGGTGCAACCATATCGGAGAGGTATCTGTTGAGAGCCAGACTAAGGAATGATTCCTGAAAGAGGGCAGCAGCTCTTTCAGAAGTTGTTAGGGGCGTGAGTCAGGACGACTTAAACGGCCATATATACATCACTCAGTCCTCTGAGTACTGCACAACTGAAAGCAATGGAAAACTACAGCTGCTTTTCCAAGAAAATGTGGCTCTCTGCATTTTCAAATAGCAACGATGGAGGTGCCTTCCTTGGTAAAATATTCCGGAGGTAAACTAGTCCCCCGTTCGGATATCCGGGTGGGGACTACTAAGGAGGGGGTCACCAGAAAATTAAAAAATAACATTCTACGAGTCGGAGCGTGGAATGTTAGAAGTTTAAAAAAGGTTGGTAGGCTGGAAAATTTAAAAAGAGAAATGGATAAGATAAATGTGGATGTAGTAGGAATTAGTGAGGTTCGGTGGGAAGAGGAAGGTGACTTTTGTTCAGGTGATTTTAGAATAATAAACTCAGCTTCAAATAATGGGCAGGCAGGAGTAGGTTTCATAATGAACAAGAAGATAGGGAAGAGTAGAATATTTCAAAATGCATAGCGATAGAATCATTGTAATAAGAATAAAATCAAAACCTAAACCGACAACGACTGTTAACGTCTACATGACTACAAGCGCCCATGATGATGATGAGGTAGAGTGTGCATACGAAGAGATTGATGAAGCAATTAAACATGTAAAAGGAGATGAAAATTTAATAATAGTTGGAGATTGGAATGCAAGCATTGGAAAAGGCAAGGAAGATAATATAGTAGGTGAATACGGGCTGGGCAAAAGGAATGAAAGAGGGGACAGACTTATAGAGTTTTGCACAAAGTATAATTTAGTAATTGCCAAAACCCAATTTAAAAATCATAATAGAAGAATATACACTTGGAAAAAGCCAGGCGATACTGCAAGGTATCAGATAGATTATAACATGGTTAAGCAAAGATTTAGGAATCAACTCGTTGACTGCAAAACTTACCCTGGAGCAAACATTGATAGCGACCATAATTTGGTGATAATGAAATGTAGATTGGAGTTTAAAAAGAAAAGGTGTCAGATGAATCGGTGGAATTTAGAGAAGCTTGAGGAAGAGGAGGTAAAGAAGATTTTTGAGAGGACATCGCAAGAGGTCTGAGTAAAAAAGATAAGGTAGAAAATGTAGAAGAAGAATGGGAGAATGTTAAAAAGGAAATTCTTAAATCAGCAGAAGCGAACTTGGCAGAACAAAGAGAACTGGTAGAAAACCTTGGGTTTCAGACGATATATTGCAGCTGATGGATGAACATAGAAAATGTAAGAATGCTAGTGATGAAGAAAGTAAAAGGAACTATCGACAATTAAGAAATGCTATAAACAGGAAGTGCAAACTAGCTAAAGAAAGTGTTCAGAAGCGGAAAGAGAAATGAACATGGTAAAATAGACGGAGCATACAGGAAAGTTAAGGAAAATTTTGGGGTACATAAATTAAAATCTAATAATGTGTTAAACAAAGATGGTACACCAATATATAATACGAAAGGTAAAGTCGATAGATGGGTGGAATATATTTAAGAGTTATACGGAGGAAATGAATTAGAAAATGGTGTTATAGAGGAAGAAGAGGAAGTCGAGGAGGATGAAATGGGAGAAGCAATACTGAGATCTGAATTTAAGAGAGCATTTAAAGATTTAATGGCAGAAAGGCTCCTGGAATAGACGGAATACCTGTAGAATTACTGCGCAGTGCAGGTGAGGAAGCGATTGATAGATTATACAAGCTGGTGTGTAATATTTATGAAAAAGGGGAAGTTCCGTCAGACTTCAAAAAAAGTGTTATAGTCATGATACCAAAGAAAGCAGGGTCAGATAAATGTGAAGAATACAGAACAATTAGTTTAACTAGTTATGCATCAAAAATCTTAACTAGAATTCTATACAGAAGAATTGTGAGGAGGGGAGGAGGAAGAAGTGTTAGGAGAAGACCAATTTGGTTTCAGGAAAAGTATAGGGACAAGGGAAGCAATTTCAGATTAATAGTAGAGGGAATATTAAAGAAAAACAAACCAACATACTTGGCATTTATAGACCTAGAAAAGGCATTCGGTAATGTAGACTGGAATAAAATGTTCAGCATTTAAAAAAAATTAGGGTTCAAATACACAGATAGAACAATTGCTAACATGTACAGGAACCAAACAGCAACAGTAATAATTGAAGAACATATGAAAGAAGCCGTAATAAGAAAGGGAGTCTGACAAGGATGTTCCCTATCCCTGTTACTTTTTAATCTTTACATGGAACTAGCAGTTAATGATGTTAAAGAACAATTTAGATTCGGAGTAACAGTACAAGGTGAAAAGATAAAGATGCTACGATTTGCTGATGATATAGTAATTCTAGCCGACAGTAAAAAGAATTTAGAAGAAACGATGAATGGCATAGATGAAGTGTTACGCAAGAACTATCGCATGAAAATAAACAAGTACAAAACAAAAGTAATGAAATGTATTAGAAATAACAAAGATAGACCAATGAATGTGAAAATTGGAGGAGAGCAGATTATGGAGGTAGAAGAATGTTGGTATTTGGGAAGTAGAATTACTAAAGATGGACGACGCAGGAGCGACATAAAATGCCGAATTGCACAAGCGAAACGAGCCATCAATCAGAAATATAATTTGTTTATATTAAAAATTAATTAAAATTTCAGGAAAAAATTTTGAAAGTATATGTTTGGAGTGTCGCTTTATATGAAAGTGAAACTTGGACGATCGGAGTATCTGAGAAGAAAAGATTAGAAGCTTTTGAAATGTGGTGCTATAGGAGAATGTTAAAAATCAGATGGGTGGATAAAGTGACAAATGAAGAGGTATTGCGGCAAATAGATGAAGAAAGAAGCATTTGGAAAAATATAGTTAAAAGAAGAGACAGACTTATAGGCCACATACTAAGGCATCCTGCTTTAATATTGGAAGGACAGGTAGAAGGAAAAAATTGTGTGGTCAGGCCACGTTTGGAATATGTAAAACAAATTGTTAGGGATGTAGAAGGTAGGGGGTATACTGAAATGAAACGACTAGCACTAGATAGGGAATCTTGGAGAGCTGCATCAAACCAGTCAAATGACTGAAAACAAAAAATAAATAGATGTACTTATTATGAATTATTTAAGAAGGAACCAAGTATATGTAATACTCATAGTCATAGAGATATTAAACTACACTGTAAAAGTTGAGGAACCTTTATCTGATTTCAAATCTTTTTTCATTTGCTAATAAAAATTACAATGGAAGATCTTATTCATATCAAAAAATGAGTATGCTGCTGGTAAGAGGTCTGATATAGAATTTTAACTAAAAAATTTAGGAGGGTCTGCAATAGTAATGTTCCTTGACTGAAGTTACATTTAACTACAATTGCTTCAGTGACATTATTTTACCTGAGAATGATGTTGAAGAGGCAGTTTGCCAGCTTAATAATTCTTCAATGGGACCGGAGGATGTTTATCATCTTTTAGTTAAGAAAATGCGCCCGCCTTCTTTCTACCATTTTTAACTAAGCTCTTCAAAGGTTCTTTAAATACAGTGTTTGGAAAATTTTCTATGTAAGCCCATTATAAAAGCACTACTTAAATAAAAAGTTTATTATAAAACTTATTATAAAAAGCACTACTTTTAAATAATTCATATATCAATAATTATTGTTCTATCAGCAAATGCAATGTTTTTTCCATTATATTGAATCATCTTTATGAGGATATTTTTAATATTTGCTAACACATTTTGAACAGTTACTTTGTCTGTCCTAATTTATAGCAATGTTTTGACTTTCATGTACCAATTAGACTGCTTAGGTAAAATTTTCAATATTTTTGTATTTCAAGCGATTTCTCAAAGATCACCTATTTCTAGGATATTTTTACAACGTAATGAACACTCAAGTTGGGTAATCATTTATAATAGTAGATTAAGTAATATTAATAACTTATCAAGAATACTTTAACTTATGAATGATAATTTTATATACTTATACATATATTTTTGTTTATATGATTTTGTATTCATGGGTTTCATAAATGTTTAGTTGAATTAAATAAATAAATAATTTTTATGAAAATTTTAGACTGCTACATACCTGACCTGAATATGAAACTGACACTGTGGTATAATATTAAATATGATAATGCAAACAATAAAAGTCTTGTTTTTGTTTCAGTAACCAGTTACTCGATCAAATTTTATTATAACATCAATTGTATTAATAAGGACCAAAGACTTTGAAAGTAACACAGCAGACTTTTTAAAAATCACTACTCACACTCTTATTAAGAAATGATATTACATCTTTAATCCTCATTTAAGTAAAAGGATCATCAGGACACTTTTGTTAAAAGCACAGGATTATATCGGTTTTCTCTTTACCAGTTAACTTGTACTGAGAAACCTACTTTTGCATCATTGATGAAATTAATTTTTTTTTTAACAAATGTTCAATATTAATTTAATACGATCATTTCTAATCTATCCGGTTTCATGGTCTGGAATCATCTGTAGAGTGATGCTATTTTGAGTTCATCCCTCTCCAATAGTATTTGACAATATTATCGACCCATCACTCCAAATCAATAACAGAAAAAATTATACTTACATTCAATATTAAATTTGTAATTAAATCAATTTATTAGGATACATTTTTAACAATTTGGGTGCAACATGTACAAAACGACTAAATAATTTTAAAATAATTATGTTGAACATATAAATCAACAGTTAAACGAATGGAAGCATTGCAGTATTACTTCACAGACAAGTATCAACTTATACATTGTTGGCAAGCGTACTTATAAATAATAATAAATTGAATACTTCTTAAAGTTAGCTATTATTATTTTTATTTAAAATGTTAGAATTAATTTAGTTAAAAACTGAATTCTATTGAAATCGTGAAGTATTAGTTTGAAATTTATGTTTATTATAACAAGGATATTGGAACCTTTTTTATATACCCATCACAAGTACCCATCGCTAGGGTCAAATACTACATTACTGAGAATGTCTCAGTGAATAATTCTTGATGATAACTATACCTTCTGTCCTTTTCTTTACTGGGTAAACTTTGAAATATTGTTTATTGAATGGATTCAATGTCAGTGGATAATCATTTATGTTCTTCTCACGATTCGCTATGTAATGTGATTTATGGACAGACAACCATTTGCCATTAAACACTGATTAGTTATTTAGGGATGTTATACAATCGAGGTCAGATCCATAAATAATTGTTTTGATAAGTAAATATCTGGACCAAAAATTAGATAATTAAATATCAGAATTAACTATGAATAAAAATATCAATAAAACAAAAATCTTTTTTTCACCTTATGGTCTTTTGTATTATTTTTTTTAAGATCTAAAACCATTATGATCCTTTTTATGAACACTATTTGCACACCTGCAACAAAAAATACATAAATAAGGCATGTACCTAAGGAAATATCTAAATAACTAAACCATATTTTATTAAAATACATCCTAACTATAAAAATAAAAAGATATTAGATAAATTAAAATATTTTACTAAATACTCATTCATCATGCATCACTCTTTCTTCTTTTTATATTTTTGTAGCTTTGTCATATATACATTACACCATTATAAACAATTAAAATACTTTTTAATGATTTTCTTATATAACGTAAAGAAATAAAAAGGGCAACTGCTCTCTTATGAGACCAGTATAGTTTCTCTGAAGAAATTATCATTATTAAATCTCAACTGTTCATTAATTATATTGTTAATATTTTTGTAATTATCATGACAGTTTTTGGCCTGACAAGAGATGACCAACTGACTACAATATTTGACAAATATGATCCTTTAAATGTTATACTGTGTAGTTTCTGATGCTTGTGCTTGTAGAGGAACAACATAATTAATGTTATAAAAATGTTTTGTTATAGTTATAATGTTTGACAATTATTACTTGATGGGATAATTTGTTTAATTTTATAATTTACTGTAAGTACAACTTGTTATTTCAAATTAAATAAAATGATTTTTATATGTTGCTTCATACTAAATACAAATATAATTTTTATTTCTTCGAATGAAATTTACATACTATTTAATTTCTAAAATAAAAACTAACTTGCAATCATCCAACTTGAATCCTAAAGGTTATATAAATAAAAAAATAACTACGTATGCAGTTGCATTTAGTTTATTCTTTCGAACAATCATGTACGATACAGAATACTGGACGTTATCTATAAAAAAAAATTGTATAACTAATTGTTTCAAACTGCCTCACCATTACTTACTGAGAAACTGGAGTTCTTATGTTCGATTCCCGTACGTAAAAACGGCTTTTATCTTCTTTTGATGGAACTTTTCTGGAGGTTTAAAAGGCAATACAAACCATTCACAACATATCTAATTAATGTGTCAACTTCAAAAAAATTATCCGAGACACACTAAAGTTAATGTAAGATGAAACGATTATTAAACGCAAGTTTAATACTGCCCTTAAACAATACTACAACATTAAAAATTTAATTTCCTCACACTACTATAAGATTAGCAATTGATTATATACACACTATATAACAGTTTACAGTTAAATTCACTTACACGCAGAAACTTCAGGACTCAAAGTACCTAAATATCACAAATACTTCTTTTGTTTTACTACCATAGAGAAAGCGTTACTAACTGACCATGTGATATATACATAAATTAATACTAAAATAATCATACCTACTAATAATTTTAAAGTCGCTATCAATTAGTACTAAGATTCTGTAGTAGCGTATTTGCTTTTAATTTTTTTTGTTCATCAAATTTCCATGTTTTTGCACGAGTTAACTAAGTAGCAATTTGTGATATTCAGATAGGCATACTGCCTACACTAGTGGATGAAAAACTGTAATTCCCAGAAAAATAATCTGATTCCGAATTAGCGCCTTTTTTAAAGTTGCGGAATTTAACAAATGCATTCCATATAAAATAAAGTAAAATATATACATATAATAAAGTGTATAACAAACATGATAAATCTAATAAATAAATTGTTTATATAATAAAAAATTATATATAAAGAATGTATCACGAAGTTCTCCCGGGACTTTAACCTATTCAAGTCGTGAAAATAATGGAAAAAGTTAATAAAAAAAGGTGTCTTAAAATGCTTCTTTTGCGAAAAGAAAGATTTAAAAGAAAGTAACGGCTACTGAAAGATTTCGTTCGAATTTCTGCCACCGGTGAAATGAGGTCGTACTGAAATTTCTAGGATGTTAATTAGGGGGCAGAATTGATGATTTCATATGGTTCTTGACCTGAAAAAAAAAAGAAAATAAGTTCCAGAATCATATCAGCAGTAGTTTTAGAGAAATCTGGGGTGAAATCCTCAGATGTGGGGGGTAAAAACCTGTTTTTTTAAATTTATTAATATTTATATAAAAATAGTGAATTTAATTCTGAACAAAATGGTGTAAGATAAGTTGAATAAAACAAAGAAAAGTTAAAAAAATTCGAATTTTATTTAGAAAAAATACACTAGACTGAAGTTCATTAAACATACCAGTTTATAATAAATGTTCAAAAATGAGGTCGCCATTTTTAACACATTTCTTGGCATTTCACATTTCTCGCTTCTTACTGCTATTGTTGCACTTTTTAGTTCTTCAGGGCTGTCCTTAGGTTGCTCAGTCGCATCCATAATTATTCCTCATGAGAATGTAATTTTGTTTTGTATACAATATTTTTCATTCATCCCCAGAAGCAAAAATCTAAAGGTGTTTCAGGCAATCTTGGCAGCCAGGAATATGGACCTCCACGATCAATCCATTTCTCAGGAAAATGATTTAAGTGATTGGAAATGGCACAAGAGAAGTAGGAAGGCGCATCATCATGCTGAGAGTATACTTTGCATTTCAGCGCTAGAGGAAAATCTTCAAGCAGCTGTGGAAATTCTTCTTGAAGAAAGTACAAGTAGACCTCAGCATTTAAGCGATCAGATAATATAAATGTTCCAAATGGCTGATTGTTAAGAAGGCTGCACTATACATTGACGCTAAATTGTTGTTGATCGAACTGTACTTTCTTGTGTAAATTACAAAAGATTGCAAGCACTTGATCAATGGTAAAGACCATGGTTGTTATTTGAGGAGATCTATTGAGATGCATTTTAATTCATTGCATGGTTAATTTTGGATAAATTGTCAAGATGCTTACATTGCTCAGATCAAGTTAGCTGAAATTTTCTGCAACATCCATACGTAGTACAGGATGAATGCCAGGTTTTAATAGTTGGGAAAAAAATTTTAATGGAAGTAACAGTATGTCCATAGTTCTGTGTAGGAGACATTAAATTGTGTCTTTTTAGGCAGGTTCTAATGACTGATCATGTCGCTGTTAAACTTGTTATTGGTGGTCTTGATTTCTGTGTTATTAATTCGTATTTTCAATATAAAGATCCCACTGAGGAACTAATTTATAAAAGTGGAATAGAATTCTTGGTCTTGTTGGTAACTATCTGTAGTGCTAGGTCTAATATACATGCTACATCACTTCTTTGGAATAGTGGAGTCACAGATGAAAGTGATGGATTAGTTGAAAGGTTTGTTGTACAGTATGGTTTAGAGGTCTTTAATGTTTTTGGTGAGTTACCAACATATGCTGGAATGGCAGATGGAAGGAGATTGTTTGGTGGAACAAATATTGATATTACTGTTGGTAGAAATATTCCTGATGGGTTTATGCATAGTCTGTTGATTATTCTAGTGATCAATTAATTATCTTTGCACTGGATAGTGAGGGTGAGTTGCTTATAAATGCAATATCCCTTTTCAGCAGGGGCTCTGCCTGCACAGAACGGCAGACTGACCTAAATTTGTTAACATTATCTCTGCTAGACTCTGTGTCTTAGACCAAAATCTGGATTATAATCCAGATTTAGCCAGATGTAGCCAGAGGAAAGACTTTCAGTAGCTACATCGATGCCACTGAGAATACAATTCCATGCAGTTTGGGTCGAGAGAGAATTGCTCCTTGATGGACTAGAGTTGTCTTTGTTGAAACAGTTCATGAACAGTCTTAGAAGAGCTGCTCAGTGGGAGAATGATCCTGAATGGCAAGCGGTTTTGGTAGATGACTTTTGAAGGCAGAGGTTTCATTATTTCCAATGGAATCACAGTGGAGCACCTGGTCTGTTCTGTCGGAATTTGTGTTGATACTTTGACTAAAATATTTAATACGATGATCTTTGCTGGCTATTTCCCTGTTTGCTGGAAAAATGATGTTTTTAAATTGTTGTTTAAAGGTGGTGATAAAGACCTGACTGTGAGGTCCTCTTATGTGCCTTTATTATTCCTGCCAGTTACTGGAAAGGTTTTGTATCTTTGTATTAGTAATAAGTTGAATTCATTCAGTATAGTTTCTGAACAGGTAAGGCATGGAAGATGCTATTCTTATGGTTATGAGCATTGTTTGTGCTAGTGAGTCTATCTCTTCAGTATCTTTTTGCACATATCATGAGCATTTATAATCTATGGTGGCTCTCTGCCCTGTTTCAGCTATATAAGTGTGATTGTACGCAGAATGAGCTGAATGTGTTATGTAGTTATTTCAGCAACTGAGATGCTGTTCTTTGAGACAGCATCTCAAAAGTAGGAAAGATGCTACCTACAGGTTGTATACAAGGTAGTGTTTTAGAATCCCTGCTCTGGGTTGATGAATTCGACTCCTTGAAGCAGGTAAGGTTACCCAGTGGATGCCATGTCATCACCTATGCAGATATGGGCTTTTGCTGGTTAAAGGAGATTCGAGGAATGAAATAGAATACAAGGTAGCCCAGGCTTGTAAGATACTCTATTTGTGGAATTTTCAACATAAGATGTTGTTTAGCCCAGAGAAAACAACAATGATGTTTCTTAAGGGAGCGGGCTGGCTGTTACACAACAACCTGTTGTAAGTAACCTGTTGGCAGGTTACTGAATTATGTATGTCCTGCCACAGAAGTATCTAGGTGTTGTTATCCTTGATGAGAAAATTCGATTTCAATGAGCACTTTTAGCATTTCAGAACTATGTGTGTTCTAAATAAGGGTCTATGCAAAGCTGTAATACTGTATGCTGCACCTGTCTGGGCTTATTGAATCAGGTACAAGTGTTATAGGAACATTTTGTTGAGAGCCCAGCATCTCCTATTGTTATCTGGGATTGGTACCTATAGGTCTCTCTCTCAAGTCCTTGTTATTATTGGTATTAGGCCCACTGCTTTCCTTGTGACTGAGTACCAAGCACATTATGATGCCAAGAAGATAGGCCAACACCACTAGGCGCATAAAAAGAAAAAACCAAGGATTCCATTTATGGCAGGTCAGGTAGATTGAATAATCTAGTGGCCATTACATGCACAGTATTATTCCTGACGTAAGAAGTATATAGGTTGGCGGATTTTTCCCAATTGGCATATTACATAGTTTCTTTCTGGATGTGGTGATTTTTGAGATAGGTTGGCCAGATTTGGTTTGATTAATTCAGTCTTGTGTTCAGAGTATAAGCCCATTAATGATGTGTGCAATGTCTTATATATCTGCCCCAGGTATGAAGCCATCCAGTTTTTTTTTTTGATCTAAAGTGCATTTTATTTATTTTTACCTGATCCTTGCAAAAATGTATTAGCTATTTTGCAAAGTGTACTAGTTAGAATTTGACATAGAATGTCTTTGTAAAATCTGGATTCAGCAAAGATGCCGAGAATTGAAAAAGTTTGGGATCCACAACGCTAGGCACTTTCATATTATTTGAATCCACTTATACCACAAAAATCAAACATCTAAAAGAACTGATAATTATATATTTATCAATAACACACTTTTCAACCCTACCAGTATCATAAACTAATTGAGTGTGCAAAGTGCCACTTAACTATTTAAAGATCATACAGGAAATACTTTTTCTGTAATTAAATAAAATTTAAATTGCTCAGTAAGTTTTAATTGCTTAATATGTCATGTTATTAGAGTTTGTGGATATCAGAAACTATAAGTCAATCTGGTGAAATTCAGTTTACCATGCAAATGACTAAACAGAAAATTGCAATTCTTTGGAGAAAACTATTTTATATAATTTTTTCAAATACAATATATATTTATATTTTTTTCAAATATAGCTATTCATGTTGATATTCAGTTTGTAATCTAAATTCCTCAAGGTCAAATGTTTAAGAAATCAGTAATTATATTTTTGAAGAAAAAATTTCAATAAAACAATACTTTCAGTAATAAAAAAAAAGATCAGCTGTAATGATAAAATACACATGTTAGGTGCTCTAACTATGAACATTCAAATCACTGTTGAAACTGGCATAGCTCTTTTCATGATAACAAGAATCTCATTTCAGACTTATTACAAAACATAAGAAAAAAAGTGGTTTCCTATTTTTTCAGTCTTCCTTGCTGAGCCAAACATTCTGTTGGATGTCATTATGCACAAGCCTACTGAATCCAGCAAATAATAACTTCTTCCTGTTCAATACAGCATCTGAATGTATACTGAACTTCATTACTCTCAGAGAGTTTTACTCTCAGAGAAAAACTTGTAGCTATTACAAGTTTCTCTTACACCTCAGGTGCTTTATACACATTACAAGGCATAAGAAAGACAAAACCAATAGCATTCAGCAACAATGTCCCATTCTGTTGAGAGATAATGCACAACATACATTGATTTTTACTTAGTAGGGAGATAGTAATACAAAACCTTAAGTACAGAATGATTACTATTATTTTAAATTCATTTTATATTAAAAATAAAATGTATATGGGTATATATATATATATATATATATATATATATATATATATGTGTGTGAGATTAAAAGCAAGCTTCAGTTTGGTTAGAATAATCTTTTGTAGGAAAAATGTTTGAAATATAGATTGAAAACAACAATAATTTTGTTTTTCTTTTTTTGAAACAATGTATAAATATATATAATGTTTTAAAATACATCTTTAAAAATTTACTTATTGTTTAAAAACATACTTAAAATTTATTGAAGAAATGCTTTAATTAAATAAATATGCTTTAACTAATTACATATATACAGAAATTTTTTTTAAACATTTTGCTGAACTGCATCAGTGGTTATATTTATATAAATTTATTAAAAAAAAAACCAACCGATTTGTATTTAATTTGTAAGAGCACTAACCACTAAAAGCACATTTGGCAACAATAATGTCAGTACTATAAATTAAAACTTATATTTACATGCCGGATAGTAGGACAAAATTAGATTTACCACGGTAAGGAAAACCTTCAAAGAGGTAAATAAACAAAATGAAGAGAATTTCTGGTTACAGAAATTAGCCATTAAGACAGCTTCATTTTAACGGAAACATGATTAAAAATAGATAACTTGGGCAAAGAATAAGTAAAGAAAATGAATCTGCTGGGGAAAAAAAATGAAAAAATAGAATTAAAAAATTCAGGAATGTAATATAAAATCTTTTAAAAACAAATATTACTTCTGACATTATATTATGATAATTTTCCTTTTTTCTTTCATTTAAATTTTATTTTATTTTTCATTCCTATATTTGTTCCTTTGTAACACACCATTGTTAATGTTTTTTAATTGCACAATTTGCAAAACAAGCATTTATCAGTTTGCTTTTTTTTTTATATTCTATTATTTCATTCATTCTTTCTAACTTTGAAAGCATTCATAAATTAACTGGATAAGTCTGAAAGTAACTCTTTGTTGTATCACAACAAAGAGTATATTATGCAATATTGCAGTCGCTGCGATTATGCTTTTATCCTTATTATATTTTAACCTTCTTTCTGTAACTAAAAATCATGGATCTCTATTTTAATAAGCCATACTCTTTCTACAGGGTTCTTGAGCTCACAGTTTCCTCTTGGAAAAGTTTTTCTTCTGCGGTGTCACAATGTATTAATGATGCTATCAGGATGTTTTTCAGGAATATCACTGTCTCAAACTAATGTTCTCTGGTCTCTTGGATGCGTTGTCAGAGAATTCTGTAGCCTTTTTGGTGTTTTTACTGGTGGTAACATGTGTAGCTCTGTCAGTCTGAGCGTTTCCAGTGGCATACTGCAGTCGCTGTTTTGCATCTTTTAAGTAGACTCATCACCTCTCTGTGGTTTGCAAAGTTTAGATTTCTATGGACATGTACCCGCCTGATCGTGGCAAAGAGGTGGCAATGAGTTCTGGTTGTAAGTACCCTGTTACGAGTAAGGGAATACTCCCTTAAGTCCTACTTGCATTCTTAAGTAGTTATTTTATAACTGATCCAGAAGTGGCTAAGAGGTACAAAGAATGACAGGGGAATACAGAAGGTGCCCAGCTGCTCGTAGCTCGCTGCGGGTAGTCGTCACACATGTGGGCTTGTCCAATTTTTCCAGTAGGAGGAAGATAGAGAGCGTTTCATTAGTTAAATGTCAGGACAGGCTAGGAAATCTCTGGCCATATCTGAGATTGTTGAGGTGAAAAAGTCCAGGCGGAAGAGGAAGCCGGAGCCTGTTCCTTTGACCTTGTCAGAGGTGGAGGCCTCAGATATGGATACAGGATTATCCACCCGGGTTGAATCTAATCTTTTGTTGGAGGCTTTCAAAAAGGCGATGGGCAGACCAGGCAGTTCTGCCCTGCTGGCACTCCGTGAATAGCAAGGAGTGTGGTTGTTACAAGAGGGTAGTTGAGATTTACTTCAACTCTCTCAATGGTTAGATTCCGTCAAATTAATGCCCAGGGTGCCTATGTAGTCCAAATTTAACTAGATGAAGTTGTCGAAAAACGGAACCTCGATGTTGTTCTTCTGCCACACCCGTATGTGGTCAAGGGTGATCTGCCAGGTTTCCCCGATTGGAGGAAATTTTTCGTTGGTGACAGCAAATCTGCCGTACTGTGCAGGAAGTCCTTTAGATAGTGTCTTCATACGGCAAGCCTCTGACACGCATTATGTCGTTAAGCTAGTCGTGGATGGTGTGGACCTAGTTGTTGTTAGTTTGTATTTTCAGTACAGGGATCCCACGAACAGCATTTAGAAAGATGGGATAGAATTTTTAAGCTGGTAGCTGGTCGTCCGATTCTTATAGGTGCAGACGCGAAAGGCAAATCGCCTCTTTGGCACAGTGGGATCACAGACGCCGGTGGTGAGTTAATTGAAGGTTTCATTGCGCAGCATTATTTCGATATCTTTAATGTAGCCGGTAAATTGCCCACTTTCGCTGGTGCAGTTGAACGGCTGAGGGCCTTCCATGATATCAACATCGATGTTATTGATAAGGATACATTAGTAAGGATACCACAGGTAGGATTCTGAACTAGTCTGTAGTCGATGATTGCGTGAGTGATCGATCATCGACTGATAGTTTCTGAGTTAGTAGGTGAGCTACGCGATGTCTATAGGGGAAACGTCCCTGTTCAGTAGGGGCGCTTCCTGCACAGGCTGGCGGATTGGTTTAGGTTTTCAGATATTCTTGCGGCCAGGCTTCGAGTCTTTGTTCGAAGTCTCCGTTAGACGACCTGGCAGAGAATTTTTCTTCTGCGGTAGTTGAAGCCGCTGAGCAGTCGATTCCCAGAAGCACGGGTCGAGAGAGAATAGCTGGATGGTGGACTCGGGACTTGACCGCGATAAAGCGGACTGTAGGCCGGCTCAGGAGAGCCGCACGGCATGAGGGTGGCCCTGATCGGCGTGCAATTTTGGTTGTGTACTATCATCGGAAGAGGGTCGAGTATTTTCATAGGGTTGATGTCTTCTAAGCGTGATTCCTGGCACTCTTTCGGACAAGAGCAGGGAAATAAAGACCAATGGGGTGTTATCTATAGAGTACTTGGTCATAAAGGGAAAAAATACATTCTTCTGTCAGCTTTCTCGACCCAGAACGGAGTTGTTATAGACAAAAACCGTGTCCTCACTTTTCTGATGAACGATCTGCTTGCAAATGATACTGAGGTTGGTAAAACCTCGTATCATCGACGGGTTCGCAGGGAAGTGTAGGTTTTCGCTCTGAGATTAATTTTAGGTTGACCGATATTAACATATGCTGATGGACGATCAGTACGGTTTTCGCCCTGGCAAGGGTACAGAGGACGCAATACTTAGGATAATGTATCTGGCTTCGTCCAGTGAGTGCAAATATGTAATTAGCGTCTTTTTGGACATATCTGGGGCCTTCAATAACTTGTGATGCCCCTCTGCCTTGTTTCGACTTCAGCAGCGTGGGTGCATGCTAAATGAGATTAGAACTCTCTCGAGCTACTTCAGCGATAGAACCGTCGTCCTTCGTGATGGCGGCTCGGAAGTAGGAAAGATCCTGTGCAAAGGTTGTCCAAGGGCAGTGTTCTAGGTCCACTCGTCTGTGTCGTTGAGTTCGACTCTCTCATGCGATTGAGAATGCCCAGTGGCTGCCTCATCGTGGCTTGACATTGGGTTGCTGCTGGTCGAGGGCAATTCGCGTGCTGAGATAGAGCTCAAAGCGACACAGGTATGTAAGGTTCTCAGGTTGTGGAGTCTTCAGCATAATATGGTTTTCAGTACGGAGAAAACCACTATGCTGTTACTTAAAGGTTGTCTAGCCCCGACCTGTCACCCGCGGATTGTGATGGACGGCCTTCCGATTAGGTGATACCGTTCAGAAGTGTCTGGGTGTTATCCTTGATGAGAGGCTTCCAATTCATGGAGCACCTTCAGTTTGTTGCAAAGAAGGCCATTGATGGCTTCTCTGGTGTCCGTAGTGTCATTCATCCCGATTGGGGGTTGAATTATCGTACCATGCGTATTCTTTACAAAGGTATCTGTGAGGCCATTATGTTGTACGCTGCGCCCGTCTGGATTCATTGTTTACAATTCCAATGTTATAGGGATATTCTTTTGCGAGCCTAGCATCTTCTATTGTTAGCTGTTGTCAGCGGTTACACAACTGTCTCGAGAGAGGCAGTCTCTGTAATCGCTGGCATTAAACCCCTTCATATTCTAGCTACGGAACGTAGAAAGCGATACATCTCCAAGAAGGAAAGCCTTCTTACTTCAGGGCGTATGCGAGAAATTGAAGACCAAGGTTTTGACTCTTGGGAAGCTACGTGGGACGATTCTTCTGCAGGTCGATATACGCATGGTATCTTTCCAAATATTAGGGAGCTGCGAGCAATTAGTTGGGTTACCCCCAATCGGTATACAACTCAATTCCTTTCAGGACATGTTGCGTTAGGGATGGTTTGGTTGATTCGGGCTTGTGTCCAGACTGTAGAATCGATGACACCAGGGACCATGTCCTTTATGTCTGTCCCCGGTACGGAGCTGAGCGTACCAGAGTTGTTAGGGAACTCAAAAGTGGATTCATTCTTTGACCTGCGGGTCAATTGGAAGACTCATAGAGTCTGGACTATTGCGGCTGACTTCCTCCGTTTCCTCGCCCGGAGCAGAGCGACTGAAGAGGTATAGTAGAGTAGCACCCCGGGTGGCTAGGGACCGCCTGGGCAGTTTGATTGGCCGGAGGTAGGTGCAGTGGCATCAAGCCATGGTTAGATAGTATTAGTGGTGATTTATTTTTTATTGTTTAGCTGTCAGCAGAACGGCGACTGCATTGCCGTGGGCATGGGTTACCACGTAACCGTGAGGTGTAGAGGCGTTTTGAATGAGCACACGACACTGTCGGCGGGATGGCAACTGCAATGCGAAGGGCATGGATCCCGTACATCTGAGGTGTAGCGGCCTCTCGATGAAGAATGAAAGCACAAGTAAATGTCACGCAGGACTCTGCGATGGAGCTGAGTGGGAGTAAGAGAGGTCTGTCCGCCTCTCCCTTGTAGACCAGACCAAAGTCTGTAAATTAACCTAAGTCTGTGTATGAACTAAAGTTGAGTTCATTAAGGGAATTATGACTAAATTTCATTGTTGTGAACAACATTATTTTTGGTGGTATGTTGTTAAATTTGCCTCGAATCTTGAGACATTTACTAGAAATTTGCTCAATCAAAGTAGAACTAGACGCGGGGTTCATGTTTCCGCGAACTCGGTTAGCTAGTTTAGATGGAAATGATGTAAGACATTCAAGATGTCCGGATGAGGCCTACAGCGAAGCCAAAAGCTGAGTTCATAAATCACCGATGTAAATGTCTACCGAGGCATTTACATCGGTGACATCCCAATGAGGCCAAGCTTATTACTATGAGATGTAAAAAGTCAGAGGGCAAAAGATCTTGATAATATGGATTTATAACAGAATCCTCAACTCAATAATATAAAATAATCTACCAAAAAGAAATAAATTTGTTAAAGCAGTTGTTTAAAGAACCATCGAAAATGAATAAAAACTAAATAAATCATTCCATTCAACAAGCTGGGAATTTTATATCTCTCAATGAATGCAAAAAATAATTACAAATGAATGAATCTGATAACAAAAGCAGAGAAAGAAAGAAAATTTTATTCTCTTTAAAAAAAAAGAAGATATTAACAGTTTCATTGAAATTTACTTTATTTATTCAGTTCCTTCCCAAAACGTTTTAGGGAGTGATTCAAGTAGTGTTACCAGTAATTTCTGAGCTTATTCTACTAGTGCAAATAATGGAAAAACGTCAAATAATCATGTCTGGAAACGCTCCGTTAGCAAATAACGGCTTGCATAATATTTCGTCCTAGTGGTGGGCAAACAGTGAAAAAAACCATAGTGAAATTCTAGGAACCCAGAAAATTATAGAAGTAAAATTGATAGTTTCTTATGTTTTTTGAGCTGAAAAATTAAATAAAAATGGTTCCAGAACCATATCTCCAGTAGTTTTCATAATATTCTACGTAAAACATAAAAGATTGTCTAAAAACACATTTTTTTGAATTTGAAATATAAAAACTTTGTTAAATAACTAAGAAATGAGTAAAATTTATTATCAAAAACTTGTAGAGAATTTAATTTTTGAAAAGTGATGAAGCCCAATAAAAAAAAAATACAAGTTCAAGAAGTTTGATTTTACTACCAACACTAACCGTATAAAGACAAAGGGATTACATATACGAAACATGTTTGCTTTTCTATAAAGTGCAATGATACAAAAAGTAGTGTTGTATTTAAAGATAGAGATAAAATTAATAAAATTAAACAGAAAATCAGTACTAATGTTTTTCAGACAATAAAGTTTATGCATATTTCCTAAATTCATTGTCAAATTGAAAAATTATGATTTTGTAAGTTAGTAACAATAATCAGCTGGCCAACAATGCATTGCATTACTATTGTGAATTGTTACCAATACAGTGTAGTTTAATTGTGTGTGTTTTAATTTATATCTTACTGCAACAATGCCTTTATTATTTATGACAAGTAATATGCTGATATGGTATTTACCTTGGGGGTGTGTGATGGAAATGCAACTGCTGCTGCAGAATATCAAAGACCTTTTCCTAACCACAGAATACCACATCCTAGAAAAAATAGAGGAAAATTAGAGGACTATGAGAAATGGGTACACTTCCCAGCATTAATACTCACCGTGACTGTTCTGCCAGTCATGATGCCAATATTGATGAAACTATTATTGTAGGCTGTCCAGGCGTCAATACACAATGCCTTTCATAGTGATTCAGAGTTTCCCAGTCTATGACATGGAAACTGTATAACAAGTTGTATCCTTACCATAATTAACAAGTATAAAATCTTCACCATGAGGTCCTCCTCTTTATTTGCAATATTACAACTGGTTGAATAAGAACTGGTTGCATAGGTTCATTTTACTTATTCATGAGCCTCAGTTTATTTGGGACAGCATCAATAACCGCAACAAACACACTTGAACAGAAGTCAATCCATAGATACAATAGAATGTAATTTCCAACACCGATTTAGCATCAATGTGTGGGTGGTCTAGTTTACGATCAGCTAATTGGATCATTCATTCTACCAGGGCATTTAAATCCCGACATTTACTTGGAATTTCTTAAGGAACAACTGCCGTTGCTATTAGATGTTCCACTAGAATCAAGATACTGCATGTATCTTCAGCAAAATGGGGTGCCTCCCCACTTCACATGTACTGCCTCAGCATAGTTAAAGAGCAATTTCCATAGTGATGGATTGGCTATGTAGTGACTTCTGGCCACCAAGACCACCATCACCTGACTAGCTCAGTTAGATTATTGCATGTGGAGTCGGGGGAAAAGTATTGTGAAGAAGTTCAGTGTGAAGATTTAGCTGCTTGTTTTACAGATGTCGCTGCACAAATTAAGTAAAGTTGTACAGAATTGCAGTCAGCAATGTTAGCAAAACAGTTTACTACTGTAAACTTCATTAAATGTAACAATTTCTATTTTTTTTAACACTGCATCAACTGAATGTTAACTTCATTTTCTGTTGCTGGTAAAGTTTAACAGTTTTCATAAGAAAGTGTTAGTAATAAAATTTGTTTTTTATGGGGCCACTTTACAACAATTTTCAAAATTAAATATAAAAGTTTTGATAATAAATTTTATGCATTTCTTAGTAATTTAATAAAATTTTTTTGTTGCAAATATAAAAAAAACATGTTTTAGACAATTTTTTTCTATTTTACATCAGATATCATGAAAACTACTGGTAATATGGTTCTGGAACCTATTTCATTCAATTTGTCCATCAAAAACTTTACGAAACCATAAAGTTTTTCCCGTAATTTGAATTCCTAGAATTTCAGTACAGTTTTATTTCACTGTTTGCCCAGAAATCAGGGCAAAAGGTTTCGCTAGCAGAAACTCGCTAACGAAGCATTTCTGGACTCAAGTTTGTCTGAACTATTTTCATTACTTTTGCTAGTATAAGCTTAGAAAGTGCTGGTAACACTATGTGAATCACTCTGTATAATAGTTTCCTGCAAAAACTATTTTTCATTTAACAAATAAATTATTTTAATTTTAATAATAGTTAATTATTAGGTAAAACAATAGTAATGAATTCTTAATATGAAAATATAATTTAATTTAACATAAAAGAAAATACACTACAATAATTACTATAATACTTTTTTTTCCAAACACATTCTTTTGATATAGGTGGTTTCTGCTGGAAGCATATATTCAAATATTATGTGAAATATAAAGAAAGAAGAATAACTAAAACTTATAAAAGAATCAACAAACTATAGAGCGAAAAGTAAAAGCATTCAGGTCTTGTATAGAAAGAAGCTTGCTTTTGCGATGTAGTAAGTTATAAGGTGTCAAGCAGCATAAATTAAGTATTAATTAACCTCTAGCATAGATTATTGTTAAGTTAGCAGATGACATTATGATAATTCTTTAGCGGTTAGTCATTATCCTGTAGATGGTTTATTCACATATGTATTTTATACTTGAAATGGCTGATTTTAATGAACAGTATAAACTTTGGATTGTGTTAACAAATATGAAAATTCACAGAAAATGATGATGAAATATTCATAAAATTTATTGATAAAATAATGAAACAGATGCGGCCTTCACAAATGGTTTCACAAACAAAAACCGATAAAGAAAATAATTATGAAAATAATAATGAAAGTAATTCAAAAAATGAAATTTACATTTCAATATAAATTTGAATTACTACTTTACCATTCACACTTTATTTCATAAACAGATTTATTAATACTGGAATTAAATTTAATACAATGAAGTTCTATTCAGTGAGTTTCTACAAAAGACTATAAAAATACCTCATCTAAAAACGTCTAATAAAAATAAAGGGACGATATCTGCAGATAAATTTTATTCTCGACTCATTTCTGCTGTCCACAAGAATGATGACGTCTTCCCTATATGGAATCCTGTGAAAATATTAATGTTTAAATTCTGTAGTCAGAACTCTAGAATGACATTAATACAATAGGGCAAACATTAATAACATTAGGCTGTAGACATTCTCCTACTTAAATATTTTTCCATTACATATAGACTGTCAATTTGCTGTGGTGTAATTTGGTAGTCATATTTTGCATTATCTCTTAATATAATTCTAAATATAAATGTATTAGTACTAAAAGAAAAAGTTACAAATTATAAAAATACAGATCGTTTCCGTATTTACCTCTTAGTAACAGAAAAAATACACTTTCATGTTTCGAGCAATGTTCTACCGGCTAATTCATTGTGAGATATTACAGAAGTAGTAAACTTAAATTCTGAAAAAACTTTTTAAATCTCCCATATAAGATGTTAATGAAGCTTTATTGAAATTGTCACCCATCATAAATACATTCTTTTGTTACAATTATAAAAGTGAAAGCTTTAAACAATTTTTTTAAAGATTTACTCTAAATTTTAAACTGGCTCTGATCAAGTTCAAGAATCGATAATTACATTTTTATGGAAATTTAGTGCACAGTTGTTTTAATGCTGATAAGGATGGCAGATCTTGTAGAAAAGAATCTTGCCTGAAATACTGCAAAAGATATGATAATCTTTGAATGTGGATGACATATAATTAAACAACTTTTTTGTCTACAACTGCTTCAACAGAGAGTAGATTTTGCTGGTAACACCATTCAATAGATTGCAAAAAACAAAACATCTTGGTGTTTTAAAGATATATAATCATTAGAAATACACTATTATTCCAATACAAATTCCTGAATGACTGCAAAAAATCCTTATTGCATTTTTAAATAAAGGTTCTAGATATAAAATGATGACCAGTAAATTTTGTTAAAGATTGTCCAGTAAGGCCAAGCATCTATTTTAGCATCTTTTGAAATCTAATTTACAACCAACAGATCTTTTATAATTTTTACAGGGCTAATTTATTCTGGAATAAGATGAGTTCAAACAAAATAAAAAGAAAGTTCATGATGATTGTTGACAGGCACTAGAGAATGACACTAACCTGTTCAATGAAATCCAATTAAATGACAAGATTGAGAAAGATGTTATAACTGAGTATTCTGTTGAGGAGAAAAATCACTAATAATATTTTTTTAAGAAGTGAAGCTGTGGTAAATTAGATAATGATGATAGAAAACAATACTGAAGAAGAAACTGCTAGAAGAAAAGGTTTCAAATAACAATCTACTAAAAGCTTTTAGAACTATAAGAAACTATCTGTATCAACAAAAAGAATCCAATGATGTGTTTTCTCATTTAAATAACTAAATAGGTAATTTTTCTAAAATAAATCATTTTAAAAAAAAAAGTAAAAAATTAGTAAATGATTTTCTAAATAAATTCACAATTCATTTGAAAAATCACATTTCCGTAAAGGATAATTCAACTAGAGGTAAATGTATTAATTTTACACAACTTATATATGAATTATCTTGTTTTTTGTCATTTGTAAATAACTTGCATTAAATTTTACTAAGAGATATCAGTATACTACTAAATTCATTATTATTTTACGATGTCATCCTTCATTCCTATTAAACATTTTTTATATAACAAAGATTTTACAGTTTACAAAAAATATTTATAACAGGGAGGTCCAATTGTAAAATATTTTAATATTCTTAATCTTTTTATTTTTAATATAATGAACCTCAGAAATGTTTTTAATTACAAAAAATAATGTGGACAAAATGACAAATGAAAATGCCAAACCCTTGCCAGGAATCAAACCTAAAAATAAATAAATAAATAACTTAGAAGCTATATTAAATGGCCTACCAGTTGGTCAATTGTTAATGAGTGATTAACATTGTGCAGTAAGTATTGAAAGTGTAGTTTTTGCATAGGTTGGAAGGGCTATTTTGGACATGATGAGATAACTACATTATTCCAGAGCCAAAGTGAGATGAAACATACACACGTGCTTGCCTGAGTGTATGCAAGTATGTTTCTTTCACCAGGCAGCAGAAGCCAGTCTCATTCTCTTTCCCATCCAAAAACTCCCACTACATTCACCTACCAACACCAGCACATATCCAGAGACAAACAAAATGAACTATTGTGGATCAAACAAATAGGTTTATAAATCTTACTCAACAAAGTTTTTCCTAACTGGTTTCTATTTATTATAAAGATTAAATTTTAAATGAATAAACAAATAAATATGGCTTTTTTATAGTACAATGCAAATTTTGTTGTAATATAATGTTATAATTAACTATAACCTTAAAAATCAATATTATACATTACATACACAGTTATAATCCCGACTCCCGTAAGAGAAGAAACTTGCCTTGTGACGATCCTGTTCACCACACCAACCCCTCCCACCATTCCTAGCCCTGATGGACTTTACCAGCAGAGGTCATCTCTTAGATCTCTAAACCTGACAACACATCACAGTCATCAGTTTGGCCTTTGTAAGGATGCCACCGATGCACATGCTCCACAGACATTTCATACAGGAAAAAATACATTAAGTGTTTATAATAAATACAAATATCATCTAGTGATTATCACTAATAGATCTACTATTTAATTTTGATCTAATCACAATACTATCTATTTATTTAAATTTGTATTATATTATATTAATGTAATATAATCATTTTTATACTTAATATTATCTTTAAAATCTAATTTATTGTACCTATAAAAAGAGCAATAAAAGCCTGTAACAGTTTAAAATAGATGTTAACAAACAACAAAAATTTTACTACCAGGCTCATTGAATACAATAAATCAGCTAGTAAGCCCATCTAATAATTTATTTGTAAGCTTAAACACAACGATTTTTACTTCCTTGTACGAAGAAAAGGAATTGTGGTGGTGAAAAGTCTCAGTTTTCAGATTTCAACAGAAATATCCATTTTAATCATCCCTGAAGCCATCTTGACTAGCTTCAGCGTGACATCTGTATGTATGTATGTATCGTGCATAATTCAATAACGATTAGCCACATAGGATGTTGAAATTTTGGATTTAGGACTGTTGTAACATCTACTTGTGCACCTCCTCTTTTGATTGCAATTGACTAAACCAAAAAAGCCCACAACCCACCAACATTTGGGTTTTGGACTTTTTCTTAACTGCAGTAATAAGCCTTCAATGACAGCTTTTCAATAATACATAATAAGTAGAACTTATTTTCATTGGTTCCAGAGTTAAAGCCAAATAAAAGTTTAATTAATTAAATATTTGATTCTTATAACGGGAAGACATATCGGCTCGAATCAGACTTCATCTCCTTCTTTTTAACTTTTTTTTTTTTAAATTTAAATATACTGATTTATTAAGAACTATTAACCTCTAACTGTAAAAAAAATTACTATAAATAATAGTTCAATTACAATAAAAAAAAAAATTATGAACAAACAGAAGTTATTAATGAAATAAAATTTTATGTACTTTTCATTTAAGAAATTGTCTATATGTAATTTTATTGGTCTACAAGGAAGTCATGTGATGTTCACATCAGATTTTTTCTTATATGGTCAGAGCTAGTGGTCCAGTAGTTTCTTCCAATTCCAACTTCAGTGAGCAATTTTTAAATTTAAAATTAGATGGCCTAGCTGTATAAAAAAAGTTTCTTGTTATCAATTAAAATGGATTTTTGTAGTACAATGATTGCAGGCTGTCATTTTAATAAACTATTGTCATTTTGATAAACTATTGTCTTACTGACTGGAGATTGAAAAAAAAAGGCTGAAAAATATTGAATGTACAAAATAATAATATATAACCCTTCATTCCAAAAATCTGTTGCTTATGTAGTACTCTATTGAACGGTTTTTCTTTTTATTCTTTTATCAGATCAGATTATTTACCTTTTTTATTTTGTGTAAATGACTTTATTAGTGGTACCTTGTAAGCCAATCCAAATTTTAAATAAAAAGAAGACTAAAAAGATTGGAAATAAAGTAAATGTTTTATAAAAATAATTTTAAAGTGCGCATAAATAATAAATAACCCAGTTTTTTTTGGTTCTTTAAAATTTGGATTTTAAAAATTGCTGCCAAATTAAAAACACCTGACTACCCATATTCTTCAAACATTTAATTTAAAGCCAACTTCAATAAATTAAAATTTAAAAAGACTAAAATAAAATAAGCTTGGTTTTTATTTATAGAGGTTGACAAAATCATTTCAAGTATGTTTACCAATGGACAGTAAATTAGCAGTAAAACATATAAGAAAAGCAAAGATGGAAAATAGGATGGAATGGCACACTATAAGATTCCTCACCCAAAAAAGTCATAAATCATCATCTCTTCTGGATTAAAGATCATATACAATAAAATCATAGTATGTATAAAAGGTAGCAGTGCATTTAAAAATAATCAGGAAATGGCGGAGAATAAACTACAAGTGTGAAAACATTTGAAGACTTTTATAATAGATGACAGCACTGATTGCACTGATGCTTAGTCCACAAAATCATGTTTGATATTAAAAAGAACATGAAGATGAATTCTATGGCTATGGATAGAAAAACTCAAAGTTACTTGCCAGCAAACATCATTAATGTTTTGGTACAAGCAATAACAAAATGCTTCTTATGCGTTCATCACAAAAACAGATGAGACATGAAAGCATTACTTAGCATCCAACAACAAACACATTTAAACACAGGGATGTCACATAGGGTCTTTTAACCAAAGAAAAGCAAAAACCACACAATTAGATTCAACTGAACAATGAACTTTTTCATGTAAGTCCACACAATACTTCAGGCCTTTTTTAAGCATAAAAAATGCAACTTATTATGCTTATTTTGAACAAATTACTGAACTATTTATTAAAAATACAAGATGTGTTTTTAAAGTAAGGTCCATTTTGAAATAAAAACAAACCTGAAAAATATTAACAGACTTTAATACTTATGCATAAAAGCTACATTTATTTACTACTTTTCTATAAAGCTCCTTCAACTTCAACAGATTTTTCATAGAATTTCACTAGCTTCATTATCTTTCAAGAAACTCCACTGCCAGTGGCTTAAATCATGCAGTAACGCCATTTTTAAATTCATCATCATTTTCAATCCTCTCTCATGTAAGCTGCTGTTTAAGGTGATGATAAAGAAAATAATCACAGGGAGCTAGGTTAGGACTATAGGGTGAATGACTGAGGATTTTTAAGTGAATTTTTTCAACCGAATCACTGTCTGATTTGACAAGCAATGTACCCTTTTTATAAAAAAAAAAAAAATAAATAAATAAAAACAGTAGTCAGAACTGAATGTTCTGATCTAAACTTCTTCAGTGTAGGAGCTGATGAATGCAGTCATCGTACTGACTACTCTTTTGTCTGAAATCAAATAAAAAAAATTCCATGTTTCATCTCTGGTATCAATTCACCACCTTCATTTTTGTAACACCTCAAAAATTTAAGCGCTGAAGCAAGACGTTTTCCTTCAGTGTGTTGATTAACATCTTTGGCACCCATCCAACACACAGATTTTTTATAGCTCAATTTTTCAGTCAGTACTTGATAAATCAAAGATTGTGAAACATCAAAGGAAATAATGACACAGTGAAGCACCAGTTTTTCAAATCTTTTCATCAAATTTTCTGATCAAATATGACAGCCGGTTGCTACATTCTTCAACATGAATGCTGTACAAATGCTTCTTGAAATTAATGACACCACTATCTCACTTTAGTGTTACTCATTATATTTGACTTGTAAACATCACAAATTTGCCTGTGAATTTCAGTCGCATAATTAATTTTTGCTATAAAAAAAATCAGATTACTCCTCGAACTTCACACTTGGCAGGATCACAGATTGTAGCCTCATTATAAATGGATGAATACAAAACAATTAACAACAAAATAACTAAACTATTATCGCTAATAGCTGATTATTGAAATAACTGGGCTATGCAAGTGCCATCTGTTTACATTGCTTATACAGGTGGAAAATTAAAAATGATCTTAATTTAAAAACACACCTTGTACAATTAAAAAATTATCCTTTAGAGAAACAATATTACTGTCACTGAAGTTTTAAATAATATTAATTGAAAATGCCTGATTTTTAACCTGTGATATATATACATAAATATGTGTTCAAAAGTAATTTTCAGCAACACCTTTGAATTACTTTGTATTTTTATTTAACGTACCTTAACATTATTTTCATATGTTTACATTTAAATAATAATTAACATGGACTTTAATTTAAAATTTATGTTATCATATTTTTAATTTATCTCATAATAATGTGATCTATATAATTTATTATACACTTGTCAGAATATAAAATTTATTTTTGATTTTATTTAGATGGAACGACTATTATGGACTTAAAGACTTATTACGGAATTCTGAAGGAGAACAACATGTGGATTTCCTCTGGCATATCCTCAAAGGTCGAGAAATTCTTATCATCAGAATAGGAAGAGTCTTTTGTTCTACACCTCTTTTGTATTCTTATAACCTCAATATACTTATAAATATTTTAAAAGTAGAGGGCTCTATTAGATCATATCTAAATATATTCATAAAAATTGTGAATTTAATTGATTTATCTTCTGTAAAAAGAATATTAATATTTAATGAAAAAAAAAAAATAAATAAATATATATATATATATATATATATAAGCATATATATTTAAACAGTTTTAATAAAAATAAATGTAAAAATAAAAATATTAAGAAATTAAAAGATTGTCTAAATAAAAAGAAATTGAGAAAAAAATTACCATGAATAAATACGTAAAGTTGTAGCTAAAAAACAGTGCATAGAAAGAAATATAATCAAGAACAATTAGCATGAAAATGGCAAGAAAAAATATTCTTTTGATCTGATGCAGATGCATTGGACTTTTATGAAATCAATTATTTATAATATTTTCTTTTCATCTAAAAAAATATTACAGTGGCCGTGCAAGGTTAGTAGGTGTTAAGTAAATAAAGGGTCATTAAAAAAAGGCGCCTGTAATTTTAATGTAAACTATTCAGATAATAATCTACCAAATTTTTTGATAATTTTATTTAATGGCTTTGAACCATTGAGTTTATGCTGTACACTACCTCAGTCAGTGCATACAGTGAAACAGAAAAAATAATATTAGTTGTCATAAACCAAATTTATATTGGTACAGAAACTTCTCATATAAACAGATTTATTGACCGTCACAATTAAGGAATTTGGATAATTTTTTTATACGATCACAGTCTCCTAAAATAAGTAATCGCAATGCGGATTTATATGCTCATGTAGTCTGTTTATTCATGTGCATTAAAAGAACAATTATAAACAAAAATTACTTGGCTATGCTAAAAACAGAGTCTTTCTTCAGATTGATGATAGTGAAAATAAAAAAAATGTGTAGCAGGCCTCTTTCAGTAAGATGATGTATTATTGCTACGTTACAGTAGCAACATTGGATTACAACGTATTAACCTTTACAGATCATGTAGCCATTTAACTGTCTATGTACGGCGTCAGTTTTAAAACGCTGTTACAAAATCATTTTATATGGGATCTAAGTCAGTTATTTTTTTTTATATTCATAAAGGAATCAGTTTTATTACACAATTTGAATGATGTTTATACGATGTAAAATGTTTTATTTAGACTAGAAAGAATATTTTCTCAGAAATGTGCTTGTGTGTGACTTGTGTATTATAATTGCTATGAGGGTTACGTATTTATTTATTATTTACAAAAATAGCAACTATGTTTCATAAACAAAGCAAAAAAAAAAATTTTTCGCTAATAAAAAACGCAGTAGAAATGCGCAAAAAAATTCTGCAATTAAATTATAATTTTTGTACCGTTTCAATTTTTTTGTTGTTGCAGGCATAAAAAATATCCAACCGTAACGGGTTTTTTTTTGTCAAAATCTGTTAAGTCTCTGTAATTTTTTGAAATTTTTTTCACAAGAGGGTAGCATACGACTATGAAGGGAGGCAATCAGATACCAACATATTTTTGTGGATCAACCGTGAAAATTAGAGCGCTAATCAACCGCGGATCATTGTGGTGGGAAATGAAATTGTAAATTATGATCCCAAAGTCAGAAAATATGATTCTGTTTTATATCAAACTAGAAACCTCGATCTGATTCTCATAAAACTTCTTTCCTGAGAGTAAAATAAGAACATAAGTCTATGAAGACTGATGATTGGACCGATTGATTGGATCATGCCATGATCCAATCAATCAATGCATGTTCAATTGCAACTCGACGCAATTGAACATGCATCGAGTTGCAGCAAAATTTGTTCCTTGTTTGATGACCAAACAGCAGAAAGAACATAAAAGTGAATGTTTGTTGACAACTTCTTGAATAAGCTGATGATGATGATGAAACATCATGCAAGGAATCATAATGAGAGATGAAAACTGGGTTTACAGCACGACTTCAAGACAAAAGTTCAATCACCACAACAGATCGGCAAAGGAACTCCACGCCTCAAGAAAGCATGTTGGTCTCGATCCAATGTCTAAGTGATGCTCTCTGTTTTTATCAATTTTAATGGAATCATGCATTTTGAATTTTTGCCTCAAGATGAAACAGTGAACCGTGTGTACTATCAAGGCGTTAACAACGGTTACATGAAAACATCTGCAAAAAGAGACCAGAGTTGTGGCAAGAAAACTCATGGCTCATGGTTCCTTCACCAGGATGATGCGCCTGCGTACTCAGCTTTGTCAATTTGTAAGTTTTGTGCCAAAAATCGTGTGACTGTTCTCCCTCAGCCTCCCCACTTGCCAGACCTGGAACCTTGTGATTTTTAATTATATCTGAAATTAAAATCAGTGATGAAAATATGCCGTTTTGAGACTATTGATGACATGTAGCAAATTCGTCATAGACCTTAAAGGCCATTTCGAATTAAGCTATCCAGACTGCTTCGCAAAGTGGAAACACTGCTGGGAAAAGTGAAGGACAGTACTTTGAAGGGAACAAAGACCAATAATCTGTAAAATTAATAATAAAGATTAAAAAAATAAAGTTTCGTTATTTTCTGAACAGACCTTGTACTGGATGATAAAAAATTAATATTGAAATATTACAATTTACTTTTAAATTAATAAATGTATAATTAATTAATGTATATATATAAAAAAATAATACTACACAAGATACCAACCGATAGAAATTTATGATAAAAAAGAGAACAATAAAGCTAGCACAATAAAGACAGTACTTAAAAATTAAGCAGGCTTCATTAAATACCAACAATATCTGACATAGAATCTGTAATTAAACACCTAACAAACTAAGTTTGTATTTATTTTTATGATTACAATTAGGAATAGATATTGATACATGAGCATACTTTACATCTGCAACTATAATTATTGCAGTTCCAACGGGAATTAAAGTCTTTAGATGAATAGCAACAATGAAAGGAATAACAAAAAAAAAAAATCACCTCAAACAATCTGATCAATAGGATTTGTATTCCTATTCACCATTGGAGGATTAACAGGAGTGATTCTAGCAAACTCATCAATCGACGTTATTTTACACGACACATACTATGTAGTAGCACATTTCCATTATGTTCTATCAATAGGAGCAGTTTTCACTATTGTAGCAAGAATCATTCACTGATTTCCATTAATAATAGGTATAAGAATAAATAAAAAATGATTAAAAATTCAATTCTCAACTATATTTCTTGGAGTAAATTTACCTTATAGAATATATGGAGTACCTTATACAATGTCTACATTTTCTAATCTATGTGTTATATGGAAATTAATATCCATTTGCACATCTTTACCGTGCAAATGGTCCGTACATGTGTCTATTCTTATTTGATAATCTCAGCCTCATGTCAACATAGTCTGTTCGAATTCTCATTGCATATTCTCATTACACTTGTATTGTTTTTGTGGGTTTTTAAATGAATAAGAAAACAGAGAATATCATTGTGTATAAAGTGAGATTTTTTTTTAATAATATTGCCACATGAGCTTGACTTATAGGTGTGATATGGAAATGGAATTTTTTAGCATACGAAAATCACCATGCCTGAACTGGAATTTGAAAACAGGTCCTCTGAATGAAAGGCTGAGACACTACCACTCCATCATGGGAAATCGGCAGATCTATGATTTGCTTTCATATTGCAAGGAATGTACGACTGTGCAATATTCACCATCAAATCAAGGAAGTTTATGAAGATGTGATGGATGAATCATTAAGAATTCTAATGCAGAAAAAGAAAATCTGCATGATGATAAACTAACTGATCATCCGTATGTTATTATAAATGATTTGCTGAGTCTTGTTGAACAAATCATCAAACAGAATTGACATATCATACTGGATGAAATTAGTGAAACCATCTTATATGTTTCTCACACCATTACCATTCATCTCGAGTATAGAAAAACTTGTGCACAGTGAGTTTCTCAGAGGCTTAATGATGAACACAAAAAACCTGGGTAGTCAAAGTAAATGTAGATGTATATTGTGAAACATTACAAATTGCAGCGGGCCTTTCAAAATTACTGGAGGTCCCTGTTGTCTATGGTGTTTAGCTCCTCCATGACAAAAAATGACCTCTGTCACTGAGAAAACAAAACACTGGCTTTTACAATTTAAGTGTGAAACTTCCTCCAGACCTGGATCCAAATGAGTATCAGACTTTTTTAAAGATTAGGTGTTTTGAGAGTGAAGAATACTAGAAGAATATCGACTACTTATCTTTTAATAAACCAGCAGAGGAGGGAAATAAATGATGAAGGAATACGAAAACTCATCGTAGTATATAATAAGTTCCATGTTAAATATACACAGTAACTGAGTAAAAAAGTAGCTTAAGGTTTGTTAAATAAAAAATTTTAATCAAAAATCTTAGTTGGTTATCTTTTTTATCCTTAATGGGTACAACTTCCCAGATATAGTATTCATTTGCATGCCAACCATTTTATATCATTTCATTATAAACATACACAAATTTATTTTCATGCTACAATTGGTTAATTAATAGTTCTGTTTGTCATGTAATTAAGTAATTTTTTCATGACATGTTGCTTTTTCAATAATAATATTCCTAGTATGAATAAGGAAATTTTAAATGCAGATCAACAAGCAGGTTTTATAGATTTAACCTTCAAATACAACAAGGAAATTCTAGATCTACAAACCGAGTAATTATTGATAAATAATTACTTCTAGAAAAATTTATTTTTCTAGAACTTGTCTAAAATTGAAAATAAGAAGAAACATGTATTGTAATGGAAACTAAGCTGTTAAAAAAAAGCAAACATGTTTTTTTTAAGCAAACATAGATCTATTAACATAATTTCAGGCAACATCATTGTATTCTAAAATGCTATTAACCCATTAAGTGGTGATTACTCTATATTTATACAAGTAATAATGAAAATTACAATATGCATAAAAATAGTTTTTTTCTATTTATGTACAAAACAACTATCATTCAATTAATTATTTCAAAAATTTTAAATGTACTAAAAAAAGTGGTACAATAATTTTTTTATAATTTAAAAATAAATATAGTTATAAATACAATACAGTTTTCAATTTAAGATTTATTTTTTTATAGACATCTCTAGTTTAAAAACAATATATATGTATGCTAAATACTTATATATTAATTTCATATATTTTTAGTTATCTAATCAGCTAAAATGTCACTATGGTAACTCAATTATATAATTTTAAATATTATGCACAGTTGAGTTTGAGGATAAAGTATAAATAAAAATCCATTCTGTTAACTTTGGCACTTACTGACTACCTTTAAAATTTTTTTAGACAGCATATTTGAGTTGTAGTAAACTAATTTGAAAAAGGGCCTACTTTAAGAGCTTTGATAACAAGACCTTTTACTCATGACTCAAAAAATCTGTAACTCAATTGTTTCAAATATTTGATACATTATTTAATTAATATAATAATTTGAAAAGGATCTACCAGATCTTAATTACTAAGTTTTATACTTTTTTTACTTTTGATGAAGTTCACAAATACAACTTACTGAGATAACAGAGCACATTGTGTTGGGTGTATTATGAATTTAATGTAATACATTAAATAACAGATTTCAATTAAGAACAGGTTTTATATTATATTTTTTCTATGGATGTATAATAAAATTTGAATTACGCGGTTGGAACCTGCATCATAATGAGGGTCATTATGAAACATATTTTCATTATGATACAGGTGTTTAACTGAACAAAAGCTTACTCTTTTCAACCACTGACCGATTAGAAGCAGATATTGTTTAATGTATCACCTGTGTTTTTACTTAGATTTTAATCCGATTTAGTAGTTAGCAAACAGAAGTTAATATGAAAGTACACTGATAGATAACCAAGTTTCTATATTACACTATCTATCCTTCTGTTAATTATGTTGAATTCTGAGGTAGAAATGTCTTTAACACAGATTGATAGTAAAGAAAAGGCATTACTTATTACTAATGTCCTGTTGCTACAGAATATATTGTTTAAAATATCTTTTGAAACATTTTTAAAAAATATTCTGTAAACAATTATTCTTTCATTGATTTCAATCAATAATCTCAATATTTTCTCACCTGCAGAAAAAAATACGGTATGCAGCTCTTTATAATTGCCATTAATGCACTCTAGCAAAGTTTATGACACAAGCTTAGCAACTGCTGTAACTTAATTTGCCCTCGTACATTAATTATCATTATAGGCTTGTTAAATAAATATAAATATAAAAAACTGCAATAAAAAATGTGGTGATCATAATTTGTAAACTGAATTCATAAGGAAGCTAACAGTGTTACTGCATATCTACAAGTAGTAGTGTGAAAATATCACCAAAAGATAACTTAAAGAAAAAAAAGATAAAAAATCAGGAATGAAAAAGTATAAAATTTAATGAAATAAGATTTGGCGAACTATTTAGAACTACATAAATTATGTGTAATGCTTCAAAATTTGAAGCGATGAGTTATTAAAATCAGCCAAAGTAACATCTTTATAATCAGAACTCTAAAAAAAGTCCTTCTCCATATTTACTTTAAAATAAAACCCTCTAAAATAAAAGTAAGAAAAAGAATCAGAAAAGTTACTTTAAAATTTTATTAAAATCTAACAGTCCATTCACAGAAATTTATACTAAAATTTGATTACGAATTTTAATTCGAAACTATCTAGTTAATATTACCACAATGATGACAATGTCCCATTGTTCTTTAAGTACAGATATCGGAAAGAAAGAAAGAATTTAATATGTGTAATGTTAATTTCTAATTGTTATAGGGCATAATCTTCTAATTTAAACAAATTTTAACTGTCATTTTATTCATTTTTAAATTCTGTTATTAACCATAATGTTTAGCATGTGATTTAGAAAAGTCATTAATTTATTTTTTATCATTTTTCCAATAACTGAAGAATCTTCTGTTATTGTGTTTTTTAAGCATTCAAGACACAATGATAATGAATTTCAATTTATTACTGGTTCATTTTTATAACCGTTTACAAGATACTCTCAATAGATAAAAATAAATGATTTTACAAAAATATTGCTTTTTAATCTTATGAAACTTATTTTTTACTTGATTTTAGAACAAAAGCAATGTGTAATGTGTAGATATGGCACTGACTCCAACAAAGGCTAAACTCTTTTGCATGTGACAGCATAATGCAATAAATATTTAACATAAAATTTACACTGATTATGAATGGTAATTAAAAAAAAAGTTGTAAACTTTATAAATGGTAAGCTATCTTTTTTTTAGTTTATTTAATATTTAAAAAAAATATATATATATTTGGTATCTATAAGATAGAATATTACTAATATCCTTTTTTGTCTAACACTAATTAATCTACAATTCGATATCCTACTTATTACTGTTAATTCAGAACTACAAAACTATTATTCAGGTATCTAATTACGGAGGAGTTACTATCACAAAACTGTAATCAAAAATATCGTTTACAAAAAAAAAAACCCATCTTTTATTTAATATTTAATCACATCTCAATTTTTAAGCATTATAAAAATCAAAAAAAAATCAAGCAAGCGTATATAAATGTATGGTAACATCATAATATTATAACCATAATTTAGAATATTTATAATAATGTACTATAACATATATATATATATATTTATATTATAATGTGATTGCAATTATTTTTTTATGCCTGAGGAATTATCTATAAATATACATAATAATAAATATTATTATTATTACAATCATGTGATCTTAATTAGAATATATTAAATTTGGTGTGCCTTCTTTAGTCACAGCTGTTTATAAATGTTAAATCACTTTAAATTTAATAATATAATTATTAATTCAGTTAGTTTTTTTATCTGCAGTCTGTATAACCTCTTCAGAGAGATTAGTGAATGCTGTTGACATAACATCATGAGTCTGTGTCATTAATCGATCCAAGTCATCACGTGTCATTCTTTCAGTTGATATTGCTGGCAGAATGCTTATAATACTTTTACCTGAAATCAGATTATTTAGTGATATTAATACACGCATACAAAAAAAAAGGAAAAATAATTTTTTTATTTTTATTTAATCAATTTAGCATGAAGGTCGGTCAGGTGTAAACTGGACATTTGTATTCATGGCTATTGTACAAATATGAGCGAATTGGTGTGGAGGGCTATTGACAGTGGAGATGTGGGGAGGGGATGGGCGATTTAGCTGCTTTGGCATTCATGTCTCTCTGGTCAGTAGCATCACGTCTGAGCAAGAGTTGCGCAACATATTATTGTGAATTTTCTCATGTATGAGGGTGTCAAACCCTACAAACGTCTGACTAGATTGCCTGCACAGTTTGAGGATATGATGCTGTCACGTATCCAAATCGACAACTAGACTACCAAATTCAAAGGAGAGTGTGAAACTGTCAAATTAGGCGTTCAAGGAAAGCGTGACGGGTAATGACATTAGATCGATCTGTGATCTCAATAAAGATGATTGCACCTTATGGCTGATGAAATCAGTTTGGAAGCGAATATCAGACATGGAAATGCCCATTCCATTATCACAAAGCACCTCAGGTTCTGCAAGTGGGAGTTCCAAGAGCTGGGAAATAATTTTTTGCATCAAATAGTCATAAATAATGAGACTGAATTCATTATTATACTCCTGTCAAAATCGGTGAGTATGGAGTGAAGAGGCTTGCCAAATAAAGGTGAAAATGGTTTAGTCAGCCAGAAAAGCCCTTGCAACAAAAGGCATTGTCAGATGATCACAGATGTGATTCTCTTTCATAAGACCACGCCTCAAACAGCTGTTAACACTTGGGATAAACTGGACAAAATTTACTGGGAAACCATAGAACATCTCCCATACAGTCTAGATTTATTCCCTTGCGATTTATTTCTGTTTAGGCCGTTGATTGAGGTGCTTGGAGGATATTGATTCAGAGTGGCAATGAAGTAGAGGGGTTTGTGCACCATTTACTTTAATAAGCCCAATCTTCGCCCTCCGTTAGCTGATGGAAGAAAGAATCAAGTGCGGAATAGAAACAGTTATTGAGTTCATCAACTTTAAGTCAGCTTTTGACTGCATCCACTGGTCTATACTGTGGAATGCACTGAAAGATAAACATGCACCGCAGGAAACCGTTCGCCTTTTTCAAGCATCATACAATGGGTCAACCAGCTTTGTGTGAATCCAAAACGAATTATCTGATATACTTTCCATTCAAACAGTTCACCTGGGGGATGTCATCTCTCCATTGCTGTTCAACATTGTAATTGATTCTATAATGAGGAGGGCATTTGCAAGAAGGCGTGGAGTACAATATAATAAGGATCGATCACTACCTAACCGACCTGATATCTGCAGACGACAGTGCTATATTTGCTAACAGTGATTCCAAAGCCACAGATATTTTGTATTACATCTCTAGTATAGCAGAGTCCTTCAAACTGAGCATAAATGTTGATAAAATGAAGATACTAACAACTGTCTGCTCACAGTCCATTCTTCACCTTGGAGGAGCTCATAACGAACAAGTCTAAGAATTCAAATATCTCAAATCACTGGTCCAAGAAAAGAAAGTGGCACCTACAGCTAAAATTCACACCAGGATTGGGCAGGCAGCTACAGCTTTCGCCTCACAAAAATGGTGTCTATGGAAGAAAGCAGACATTACCATTCAGATAAAAATTTGCCTCTTCTGCACACTTATCATCGCAATACTCCCTCTATGGATCAGAAATTTGGATCCTCCTCCAAACAGACTTGAATTGGCTAGAGGTTTTCAAAATGTGGTGCCTGTGCCAGATTATATGGGTTTCACTTCATGTCCATATCCGAAATGAAGTCATTAGATCCAGAAGCGGGAAGTAACCAACAGTTGAGAAGCAGATCTAAACATGGAGGCTGAAATGGTTTGGCCATGTGTGCCAGATTGACCCAGATCGCTTGCCGCACAGACTCCTCTATAGGCAACATCCTACTCAGTGGAAGATTCAAAGATCTGCACCAAAGAAATTTTGGATAAAAAAAGTTGCAGATGACCTGAGGAATCAGCAAATTGACCTCAACCAGGATCATTACTATAGACTGTAAAACATGGAAAAGCGTTGTGAGCAAAGTTCAGAATCCTATGGCACCCACAACAGTGTATTGGTTGCGCGGCCAGCCGCCCCCTCCAGTTACCAGGTAGGGATTAAAGAAAAAGAAAATATCAATGAAACAATTAACAGAGAAATAGATTAAAGCTTTTTTTTGGTAACAGTGAGCTACGGGTGTGGTTTTTGAACAACATGTGGATTTTTCCCTATTGTGGCTTGCTTTTACAAAATATAATTCCTTTTAATTTATAGCACAAGTGTACTGTTTTCCTTATATTCGTAATCTGTTATAGACGTTTACATATTGTCAATCTTTATATAATCCAATACTGTTTTCAAGTAGACTTCTGTATCACGTAAGGCGTGAATTTTCATTTTTAAATTCGTTCACTTTTTTTTATATACAATATTTATTTTAAAAATGGTAATAATTTGAAATAAAATTTGTCACTTATGTTATGTTAGAGAATTCCTTTTAGAAATTTATATAATTTAAAAAACTTTAAGACGGACTGACCAGAATGTTTAAAGGATTTTACATAGATAAGTTTCTGTTTTATTATTATTTCTAGTTCAAATATATTTTTATTATTATTGAAATAAAATATGTTGAAATTTTAAATAGTAACCAACATTTTGAGAACAAAGTAAACCACTGTAAAAATTGTATCCTTCATGAAACATGGCTTAGTCTTGTAACTTTGGTAAAACAATATTTCTCATTATTTTTATTTCAATAGGCCTAATTTAAATCATTTTGAGTTATAAAAAACCACAATTAAACTCATTGTAATTGTGTATAACTAATTTATTTTTACAAACATTTAAATTAAATGACATTATCTTTTGAATATTTATTGATGCACAATTATTTAATTGGGATGCTTTAAACCTGATATGATCACCAAATAATACAGTAACAATTAAAAAAAAAATTAATACCCAAGAATAAAATATAAAATTTTTATGATAAAATCTCAGAAATTTTTTAAATAAATGTTTCAATTTTTTTTAATCCTATTGACAATCTAGGAAAAATAATCATAAAAGTATACTATAATGAAATAAATCTATTGCAAAATTTTTACTTGCGATTTTTTTTTTGTTATTTCATTATTTTTCATTTATAATTTTTCCAAAAAATCTTCTGTTCACTGCTAGCTGTGAAAGTATCATATTTTTCTTTTTTACTTCTTACATTTGGGTACTGCACTTACTAAAGGATAATTTTTTGATATTCCATTTTTTATCTTCACTTGATAACAGTTTTTTATTACTGTATTCATAACAATATTATGTAATGTAGTATTGTAATATTAGCAAATACTTTTTTTTACAACTTTACTTTTCTCTTTTTTAGCCTTTTTTCTTTCAAGAAGAAAAAAAGACTTAGACCTTCTATTATTTTTCCATGCACCTAAAACATGAATTGATTGATCTATTAGACTGAATTAACGTGTATAAGAGATGGAAGAGGAAGAGGAGGAGATGAAATGAGATTTCACAAGAGACAATGATAGTGAAACACAACACAACTTAAAACTGTCTGTCTAAAAGTCACCAAGACAAGAACCCTATGCTGTTTCTCAAGGCATTACAGAGAGTTCACTGTCTCAGTCAGAACAACCAGCTACTACCTTTTCTATCAATACTGCCAATCGAAACTTCTTCCTTAAACCCTTTTAATTTTTGTACTCAGAACATGAGAGCCTGAAAATGCCTACTTCAGATAATGCTTGAAAAGATCTGTAGATTTTAATTTTAAATTGTTTTTCATATTGGTTCTTCTGATACATTATTCTTGAGAATTATTTTTAATCCTCACCAAGTTCTTAAGAAATTCTTAATCTCTTGCTTTACAGGATGAAAGTAATTTTTGCAACAATTTTGATGTAGACTTAAATTTAAATAATCAAAGAGGGAGGACAAAAAAATACAATTACCTGAATTGAAAATGTGTCTTTCTCCATCAAGAAAATAATAATGTGATACAACGACAGGTTGAATAGAAGTTTGAGATGCAATTGCTACGTGGAATGCTCCTTTTTTGAATGGTAACAATTCTTGTCCTGAATGTCTTGTGCCTTCAGGAAACATACACAATTTTGCCTGATAAAAAAAAGTTTTTTTTAAAAAATCATTGTACCACTTACAATGCGCTGATAATAAACTTTACCTCAACTAATAAATTTAAGGTGTATATATAATGCTATATGATTTTAACTCATTCTGTACTTTTTTCTAATCTTTTAATCAGATACTGGTAATATACTTTTTTTTAATATTAAAAAAATAAAAAATATAAAAATAGAAAGATATATATACTGTTTCAATCAAGTTTGATTAAAAACTGATTTCAGTAGAATTAAATTTAATGTTATCATCATCCGGGTTAAAATAATAACAAGAGGTTTCTTCTCAGATATTAAAATATTAGCAAAATATGGTTAAAACTACAATGAACTAAGATATTAATAGGAATAAAACTGAAACGGTAAAAGAAATGCAACTATTAGGATAATACATGAAACATGAATAACAAAATAATATCAAAATTTTGATAGGTTAAATCTTTAGTATATTAATTCTCTTTAGAAGTAATAATAATATCCGGTCTAGTATTCTTGTCATTTCCTAGGATGCATCATACATCCCTCAGCAATTTAAATTTGCGACGTAAGGCCACACAGCATATGCATTCCACAAGGATATGGTGCACAGTCAAACAGCAGTCGAATCGGATGCACAGTGGTGTGCTCTCTACTGACATCAGGTGTCCATGAGTAGTTTTGATATGTCCTACTCACAATCGATACAGGATCACTTCCTCTCAGTGAACTTTCTAGCATGAAGAGTTCCAAGGTAAAACCGTCTCTTTTATCTGTCGAAGTTTATTATCCACTGTAGCAGTCCATTCATCTTGCCACCTCCTTCAAAGTGTATGTTTAATGAAATTGATTGAAATCAGTAGTTGTGACTCAAGCGGAGAAAGTCGGTTGACTACATGCATCTTTAGCAGCGGCATTAATCTCTACTTGTGACTTTATGTCCTCGCTAATTTGTTAATCATTTAAAAGTTGAAAAATTTCTATCCCATCATCCAATTCTCTTCACTTCCAAATTCTTTACCGTCGATTTGCTTAACTTACACCAAATGCAGTAAGCTTTCTTTCCCTTATTCATCTTTCGGGTAATTAGTATAGGAGTCATACTTTCCTAGAGCATTTTGTTTAAACACTGCAAAGAAATTGTTTGCATCTAATCATAAAGCAATTCACAAGTCCATACGGAAAATTATATTTAAAAAGTTTGCTTCAGTTTGAGACTAGGTTTCTAATGATACTTTGGTCCACAGGCTGCATATGCAAATGGATGTACATATGGCTTGTCAGTAAGATTAGAGTTTACTAAATTTAATCTTGGACAAGCTGTGAAGCCATCAATGAAGCAAATTTTTTTTTGTTTTTATGTTCTACTTTCCCACTTTTTGAGTTCAAAATGACTGCAATTTGTGTTCTTTTTTCGAAATTAAAGTCTATAGAAAGATTCTTAATGTTTTTAAAACAAGGATTCTGACTCTTCCCAATTATTTAGTTTCTTCTTTTGTTTTGATCATGTTCTTATAAAAAATAACTCTTTATTTATAAAAGTTCTCAACAGATTTTTCATTTATAAATTTGATATTCTTATCAGCTAGGTGTTAAAATTACTGCTTTTTCCAATCTTTATGCAAACATATAATGCGTGGAAGTTATTTAACATCCAACTGCCTGTTAAATTTAGATTCACACTCTTTGCTTCAAGCCAACCTTTTGCAAAGGAAATTGAACTACAGGTTTAAAACTGTTGGAAGTTCATAATTAATATAAGCTAGAAGTTATATTAAAACGTCTAATGATTAAAACATCTAATCAGTTTCACTATATTTTATTAACTGGCAAGATAACATGGGAAACATCCACTAACAACATAGTAACCAACTAATAACGATAGGATATACATTTGAACAAATCATATGCGAATCATCGATTTTTACTCAATAACCTATTTAATGTGTAACTTAATATATGAATATGAATATTTACATTAGCATGCAAATTAATCTGAACAAAAGGAATTTTTTGTTGAGGCTACATTACTTGACCACAACAAGCTGTCTGTGTTTGAGGTTGTTGTTCTTTGGTTTTTTAGCAATTTTCATGTTATAAGTAGTGTTTTGTGAAAGTTTATTATAAAAAAAATCTAATTTTCATATTTTCTGTTCTGTGTGTCTGTAATATATAATAATGGAAATAATTCCAAGACTGTGTTCAATAATTGTTTCAGTACTTACGTATTAACGCCATCGTAACTACAGCTTTATTTAAAAACAAAGTAGTCAATCGGATTTTGGTGGAAATCCGATTCAAAACAATCTCTTTATTAATTTTAATAAATGGTTATTTTTATTTATTTTATAAATATAATTAAACCAAACTTAACCTACGCTCGCTAACCTTGACTAATTAACCTTAACGTAATTTAATGAGTATTTATTTAATAAATTCAGTAATTATTGTTATTTAAATAATAAATAATTGCAATAATTTCTGAATTTATTAAATAAATACTTAAAAAGTTACGGTGTTAATTAGTCAAGGTTAGCGAGTGTAGGTTAAGTTTGGTTAAATTATATTTATAAAATATAAATAACCATTTCTTAAAATTAATAAAGAGACTCAATAAAATAAATACTCAATTTTAAATAAAGCTGTAGCTGCGGTGGCATTAATAAGTAAGTACCATTGTTTCTCTTTCTGAGCACACCAGTATGAGGCAATCTGGTTCTGAGTGTGGAGTTGGATTAGGGTGAATGCTATTTTACAAAAATTTAAAGAAGCTGGTTTTTTTCACCTTAAAGGAAAAGCAAATGTAAAAAAAACTACTCTAAAGCAGTTTTGGTTATTAATGAGAAAAATAAACTTGATCCAAAATAATTATCTGCTGTGTACTTAAACACAGAATTATCAACCTAAGGAACAAATTTACAAGTAACAACTATTTAGATGACAAGTTCTTGCAGCTGGACAGAAAGCTTGTAAGCCAACTAAAAAAGCAGCTTTTAACATCCACAATGTGCAAAAAAATAACTCTTGTGGGCCAAAGCACATGCTAACTTGACCAAAGAATACTAGAGAAATGTTATGTTTTCCAATGAGTCAAATTTTTATGTTCAGGTGCAAAGGGTTCCATATGTTTGAAAAGCAACAGATAAAAATACATCATTGGCTCATACCCAACAATCAGTAAAACATTCCCCAGAAAAGAATGTTTTGGGTTGTTTCACATTTGAAGACCCTTTTTCATTACTTCCAGTAGATGGTATGCTTAAAAGTGATGGATATATCAAGATTCTGAAGGAAAGGGTTGTGATACAACTTCAAAACAAATTCCCACAAAGCAACTGAGTGTTCCAATAAGATCTGGCACCATGCCGGCCACATTGCCAAAAAAGTAGAAAATCTTTTGAAGAACAAAACAATGAGGTTTTCCCATGGTCAGACAACTGTCCAGAATTAAACCCAATTGAAAATAAACTTTAGGCAGTAGTCCAAAAAAAAGACTCTCCAAAATGAATTGCACTACAAAAATTGACCTCATTAAAGCAATAATATCAATATGGTTTCATGATGAAGAAATCAAAAATATGTGCAGTTCACTCATTACTAGACATTCATAAATTGTACACGTATGTTTCTTTTCTAAATTAAGTTACTTTTTATTAAATAACATGTGTTCAGATTAATTTGCAAGCTATTGTACATATATCCATAACAAAAACCAACTAGCCTTTGATTAGAACACAAATTATTGAATTTAAAAGCCAAAACACTTTACTGTTTGCTATTACAAAAATTTTCCAAATTCTTCAACGCTAGCTCATTATTGAATATAATATTTGAACTTACATACAACTAAAACTACACCGTAAGAGCTGCAATCATAACAGTGTATTCTGTTTTTTCAAATTTTGTACTTTTTCTGTATCTTTTTAAAATGCCTTTACTGTCGTTTGCTGTCAAAATATACTGTCATTCATCACTTCGCTAAGTCTGCCAATATGCAGATATTCAGTCCAACAAGTGACACTTTCAATCTATACACAACTGGGATTGGCTATATAGTGAATATTTTAGTATAAAAATTTCTGACCGATGTCATGGTGGTTTTTATTAATCACAGTCAAGTAAGAATGAAACATTTAGTATAAAGAAACAATTAAAAAGCAATTTTTTTTTGAGGGAATGGAATTCCCTCAATTTAATTCCAATTCAGTCTGCCCAGCTACATTCAGAAGGGAAAAACATGATGATTTTTAATTTTTTGTATAGTTAAGAATGACAATGAAATTGAGGTTCTCTAAAAAGCTTTTTAAATTTATTGTAGAATATACTTCCCAGAAAAATACTAAACACAAGATTACGACTGAAAAAAAAAATTAATATTTGATTAATGTTTATATAATAAAATTAATAAGTAATTAAATAATAATAAAATAAATAATTATTAAAGAAGGGTCTTTGGATAATTAAATATTTTATTTATTTATTTTTTGAGTGCTTATTTTTGAAAATTTTGATAAATAAATATTTAAATTTTTTCTTTTTTCATATTTTAAAGCTTGGCATCTAAGGCCTATAGCCTGACATTATTTATTAAATAAATAATTAAATATTTTTTGTAAACAGTACATACCGAGTGTATCATGAAGTTCTCCCAGGAGTTTCATAATCTATTCTATTCGAGAAAATAATGGAAAAAGTTCATATAAACCGTATGTCCTAAAGTACTTTGTGAGTTATGACTAGTGAAAGATTTCACTCAGATTTCTGCTACCCTAGTGAGATCATACTGAAATTTTTAAGATATTAATTAAGGGGCAGGATTAATGATTCAATATGGTTTATAAACTGAAAAATCAAAGAAAATTGGTCCCAGAAACCGTATCAGCACTAGTTTTTGAGAAATCTGGGGTGAAAACCAATAAATTAGGGTAAAAAATATTGTTTTTTAGAAAAGCTAGAAAAATTCAAATTTTATTTAGAAACAGTACATTACTACATTTGTCAGAAAAATAATTATTTAATGTAACAAAAACCAAATTCTTTTTTGGTGATGTGAAAAGTTGTAAAACCAAAATTTACTGTTAAAAAATTAAAAAAATTACAGAAATTATACTATTGTAAAATAAAAACTACTTACATATTTTTTTTATTAATGGAAGAAATACAATTATTTGAAAAATTATTATTTCAAAATGGCAATAAAATAACAACAGCTGATCAACAATGCAAAATGCTGCATTAGGGTTTAAATCACTCTGTAAGGTACATTAAGCAAATCGGGTACTGTGAACTATGCTGTTAGCGAAGGTTTCTGTGAATCTTGGTGATCAGTTTGCCATTGAAGTAAAATGTTGTACTTATTTACAACAGAGGAATACACTGATATGGTATTCATTTTGGGTGTGTGTAATGATAATGATACAGCTGCTGTAGTAGAATTAGAAATATGTTTTCCGAATCGCAGGATCCAGATTCCAAAACAATTAGCACGACTTTTTGCAATATCTGAGAAACAGGTTCACTACCTAGTATTTGTACCACCTATGAATAATCTGTCCAACACAATGCTGATAATGTTGAAATTATTATCGATGCCCTTCAGCACAGGCCAGATGTCAGTATATGACATCTTTCTAAGTGGACTGGAGACAAAACAAGTTTTATCCTTGGTGAACAATCAGTTCACGCAGGAGTAGTTTTTTCATGAGTAGAGCAGAATATGAAAGTCCTGGGAGAACTTCATGATACATTCTGTATTTCTAAACTTTTATCATACTAAAATGATAAAAATTTTTCAATTTGTGATTATGTCATGTGCGTCACATGAGAAAAAAAGAAAACTAATTTAACTAAAAGAATGCAGTGACTAAACTTTTACTATAAAAAAAACCAAGTATTTTATCATAATATGGCATCATTTTTTCCAGGAGGTTGTGATCATGTGATAAAATATTTTCAACCCGATATTATGCAGAAAAGAAAATCATTTGTATATTATGTACTTAGCTTTCCTTCAGACTTTTGAAGATGTGGCATTGTTTAACATTTAGTTATACCCGCTAACATTGTAGGTCAAATATATTTTATATCCACAAACTGAATGTTCTCACATCAAAGTAGTTAGAAAGCCAAAACTTTAGACTTTTCAAGTTTTTGTTTACAAATACTGAGAACATATTAACTGATATAATATATTTTAAGTATGCATCTTGTGATGCAAGACTATGTTAAATTTTTGTGGACAGTAGTACTGAACCAATAGAGATGTATTTCATCATACACAAGACAGCCACAGGAACACTGCAGTTGTTGTGCGGTTAACAAAGTTTACTATGTAAAAGATTAAAGAATTATAACTGATGAACATTTAGATGGGATTATCAAATCAATTTTAAGAGTCCAATTTTTATTCTATATTTTTATTAGATTTTGGTGATGAGTATACTGAGGACTATATATTTTGTATTAGTTGAATCTTTATTTAACTATTTAAAATCTTATCATCTTAAATCTTTATCATCAAGAAAAATGATATCAATATGGTCAAAAAATATGTTTCACAAGCCCTACAATTGCCTGGCAGAATTTCCTTTGTCAGTATAAAATATAGTCTGTCAAACAATTACATATAATGACATGCATGAAAAAAAGGAAAAAATTGATTACCTGGAGCAAAATGTACTGTACTGCAAGAGTAGATGCAGGACTTATTATTTGAAACAAAAAAAAAAAACTTCAAAATAAAGGGATTTTGATTTTTGCTCTAAATCTACCTTTTTCTTTATGGTTGAATGTCAATAAAGCATAGTTAAAGATAAAATTAAGAATTTTTTTATAAAAGTAATGACCAGTTGGCGAAATAATTTTAGGTCAATTAATTTACAATAATTTTGTCTATTGTTCTGCTCTGCTCTTTTCTAATCAATTTGCACGTTAATGATATTGATAGCATACCCTTAGCATAATCCTTTCTGGTTAAGTTTAATTCTTAAGCATTTTATTTAAATTAATCTATAAATTACTGTCGAAGTACAAGAAGTGATAAAAAAAAAATAAGAAACATTTTTTAATATAGTATTAATTAAAACTCGAGTCTTTTCGGCTCAGTTCATCTTTTTGACATGTGATGCCAGTACTGGCTAAATTGTTAATGATATAGAAATAAAGGTCAGATTCACTGCGATGGGAGCTTCTTCACAAATCATGATTGGAAAAAACTGCAGAGTGCAACAATCAGATGTTAAAGCTTTCCTTACAGTTTTTTTTATTTTTTCATTATTACCACAAGGTTGTAAGTGTATAACCTTGTGGTTACAGGTTACAACCTGGTGTTACTTAGCAGTTTTTGCTGTTTAAAACCTCTAAAAATGTGGGCAAAAAAATTCTAGATTTTGCACCACGATAACATTAGTGTTATCACACTTCACTATTAATTCACAATTATTTAGCAAACTTTAACAACATAATGGTGCCGCAGCCTTTGTATCTCCCAGATACAAAGCACTTTATGACTTTTTCTTGTTCCCACAATGATTTGTGGCAACAGATGAAATAAAGAAAAATATTACTAAGTGAATAAGGCTGTACCCAAAAATGCTTTCCACAAATTTTTTAAGACTGGAAGAAACACTGGTCTAGGTATGTTGTATCTTGGGGGGACTACTTTGAAGGAGACAATTTAATATCGAAGAATAACTAAATTATTTTTGTTGAAAATTGAAATTCTCATTAGTTTCGATCACATCTCTTACTTTGATTTTATGTTTATTTTCAATTCGATTAAATCTGAGTACTTATTCTGAGTACTTATTTATCTCGTTAATAGAGAAGAAATTTGTGGATTAAATTAGTTCAACAGCTTATTTAGGAAAAATATTTAACTACTTTTATCTAGTGAAATGCGTAAAAGTAGCTTTATATAACAATTTTGGATAATTATTAAGTCAAAATTTGAAGAAAAAATAAAAAAATTTTTAAATATTTAGAATCCATTTATTTTGTGATAATAAATTTACAACTGCTTTGTAAACATTTAAAGATCTGCTGGAATTTGAAATTTTATATACATACTATATTTCTGTTTTGCTCATTTTATTATAATTACACACTAAGTTTTTAGAAATTATAAAAAAATAATTTGATGATTTTTGAATTTGTTTCCTTTTTTAGCACCTAAAAATCCTTCCCAAAAAAACTGTTTGCTTAAGTTCATAGATTTAAGATAATACAAATTGAATAAATAAATAAATATGTATATATTATATATATATATAAAATTGTTACCTGTCTTGTTCTAATTGTTTCACCAGTCTTATTGATTGTTGATTGGGCTTTTTCAACGTTCAGTCTATCAATAAATATTGTGCCCCAAAGCCAACAGGCTAAGCCAAATGGCCATAAAAAAAATACTTCTTTTTTAGCGATTACAGTACCTCTCTTCATAACTGGCCATAATTCTGCTAATACTGAATACAAACAATAAAAATCAAATTATTAATTAAGATATAGTGAAATTTAACAGGTTTTTAGGAATTTGAGAAGAAATTTAACAAAAACAGTTTTATTTATTTTATTCTAGAAACTACAGTTTCACATACGATGAACCGGGCATGTTAACTTATTTTGATACCGAAAGATTTATTTATTTTTTTTACAAAATCTCTCCTTGCTTGTTTAAGTCTGTTTTATCAATCTTTTTTACTAAATAATAAAATTCTACAACTTCTGTGATAACTCATCTTCTATTATACAATATAAAAGTATTACACATATAGATTTAATAATTACTAATTAAACTATTAATTATTTAATTCTTTGCTTTTAGCAATTAAATATAAAATTTAACAATTAGTATATACTTCACTTACAATTTTAATATTCTAAATACCAGATACTTGATAACAAACACAATTAAACCAGTTAACAATATTCTAACAAACTGTTAAACTTAAAATACTTCTATAACAATTTAATTATTTTTACGATTATATTACTTTTAACGATTTACGACCTGAATTAATTTTACAATTTTTTTTCACATTAAGAATTTTATTGGTATGAAGTAGTTCCCAATTTCTTTCTATTTTGTCTGAATCACTTTGTCTCAACATACGTCTTAGATTTTATACCATCAATTTATCTACATTATACATTATCTACATTTTAATCATTATTTCTCTTCAACACTTGTTTACTACATCTCATTCTAAATAAGACATACATCTGTTAATAAACCATTTCTGTATCCTTCTTCTTTCATGAAATTCTGCCAGTAACTTCTCTTCTCAAATTTATCTTAAACAAATTGCATTCTAGCTACCTAATTTTCAGAAGTTCATTTCAAAAACTTAAGTCAATGGTTTTTCTAGTTTCAATACCATAAACTGCTACAGTTCAAATAAATACAGGTATTTTTTCATTTCTTACTAACCCAATTCATAGTTACAAACCACCCACTTTGACAACAAATATAATATTCTAAAAGTATACAAGAAAGAATCACACTAGAGTATGAAAAAAAAAAAACATATATATATATATATATATATATATATATATATATATACTACCTAGTAGTATATATTAGATAATACTATATATATAATATATATGCTACTAGACATTTGGAAAGTTCTCTGCCTGAAATAGCACAAGAATGACCAAATGACTATAGTTCTAATTCTGTAAAAAATAAAGTATTCTGTAATAATTCTGTAAAATAAAGTAAAGTATTCTGTTTAAAACCTTAATGTACAGAAGAAAAGAGCTAGATTCCATTTTAAAGGAATATTATTAATCTTTGATTTCGACGGTAAAATAGTGGATAGCTGAATTTAAATGTCTACACATCCATTTAAGGAGCTGAATGCTCAGGATGTCAAAAAATGTTAAAACTGATGAAATCATCACAAAAATCCACAACGCCATATTAAATTATCACTGACTGAAAATACACAAGCTTGCTGATACCGTAAACATCTTTTAGACCACATCTATTAAATTTTAGATGATATATTAGGTATGAAAAAACTTTCTACTCTACAGGTGCCATATTTGCTAACAGACCAAAAATGAGTTTGACTGAATACTTGTTGTGGGTGTTTAAACTTATTTAAATGGGAATCTGCTGAGTTTCTTTGATGGTTTATAACAGTGATTGAAATGTGGATTCACCATTACATGCCAGAAACCAAATAGTGGGTGGGAACAGGTGAAAACGAGCCAAAGAAAGCAAAAATGGTTCCATCTGCAGGAAAAGTAATGGATAACTATGTTTTTTGGGATTTTCATGGTGTGGTGTTCATAGACAAGCTTGCAAAGGGTAAGGATCATCACAGGGAGTATTACACATCACTACTGGACTGATTGAAGGGTGAACGTTCAAATCTGGTGAAAAAGGAAATGCTCTTTCACCATGATAATGGACCTGAATGGATGTCTTTGGTTGCTACAAAACTCTGTCAACCTAATTTATAAAAATTGTCAACAGTAACATCATCTGGGGCCAGAGTTTAGTCGTTAGCAGCAGTCGCTGAAGATGGTCATAAAGAGAACAAAAAATGTTCAGAAACAAGCTTTTTAAAAGTTTTTTTGTTATACAATTCAGCTTTGTTTGTCGTTACAAAAGTTTAAATTTTAAATCTAATATCAAGATGAATTCCTTTTAATCTCTCAATTTATGTTTGATACAAATACATTTCTTTTTGCATGAAGCCTCTTGAAAAAGGAGCTGAAAAAAAAAAAAAAAAAAAAAAAAAAAAATCACATTTGTAATAAAGTGCGATTCTTTTTTTTGCAAAATTAAAATCCTTTAATTTTACCAAAGGAAATAAAAAATTTATTATAACGTTGATTATAAGTGTAATAAGAAGTAATAGGTAATAAAAGAAAATATTTAGAAAACATTAATTTACTTATTGTATGTACTAAATTACCACAGTAAGAGAGCTATTATTGAAATGAGTCATTGGATATTTTTTCTTCTTTTTTGAAAACAAACGATAACAGATTATAAAAATAAACTGAAATTATTTAATAAATGTAAAAACTGACTAAAGCATCTATCCAATTCTATAATTAATTCTAAAATCTACTGTGATCTCTGTCATACACCTTGGAATAGATTTTATACAATAAACTTTCAAAGTAAAAAAAATTTTACATAAAATTTTTATAATTTACTTTTTAAAGAGGTTATATGGATACAAAGATGGAGTAAGGATTTTAATGTTATATGCATATTTCTTTCTATCATTTGTGCCTAATGTCTTAAGAGAGGAAATTTCTCGTAAAGTGAATTTTTACTTCAAGATTTTTAATAAAGTTTCTAAGGGCCTTGCAGGGCTTTGTGATAAAACAGAATTTTAAGTGTTATCTGTAATCTTTTCATTAAAATCCTTAAGTTTTTTTATAAATTTATAACTGTAATTTATTTTTGGGGATCTTTGAGTATTTTTTCGTTTGTATTTTTTCCCTTATGTTAATTTGACAATGATTTTTACTGCAAAAATAAGTTCTGTGCCTTACAATATCACATACACAATACTGATAAACTTAACCTTACTACAACCCACGCAGCTATCCAGCTTATTCCCAACTCCAATGATTCTTCTTGAGATTGTTTGAACCTGTAAATGTACTGACTGTTCTGGAATGTACTATATTATTTCACACAATTATCTTGAATAACACTCAATAGTGATCATCTCTATTTATTTTAAATTTAGTTCACTACCTGCATATATGTACACTCATCGCCTGGTTTATTTTACATCCTTTTTTCTTCGGGTTTCTTTAACAACCATTCTTGCGCTTGTTTTCTTTTCTGTCTTATTTCCTTCTTTTTGGGTAGCTTCTTCTGAACAGATGATATTTAGAAGAAACAGTGGCCAATTGTGTAGCGCATAAATGATCCAGTTATAATATAAATTTCTTTGCTCTTGAATTTTATATATGTCATTGATGTGAAGGAGAAGCTGGTCAATGATCTTTCCCATTGGCTTTGCAACTAGGAGAAAAGTTTTGGAACCAAAACTCAAAACAAATTCATGATGATGCTTTGAGAAATTTAACAAATTTAATTTCTTACATTCATTCACTAACCGGCTGATAAAAAAAAATGCATAAATGACACAATAAAAAAGAAAAATTCAACTAATCAGTAAATACAGCAATAGATTATCCTTCTGTTAATAAAAGAAAAAAATTGCCCATCTTCCATTTAGGTTTATTATTTTTATATTATTCTAAAATTAATATAGACAAAAATACAATTTTATCATAATAAAGCGATACAATAAGAAACAATCACAGGAATTAATTGGATAAAGAGAGTTTTGAAATCTATTACAATGAATTCAATATCGATAAACGGGCAAGGACAGTTTTGTTTCCTTCATCATTCTGATGGATACGGAAAGTTTTGAAACCGTGTAATTCAGACTTCTTTTTAAATTGGAAAAAGACAGTTTCCAATAAAATTTGAAAAAAATACGTCCATTTTAAAATTCAGGGATGCCAAATTAGTAACAAAGACCAAAATTTTAATATTGTACATTTCTGAATAAGGCAGTTACCATTTACAATTAATGATCAAGAATTTTATGTTTATTATTTCCTTGTGATAACAAGAAAGCAACACAAAACTAAGACTATAATAATCATACGAACTGTGTATGCCGGTTTACCTGATACATATTTGTCACCACATCAGAATTTTTACAAAATTAATCAATGCATATCGGCTGACAGTTGAACAAGCTCACAGGGCATCAACTGTCAGAAAGTCAATCTGAAATATAAATGCTTAATACATTTTTCCCTTAATAATAAATATGTAAGTTTCTAAAAAAAAAAAATGAATTACTTTAATTGAAAAAAAAAAAAAATACGTAATAAGATATGCACCACCTTGTAAGTATACACTGTATTAAGATAAAACCGTACAATAACTGTAATTATGCAACTTGTACATAATTCTTTTTAATAAAAATTAAAAAAAACAAAATAATAATTATAAAATTTCATACCGTTTGAACATACTGGACAGCTTTTTCGATGTAGGTTATGCACAAAAAATTTATATAAGTAAATAAGTTTATAATTACTCTATAAATAATGTTGTAATAAAACAAACTGTACACTCTACTGTAGTTAATTTAACTTACCTAGAAGATCCAGAGCACTCTGATGATTAATTAATATAACACAACCAGAATTCTGTACAATATTTTCAAGTCCCCTCAGTTCCCACTTCAAACCGAGTAACCTTGATATTTGTCTAGCACCCCAAGCAGGCATTCTACAACAAGTATGATCATAATTAAAATAGAGAATTAAAATGATAAATTAAAATCCAAGGAATAAATAAACAATGATTAATACATTATTTTCTTTCTATTACTTTTCTACAATTTTTTTTAAATATTTCTCATTAACATTATCATTATAATAGATAACCAGAAATAACTATAAGTATTTAGTCATTTTCTCCACAGACACTCGCTTTTAGAGAAAATATTTCATCATCACCACCTCTGCAAATATACTCAAATATGAAACAAAAATTATCAACCGAGGATTTTATTTTTAAATGATCATACTATTTTCCCTTATGCTAAATATATATATGCACATGTGTAATAAGTTCAACAGTAAAAACTATTTGACATGCTTGGCAGCAGTAATAAGAAAACTGTATAGCACAGATATAATATAAAACTTGTGAAGAATGACTCAAATCATTTGTAATATTTTAGATTTATACCTGTTAGTAACTAATTCAAATAAAGCATTTAAATCACATCAAAGGTCTAAATTGCTTTTTATTTTTACTCAAATAACAACAGATAATGAATATTGAACATCTTTATATCATTTTGTTTAAACAGAACAGATCTAATGATGAACACAGTATGATTATTAATTAAGGGAAGGCACAAATTCCATACACAAAATTTCAGCTGACCGTCAGGAACTTACCTTGGGAAAGCTCTGGCTGGCAAAATGGTTATGTGTAAAACACTAATAAAGTTCGTTATCATAGGTAATGTAACAATTTAGCAAGGGATTTTCTTAGCCTCTCAGCTCCAACTTAACAATTAAACTTACATATGCCTGTTATGTCAGATGATACGATAGAAGTTTGGGTGCCGGTCTTCAGTGAAAAATTAGATCAACAAACTGATAATTTTTTTTGTGCTTCATACAAAAAAAAAATATGCATATTCACAATTCTTATACAACCTGATGTTATCGGGTCACCTGATGAATATCAGGAAATAGGACCTAATATTGAAAGTGTTACGGGATGTAAAATGTGAAGAAACTACATACGGTACACTATGCCTTAAAGTGATATACCTTCTGGCTAACTAGAATGCTACAGGCTAATAACCTGTAACCATTCAATGTGTACCATAATCGTACTATAATTAAGTACCATAATTGTAATGTCTTTAGATAAACTGACACGAGTATTAAGTTACTCTTGAAAACAACTGAGATTGCTGTTCTTAAAATAAAAAGGATCCTACATGCTTACTGTGAAAAGTGCGGAGTAAGTCATTCCCTGTACTGAGCCAAATAACAACAAGTCTAGTCCTCACCTTTACAGTCTTCCACGGTTAATGACTTTCTACCGATCTCTAATTGTTATCGTACCTTCCTGTTTTCTCCTATCTATCCATCATTCTCTCAATTCTAGTCTTCAGCAGACATTCCTATACAACCAGTATCCTAGCAATTCAACATCTTTCTTCTTCTTATATTTTTAATCATTTGTCTTCCTTCCCTGATCCTTTGCAGCACTTGATTTCTAACTTTATGCACTCATCTCACACCTTCCACTTTTCTCCATACCCACATTTCATGTGCTCTAATCTTCTTTCATCCTCCTATAATACTCTCCAGCATCGCTGTACTCCATATTCTTAGTTCTTAGTGTCCAGTAACCTTAACTTCCTTTCAAAACAAAACTCTGTTTGTGTAAAACACAGAGTAAAATTGGGGTTTATGGGGATTAAGCATCATTGATATCAGAATATAAGAATTGGAACTTTGATACTATGAGTAGATATGCGTGGGGTAAAGAAATGGACAGAACTTTAATTTTAAGCATATAGAATAACAGATCAATCTGTTTATTTAATCAATTATGCTTGTAAACAAACAAATCTTTAAAAAAATATATTTTTAAATGTATAAATTAGTTCATATACTATTTATGTGAGGTAATAAACTAATATCGGTTTATAGATAATTAATATTAACAGTAGTCATTCAGAAAATATAAAAATTATTACAAAGAAAAATAACTTTCTTAAAGTAATTAATTAATCCGATCTCAAATACAAGAATAAGTAAAGAGAATGAGCAAACAATTAGTTTTTTAAGCATGATTGAACAAACATTTTACTAATGTCTTCTAATTACCAATTTATTACCACAATGTTATAAAGAAAAAGAGCTATGGAAAATAGTTATTGAAATAAATTTGATATAGAAAATGGTCAAAAATTGTTGATAAAATAAATTAATCAAAATTCAAAAATAGGAGCATAATTAAATTGTTAGATCATCATTCTCATCGATAGAAAGTATTAAAAAAGCCGAATATTTATCAAAAGAAATAACAATAATAACTACAAACTTACACTTGCTAATTATTAGTTATTCCATTTGTAAAAAATTATACAAAAGGGATGGAAACCGGTTAGGAGATTCAATTACAGGAAGTGGAATCTTGAAAATTACTACTACTGACTGTAAGGGTCAGTAGAAGTAGAAAGGAAGCGATGAAGAAGAAGGATAAAATCGATAGATGAGGTGAAGATTAGAAACTACAAGAGGACAAGGAGAAGGCTTGGGACAGAAATAGATGGAGACAGCAGCAGCGTAAGGGAACTTCTACCAGCCAGAACAGCAGATGATGATTATGTAACATTTTTGAAATATCATAAAATTAGTTATTCTGCCGGGTATTTATAAAATAAATATCACTGAAGGCTACATAACTATGCACTACTGTATTAGACAATACCACTTGAAAGTGGAAAATTGGCTTAAAAATAGTGAAAAAAAGAAAAACTTCTAACATATATTGTCCACTAAATATATATATTCCTCTATACAGCAGTATATATTCATCAAATATAAATTTGTTTGATACATAAACTTTCATACATAGAACATTAAACTTTTGTAATCACTGCTTAACTCCTTTTGTATATAACTAGCTGGTTAGCCCGTCTAGTCAGATCCTGGATCCTAGGGGCCCAGGAAAACTCCAGAACCAACTCAAAAGCTCCTCAAGCCCTCCCAAAGCCATGGTGCCTTCCCCAGGACTGCAGACCTCACCATTCCGTGTTGCAAGGGGGAATGGCACCCAGGACACCAGCAGATATCGCCATTCCCGTCTACCCAGAGGATTCCGGCCCTTGAACCTTCTCAATATTAGTTACCCTCATGGTTGTAAAAATAATACTGATAACAATTTAAGGCTTTATAGAAAAATGAAAAATAAACTTAATCACAAAAGACAGAATAACAGCAACTACGGTGAATAAAGTACACGCACCTTCAACGACGAAAAATTCATAACTAATTCCTTTGCTGTGGTGGCAGAACTATAATAATGAAGTAAAACAATTAATCTTTTTTCCTTAATGGATATCTTTAATTCACAATTCCACTCTCCTTGGGGGGAGAAGAAATAATAAATACGTTTAACATCTTAACCCTTAAGGGAGCTAGATCCACGGTCTATGATTAAAACCTTCCCTGGGATAATAAGAATGTATCCTGCAAATTTTAAAACAATCGGTCGGTTGGTTCTCGCGTGATGCGAGAACAAACTTTATACATATACATATATCTAGCAAATACCCTGTTTGAATTTTGAAAATCGGAAGATTATTTGTAGATATATTACAAGAGCACCCTACTGCAGCTCCCAAAACAGCGCCCCAACAAGGGGCACCCCGTTTGTCAGCAGTTGATGGTGATGATCGGTCTAGCCTTCCACGAAGTGCTCGCATGCCTCCCCACTCTAGTCTCACACGCAGTTTCCATGGGAAGCCCATTATTGTTAAACAGAGATTTTTTAAAAATTTATTTAATATTATTTTATTTAATCTAAATTTAATTCTACTTTTTTTGTAATATTATTCATTCGATTGATTCGAATCATTAAGTTCAAATTCAGCTCACACATTGGTAGAGATTCATAGTTCACAGTTCATTAATTCAATTCATTAAAAATTGCGCTTAAACCTTTTTTTTTTTTTTTTTTTTTTTTTTTTTAACCTCCGAGTCCACAGTTAAGCATTACTTCAGAGGATGAGATGAATGATTTGTAGCGTGTGTGAAAATGCCATGCCTGACCGGGATTCGAACCCGGGACCTCTGGGTGAATCTCCACTATTACGTATATATATTTTTTCCCCCAAAATGAAATATCTAAAAACCTTCTCAGTTATTGCAAGAAACATGGGTACGAATTTGGTTGCGATTGATCACGCAGGTTTTCGTTTATCCCGAGCAAACAAAAATCCTCTTCCTCTTCATATAATGGTATAAATAGATATAGAAAATGTAAACAAATGTTTTATTATCGACTGATTATTATTTAACGATTGAAGTGGTCATCTAGTTTTAGATTTTAATTCATTTTTTTTATAAATAGTTTTTTAGTGTTTTATATTATTATATTTATGACTTTAAAAGTTTTGTTCGTTAATTTCATACACCACACAAACCATGAGTTGGAAATCTGGGCCTATTGTCAGGTTGTTCGCTTGTATTAGAAAAAAGCTATTCGTTGTAGCATATATCTGATAAAAATTGCCGATCAGTAGTATAATACAATGTTGTACGATTGCTAATGAATCCTTGAAAAGTGCAGACAGAACAAGTGCTTATTATTTATGGGAGACTTTGACGCACTCCTTTAGGTGGTGTATATCTTATTCATTGGCGACTGTAGCTAAAATTAGTGGGGGTGCTGCTCCAGAAAATTCTTTTCAGAGTCTTTTCAAGGCCATGGTTAAAGTTTTCTGTAAAATAAAAGAACCAAAAAAAATTAATGAAATAGAATAGCTGGAAGCAGGATAATAATCTAAATCTACCCTTCATCACATTCAAGAATATGGTACACGGTTTTTAAAAACACATTGTCTTAAAACCCGTATTCGGTTTAACCGAATAAATAATAAAATGTCAATACAGATAACATTTTTTAGTAATATTAGATAATAATTTAATAAAAGTCCGCTTAAAAACACTGTAGTCCAACGGTACTTAATTTAAATTTCTATGTACACAGAAACAAATACGTAATTAGTTTTTACAAATTACCTTCTCTTTCGCCATTCCAACTTGTTTTTGGACAAATTTGGCGATCAAAGAGCCCTTGCTTTCCGCCATCTTCTGATCGCTACAGAAAATACAACTAAACCGCTTTCACATTCATTCTACCGACAAGTAGAAAAGGGAATTTAACAAGGAACGTTCCACACACATGCGGAGTAAAAAAAAAAAATCATCTTCCACTAGCACGTCAGGGTCGGCACTGCGGGAGCAACAGTGCTCTCTATGTAATCTCGCGTGCAGCTTCCTATGTGCGCATGCTCAGAACACCAAGCCGGAATTTGAACTGTGAAGCGCACAGTTCCGTACAAAGATTTTTGTATATTTTTTAGAAACTGGGGATGGCTACTGACATTAAGCTTAAGGATTATATATTGTACAAGTGTAAAGAAAGAATTAAAGGACTCATTATATTAATTTTTATCGATAATATCAAGTGGAAATAGGGGTGCTGCAGTTTCACAGTGCCTATACACGAGCCACGACTGGTCTCATTGTAAATCTATTTCATTATCTCTCTTCATTATATACTGTCCCCTTCTTAGTGTCCATTCCTTTCCTTATATATCTTTGATTTTTTGGCTAGATAACCTATCTGAATTACTGCTATCTTGATACATCTCATTTAACGGGATGGCTATGGTTATGGAATGATCACTACGATTCAATTTTCCGTACAAAAAAAAATTTACAACAAAAAACCCGACTCGATACTGAAATGCTAACGGGTAAAGCCAGCTCTTCTTATTCCTACAAAACCTCAGTACGCTTAGAACAAATTGCACTTTAGAATAGGAAATGGCTTGTTGTATGAGAAATTAATAAAGTTCCTTCAAACATCAATCAGAAAGGTTTCCATAAGAGTGACAATACCCACAAGTTTAGAAAAGATCCTAATAACACTTTACAAAAGTATTATTTGCAAAAAAAAATCTCATATACTTAATGAGATTATTTTGACAGAATGGTTGCATTTTGTGAGAAATTTATTACTCATCGAGAAGCAAATATATATTTCTCTACCTAAGTGATATTCCGTCATGTTGTATTTATGAAAATCTTCGAGTAATTGTGGGAAAGGCACATAATATGCCTGGATTCGTTTTTGGAGACTACAAAAAAAAGGAGTGCAACGGGCGATTCATAATTTCAGATGCTGTTATCCCTGAGCGATTACTGTGTTTGAAACCTTCTGACCCTATGTTCAGAAGAAATTAAGTTAGACTATTTCGACCAAACCTTTCTTAAATATATAAGATGACACGATGAAAAATCGAACGGCCACCGTATTCTTGTGATTTGACACCTTGTGATTATTTTTTCTGGAAAATCGTCAGTCATGGTATTCTCTTAAAATCTAAATGACCTGAGCCGCTTAAGTACAACGTAAATTTAATTTATGTTTTCAGTTGAAAATTGCTAGATGCCAAGGCTACGAAGAAACAAATCGCCGACTCAGGTGAACTACATTAACACACAGGGTTGGTCTAGTGGTGAACGCGTCATTGCAAATCGGCTGATTTCAAGATAATAGTTTTAAGGTTCAAATCCAAGTAAAGGCAATTAATTTTATACGGATTTGAATACTAGATCGTGGATTCTTTGGTGATTGGGTTTTAATTAACGAAACCTCTCAGGAATGGTCGATCTGAGACTGTACAAGACTACACTTCAGTTACATTCATACATATCCTGAAGTAATACCTTACCCTGGTTGCAGAGGCGAAACAAAATAAAAAAAAAAAAAAATAGAGAAATGAACTGCATTTGTTTATAACAACATATAGTAATATACACACGATAAAAAAACATTTTACGTGATAAATCGAATCGATTCCATTTAAATATTATTATTCAATCATTTTTAATTTAATTATTTCGTAAATATTATTTAATAATTTAACATTAAATCAATTAATTTATTTGGTTTTAAGTATAGATGTTTATAACTTTATTATTCTGTTATACATACAATGGAGCATAAACCGTATTAACCTATTTACCACGCGCACCATTTTGTCCGGCAGTTGAAGAAATACCTAGTGCGACACTTGCGTCTCGAGACAGGACGGTGAGGAGCCACGAACTCGTCACGCGCGTATTGTATTTCAAATTCAACTTCTAATAAAGAAATGACGACTTGAACGTGAATTAAATTGACGGCTTTTTGTTTATAATTTTAACATTAAAATAATTATTAATTATACTTATTTATGAACAATTTATTTACAATTATTTTTGAATAAAAAATAAATATTTGATTAATTATAAATGTATTATCTACATATTATATACTTCATTCAAGTGGTGGGGAAACGATAATAAAAAATTAAATTTTGACGATATTTTTTTCCACATACTCAACATTGTAATCGAAACTATTTTTTTCAAAAATCTATTGTCAAACGTAATTGGTCTCTCAAAAACCATATTTAATCTTTTAATTTGATGAAAATTTTTTAATAAAAAATTTTTTCTCAAAATATGTCGTCTAAGTATTCAATTACATGGCTATATACCAATTTTGTATATTTTTTAATTAAACGGTTTAAATAATTGTTTTTCTGACAAAAATAAATTTAAAGAATTGATGAAACGGGTGCTTTAATTTCGATTGATTAATATGTTAAAAAAATAATAATTAGTAATTCTATTAGGCCGAAAAAGTTTTCGCTGTTTTTAATTAGAATTTAATGCTGGGAAACGAGAACTTTTCAACGCCCTAATAGATTAATAATTATTAATGAAATAAATAACAAAGTTTTATTGATTTTTGTCCGCCATTTTGAATTTTGAAAAACGAATATAAAATTCCTAATATACGGCTTGAAAAATCCTTGTATAACGAATTTCATAAAAAACAATGCATTTTTTTTGCCCACCATTTTGAATTTTGGAAAACTAATTTAAGATTCCTAATAAGCGAATCAAAAAATCTATTGGACTATCAGAAAAATGTATTGGGTGAAAGGGTTAATGAAATAATAAAAAAAGTAAGATAAAAATAATCGAAATAATACATTTATAATTAATCAAATATTTATTTTTTATTCAAAAATAATTTGTTCATAAACAAGTAAGTATAACTAAAAATTATGAATAATTATTTAAATGTTAAAATTATAAACAAAAAGCCGTCAATTTAATTCACGTTCAAGTCGTCATTTCTTTATTAGAAGTTGAATTTGAAATACGCGCGTGGCGAGTTCGTGGCTCCTCACCGTACTGTCTTGAGACACAAGTTTGCGCGACATCACGGGTTTTACGATTTTATATCGATGATGACGTAATCATTAATATACAAATCCATCCGTAACAGAACTGTAATACAAACTGCTTTGTTTTAATACCAACCAATAGCCAGTGAAGTATTACAACAGTTGCATCATGTTTATGCTATTAAGAGATGACTATCACAGTGTACCATGTTTCAAAGAACAACAACAGAGCAGTGACAGCGGGCCGATCATCAAAATTCGCCGTTACGTAACGGCTACTGTAAAATGATTCCGATAAAACCAACAACTTGACCGACTAACTACCGAAATTAAAAAGTTAATCTTTTATTTACGACGCGGCGTCAGATTTATAGGATTCCTTTGCATTTTTCTCACACGAAGGCTATTGTAACTCATACGAAAACATTTTTATCGATCATTTTATGATAATTTTCACTGTGACGATTGCTCAGCACGTAAAGGTTCAGTGTACAGTAGAACTACAGACCGAGTGAAAAAGGACTGCGTTCGTTCACAGTTGCAGAAACATTACTAGTTACTGCGTTCACAAACGAGTATGGTAATCGTGCTACAGGCAGAAAATTTGATATATAGCGTATTTCTGTACAACAACGGAATGTACACGAGCGGATCGCAAAATTAAAAACCTATCGTACGCATAATCGTTACGCACGGAGAAGGAGCCAGAAGGGCTACGAGAAGGAACCACTCTCTACGGATCGTACTCTCTACTTCTCTACGAACCGGGCTCTACGGTTACAAATTACAACATCAAGCGCTTGTCTTCTGAAAGACACGAGGAGCTGTCGATAAAGTGGCAAACAATCTACAAATTAGTAGTAAGAATGTCTAAGATGCGTCCCGAAACAACTTACATACTACAAATGGACCATCTGTCGACAAAATCCCCCCCCCCCCCCACCACACCCCACCGTGACGAGAAGGTGATGCTTTCTTGAACACAATAATCTTGATGACGAGTATGGATCTACTGTTAATCATCGATCGACTAAGTGTCGTCGTGTTGCAAGTTACGCGATTTAAAACCGGCGAACATAGTATTGCAATATACGGTGTAAAAGAACTGCGTTCGCTTAGACGCGATTTCTATATTGGTATTTTGTTTGCGTTCGATATTCAAACTGTAAAAAAAAATATTCGGTCATCGATCGACGCAATATTCAAAAATGTTTGCGGATAAGATAATGATGAAATCATATGTATAATTTGACAATGAATTTATTAATATAACGCAGCTCTGAAATGCACAATAATCCAAGTTTAGAGACAACGCGTAGTGATGTTAAAAATTTTTTTCGATAAATATTCGTGTTTGAATATGTTCGGATGTAAAAAAAAAACCTTTGGGTTCCATTTAAAAATGGTATTCTAGTTGCACCGTTACAAAACTGTACCCATTTTATTTCTTCGCTAGATCAGCGTTCTCCGCTCGGTAATCGTAATTATCGTGCTACTACATAAAAAAAAAATTGTTTCATCATAAGATTTAATTAATATGACGTTATAAAAGGTCTTAAAAAAGACATTAAAGTTTGATTTATTAGTCGGCAGAAAATAATGTTTTTAAAGATAATACATAATCTTTAAAATTTATCGATTAAAATTTTACCTAACAAGTTCATTAGTAATAAAACGATTTTTTTACGAATTGTTATTATAATTATACAGACCGTTGGGGGGGAAAAAAAGAAAAAAACCATTAATTTCATAATAGACATTTCACACTAACTCGTTAATTTAAAAACCGACTTCGCCTTCATTTAAGCTTCGTCTACGGATAGCTAACGACTTTTGGATATTCTAAGGAAACGTAGAATATCCAAAAGATTCTGCGGGTCGGTCTAAACTTCTTTTGACTGCTTTCTTTTTTATGAATTCAAAATCGTAAAATACTTTTCTTGTTTGTAGATAAGGGAATTTATTCAAACGTCCAGTCGATGTTTAAATGTTATTAAAAATAATCTTATTTTAGAAATTATTTTATCATAACTTGTAATTATTTTATTTTTTTAATAAGCGTAATTAAATGAAATTTAAAATCATTCTTGAAGTTTATACCGCTTGAATAACGTTACGTTCATAGAAAATAGAAAAACACTTTTCAATTTATTATTATGATTTTACAGACTATGACCTAAAGTCCCCGGTTATAGTGTGTTTTAAGAAAAAAAATCTGCAAGAACTGCATAACTTTCCCGTATTCACAAGAGAATTAATAAAAACCAATATACGTTGAAATTCGAACGCGTTTGTAATTTTTGGAGGAGACGGCTTTTAGAAAAAAAGTCTCGTATATAATACTTGTATTAAAAAAAACGATACGAAAATAATATTTGCTTCTCAAAACCCTTATCTAGATATACTCAGTAACTATGCATCCCCCAACTCTTCGATGAACCTTGAAAAAAAAATTCATAAATGGAACTCATTATTAAATTTTACGGTTTTACTGGAACGGAGTTCGTAGATAACTGAAATTTCTTACCCTTCCTAAACGAATGATTAAGGTCGACATGACACATTCTCGTAAACTGTTTTTTTGCCGTATCTCGACCTCCCACGGCTCCCTAAGTTAGGAAAAAATTATAATAAACAAGTTTTATAGCGTAAAGTTTAACGACCGACTGTGAAAGAAAGAATAATTTTCATTAAAAACTCCAGGGAATTGGGACTCTCGACCGTTCGACTCCGTTATAAAAGAATAAATTCGCTTAAACGTTATCATATAAACAATGCAAGAATTTATACGTGCAACTGTTGCGCTTGGGATCGCTATAAAGCTGCTGGACCGTCTTCTGACAAGACGAACGAGATGAAAATTCTCTTTCTTACCTATCTACCTTTTTTACTTCCTTGTACGAAGTAAAGGAAGTATTGTGATCGCGAAAAAGTTCGGTTTTCAGATTTCAATGGAAATATCCATTTTGACCATCCCTGAATCCAATTTGATTAGTTTCGGCTTGACGTCTGTACGTACGTATGTATTTCGCATAACTAAAAAACGGTTAGCCGTAGGATGTTGAAATTTTGAATTTAGGACTGTTGTAACATCTAGTTGTGCACCTCCCCTTTTGATTGCAATCAACTGAACCAAAAGTGTTCAAAAAAACCAAAATTCAAAAATATTTGGATTTTGGACTTTTTCTTAACTGCAGTAATACCTCATCGAGAGCTTTTCAACGATATATTATAAGTGGTACGTATTTTCATCGGTTCGAGAGTTATAGCCAAATGAAATTTTAATTAACGACATATTCGGATCTTACAACGGTTCGATGTGCCTTTTTTTATTTTAATTTAAAAATACTGATTTATTAATAATTAATAACCTCTGATTGTAAAAAAAAAATTACGATAAATAATAATTCAATACCTTAAAAAATAATATCAGACGTTATTAATGAAATAAAATTTTATGTACGCTTCATTTAAAAACAAATATGTATATGTAATTTAACAGGCGTACAAGTAAGTCATCTGGTGTCCACATCAGATTTTTTCGATCCCGTAGTCAATCGAAATTATGAAACTTAAGCGCAAACCACAATGCAAGTTATTATTTATAAAATGCATAATTAAAAATAAAATGATGCCCAACTTTCTCCGAGAAGTCAATAAGAATTATTACTATTCTCTTTTTTTTTATAAATGGATCACACATTGAAACTGAAAGATCTATTTTTGAAATTTTATTTTAATATTCTATATTTAAACGTAAACCATTTTTTTACGTAATCACTTAACGAAGTTACGACACGTCATTATTAAATATTACATCCTGATCCCCTTAAGGAAAAACACCCGCTTTGTGACGTCCCGGTCGCTACACCACCCCATCCGTTTCTAGCACTGATGGGGTTTATCGGAGGTCGTCTTTTAGATCTAAAACCTGATAACACATTACTCTCATCGGTTTGTCCGGATGCCATCGTTGCAAACGCCTCGGCAGACATTTCCATCAGTTATTTACACAACCTACTATCGCCTTCGTACAGCCTCTTCCGACCACGACTACCTACCGTAACTTACAACCCTCAATTATCAAATTAACCGGTTTGCGGAAACGCGATCCCCGCGCTTTCCTGTAACACCGAAGGTTTCTCACAAAAACCAATTCCATATCTAACTTCAATTAGACTATGCACTCAGATAATTATTTGATCGGGTCTTTTAAACACCATAAATAATATTCTCATACCGCCAAAACAAGTGTTGATCGCAACAACGACAATTTAGTCCTACAATCCAACATGCTTAAATTTTTCTTGATTTACTCAAAAATCAAGAAACAAATTCGTACAACTGATAAACTTCTAATGAAAAAATACTCTGCCTCACTCTGTTTTGGTCGGCTTTCGAGAGCGAGGCCCACACCGTCCCGCACGGCAGCACCAACATAACTTCTCCACACATTCATCTCATCCTAACAGCGAAAAAAATCAGCTAACCGGGGCTCGATGTCAAAACGTCTACCTTTGCGAAGTAAGCACCCAGGCGGAGCCGCCCCGATTCTTCTGTATCTATACATCCATAACAGCATCAAACCACCTCAGCCATCCACCGCAACGCTAAGAATCTCAGGAAGTCAGCGACTACGTTCCATTATCTTTTGACTTTTCAATTTTATGCCGATTCTTAGAGGTTTTTTCAACAAAAAATAAATCTTACATCAATTATACAGCAAGGAACCGTATTTAAATACGGTTTAGTTCGCATGGTTTGCTTGGCATTTCTCCCGCCACCACCCCATTCGGTCGCCTTAAAGCACAAGACCGAATGTTTGTTTCACAAACGGCAATTGAGTCTCGAACAGTTTAGCGACCAGCTTCTCACAGCAATGCGGTAAGAGCATTTCCCTTAAGCAAACTACTGCCGGTTGAACAAAGATACCGCATCTAGGAACTCCCACACGGTCCGATAACGCGGCTCTCGCTCATTGACACGCCACTTGTGAGTGGCCAATTTTCCCCTTGACCTCCAGTGTGGCCCGGTCTCTGGCCTCCCCAAGAGCAGGGCAGTCAAACATCAGGTGTTCATTTGATTGGGCCTCCCCGCAGACAAGCAGCTCACCAGCTGCCAGGCGGAACCGAAACAGACATTGGTTCAAGTTAGCGTGGTCGGTGAGCACCCGGGCACCCATTGCTCCTAAAGACGAGCTTGAAGCATACCATCCCCTCAAATCCTGAATAGACTTATACAAGGATCTTCCCTTAGTCGTGGCGTCCTATTCCACCTGCCATGCTCCATTGCGAGGCACTGCAGCCTCTTCCGCAGGTGGGAGATGGGTAACTGAACGAAATTTAGATCCGGTGCATTGTGATCACCGATCCACTCCGGTACTGCCCGGCTCGAAACCGCATTCCAAATACCTCGGCCTCCCGACCTCTTCGCAATTTCCACATGGCCGCCCGAACTTTCACCACTAAATCGATTGGGAGAGCCTTTCCTAATACGGTGGTAGCTTCGTAGGAGGTTGTTTTAAAAACACCAGTGAATATAATTAAGGCTCTGCGCTAGCCACTCCTTAAATTTTGAAGAAAATTTTCATATTCAGCCTATGCGCCCAAACGGACGCCGTGTAAGAGGTCATGCTTTTGAAGACACCTCGGTACACTAGGTACATTTGACGGCCCGACAATCCATAGTCTTTCCGAGCAATCCTCCTAAGTTTGTGCATCACTGATACGGCGTCCGCCACTACTTGCCTAATGTGGCTACTAAACAGCAACTTTTCATCAAACAAAACACTTAGGTACTCATGAACTGTAACTCGGCTGATTAAGTCTTTAAATTTTGAATGTCAATCCAATCCTCTGCGGTTGACAAGGCCGCCCGGGACCGGTCTTCTAGCTGCGGTCGTGAATTACCACGAACTAAAAGGAGACAGTCATCGACGAAAGCCTCGGCCCTTCTGGAAATGTCAATCCCAGAAATTCGTCGAATACCAAGTTCCTCAGCAGGGGACCGAGAACGGAACCCTGGGGCTTCCCCTGGTAACGAATTTTTCCACAACTAGGTGCACATCCTTAAACAGAGCCGTACAGTTAGACAAATAGTCACGTACCACGGCCTACACGGTTAGGGGAACATTGCGGCGTTTCGACTCATAGAGGACAGAACTCCCAACACAAGAATGGAAATGCTGCCTCTATGTCCATAAAAATTGCCAAAACATATTTACAGTCGGCGCTTTTCACGTCGGCAAGGGCATTTAAGATGCAATCTTCGGTGCCAACCCCTTTCGTGAAGCCATACTGGCCTCGATTTAGAAAACAGTTCACCTCAATACTTTCCCAGAGCCGTTCCACAACTAGCCTAGCAAATTGCCGATTACCGGCAAGAGGCTGTTGGGCAGATAACTGCCGACCTCACTAGGATCCTTTCCTGGTTTTAAGAGCATCCTCACCAAAGCCACTTTCCAACAAGACGGGAAGCAGCCCCAGCTTAGGCACCCCGAGAACAGCCTGCCAAGCGGCTCTCTTATGACAGGCAGTAGATGGAATAATATATCCGGGTCAAGTTGGTCAAGACGATTTTCATTAAGAAATTTTTTTACGGAAGAAAAGTAGATTCCTTCCATAAAATGAGTTTTAGGAATAATTTCAAAAATAAATTTCAACTTTAACCGTACCATAATTATAGTAATAATAATTATTATTATTCTTACTGTTAGAAATTAAAAGTAAAAGAAAAAAATACTTACAAAGCATTTCTATAGTCACGAGGCCTTAGTAACATAATCGGTATAAATATTGTAGCTGATATAGTGCTGAGAATTATAAACACAGAAAATTTGGTATAATACCGGAACACATGACTGGCATTGAAAAGATATACTAACAGTAAAAGTATACCGCCACCCCAAAGTTCTGTAGGGATGCTTAACGCTAACATCCCGACTGAAACAAAAAAACAAAAACAGCAATTAAATCGAGCAACATACTAAATCCCCCAAAAAATCTAATAAATCTAATCTACAAACATTTTTTTATTACGTAAGCACTGTCACGCACGCACGCGCCCACACACACACACACACAAAGCAGACTGCATGTATATCTCGATCTTTACTTAAATTCTGAGAATGCAGGACCGACTTAATGATTCTTTTAAGGCTGTTTTTATTGAAATTTGAGGATAGTTTTTGGTGTAAATATATTCATATGACTTCATTATTGAATAGGAAGTAAAGGTTAACCGCGAACAACGAATCGTATTTTATCAGTGTCATCTTTTACGTGGCAATATTTTGAGACGAGGAGTAAATTACATTCTATAAGAGACAACTACACGATTCACACACATGAAGGTTAAGAATATAGAGCGAAATTTATTTCAGTATTTTATTAATCTAAATCGAGTAAACTATTTTCAAATATCATAATTATTAAATACAGAATTTTGTCATAACGTAATTCTCTGTAGGTAGGCGATCGATGTATTTTTTCATAACGAGCACTAACGTTTTTTTTCTGTTTAATCTCCGGGAATCACCGTAAGGTATTACTTTAGGGGATGATTGAGAACGATATGTATGAATGTAAATGAAGCGCAGTCTTGTACAGTCTCAGGTCGACCATTCCTCGCGTTTTCCCAAATCAGCTGATTTGGAAGTTGAGAGTTCCAGCGTTCAAGTCCTAGTAAAGCCGGTTATTTTTACACAGATTTGAATACTAGATCGTGGATACCGGTGTTCTTTGGTGGTTGGGTTTCAATTAACCACACATCTCAGGAATGGTCGAACTGAGAATGTACAAGACTACACTTCATTAACACTCATACATATCATCCTCATTCATCCTCTGAAGTATTATCTAAACGGTAGTTACCGGAGGCTAAACAGGAAAAGAAAAAAAAAAGGTCGACCATTCCTGAGATGTGCGTTTAATTGAAATCCAACCACCAAAAAACAACGGTATCCACGATCTAGTATTCAAATCCGTATAAAAGTAACTGCCTTTACTAGGACTTGAACGCTGGAACTCTCGACTTCCAAATCAGCTGATTTGGGAAGACGCGTTCACCACTAGATCAACCCGGTGGGTTTAGCGAAAACTATCTACATCTTATTTAGTTAACTTATAGAGTTCTAGTAAACAAACTGCGCGTAAGAGTGTTCAGGCGGTCGATTCACAAGCATTTTCTGTAAATCCTGATGCACATAAAAGAAACTATGCGACGTTAATATTCAGAAACCACGCTATTATGTTTTAAATGATATATTTTTTTTAAATTTAAATAAATGAAGACATTGTATTTGAGTTTTTTAAGAGTTATGAAATTATAAGTTCTCCACAAACAATAAAATTTCACTAATATCTTGGATTAAATTTCTACGATAATAAATAGTAAATTCAATTCAGGTTTCGACATTTGATTGCGAGAAACACGTGGTGCTGTCAGCATTAAGAGATGCAACGGAAGGCTCAATTTTTTTTCTATTATATTATCCAATTCCCAATAATTTGATTCAACAATATCCGTTACTTGTTTATACAATTTTTTCAATTCTGCTGGCCTGTTTTAAAGGTTTTTAAACATAAATGTTTAACACAGCAATTTTAAAAGCAGTATTTTCTGACGCTACGTAACTTCTGATTTGTTCCCAAATTAACTCAATCGGGTTGAGCACGGTTTTACCAGTGGATCTTGCTAACTCATCGATTTTGTACGCATTAAATTACTTTTAATACGCGAAACCCTTTGCAATAATTAAACCTTAAGTTCACAGACTTCAAAAATCACTCTTTTTTAATTAAGCCAAGCTCTAAAATCATTCTATTTCCAAAATGCGGCTGGAATATTTTACTTTTTACATGAATGATAAGGGGCGTTTTCTAAGATATTAACCGAATTATCTTTCAGAGATAAATCGTTTTTCAATAAATAAAATTTATGTACTTAAATTTACGAATCGCGTTTTTATCGAAATCGTTAACTTTTTCTTCTACTGCGGGGTTGTATTTATTTTTTTAGAAAACCGTAATTCATTAGCAGATTCATACTCGCGAATCACATTGTTCACTGAAGCAGCACAACTTCCGCTTATGTTAGCGGACATTTTATTAACGACATCCGAAATCAACGCCGTTAGATGACTCTGTAATTCGTTTTTGTAAACGTTTAAAATTATGTGTTTTTCCGCACGACTTAATTAAGGGCATTTTACGGCCTTTTTTCGAATCGGTATCAGACAAGGTGTCAAAATATTAACTCAAGTCGTACACACAAATCTAGAAATACACTACACTCACATTCCAGTAAACTTAAAAAAAAAATATTACCGGTATATTAACTTTAAATAACATTAGAGAAGATAACTAACAGAAACACAAAAATTGAACACGAGAACAAAAGAATGATTTTATTAAAAGATCAAGGGTTTTAATAGGACTGAGAACACATTAACGTTATATACCTTTTGATTACATCGACTACTATATGACAAATTAATTATTTATAATTTATGCCATCTGTAGTTTAGGTAAGGGTAAAGCCCCAGGGTTCGATGAAATATCGACGAAACTTCTTATTCGCTCGGAAGGGGGTAAGCGTGAGAATTATCACGGGTACTTTCAATTGTTGTTTGGCGGATACTTTCCGGTTTATTGGAAGAAGGGGATTGTTAAATTGTAGTTTAAAGGTAGCGACAAGGATCACACTGTTAGCTCGTCTTATAGACCCTTGACGTTACTACCGGTTATCGGTAAGGTCTTTGAAAAGGTGCTGTCCCTTCGCATAAACGACAGGTTAACCTCGCGTGGCTTATTGATGGAGAACCAGTACGGGTTTCGTTCCGGAAAAGGTACTGAGGACGCCACAGTCCGTGCGATGAGTGGTGGTGACGACCAACGAGATGGAAAATGTCCGGAGAATTTTCCTAGATATTTCAGGGACGTTCACCAATTTGTGGTCGCTCTCGGTCATTTATCAACTGCAAAAAACAGAATGCACCGTGAGAAAATTGCAGGTAATGCAATTTACTTCAGTGATCGGAATATGTTGCTCTGCGAGGGCAGCCATGAGATAGGGAAGACGCTGTCCAAGGAGTATCCGCAGGGAAACGTGTTGGGTCCTTTGTTGTGGATGGTCCAGTTTGATTCTCTTCTGCGACTGAGGTTGCCCAGCGGGTGTCGCATTGTGGCTTATGCTGATAATGGGCTCCTGTTGGTCGAAGGATGCTCGCTGAGAAAGGTTGAGTTTTCCGAACCACTCAGGCTTGTAGGCTGTGGGGTAATCAACAAAGATGACTTTTATCCCGGAGAAGACCACAATGATGCTCCTGAAAGACCGTTTGGCAGTGAAACGGCAGGTTCGTGTTTCGATGGCAGGCCAGCCCATAAAATACGTTCAGTCTCAAAAACACCTCGGGGTGTTTCTCAATGAGAAAATGCAATTCAAGAAGCACCTTCAAAACATCGCGGAGACGTTTTGTAGTGCCTTCTTTGATATTCGGCGTGTGGTCAATCCTGTTTTGGGGTCTTAATTTTAAGACCTTGAGTATCCTGTATAAGGGCGTCTGTGAGGCAATTATGCTACATGCTGCGCCTGTTAGGGAGGGTAGGCTAAAGTTTAAAAGCTATCGGGATATATTGTTGAGGGCTTAACGCCTTATACTTTTAACGGCTATCGTACGATTTCACGGAAGGCGATCTTAATGACTGCGGGTGTGAAACCGATAGACCTTCGTGTCAATTAGCGAAACCAGGCCGAATGGATATTAGTCGAAAATTTCATACACTATTTGGAAAAAAAAAAGGATTGCAGAGGGCATTTAGGGTGCCGCCTGGGCTTTACCGCGTTCTTCTTTTGTTTGTTTTGTTGTTGCTAAGTTTCTGTTGATCTGTTTTATTATAATTGCATGTTGAACTCACTTCTTTTACCTTCGGGTAAGTAGTGAATTTTGGTTCCTTTCCTTATTTTGTTTACTCAGTCTTACTTGAAAATTACGTAAGATGTACTGTTGTTTTTTTTTCTTCTTTTTTTTTGGGATAGTAGTACACTGATGGAAATTTCACATGTGGCATTCGCATAGGTGACCTCCTGACTGAGGCAAGAAAATGGCTGAGAGGTGCCTTTTGCCGAGGTTTTAAAGATAACCTCCGGTAAAGCCCATAAGGGCTAGGTACGGAGGAGGTAGCATGGCGACCGCAACTGTCACATGGTGTTTCCCTACATGGTCAGGATGTTCACTTATTTTCCTATACTAAAAAACATAATTTAAAGTTATGATGTTAATGAATCCAAATAAATTCCCATACAATATTTGAATCCCGGCATTTTATAATACGAGGCTCGGCTGATAAATTTTGAACATTAGATTGCTACACGGAGACAAAAGGTACTATCGAGTTGGGTGTGGCAGCACATGATAGCTAAATTCCTACCTACAAACCTGCGACAATGCTATGAAATCAGTTTACCGGTTTGTTTTCAGTAGCAGTTAAAACAGAGTCGAGTACAGCCAATATGTCAACACGGTTAAAACAACGCGCAGTGATAGAATTTTTAACAGCAGAAAATATGAATCCTACGAATATTTTTCATCGTTGATGAATTGTTGACAAAAGTACTGTGAATAGGTGGGCGTTGAAATTTCGAAAATGTGAAGCTGATAAAGCGACAATTGAACTATAGAACCCCTTATTTCCACTTGATATTTACGATAAAAATTAATAAAATGAGTCCTTTCGTCTTTAATTCTTTCTTTACACTTGTACAATATATAATCCTTAAGCTTCCCCAGTTTCTGAAAAAATAAATAAAAATCTTTGTACGAAACTGTGCGATTCACAGTTCAAGTTCCGGCTTGGTGTTGTGCGCATGCGCACATACGAAGCTGCACGCGAGACTGCAAAGGAGAGAGCACTGTTGCTCCCGCAGTGTCGACCCTGGCGTGCTAGTGGAAGATAATTTTTTTTTTATTCCGCGTGTGTGTGGAACGTTCCTTGTTCGTTCCCTTTCTAGTTTCGATCAGAAGATGACGAAAAGCATGGGCTCTTTATCGCCAAATCTGTCCAAAACCACGCTGGAATGGCGAAAGAGAAGGTAATTAGTAAAAGCTAATTATGTATTTGTTTTTATGTACATGGAAATTTAAATTAAGGACCGTTGGACTACAGTGCTTTTCAGCGGACTTTTATTAAGTTATTATCTAATATTACTAAAATATATTATCTGTATTGACATTTTATTATTTATTCGGTTAAACCGAATACGGTTTTTAAGACAATGTGCTTAAAAACCGTGTACCATATTCTTGAATGTAATAAAGTGTAGAATTAGATGATTATCCAGCTTCCAGATATTCTATTTCATTAATTTTTTTTGGTTCTTTTATTTTACAGAAAACTTTAACAATGGCCTTGAAAAGGCCCAGAAAAGAATTTTCTGGAACAGCACCTCCACGAATTTTAACTACGAGCCGTCACTGTTGACAGATAACAATACTTTTCTTCTGTTTTATATAACACCGAGTAAAACCAGTACTTCCGTCCATCATTACCGAAACTAAGATAATTAAGTAGCCTATGTTATGGTAACATCATATTCTGTATTACAGGAAAAAATTATTAAATAACTCACGTTATATAACAAATAACCATGAATGACCTTGACCTATTATTATTAATATTACTGTAACTACGTCGAAGTTTAGTATTTAACATTAAAAACACGTATTTATGAAAGACAATGACACCATATGATACAGGCCAAGGCGATCTGAGACTACTGTAGAATCCATACGTGCGACCGCTTATTATTATTATTTTAAACTTTCACCTTAACTATCGACACAAAATACAACATTTATTTCAAAGTAACATAGATTTACTATAATAATGACAAAATTTTATCTGACACAAATAATTAATCAAATAGCTATTAAGAAATATGTAACGCGATGAGAACGTTTATAAAATTAAATTGCGTTTATAATTTTATTGTAGATTGAATAACATTTCAGGTAATTTTAAAAAGGCACAAAACACTTAATTTAAAAAAATCTGTACTAATCGATCTAAAAAAAAGTTTTTACTTCCTTGTACTTTGTGCAAAGAAGTATTGTAATCACGAAAAGTTTCGGTATCCAGATTTCAACGAAAATATCCATTTTCATTATCCCTGAATCCATTTTGACTAGTTTCGGCTTGACGTCTGTCAAGCACATATTTTGAGTTTTGCGTATGTATCACGCAAAACAAAAAAAAACGATTAGCCGTAGGTTGTTGAAACTTTGGATTTAGGACTGCTGTAACATCTATTTGTGCACCTTCTCTTTTGATTGCAATCTACTGGACCCAAAGTGTCCAAAAAAAGCCCAAACTTTTTGGACTTTTTCTTAACTGCAGTAATAAGCCCTCATTGAGAGCTTTTCAACGCTATAGGAAAAGTGGCACTTATTTTCATTGGTTGCAGAGTTATAGACCAATAAAATTTTAATCAATTAAATTTTTGGATCTTAAAGGGGAAGGCACATCGGCGAGAATAGACTTCATTTCCTTTTCTTTTTATTAAATTTAAATATATTGATTTATTAACGATTATTAACCTGTGATTGTAAAAAAAATTACAATAAATAATAATGAATAACAAAAAAAATAAAAAACGTAATAAAAAATATATGTAATTTAATAGGCGTACAAGAAAGTCATGTGGTGTCCACATCAGATTTATTATAATTATTATAAAGACGTACATATCTTGTTATCTTTTTACATTAATAAGGTAAAACAAGCACAAAATTTCGAACACAAATTTTTGCATCCAGTTTAACAACTTCAGTTGTTTATCAGTAGACTTGAACATGGGAGGTGTCATTTTATTCACAACAAAAAGTTTAACATCTAATATAACATAATTTGATAAAGGGAAATATTTAAGAAGAATTAATGATAAAAAGAATTCTAATGATCGCTCACACAGGTAAAAATATTCAAATTTACTTATTTGTAGAAGATACTGTCGATCACAAGTATGTCAAATTTCATTAAATATCTCTCAATCCGTCCTTAGAAAAATCTGATGTGGAAATTACATGACTTCCTGATACGCCAATTAAATTACATATCCACATTTTTAAAATTGTATAAAATGTTATTTCACTAATAACTTCTGATTTTTTCATTTTTTTATATTTTTTTATTGCTATTATTGAAATTATTATTAGTTGCTAATCTTTTTTTTTACAATGAGAGGTTAATAATTACTAATAAATCAATATATTTCAATTAAAAAAAAATAAGTTAAAAAAAAGCAAAATGAAAAAAGGGGGAAAAATGTTGCAAACAAAGAAAGAATGGAAACATCAAGAGAAGATGATAAATATAAAGAGGAAGAAAACGTTAAGACCAACGAAAGAATAAAAAGATTAAGAGAGGACTTTTTTAATTTATTTCCCTAATGTAAACGTTGCAATCAGTACAATTATTGAACAATAAGCTATCCCCCCGGGCCAATGAGATGAGGATGATATGTATTTTTTTTTGTCTTCAGTCATTTAACTGGTTTGATGTAGCTCTCCAAGATTCCCTATATACCGCTAGTCGTTTCATTTCAGAATACCCCCTACATCCTACATCCCTAACAAATTGTTTTACATATTCCAAACGTTGCCTGCATGCAAATTATTTTCCTTTTACCTGTCCCTCAAATATTAAAGCGACTATTCCAGGATGCCTTAATATGTGGCTTATAAGTCTGTCTCTTCTTTTAGCTATATTTTTCCAAATATTTCTTTCTTCATCGATATGCCGGAACACCTCTTCATTTGTCACTTTATCTACTACCCATTTATCTACTTTATCTACTACTTTATTCTACTACCCATCTAATTTTTTTAATTCTTCTGTACCGAATTTCAAAAGCTTCTAATCTTTTCTTCTCGGATACTCCGATCGTCCAAGTTTCATTTCCATATAAAGCTACGCTCCAAACTTATACTTTCAAAAATCTTTTCCTAACGTTTTAATTGTTTTTTGATGTAAACAAATTATATTTCTGACTAAAGGCTCGTTTCGTCTGTGCTATTCGTCATTTTATATCGCTACTGCTTCGTCCATCTTTAGTAATTCTACTTCCCAAATAACAAAATTCTTCTACCTCCTTAATCTTTTCTCTTCCTATTTTTACATTCAGTGGTCCATCTTCGTTATTTCTACTACATTTCATTACTTTCGTTTTGTTCTTGTTTATTTTCATGCGGTAGTTCTTGCGTAGAACTTCATCCATGCCGTTCATTGTTTCTTCTAAATCTTTGTTACTTTCAGCTAGAATTATTGTATCATCAGCAAATCGTAGCATCTTTATCTTTTCACCTTGTACTGTTACTCCGGATCTAATTTGTTCCTTAACATCATTAACTGCTAGTTCTGTGTAAAACTTGTAAGTGTAATATGTATGACTTGTAAATAAAATAGTCTTGCATAGCCTCAAGTCGTCGACCATTTATGATAATGTATTTAATTTATGATAATTAATGATCATGATCAATTATGATTTATGATCATTTATGATAATTAATTTAATAGACTTTAAATCCGTACAATAGCAACTAACGTTTACCAGGATTTGAATCTCAGAACCTTAGATGAGATTTAAACTTAACATTAAATTATCTCTTAATTTTGCCAACATATGAAATAAAATATTTTTTAAATGTAATTTTGAATTTTCCAATTATTACATGTTGCTCGGATGACTGCTATAACACCAGTATTTTACTTAGTTTTTCATGTTTTAAATTTATTTTAGGACGTTAATATTGTTTCTAACATCCTTCTGTGATATCAAATAAATAAATAAAAATAAAAAAAGCCTAATTTAGTTTAAAATTATAATATTTTTTTGATACTTTTCGGTGTGTTCTGATTTAAACAAAGCAAATTATTTTCCAAATTTAAATTCATTACAAATTATATTACTAAGTTTTATTTGTTTAAAAGCAGTTTAACGAAGTAAATTTAAGCATAACTTCAAAAAATAATATACTTTCTCGATTTCAATTTTTTGGCGACTCCGGACAAATTTTATCGGAAACTACTGAAGGAATATGGAATCACGTTAAAAAAGCAAAAACACCAATTTTATCCCATATCCATGTTTCAATTATTTCTTTGTAACGTAATTTTTACTGTTTCAGCAATTACTGGTAAATACAGCGCTTCTCGTTAACGTTAACATTATCATTTTTTTATTATTTTAATCAACAGAAAATACCTAAAAGAGGAATATAAAATACCGTGTATTTATATATTTTTTACTTCGTTTTACGAAGTAAAGGAAGTATTACGATCGGGAAAAATTTCGGTTTCCAAATTTCAACGGAAATATCCATTTTGACCACCCCTGGATCCATTTTGACTAGTTTTGACGTGACGTCTGTATGTATGTATCTCGCATAACTCAAAACCTATTAGCCACAGGATGTTGAAATTTTGGATTTAACGCTGTTATAACATCTGGTTGTGTACCTCCCTTTTTGATTGCAATCGGCTGGACCAAAAGTTCCCAAAAAAGCCCAAAATCCAAAAAAATGGATTTTGGACTTTTTCTTAACTGCAGTAATAAGCCCTCATTGTAAGATTTTCAACGACATATCATAAGTGGTACTTATTTTCATTGTTTCCAGAGTTATCGCCAAATAAAATTTTAATTCATGGAATAATTGGATCTCGGGGGAAGGCATATCGGTTCGAATCAGTTATCTCCTATTTTTTAATTTAAATATATTTATTTATTACTAATTATTAACCTCTCATTGCAAACAAATTTTTACGATGAATAATAATTCAACAAAAAAAAAGAAAAAATGTCAGAAGTTTTTAATGAAATAAAATTTTATGTACTTTTCATTAAAAAAAAAGTGAAAATGTAATTTAATAGGCGTACAAGGAAGTCATGTGTTGTCCACATCAGATTTTTTCATACATATTTTCAATCGGTTTAACGATCCAAAATTACAAGCCGGTCGGAGTTTGCTTCGCTCGACCATCTGGCTAAGCGGCGGGGCTCCTGGCTAGACGGTCCGGGGCCCAGTTGAACTCCGGAGCCGACCCAGGGCTTCTTGGGGGCAAATTATCCTCACACCATCAGCCAATATAGTATATATTCCGAAAGTCACATTAATACATTTTCAATAACTTGCACTGTATTTATGACCGGGTTACAGGAGTGGAGTTGAGGTGGCAGGTAGAGGCAGCTAGTAGGGAGGACCGCTTTTAGATTTTACATATACTATAATTCATAAATAAAGGAAGGGCATAGTTGAAGAAAAAAGTTAAATAAATAAAGAAGCAAGGTATAAGAGACGGCATCCCGGCGTCCCCATTGTAAAATCCATACATCGGACTTATTCCGACCGATTTTATAGGTTGGCACGGCATCAAGCCATTCTGTAATAAATAGTAGAACAAGATACCACGCAAAACAAAATATTTTTTCACTAAGTACAATTAAAAAACAACTTTAAGAAAACAAATAATAAAAAAAATAATAATAAAATCGAATATAATGCACAATGATTTCGTAGAATGGACTGTTTAAAAAAAAATTAAGAACTCTAATCAGAAATTAATTTTATTTTATGTTGTTACACTTTGTCACCGATAAAATTATTAATACTATTTGTTTTTTCATTCAGTATGCAAATCACTACTATAAAACTATATACAAATGTACAAGACTTTACATTTAAAAAAAATTAGAAACAGATTGCAATTTTGAACAAATGTTCTTGAAAATGTCGGTTATTAACTGCAGAATTTAGAAACAAGCTTTGCAATTTTGTTAAAAGGAAAATCATCAGTCGAACAATTTTCGATGTGCAATTGCTAGCGACATAATAAAACGTTAAATGTTTTGGTTCGGATAAAAATTCAGAGGTAAATACGACGTACTTCTGAAATGCGTGCAATCATCTTTAAAGACAAATATCAGGGATAATTTAATTAAAATAGATTTAAATGACAAGCTGATAATAAAGAGAAATATACACCCATTCACCACGTAGCATTTAGATTGGTGTAAGTAATAAAAGTAAAAAAAAATTGTTACTTTTTTCAATTTTATTAACAAAATCACCGTAAAAGACTGAACATATTACAGTATTTTTTATTTGCATACGTCAATAAATCATTAAATAAAACATTATAACCTAATTGAAATCATAGAAATTATAGTAGGATTTATCTTGGTTGCGGTCATCAGTGCTGCTTAGGCGTCATCCGCAGAATTTCAATTAACTTCAACCACAAATAATTGACCTCAATTCTCGCGACAGCGTTCAAAATATATTTCTTGAACGATTTTTTTAATCATCCTGTATCTTGACCAAGCTACAATAACCCGCTCGCAAATTTGTATGAAAGACGGTACTTAAATTATACTAGATGTTGTAGTCTTGTGTGTCGTGTTGGCCCCGTCCGGTTTGTGTAGTGTTTGCGGAATTTCTTTTAAGCGGTCAATTAAAGCAGATATCAACGGGTTGAAGAATAGATGTCATTCAATCAGAAATAATAACTTGATCACATTTTCCAGCGATCAGTCTTCGCATTACGTCATCGAGCGTTTGTCCCATACAAGTACGGAAGGTTTTTGTAATAAAGCGCTTGGTCGACGCTCAAAGACGTACTTAATCCAGTCCAGTACTAATTCATTATTCATCAATCCCTTTTCTTGTGTAATTACGACATATCAGTTGGAAATATCGGTTTACATACGGAGGTAATTTTCTCCGACCGAACCAATAAGTCAGCATCACCGAGCGACGTTGTTTTTTGTAACAGGCAGTTCGTATCTAACAGTTGATTTTATTGCGAAATTCATCGTTATCCAGTCCAGATTACCGATTTGTTGAAGGGTGTAATTCACGATATATCTGTGAAACTTTATATTTTTATCTTCATACGCTTGCCGCTGTGCTATTGTCGTCCTTCTTTAAATAAAAATAATTATGTCGGCAAAGAAATCGACGTATTTAGCTTTAAGAGTAGCTTTAAATTAATCCCAACTGATATTTAATTCATCGACGATTTCCAGGGTACTCGTCTGACACATTTTTGTAGAAATCGTGTATCCAAACCGACGTATATTCCATATGAATAGCATGTTTTTCTTCTAATTCCAGATATTTCGCGTTTTTCCGCCGAAATGCTCTCTTCTTTTTATTGTCTACGAGATCTTCGTTTTCTTTCTTCCTACACTTACGAATGCAGAACTATACTATACAAAATTTTCTGTCTACAGCAGGATTTCCACGCTCCTTTGCGAAAACAATTACAAGTAAAGCTTCTGCAACAGTGAAAGAACGCAGTCTTTTGTAGTTCTACTGTACGCTGAAATTTTACGTACTGATCGATCGTTGTCACAAAAACTGATCGTAAAAAAACTATATAATGATGAATAAAAATGTTTACGTATGAATTAAGAATAACCTACGTGTGAGAAAAATGCAAAGGACAGCATCCTTTAGTGTGGCGCTACGTCGTGGATAAGAGTTTTATTTTTTAAATACCGGTAATTTTGTTTCCTGTTTAGCCTCCCTCCGGAGATTTTACTTCAGAGGATGAATCAGAATGATATGTATGAGCGTAAGTGACGTTTAGTCTCAAGTCGATCGTAAGTACAGTCTCAGGTCGATCATTTCTGAGATGCGTAGTTAATTGAAACCCGACCGTTAAAGAACACCGGTTTCCACGATCTAGTATTCAAATCCCTTTCTTTCTTTCTTTCTTTTTCCTGTTTAGCCTCCGGTAACTACCGTTTAGATAGTTCTTCAGAGGATGAATATGAGGATGATATGTATGAGTGTAAATGAAGTGTAGTCTTGTACATTCTCAGTTCGACCGTTCCTGAGATGTGTGGTTAATTGAAACCCAACCACCAAAGAACACCGGTATCCACGATCTAGTATTCAAATCAGTGTAAAAATAACTGGCTTTACTAGGACTTGAACGCTGGAACTCTCGACTTTCAAATCAGCTGATTTGGGAAGACGCGTTCACCACTAGACCAACCAGGTGGGTTTAGTATTCAAATCCCTGTAAAAGTAACTGCCTACGGCCTATATTAGGACTTGAACGTTGGAACTCTCGACTTCCAAATCAGCTGGTTTGCGAAGACGCGTTGAACGAAGACTAGACCAACCCGGTGGTAATCTACCATTGTCAAATATTTTGTTTTATCTAAATTATTTTATTTCACTGGATGTAGATTCGTAGTCATAACAAATCAGTTTATATTACAATTCTGTAAGGATCGATTAATTTACGTAACTTTAATGATTGCATCGTCATCATCATCGATGTGAAATCGTAAATCCATGTAAAACGTGCAGGCTATTTTTGCAACCGTCATTCTGGACAAAATGGTACGTGTGGTACATAGTTATATGTAGGTAATTAAATATTAAAATTATTCTTTCAATACATGCATAATAGTTGTACATTATGTGACGAGCTTATAATAACAGCTATTATTGCATGACTGCGAAGTGAGTTACGACACGAGCCTTGGCGAACGTCGAAAACTTCACAAGAGTGCATTAGAAGCCATTATAGAGATTTGCATACCGTATTTTTTTTTCGGTTAAAAAATTATCAGATTATTGATTTGAATCGACGATTTAATACATTGTTTAAGGAATATTTTTTTTTTAAATCTTTCAAAAAATCCATTAAACAATACATTTCTGTGGCGATATTAATATCCATCAGTATAAAACATTTCTTCCTCAGAATCCGACATAATTAACAAAAGGATAAACCGTACAATATAGAAACTTAGTTACCTATCGGTGTACTTTCAAATTAATTTGCGCTTGCTAACTACTAACTCGAATTAAAATCGAAGTAAAAAATAAAAAACAGCTAATACATTAAACAATATAAGTTTCTGATCGGTCAGTGGTCAGCGGTTGTAAAGAGTAGGCTTTTGATCGACTGAACATTTATACCGTAACGAGAATCTGTTTCGTGATGACCCTTATGATACAGGTTTCAGTTTCATAATTCAAACGTTATAACAGATGTAGAAAATGGTTATTTTTAATATATTTAACGTGAAATAAAATTATATAGAAGTATTATAAAAAAAAAGGACTGAGCCGCTTTAAACTTTTACAGATATATAATCAATAAGAGAAAATAATAAAGAAATTGTCAATAAAATAATTTACAAAACTGTATGCGCATTTCTACAGTTAAATTATTGTCAGCGTTAAATACGTAGGGGGAATCGGTAAAATAACAAATAAGTACTCAAGAGGAAAACTTAACGAATTATATTTAAAAATAAATGAAAAATAATAAATAAATAGAATACAAATGTTAAAAAAAGGATAGAGTATCATCCAAACGAAAGTAAAAAACGGTAGCTTAAAATACGATCTAAAATACTTAGAAATGCGTTTTCAAAGTCCTCACCCGGATCGGATATTACACATTACTTATTCGGGTTAGATCATCGATTCTCAAACTTTTTCGCCCATCGCCCACATTGTGAATCAAAAGTTTTCTAGCGCTCCCGAAAATTTCGAAATTTACCTTCTGTTAAAAATAATAATTGCAATTACTGTTTTTAAACGTGGCATATCCTATTTCTGAGATGAAACTTACATTTTAAATTAGAGCAATTTCTCACCGATTTTATTTTTAATTTGATGATTTTTGAAATCTGAAGTATACTGTCAAGAAGTAGAGTATTCAAGCTCGTCTTTCTAAGCCTCTTGGTCGCAAAGTTAAAGTAGTTTGAATAAAATAATTTTTTATCATAAAATATAGGTGTACCTTTAATTTTTTATACTAGGGTAGTAGGTATAATTTTAGTTTGAAATATTTGGAAAACATAATTTTTGCCTTTTTTTTCTTTACTCAGTTATCGCCTTCCTCTCTCTTTTTTCCTGTTTAGCCTCCGGTAACTACCGTTTAGATAATTCTTCAGCGGATGATATGTATGAGTGTAAATGAAGTGTAGTCTTGTACATTCTCAGTTCGACCATACCTGAGATGTGTGGTTAATTGAAACCCAACCACCAAAGAACACCGGTATCCACGATCTAGTCATCGCCTTCCTAGACCGCCTGAACGCCCCCACTTTTCTGTGGGCCTTCTACCGCCCCCTTCCTGAAGGCCTCCAGCGCCTACAAGGGAGCGTTATCGCTCACTTTGAGAACGAATGGACTATATAAATATATTTTTTATGTAAAAAAGTTTTTGATGATAAGAGACTGACAGCAGAATTTCATCGCGTTAGGCATGATTTGCAGAATATGTCCTAATTTCCTGTTTTATCTCCACGATATCCCAGACTATTCATCAGATTTTACCTGCCGAGTTTTTTTTTATTTCATATAATAAATAAGACGATGAAAGAATACGATTTTTCATCGATCCTGATGAATGAAATGAAGAAAGCGATTACAACGGAAGCGTTTTCTCAGCCATTCGATTCGTCGTACGAGCGATATCAACGAAGTACAGAAGCGCATCAGAAATAAATATTTACGACTCGTATAACGCCGTTTAATGTACGAGATCTATTTTGCTGTCGCATAGACAAATAATCAGAGAAAAATTAATCAAAATTATGTCAACATTTTACATACATCAGTACGTTAAACTTTGATACTTAGATAAAATTTCATGTTATACGAATAAAATTTTATCCGCTTATTGTGATAACGTTATCGAGATAACAATACTATTACTGCTTATATTAACAATCACGGCTGAACTTTCAAGTTAATAGGCTTTACTAACCGACTCTATTTTGGGAGTACGTGAGCCTTAACAAGAGTGCATTGCGGTGTATTTATTTATAATTTAGTTGTGGAATGAATACTATATAGTGTTTCCGTACAATAACGGTAGAGTTGCAAACGGTCATTGTTTTGCAACAAAGCAGAGTCTCAGAAGTATACATGAAAATGAAAAACAAAACTGCCCGAGAATCTTACCTATCCATTTGATTTAGTTATGCGCTCTTTTAGCGGTCCTACGTAAGACATTAAGATGAAATTCATTGCTGTCTGCAGGGCGATTTCAGAACATCCTGCAGCATTTCCGTACAAGACGGAAAACATCCGACGCGATAGACTAAACGGCTTCAGCGATCCGTTCTTTTAAAATGTCCAAATTTCTTATTTTAATAGAGAATATTTATGTATTTACAAAATAAAAATCATACGGTGAAGAACTGGAAATCGAGGAGGATGGGCTAACCATTCTCGTCTGATTTTCAGGTAAAAAAAAGGACCGATAGCTCTTTCTCGTTCAACTGCGCTCCATATATTAACTTTTAGCCTATCACATTGCTGTTCTATAACGATATGTGGACGTTTATTACCACATATTCGAACATTATGCCGACGCACCTCGCACCAAACGTAACTACATCGCAGAAAATAGATTCGTTTAAAAACTCCCAATCATAATTTAATTTTTACAGAATGCCCTTAGCGGATTTAAATCGTTTAATTTTGCCGTTTTTAAACGATGCAGTTTGGAAAGCCTAACTTCACAGAACACTTCCGCATTAATTTTTTCTGGCCGCATTATTGTTCCATAATCTTCAATAGTCTGGTCAGACACTGACGCTCGCGATCGGTTCAGGACGCTGTAGGTCTTTGTCTCGACGGCTAATATTATTTTTGTGTGATGGTTCTTCTTTAACACACGACGGTATCCGACTTAAACTTAACGAGGCGCAAAACACGCTGAATCTTCCTCTGCGCCGTAATTATTGTGAATAAGGAGTTTCATGCGTCTATTCACCTTTTTAAGACAGCGCGTTAGGGTTGGAATAGAACTCGCTTACGTATCAAAAACTTGGACAGTTAACTTCCGTTTTGACGTACACATCATATTTGTTATAACCTGTCCAAATATTATTTGAAACTGAACCGTTATTTTAACGGTACACTGTAATGTTTCCTTTTAAAATATATAGAACTTAATTTAAAGAGTTAAGGTGTCTTTTTTCATGCGCTGTTAGCAAAATACCATAAGCTAAATAATGCTTTTCGATAAGGGTTTTTTTTTAGGTTTCTTACAGAGGACTGATAGTTTTACCGTGTGAATAGTTTTAACGAATTAAAAAACAATCTGATGTGGACAACACATGACTTCCTTGTACGCCTATTAAATTACATTTACATAAAATGAAAAGTACATAAAATTCTATTTCATTAAAAACTTCCGATATTTTTTCATATTTTTTTTTGTTATTGAATTATTATTCATCGTATATTTTTTTTACAATGAGAGGTTAATAATTTATTAATAAATCAATATATTCAAAAAAAAAGTTAAAAAAAAGGAGATGGAAGTCTGATTCGAACCTTCCCTTGTGAAATCCAAATATTTTATTAATTAAAATTTTATTTGGCTATAACTCTGGAACCGAAGAAAATAAGCACCACTTATGATATATCTTTGTAAAGCTCTCATCAATGAGGGCTTATTACTGCGGTTAAGAAAAAGTTCAAAATCTTTTTTTTTGGATTCTGGACTTTTTTGGCCACTTTTGGTTCAGTCGATTGCATTCAGAGGGAATGTGCGCAACTAGATGTTACAACAGTCCTAACCTAAATCTACGGCTAATCGTTTTTATGAGTTATGGGAAATACGTACGTACAGACGTCATGCCGAATTTAGTCAAAATGGATTCAGGGTTGGTCAAAATGACTATTTCCGTTGAAATCAGGAATCCGAAAATTTTCGCGATCACAATACTTCCTTTACTTGGTACAAGGAAATAATGAAGTTAAAATTAAAATTACAGGTCATACAACTGTGTAAAATGTTTTTATAATAATACATCATCTTTTATTTCGGTTCTATAATTATAATTTTTCATGTAACGATTAATTATTCATTTTTTCAAACCGGCAAAGTCACTGTTTTGTGCGATTCTCCATTCTTCCTGTTGTTCTTTGCTAATTTTTAATTTCAAGGTATTTACTACAACCATAATTACCTGTTATTTTATACATTGTATTCCTCTACGATATTTTAATTAAAACCGGAAAACATAATATGTAGCCTTCCCTTTATTCGTATTAAAATTCTTTTTAAAAAGTACTATCGTACATCTTTCTCTACACTTAATCGACTTTATTTCCTTATCCTACAATTCTTTTACTTTAAACACTGTACTGTAACATTATATATCAAAAACTAACACTATCGCTTCCCTCACAGTAACTAATAATTTTAAAGTTTTATTTCTAATTTCTAGCACTATAATTATTATACTTGGATAATTTTTCGGAATTTCACGGCTTCTCTATTTGCGTTGTTTTTAAGTTCGATTAATTATTATATTTAGTTTACTTTAGTTATAAATAAATTGTATTTAACGTTAATTAGACGAGTTAGCAAGCGAAGCAAGCGTAGATTATGCTTTGTTAGAATATGTTGGCCCTGTGTACTTACGAATCGTACATATGTCAAAGTACGATTTAACGTTAATAGTCCAATTAATGTTAAAAATACAAATTATATAACAAAAGTGATAAAAAAATTCACATTATTTTTAACCATTTTTTTTTGGCTGTAAGATTTCGAAAAAGTACCATTACTTGTGAAATCTCACTTTCACAGTCAGTCCCCGTTTATTTCTCAACCGTTCGAGTTGTCCGTGGTGAAAAATGAAGGCGATTGTTATACCGCCGATTGTGAAGTACGTAAAGTCCTTCGATTTTTGTTAAAGCCGAGATCGATCATCGGCTGTACGTAGTTTACGGTAGTAACCTAACGAGTGAGAGTTCTGTGGGAGAACGATGCAGGAAATTCTAGGCATGACGAACTAATGCGCACGACGAAAAAGAAGGAGACATTCCATTGTGAGCGATGAACTCGATGAAAATATTGAATACGCTGTTAATGATAATCGCCGGTTCAGAATTATAGAACGTAGTGAAAATTTACCTTAAATTTCAAGGTCCATTCTTTACCGAATTTTTACGAACGGATTGGGGGTTTTCGTAAGTACTGCGCAAGACGGGTACCGAACCGACATATAGATTTCCCCACAAAATATACAAATAGAACTGTATTAACTTTTATTCACAGATACCAAAATAAAGGAAGCGAATTTCTTAACAGTATTGTTACAGGTGACGCGACATGAATTCGATTCATCGAAATTGAGAAAAAGAACCGTCCAAACAGTAAAAGCGCACATACCGAACAAAGCCAAAAAATTCTAAAAAAAAATATGGCTACGTGTTTTGGAACCGTAAAGGAAATTTATCGGGAGAATATGAAGCCGCATGGTACGATAATAACACATGTTTATTGTGAAACGTTGACGAAGCTTATGAAAAGGATACAGAATAAATAGCGATTTAGATGCTGACGAAGGGAATAGTTTTTTCCACGTGAACGAACGGTCTCACACCGCCGCTATCATTAAAGGTGTTCTAAAGAAGTTTAAGTAGCACATTTTTTAGTGTTCCCCTTAAAGCCCTTTTCCGGCAAAGTTCTGATTTTCAAATGTTCACAAAATTGATGGCTGGCTACTGAACACTTCAAAAGCAATGATAAACTCGTGGGTGGAGCAACGAACGGATGGTACTTTGGCGGCGCCTTTCTTTAAAGAAGGAATAGACAAGTTGGTGTCACGATAGAAGTGCTTGAATCTGGGCAGGGACTATGTGAAAAAGTAATATAAATATGTGTGAAACTTTTGAAAGCCGTAGGTTATATATATATATGAAAATATGAGAAAATGTTCCCGGAAAAAATTTTATTTAACCTTTTGTAATTTGAAATTTTGTGAATTATGGATGTATTATAAATTTTTCTGTAATTGCATTCAAATAAATTGAAAAACTGTGGTGCATTTAAAAGCGCATCTTAAAAACAGCAATTGCAATTATTATTTTTAACAGATGGTAAATTTAAACATTTTGGGGGTGCTAGAAAATGTTTGATTCTCATTGTGGTCGGTAGACGAAAATGTCTGAGAATCAATGACGTAAATGAAGCGATGAAATTATCAATTGAATTACTACATGAATCGATTGCTAAATCTAGGAAAGTAAAAAAATTACAAAGTTTTAAAAAGCCATGACTTACACAATATATATTCGTCCTAAATATGGCTGTGGTACATATTAAATACGAGTATGGTAAAAAAAAAGAAAGAAGATATTTCTTTGAAAACTAAATACCAAATTCATAATAATCTATTGAACAATCTATTACGAGAAACAAAAAGTAAATCTGAACGAAATAAAGTAACAGCTACAAAATAATCTAAAAGAAATTTGGAACTTTGTAAGAGAAATCAATAAAAAATAAAAAATATACAAATAGGTAAATTAAAATGTCTTATAAGTAATAAGGTAATTAAAACTGATAAAAATTAGTATTAAATAAATAAAAAATATACGATATATATACATTTATTGATGGATGAAACGAAAGAAAGAGGACAAACCTACGCCATAGGGAATTTTGGAAACATTTTACGAATAATTTGTAAAGAAAACTACATATTGCACTTCTCTTCCTTTTATTTTTTTCTCCAAAAATTACAATTTTTTATCTGTTTACTAAAATATCACATCTTTAAAAAAAAGTCTGGAATTTATGCTTCGATATCACAGATTGTCAGATTATGTACACACCATATACAGATTATTCTAAAGTAAATATTGAAGCACAAAATTCAACAAGCACTACTTTTGCTGGTAATTTTTAATTTTTGTAAAAAAATTTACCTTTCGAATTTAAAAATAACGATGCTGCAGGTAAAAGAAAATAATTTCATTTTTTGACACTAAATTGAATATCATGTGGTTAACTATTAAGGTATGATTTTCCAGTAAACAGTCATTTTTTTAACTTCCACTCTTATATAGATATGCGATTAATATATTTTTTTATCTGTTTAGCCTCCGGAAGCACAGTCAGGTATTACTTCAGAAAATGAATGAGGATAATGTGTATGATTGTATGAAGTGTAGTGTTGTTCAGTCTCAGGTCGATCATTTTCGATGCGATTAATATTCGGAAAAACCAACGGTACGTTACTTAACTCTCATAAAAATAAGCAAAACTTTTATTGGCATCGACTGTTATCGTCAAAAGACATTATTAATAAATGCTACGCACCCGAGATCGATTAATTTCGGTGATGTAACGGAATCTGTTCATTAAACGCAGTTTTAAGGTCGGCATACTTTATCTTACTTTATATTCTAAAGATTCTACGTCCGTTCCAGGAGATAAGGAATCATCAGATTGTAAATATATGCGATTTAACAATCTGCCCCAGAAATCGCTTTTGTAATATTATACTCCCTTATCGTAACACATCATTTTTAATTACGGTGGCGCAAGCGGTAGCGTCTCGGCCTTTCATCCGGAGGTCCTGGGTTCGAAATTCCGGTCGGGTACGGCATTTTTCATACGCTACATTTCCATCTCCCACGCACAAGTTTCAAGCTTTTGTGGCGATATCAAGCCAAAAAGAAATTCAGAATTCTTATATTATTTTTATTACAATTTATTTTTTTTAACCGAATTTGTTTGCAAATAATAAATTCACGCCGTACGTTCTTATAATATATTTACGATTTCAGACTTAAAATATAAATTAATTTTAACATGCTTACAATCGTATTTCGAATAATTTTATTATTTTTTTAAAATTTTAATAAAAAACTTCTCTTTTCCTGTAGTCCGACACCAGATTGGGGACATCCTCAAACGAATGAATAAAGGGACGGCATATAGAAGATTGACTATAAGCATTACGTGTAGAAATTTTATTTAATGGCGTCATTTTTATTCCAAACTGTCCCAAAAAACGAAATATTGTTTTCAAATGGAGGATTTAAAACAGATATACTAACGAAATGAAAATTATTTATTTAACGGGAGGAATTTCCTCAATTTTATAAAATAACGAATATTACACTTTTAACAAATATATATTTGTTAAAAGTATTTATGTATATATATATATATATACACACATAAATATACATAAGAAAAAAACCGCATTCGTTGATTTGTTAAAATAAAACTTCACATTGCATGTTGCATGTACAAAGAATATCGTGATCATACTTAATTTGACCGTTTACAAGTTACTACGTAGATATAGTAATTCAAAATGACAGACTCAATTTCGCAACTCCGTATTCCATATTAAGAACTAAAGACAAATGCGAAGTAAATTACAGCGGATAATCTTCACAATGAAGTCAACATATTCAATTTATAAATGTTCAATGCGGTCCTCTCCGGCTGCACGGCACACATTTCAGCGGTAGCCGAACGTCCCGCACACGAGACAAGCATATCTTGTGTTACCGAGTTCATCGCAGCCGCGATACAGTTCCGCAGGTCGGTAAAGGAGGTACGTAAACTGCATCTTTCACAAACCCTCGCAAGAAAAAGTCACATGGAGTGAGATCAGGTGATGTCGGAGGCCAGAACTGAAGAGCCAGGTCTTCTTTCCATCAGGAAAGTCTCTCTCGAGTTTCAGCTCGCCGTTCAGAATTTGTAGACCTCGTATGTGAAAATTGAGTCTATTCACTTTCCCACCGAGATGGAACGTCGCTGCATCGCTAAAAAAGCAAACGCGGGAGAAAAGTTGTCATCCTCAATGTTTTCAAGCATTCGATCGCAAAATTCAACACGCTTTGGTTTGTCGCCTCCGCGAAGAGCCTGTAAAAGTTGTAGGCGGCACGGCTTCAAAAGTAAACTACGCCTGAAAACACGCCAGTCGGTTGAGGTATTCCGAGTTTTCTGCTCGCTCTACGAGTCGATTTTCTCGGGCTTTGTAGAAAACGTTCTTCGATTCGTCTCACGTTCTCCTTTGCCGCACGCGGTCGGCCCGTGCTCTTGTCTTTATAGACACCCTGTTTATTCAAACCGGTGAAATCGACGACATATGCTTTTTCTTGTCGAAGGGTCGATCTTAAATCGGAGACTAAACGTACGCTGCGCTGCAGTCGCCGACTTAGATATGCCGTACTCAAGAATACAGAAAACCTTGCGTTGCACTGTAGCCCTCTTACTCATAACCTAGCAGTCTAGCGTATGTAGTCGCTGTAGTCGCGTAATCGTTTACGCGACTACATGCGCTTCAGCGATGTTATTCGAGACTTTTGGACTTACTCTCTCGACTATTACGTAGATCAATCAGGTACGACGTATAATTCAGGAAATACAGAGTGAATAAATCGAGTCCGTAGTTTAGAATTACCTTGTATAAAGGCGCATCTCTATTCTACTGCACTGTATTTATATGTATCTTAGTCAAAACATAATACAACTCGCTTAAAAAGTTTTCTTTAAATAGTTAAAGATAACAAGAGTTTCTAATCTATCAAAAAAATATCTCGGTACAGAAACAAAAATTACGGTATAGTCCTTTAAGACTTTACGTATTTAATACCGACCGTAAAAGTACTATACATTTGCACGGCAGATGTACCGTCTAATTTTAAGGAATTTCAAGGCTAAATTTCCGTAAAACATTTCTAAAAATGTTAATAAGAAGTTACCGAAAATGCCGACGAAGTATTTGCATAAAACTTAATATTACAATTACCCTCAAGACGTTACATATTTTTTAATCTGTTTATTCACTTACACGGTTAATAAATGTAAATTCCGTTCCTTATAAAAAAAGTAACCGGGTATAATAAAACGTTTATTAAAATTAATTCAAAACCAGTTGTAAAAGATTACCGTAGAAATAATTTGAAATTAACTTCTTTTTTTTGGAGCGCAAAACGCTTTCGCGTTATCATCGCCCGGAACAATACTAAATATATATTAAAAAAACTAAAATATTAAAAATAAAAAAAATTACAACTAGTATTACATGTAAACACCAACAACTTACTAAAAATTAATATCACAGTCGGAATTTAAAAAATAAGATATACTTTGTTTAAAAATTAAAGCAAACAAAGAAAATATAAAATTTAAATAAACATAGATAAAATTTAACCAAGGCCGAGAGGAGAGTAAGGACCCCTTCTCGGATAACAAAAAGATTAAAGAACGAAGGTTAAAACTATAATAATAACAACAAAATTAAAAATTAAATAATAAAAATGCTTAGGCGCTAGAGTAAAAAATAAAACACGAATAACAAAACTCAAATCAAATATTGATTGTTGGTGTTACCAGGCAAATACGAAGCGTAAAATCGTTTTATTATCGTCTGGGATACGGCAAATACTTCTCGGCAGTTTAAATTTACGACGCAAGACCGAATAACATACGCAATCCACAAGCATACGGCGGCGCACAGTCAAGCGGCAGTCTCATCGTACATGTAGCGGTGCGTTTTCTGTTGTATCAGATACCTCTGAGTAGCTCTGGTACGTCCTAACCGCAATTGGCAGAGGACCGCTTCCTCTGCCAAAACTCAGAAAACGCACCGCTGTCGATCAATTGTGGTCGTATATCTCTTCGCTTAGCGTAATCTTTCCTGTCGTTGTAAGTAGAGGTTAGAATTAAAACTTTGCCCGGACGGCAGCTACTCATAGTAAACGATTCCTTTCCGATCCCACCATATATACAGCACTACTTTTTTCGGCGTCAATTTTCGCTTTGCCACCGTTTGCGAAGCTTCGCTCGCATTTCGACCATTATGTTTTCCGTACATTGTCGTCGTACGTGACATCCACTTTTCATCGTCCATGAGTGGTTTCAAAATCGGTCGATTTCGTTTCGTTTAGGCAACGATTCGCAAATGGAAATTCGATCCGTGAAATTTTTTCATTGTTAAATCATGCGGCATCTAAAATGGATTTTTTTATCCGGCTTTTGTCAAACGGTGTAAAACTGTTTTGCGGTTTATTGTTACTCACTGTACAACCCTTAATATGCCCCGGTCGTGCTCAATTTTTTTTCTGATTTCATCGACTTTTCAGTCACTGACCAAAAATGTCTAAACAGATTTTGTATTAAAGCGCGAAATTGAATAATAATGGATTTGTACTCGTCGCAATATCCTTTCCCTCGAATCTTTAAGTTATTTTGAACAATTTTGTTTTGTTTCAAGAGAACTGCAGTTATGACGGTCCCCCTTTTGTACGCCTGATCATAGTTCCGTTTCGACGATGTTACACGAACAAAAATAATAAATAAAAAAAAATTACACTAAAAAGGAAAAAATAAATTTCGCACCGTGCCCTCAATATAATTTTTTATATTTATTTTAGGAAGGCGGCAGCAAATTATAAATGAATTACGAGATAAGGATTACTAACTTTTTCGTAAAATTAATCTTTTAATTAAATTAAATTAATAAAACCGCCTTTATTGAATGATAATATATATATATATATATATATATGTAAAAAAATAGTACAAAGAAAACCGAGTTGGCTAAATATCCATCATGGGAAGTTCGACGTTATCACCGCCCTGACACAAATATTTGTGGTAATACAAACACACATATTTTGTCTTAATTAGAATGCTAAAATCTCAAACTGCTATACGGTAATCGGTACGAAAACCCGATACATTCTATAGAAATTTAAATTATTGAGTGTAAACGGACGGCCCTAAGAAACCGTAAAGTATAACATAAAAAATATTTCATTATCCTCTAGAATAGTTGGAACGTTAGCCCCCCAGTTTAAACTTACGATGCAATGCCGCATAACAGAATCAAACTTTCTAGAGCAGTCCGTATAAACTGTAACATCAGGATTCATGCTATTTTTAATATTATTATTTTTTTTTTTTTGAACGATAACCGGATTTGTGTAGTTTTTCTTATACTGACAAAGATCAAAGCAGTAATTAAGTGAGAAGGCTGCCAAGGGAAGTAATAACATGGAGCAACACTAAGGGCTGGAGGTAATTGTATATTTAGGAGCTGAAAAAAGGCGTTGAGCACTGATGCCTAGCAGAGCAGTAGATCTCGGCTGTTCACGGTATCGATTAACGGTATTCTTCTTTAATTTTTCCTTCACTTATATTCGGAAATTTCTGCCTGACGTACAAAAATCCGGAACTATCGTTCTCCATTGCTTTTACAAAATTTTTCATAATTCCTAGCTTGATATGGAGAGGGGATAAAGCCTCTGATCTGATTATAATTTAAAACAACGCATCCTTTCAAATGAAAGGCTGGATGAGTCGATTGCGCTTTAATGTGAGCCGTATATCATTTGCCTCCGTCTATTGCAAAGAGATAGCTCACCACCGTCCACCAGCAGACTTACCGCGGAGCACGAGGAAAGAGGTCCTCGCGGCAAGACGGATGAACGAGTAATAGACTGGATCGAACAACTTCAGATCGTGGCCCGCGCCGACGAATAAGCCAGGCAACCGTAGTCTAATCGGGAATGGACTAGAGCTCGGCAGAAGCGCAACGTGCATATACGATCGGTGCGCCAACGGGTATCAGATTGAACTCTCAGTATGTCCATTATTTTTAAACATTTTACCTTCAAATCTGTTACCCACGTTAATCGCCGGTCTAACCACATTCCTAGAAATATAAACCCCTTGCATGCCTCAACGGGAAGTTGAGTTCGTAAAAAAAGTATTATAAGCTAGCGATCAAATAAAAACTACACACAAAAAAAAACAATCATATTAAAAATTTAGTAGAATAACCATATCAAAATTTACAGTATAAATGAATCGAAAGTACGAATAATTATTAATAAATACGAAACAAATATCAATAAATATAAATAAAATACAAATTTAAGCAAAACATTTTTAGATTTTATTTTAATTATAAAAAAGAGATACAGATTCTAATAGTTCATGAAAATAATGTAAGAAAAATAATCAGACTAATAACATGTAATTTTTGAGACGATGGATAAATTTATTTTTATGGAAGACAGATTTTAAACTTCAGTAAACCAATAAGGTAAAAAAAAAGAAGAAAAAATCCCTATTAAAATATATAAAAAAAAAAAAAAATAATTAAAAAAAATAACACGTGGCCAATTACGACTATTTAATAAAGTTTTACATAGATAAAAATATCGATTAAAGTAATATGTATATATATAAATATATAAATCATTTGTAATAAAAATTGAAAAAAAAAATACATAAACATATTTTAAATTTATAATACTTGTAATATAATACACCACTTTACATTTAAAATTTATTACAAATATATATATATATATTGATAACCATAAATAAGGGAAGAAGAGAGTAATAAATATCTTAACTGATATGGTTTTTAGCTGTAAAATTACTAAAAAAAAAAAATTATAAAGATAATAAATAATAAAGTGACTTTAGAATCTTTTTCGTCAGTTTGATACCGTTGACAAATCTTATCAGCAGAAAAACGTATGTTTTGCAAATAAGAAGGTTAAAGAGTACATAACTATGATTAACTGCATAGTGTCCGGGACTCGCCGAACTTCAGGAACTGATTCGGGACACCACAATGAGTAAAAAAGTTCACATCGAAAAAAAATTATTTTTCAGGAACGAGTAAACTTACTTTAATTAAATTTGGTAAATCTACGACTACTGACTTTCTACAAAATAAAAGATTTTGAAAAGGTCATCTTAAAAATTTCAAAATGACGACCCATCTTAAATTTTTAATCTTCACAATCTTTTTGATTATTTGTTTGATCAATATTTTTTACTTTAAAAAAAGTAAAAAGATTAACCGAAAGTAAAAATGCTTAATAAAAAGATTATTAAGCATTTTATTTTGAACAAAATGATACCTGATTTGTAAAAATCCGTTGACAAACAATCGATTTATTGCAGATAATTAACCCGGCAGTACGCTTGCGCACCATAATTAGTGGTAATTTTTATTTAGTATTATTTTTACTGCTATTTATTATTATTTGTTTGTTTTTTCCTTTTCATTTTTTAAAAAATTGTTATTATATTTAGTGGAGGAAATAAAAACAGGCACAAAATTATACATATAAACGCACTTGTAAATTCATTTAAAATTGTCCGCCTACTTCATAAGTTTCAACGGAACCGAAAGCGTAGAAGAAATTTTACTTTTTTCTTTTAATTTTTTAGCCGGTTAAATTTTTTCCAAAAACCTTTTACATAAATTGTTTTGTACGAGTAATTTATCATTACAAAAAAAAATCGTTCTTTAATTTTTGTAAAATCAGAATATAATCCAAAGACCCATAATGATGTTCAAAGTAATCATCGGGTGAATTGAACTTTTAAAATTGAAATTTTACACAATACAGATATATGCAGGAAAAATTTAGCCATATCGTTTGACAGAATTTTTTACGACTATAACTAGCGGAACATAATTTAAATTATAAAAAATGATAAACGATTAAATTTCAAATTAAGTGGAAATTTGCTGGTGTCACTGACAACTAAAAAATGATAAAACTTTTCATAATTACCTTTGAAAATATATTTTTGAAAGAATTACAAAATGAAATCTAAAAGCTACCCGTCGGTTAGTTTTTAATAATTTAAAAGTGTTACCGCTTTTTGTCAATGAAAAATACAACAATTAGAGTAACTTCTATTTATTTTTAATTGCTTTTTTCAACTGACAATGTCTTTTTTCATGTTTGTCCACAAATCTTGCATCCTTAATTTAACATATTTCCTGAAATTGCAGATCGATGAAATTTTCAAGTTACTACGGTCGGGTGACAATACAATATTCCAACATTACTTTTGCAAACATCCCCCCCGTACGGGAGTAAATTAAGGGTGTGGGTGTAAAAAATTGAAAAATCTGCAAAACGGCTATGCGGGGTTTTTGAGGTTCGGACAAATCCAATAGCCGTTTCACATTAAAAAAATGACAAAAACTTGGTACGGGAGTTTTTGTGGTTTCAAATTTGACAATATTTCATCATCATTCATATATATATATATATATATATATATTACGGTAAAACCCCGAATACCGGTAAATCTTAAATTTTACCGGTAAATTCTAACATTTACCAAGTTACTTGGCAAAAGTCCGAAAAATATTGAAAACACATTTAATTCGGGACTTTACCAAATCGTTTTGGTCATTGTTGATAATTACCATATTCTGTTGGTAAAAGTTGACAATTCTGTAACGAAATCACTTCTAAATAGGAAAGAGCATGAATTTAAAGGTGCTCTTCTCAATTTCGGGATTTCAGTTCAACATTAAAATTAATCATTTTCAAACGTGAGAATAATCTATTAATAGTTAACTCTTAAATATACAGTCTGGATCTAACACCCGGATTGTTTTTTAACCCAATTTATTTTCAATTTTTGCTGCGGGAAAAAAGTTTTGAATCCCAACTGAACGTTTTTCATTAAATAGTCATTTTGTTCGTTCAAACCATTCTAAAACTTAAGGAAAGATATAAAAATACCTAAAAAATATAATTAAAAATTCTGTTTTTTTTTTTAAATAGAGTCTTCCAGTTTTCTGTTTATCGTAAAATTCGTCTTTCCTTTTATAAAACATGATTAAAAAAACATGCTGCTAAGAAAATGTGATTGAATTTTATTTAATATTATTAAGAATAATTTTTACGCAAAAAAATTAATCGATTATTCTTAATGGTAATTGTATTCTATAGACTTTATCCTTTGAATCATTATTTCATATTTATTCTTCACTTTATACGTTGATTTTATAATCTTTTGAATGTTTTGTTGTAATCTTTTGAAAAAACTTGTTTCATTTTTCACCCGTAGTGCACTGAAATTCCGAAATTGGGAAGAGGATTTTTAAATTCATACTTTCGAGTGATTTCATTACAGAATTGTCAACTTTTACCAAAAAGTCCGAAATATATGTGTTTTCAAGATTTTTTCGGACTTTTACCAAGCGACCTGGTAAATGTTAGAATTTACCGGTAAAACTTAAGATTTACCGGTATTCGGGGTTTAACCGTAACATATATATATATATATATAATATATATATATATACTAGCGGACCCGACAGACGTTGTCCTGACGCGGCATTATTCTGTAATAAATGCACACACATAAATATAAGTAACTTAATTAAATTAAAATTAGCAGGAATGTGTTCTAAATTTCATTAAAATGACTATTAGTATGATATTATCAGTTTGTGATTGTTGTATTATTGTAATGGGTTTATTGATTAATTATGTGCAGTATTGTTAATATTTATTTTCACTAAATATTGAGATGTCCGATGAAAATTGAATTAAAAAATCGAAACGTCGTAAAATTAATAATTAGTGTAATTAATAAATTTTCATCCACATTACTACTAATTTTCACTTAACATCATTCTAAAAAAGTACCTCCTACATATTTTTTTATTTAATAATTTTGATGTTTCATAACCATGTAACTGTAAAACTGTAAACTGTAAAAAAGCAACGCAGTTAAAATTTTAGTAGAAATTTTTATCATTTTTCTCATTCTTTATTTTAACATCAATTTTAGATAATTGTAAATTAAAAAATAAGTTTAGAAAACTTTTTATAAAATTAATCAGCTAAAACATTATAAATTCAATTTTTTAAATATACTTTAAACTATATTATAAGTAACTTATATTTTAATTTTATAAATGTTATAATTTATTTTATAAACTTAAATTTTTATTTTCAAAGAGCCGTTCAATACTTCATAAGTTGCATAGAATCAAATGAGAACTGACAATTTAAATTTGTAGGTTAAGTTGATTGTTATTGAATGCACGTGTATACATCATTAAAATTCATGAAAAATCATGTAAAATACTCACTTCAATACATCACCTTACAAATTTGCACAATGTACATTTTTTAATTAAACTTTAAAACGTTATTTCAATAAATATTAATACAATATAATATAATATTCTCAATAAGCGCGCAATTCTAGCAGACTCGGCAATGCTTCGCTATTGCTAGATCTGAGTATACATACAGATTAAATGACAACAATTGAAAGTTTCATAAAACCTTAAAAAACTGAACATTAGCAATTTAAAAAAATTTAACCTTTCACTTTATAAAAATCAGAATGTAAATAAATCCCAATGCCAAAACAACAGCACTACCTATCGGATTTAATTCACACCACTCTCTAATCACAGTATTCGGTGGAAAATAATTTTTTAACGAAAAGTGTTGCGGCTGCAAAATCATTACAATTAATACTGAACATTAAGAAACTTACAAAACATTACGGAACCTTATAAAATTTCACCTTTAACTTTATAAAATTCAGAATGTAAATAAATCCAATTGTCAGAACAGCACTACCTATCGGATTTAATTCAAACTATTCTCTAAACACAGTAGTCCGTTAAAAATACGAATTTTAATGTAAGAACAACACTAAGCTACGACGAAAGTAACTGATATGCGAAAAAGCAACAAAATAAAAAAAAATCCTAGAATCCGATCGCAGCACCAACTGCCGGGTTTGACTGATAAACCAAAAATTAAAAAAAAACTTCTAAAACGCGAACGCAGCTCTGCCTACCGGACCCAATTGTGTACCTTAACCATCCCAAGATCAACACATAAATAAATTTAAAAAAACATTTTCACTTCAATACTGTACCTTACAAATTTGCACAATGTATATTTTTTAATTACACTTTAAAACGTTATTTCAATAAATAATAATATAATATAATATTTCTCAATACGCGCACAATTCTAAACGCGATCGTATTCATAATTCATAATTTAATTAAGTAGATGAAGTAAAAACATCACTATTTCGTTACTTTGTTATTGTTATAGTAAATGTTTGATTGAAAATTTGTTTGATATTTTATAAATACATTAGAAATTTCTATATACGATCTTATCTTTTGAAATCCAAATTAAAAATTAACCTTAATTAAACTCACGCAATGTATGATAATTTGATTAAAGTACAACTAAAAAGAATAAAGCATTTACAAATTTTGAAAAGTTTACTATTATTATTTATTTAATAATTCTTGTTTTATTTGTAATTAATACTATAATATATATATATATATATATATATATATATATATATATATATATATATATATAGTAGTAATATATAATATCCATTCAGTAAATGAAAAAAAAATGAAGAAGAAAAAACGATTTGGCAAAGATAGATTTTGTAAAAGAAATAAATTACTACATACAGTATACACTAACCCGAGAGAGAAGTAAAATATTGACGATTATTAATCCACAACGGAACAAAAACCTATTAAATCTAAACACAATAAAACAAGGTCGTACTAAAAACCAAAAGTCAATAAAAATTAATACATCAAGAAGACATATTTAGAATTACCAAAAAATTATATTCTGTATACATAAATAATTAGAATTGTGATTTTTGAAATCCATTTCATTACGTAGAAGGCAATTAATTTAGTGAAGCCAATTAAATAGTCGCTCAACATGGGGAAAATATCTACATAATTTCATTCTATTAAAATGACATTATAAGTGCAGATTTTAATTTTAGTATTTATATGACCATGTAGACAGAAATAATTACTGAAAAGACGATTATACATTTACGAAATAAAACACACGAGTTTAATCTGTATTAAGTTTGTAATAAAAAAGGTAGCAAAGTCACGATTACCAAAATAAGATTAAAGCAACAAATTTCCCAAAATTCGAATAAAAATATTTTATATTTTAGAGGCTTCCTTACTGGATGGGAAAAATTTAGGAAATTGTTATTTACTAAGACGTTATTCTTAATGAATTGAAAAATAAAGTATAATTTTTATGAAAGTAATGAAGAAAAAAATTTTTTTCAGTAGAAGTAGATTCGGAATATAATATAAGCTAATTTTATTTTAATAACCCTTAAAGTGCTGAACAAAAGTACAAAATTTTGTTTAATAATAAAAGTTAAAATTAGTCAAGAGAAAAAATAGAATATATATTTTTTAGACGCGGGGAATAAATTTTAAGAGATATTTAATAAATACGCATATAACACTCCTTCAATAGACTAAAATAAGAATAAGAGTAATTTCAAATAGGGTGATTCTATGTCAAGTGGACCAGGGATATCCAGTCGACCATCTCCAAATTTCATAAAATTATGCGTGGACATTCGCTGTGGTCCATTTTACCAAATTGTAGCACTATACAGTATGTCTGAAAAGTTCCTAAACTAAATTAAATAAAAATACAGATTTTTGGGTAAACGAATTTCACATAAGTCCTCTATATAGAACCCTTCTCTATTTACACACTTGTTGCGGCGCCGGTAAAGCCCGTCAAACGCTCTGGAGAAATCTTTTTGTGGGATCGCCTTCAACTAATCGGTGCAAGCCCTTTGGATGGCCAGAATGTCGCTGAAAAAGCGGCCTTTCATCTTCAACTTGAGCTTAGAGAACAGAAATTAGTCTGCTGGAGCCAAGTCGGGCGAATAGGGCGGGTGGGATAAGACGGTGTTTTGATTTGCGGCGTAATAACGTGTTAAAACTGTTGCCATGTGTGCCGGGACCTTATCGTGCAAGACAGTCCAAATGCCAGAATCCCGGTACTCGGGCCGCATTCGACGAATGCGACGCATCAGGCGTTTCATTACTTCCAAATAGAATTTAGAATTCACGGTTTGACTAATGGGGACAAATTCATGATGAATCAGGCCCTTTGAGTCGAAGAATGCGATCAACATTGTTTTCACTCTTGGTTTTTGCTGCCTTCCTTTTGCCAGTCTTTGTGCTCCAGGATTCAACGAAGCAGCGGATTGACGCTTCGTTTGCAGACTTACATGAAGCATGCACTATCTTTCATCCCAAGTTACAATTGTTTGTAAAAATTTCGGGTCGCTATCGGCACTTTCAACGAAGTCTTGAGCGCAAGAAAGACGCACCTGCTTTTGTTCTTGGGTCAAGAAATGTAGAACGAAACGAGAGCACACCTTTCGGCAGTTATTTTTTTCTGTTAGAATTGTACGTACCGTGTCTTTACCGATGTTTAGCTCTTCTGCTACGGCTGAAAGGGTTCATGAGGTTGTTCGAGTAGAATCGCGCGCACTTTTGCAACGTTTTCGTCGTGAGCATCTGTTGACGGCCTCCCGCTTCGTTCGTCGTCATCCGACGACTCTCTACCGTCTTTAAACAGCTTCCACCACATGAATGTTGTAGTACGAGATGCGACTTCATCACCGAATGCTTGCTGTATCATAGAATAGTTTAAACGAAGATTTTTGGAGTCGAACAGCAAATTTTATCGCGCTTCTCTGTTCCATGTCGCGAGCTCGCACAAGGTCACATAAACACAACGTATGCGGAAAAATAACACATAAACATAACTCGAGACTGGAGTGACGAGTCGTGATGAAATTTTGTACAAACACTCGTCAGACATCGTATTACATGGTTCCTTGGTTGTCCGAGAGATGGCGCTACTTACATCGACTATAGAAATTTAGTTCGGCAACTTTTCAGACCTACTGTGTATATATGCTACGGCTGATTTTCTATGATCTCTTGAAAAAAGTGTACTTACTGGTAGTTCGCGCACACATGCAAAAAATTCTAACTTTGACTTATAATTTTGACGGCAATAATAAACCTATAGCTGTAAGTTATAAAATTTTCGGTTAACATTTTATGCTGAATACAAATCTGTTATTCACAACTTTCTTTTAGCACCTGGTTTTGAGATATAGCAGCTAAAATTCAGCTTAAAAGTTGTTGCGACTCGTAATCAAACTACGAGTTTACATAACTTCTTTTTCTAGTACTTTAATCGGAACGAGACTTTGTAACCTGAAAAAAGGCATAATTGAATGTAAAATCCTAAAGTTTCAAAGCGACTGAAGGCTTATGTCAGGAGAAATTCATCATCAAATTTGGTCAAAACCTTTTTGACCTACCTTGAAAGCTTATACTCAGGTATACCTTCTTAGATTTTCTTAGTTTTATAATAATTAGAAACAGCCACTTTTAAATAAAAAATTCAAACTGTTTGTTTTTAACCCGTAGTTTATAAGTGGCAGAAAAACCAGTTGAAAGGTAATACATCTTTCACAGAGGGAGAAAGTGTTCCGTAATGTTTATAGATTAAGTGAATATTCTCTAGTAGAATGCAATTTTTTTATTAAGTAATATCATCCGTTTTGTTGCCTGTTAATACACAGTTGTTAACTGTATTAGCTGTACCTTGGCTCCTATTGAAGGCAGAGGAGACAGTTTCAACTAATTATATCTGTTACGGCAAGCACAATTTTTAAAAATATTTATTACACAAGCACAAAAATACTACAATCATAAACAAACTGAAATATAGTCGTAGTAATAATAACAGTGTGCAATAAAGTATTACAATATTATAGAACACAGGAGCTTCAAATAAAATAAAGATATCTAAAGTAGTCAGAAACGTTTTAGCACAATACTTTTAATTTTATTTCAGCTTAAATTGTTTCTCAATCGTAGGCTGGAGGAATTCTGGATACATATATTGTCGCCCTGATGATGTCGTTGATGGTGTTTCAAGAGTAGCACAAATGTGCTGTCCTGGAATCCAGCAACTGTCCTTTCTAGGGGACCAATGATAAGAACGAGCTGTACCAAGAGGGTGCATAAAACTAATGAGAGCATCATGTTCTTCAAAAGATGTATCACGTACATTTTCAATCCACCAAGTATTGTCACACATGCAAGCCACATATTGGCCTGGTTGCAAGCTGGTAAGTGATATACCTTGAATAGGTTTATCAGTTTTATAAGCATCCGCTTCAAATACTGAAGTATCATTTGAGACTCTGCCGACTTGGAGTTTAGCTTTACTAATAACTTTCTTAAACTGGTGGTTCTCTCTTGTTCCAGGAATTGTGTGACCACTACTAAACCGGCTTTCCTGTTCAAGTCGGATTCTCTCAACATTTTCTCTTGGAATAAAAAAGAACCTGATTCCTGGTATACTTTCTTTACAAAATTCAAATAAGTCTTTTGGTGTCAATATCTGGTTTTCTACATGTCGCTGAAGACTGGCATGTGCTACTAATCGTTTTGTAGTACATCCAATTCCATCACACGGTGATTTTCCGTGGCTAGTACCAAAAACGTTCCATTCAGCTGTTATCCCAAAGTCTTCTTCATGATGGCATAAACTGATAAAATTCTTGTATTGAGCAGCTGAACTATTACTGAAGTAGCGTATATGCTTTATTTCCGTCACTGTCTTCATGTATTTGATCAGTTCAGTTAAAAATATATATAAAAAAGAATGATATCATGGTGCAGACAATCACTGACCATACAAATTTTACGGTTATGAAGCTCGTATATATTGTAATAAACCATGAATGGATGCAGTGTAGCTTGACTGTTTTCCCAATGGAATCCTCGTACAGCATTTTGCACAACAAACGAATAGTTCTCAGCAAAATCCATAACGATAATCGTATGATTATCATTAAAATTTTCGGTCAGTTGGTTTAAATGTGAACTTTGATGTTTTGAAACAGAACGTCAGACAAAAAACCTTTAAGGAAAGCTCTTCAATAAATTTTTCCATACTCGCCTGTTGCGTTTCCATTGTGTCTCTGTCTGTATGAATCCACTGCTTATATTCTATTAGTTTTTCCAAGTCATAATATTTAAGCTCAATAAATAGGACTCCAATCCAGTTTATCCAGGAAAATGTTCACATTGTTGCAGCATGCAATCCTTAGATTCAAAGCTACAGACAGTTATCTCAATCAATACCTTACAATCATCCTTGGTGGATATTACAGCTATCAAGAGCTTAACATTTTGATGAATGATACAAACACAAAATGAATGTGTACCAGTAGTACCAACTGTAGTGCACCACTTTGGCCTAAGTTCACAAAAGTTTGAAAGGCAATTTCACGGCCATAATGTGTGCGTGCAGTAAATTATGAACATCTATTTTAAATTGCACAGAAGTAGACGTTTATGCATGTGGAATTTTTCATCATTGATCCTAACTGAAACAAAATTTTTCTTTCCTGGACTGATTCGGGAAAATTCATCATCTTCAAAAAATTTGAGGACCCGTTGTCTAATATCATCCTTCAATATTTTCCTCCTTTTTTTCTGGTGTCGCAAAAATATCAACTTCAGATATGAACATCCCGGCCTGCTTCACTATTCGCATTGAAACCTGGAATTTATCAGCTGTTTTCTCAATATTCTGCTACTGGGTGTCAATGTCAAAATCTGAACTTGTGGGCGAGCCGATATCAAAAGTGTTGCTTTGAGCGTTCAATCAGGATATCCAGAGCTCTACATTCTTGACACTGCTTACTCTTTAATGTTTGCATTACATCAGTGTAACACTAAAATCAGTAGCAGCTGCTGCTGTAGTAGTAATAGCATCTTGTAATCTTCTTACCTTCAGGTAGCCTTTTGAATCCTGTTTGCTGACATATTTAAGCTTCAAAGAAGAGATTCCAAGTGGTCACATTGAGGCATTTATTCTTCCAGAAGCCTCTAGCATATCCACATTACTAGATTCTGATTCTGTTGATCATCCTTTGGCGAATCTCTCTCTGAGCCAATTCTTGTCTACGACGTGGGCATAACGTTTGACCTGGCTTGAAGTGATAATTTGTTAAAGCTTTTAATCGGTCAGAAGAATAAATATCAATAAGCCACAGTCCTTTTCTGGCTCAGATACTTTTCCAAATGGATTAACATAGAAGTCCTTCTGTAGGAATTCAAATTTCGTCAGCAAAACAGCTTTATGATAGGAACATCAGCATCTTTAGTAAAGCTAATTCCAGAACGCCGCTGTAAAATTTCTTTGTCCATTGCTGATAGTTCTTTCACAGGCAACAAAAAAGCTTTTCCACAATTAAACGTTAAAAACTTGTGGCATTCAGAGCCATCAGGCTTGCCAAAATGGCAGGGGCCAAGAACTTCATGCATTTAAAAACAATTCAAAACACAGTTGAAGGTAACAATAAATGTCACAACTGATTATAGAAGTTATCCACTAATAAAATGCTAATTCACAAAAAAATTATGCTTATATACCCTTTCTTAAAAAAAAAAAAACATTCTAGAATGTTCTAGAATAAATGGGACCTTCCAGGTGGAATATTCTATTTCTAGAGCATTTTAGAAAAAGGATTTTTTCAGATCAACCTATAAAGTTCTACAATAGTCCAACATTTTCTAGAACAGAAAAAGTTTTTTCAAGATATTGTAAGTTTTAGAACATTCTTTAAAAATCTAATAATATTCTGAAGCACTGAATGTTTTTCCACCTTCAGCTATTTTAATTAATCAGAAATGTCCGCAGATTAAAAATCTGTCACATGCAAAAGATTAATTATCTTTGAAAAGGTTTCTTACCTACTATAATATACGGGACAAAAAACAAAATAGCAGGGAGTAGTGTTTTTTAAAAACTGCCCTTTCAATCTATAATAAATAACAATCTGAGAAGGTATAACTTAGATATAAGCCTTCGCAGATGGGCCAAAAATCATAATACTATTTTTTTTACCAAATTTGGTGATGTATTTCTCTTGACATAAGATTCCAATTGCTTTGAAACTGCGAATCCTAGACCTAATTATTCCCCTTTTCAAATTACAAAGTTTCATCCCGATTAAAGAATTAGATAAGGAAATATATAAGCTCAAAATTTTGACTTCCAAAATGTTGCAACAAATCTTTGGCTGAATTTCAGCTGCTATATCTCAAAACCGGGTTCCAAAGGAACCTGTGACTAATATATTCGGATACAGCATAAAAAGTTAACCAACAGTATCAAAATTCGAATTTGTATCTTTATTATTGCCGTCAAAATTGTTAGTCAAAGACAACAATTTTTACATGTGTCCACAAACTGTAAGTACTCCTTTTTCAAGAGGTCACAAAAAATCAGCCATAGCAGTTAAAGAGCTACAATTTGGTAAAATGGCATTTCAGACAATTGGGAACCTCCACCAAAAATTTGATGATATTTCGAGATGGTTAACTGGGGACGAATTTCAAAATTCGACCACTTGACATGGAATGTCCCAAAAGCTTTTCAGTATTTTAGGTTAGGGTCTTATAATTTTAAAAAAATTGTATAAATCGCTTAACAGCTCTATATATGAAACTATCAAAAAATTACTGAAAAAAGTTTAAACAGAAGGGACGTAGAGCAAAAGAACAAAAAACACATATTTCAATTTTAGGAGGTGAGATTGATTTTTTACAAATAAAATTGTATTATTTATAAGTGCACTGTAGGTAATAAATTTATTTTAATAAAGTTTTCTCTAAAATGCCTCTGAAAAAGGGAATTATCGCGAAATTGTTTTTTTTTTTTTTTTTTTAATATTCCTCCGTCCCGTTAACGAATTTTGAAAAAAGTTAACATGATCAATACCTCCTACATAGACATAACTGAGACAAATTTGAAGATAATCGGTTAGATCAATCTTGTGATATATGGCCAAAAGTAATACGACACTCATATGTACGACTATCTCGTACGTACATGTTTTTTACTTGTACGAAGTAAAGGAAGTATTGTGATCGCGAAAAATTTCAGATTTCAACGGAAATATTGATTATGATCATCCCTGAATACATTTTGATTATTTTTGGCTTGACGTCTGTACTACGTAGGTGCGTATGTATCTTGCATAACTCAAAAACAATTCGCCATAGGATGTTGAAATTTTGGATTTAGGACTGTTGTAATATCTAGTTGTGCACTTCCCCTTTTGATTGGAATCGACTGGACCAAAAATGTCCAAAAAGGCCCAAAATCCAAAAAAAAATTGGATTTTGGACTTTTTCTTAACTGCAGTAATAAGACCTCATTGAAAGCATTTCAAAAATATATCACAAGTGGTACATATTTTCACTGGTTCTAAAGTTATAGCCAAATAAACTTTTAATTAATGAAATATTAGGATCTTAGGGGAAGCCACATCGGTTCGAATCAGACTTCATCTCGTTTTTCTTTTTAACTTTCTTTTTTTTAATTTAAATATATTGATTTATTAATCAATAAAAATTCATAAAAATTTGATCGTAAAAAGTTTTTACGATAATATTTCATTAACAAAAAAAAAAAAAAAAAAGTAAAAAATATCAGAAGTTTTAATGAAATAAAAGTTTATGTACGTATCAAAAAAAAAAAAAAGTAATTTAATTGGGATACAAGGAAGTCATGGGTTGTCCACATCAGATTTTTATTTGACAGACACCGACATTTTTTTTGTCACAAACTATGAGAGCCGAACAATAAAATATTATTCTGTTCTAAAATCGTTTGCCTAAAAAAGGATTGAAAAAAGATACCCATCCGTTGTAAAATTACAAACAAAAATATATTTTAAACATATGAAAACTGTTTTACCGACTACCGACAGAAATAAGTTGAAAAAGAAAACTCAAGTATAAAATAAAATTTTATTATTAATAATAGTAAAAGAGCGATTCAAATCGGTTGATTTTACGCCGTTAATCAGCATATCGTACTGTATTAAAATTAACTTCACCACCACCAACTCTTGACTTCAATGACCTTCCCTTCCGATAAATGTAGAACCTTTTAACGTTAAAACTCATTCGACTTTCTCTAAAAAATCCATCATTAAAAAATACTAATACTAATACATAAATACTAATAAATACAGACGTAAATTATAGGATGTTATAAATTACACAAACATTTTTTTAAAATTTATGTTTAACTAATGACAATCTTCTTCTCCTTTTACTCTTCCTGTATGCTATCACAGGGTCGGAAAAGATTGTACTCCATTACCCGACGTCTAAATCTGCACCCTTGCTCTCATCTACTTCTCGATGTGCTTCGCACGTATTATACCTGTTAGTCCTTTCGGGCAAATCCTTCCTGTTTTTGCAATCGTACATCGTTTAACCTCTCTCTCATCGGTTGCCCTTTCCGCACGTCCAAACCGTCACGACTACCTTGCAAGCAAGTCTCGGTGTTTTATTTCGATTTCTCTCTGACTCGAACTCGTTTATCTCCTATGAACGTTCATCTATATTGTTTTTATTTTATTAACGTATTCGGGCTTCACAAGTCGAGTTTCATTACCGTATGAAAGAATCGGTACGGTTACTAATCGCTTGATTCTTTTCTCGGACAATATATTCACGTTCTTTTTTTCCTCATAAATTACATAACTCGACGAGAAGTAAGCGTTCAACCCTTCCCTTTCTAACTCGGTTAAGTACAAAAGACCTTTCCGGTCTTACGGATACGCGAACCCGTATATACAAATTACACCGTTTCACTATTTTCATCGTCTTTACACAGTTTAATTTATTTCCATTACTGTTCATTCTGATCGTCAAGTGAAATAAATGCAATTTATAAAAGAAAAACCGCTGTTTAAGTTTATGGTACTATTGTAGATTTTTAATTATTTGTAGGTATTTTGTTAATTTTTATGTGATTTCTTTACTTTGTGTTTATTAGCGTTTGTTTATGTTTATGCTGTCCACAATTGTTGTTTCTCGTTTGTGATTTATTAGATTTTAAGTTTAGCTTCTTTTTTTTTAAGAGTTAATTGTTATTAGTTGTTATATATTGTGTTATAAAGTTCATATTAAGTATTTTTTTTTGTACTTGAGAAATTATTTTCGTTTGGTATTTATTGTAGTTTATTTAGTTAACGTTACGTGTTATGGGCAGTTTAGTTTTTATTTATATGTTCAGTTTATTTAGTTTGTTGTTTATTATTTTACGGGTAAGTTGGATGGCTGAGTTGTGTGCTGAACTCATCGCTAACACCGGGAAGGATAGTTGCATCAGCACAGCCGGGTGGTCCTGTTTAAAATTATTTATGATTGTGGGTTCCGAGCTAGACGCGGTACACCTATGTGAATGTCGCTTGTTGCATTCGCATCGGTGGCATCTTGACAGCGACTAGATGAGAAATGTCTTGAGACCATGAAGATGACCTCCAGTTAGGCCCGGGGGGGGGGTGACGTAACGGTCGCACCTGCACATGGAGGGTGTCTTCCCATCGGGGTCAAAATGATAACCGAATCCCGGTTCCGGCAAATGCAGTCTGGCCCCATACTATGCCTTTTCACCCTCCTTCTTGTTTCTTTTCTTCCTGCTAGAACAAGTTGTATCCTCTTTCTCCTATATACTCGAGTCTCAATTCAAAAATTAAAGATAAACGAGAATAGCAGAAAAACTAATAGTAACTGTGTGACGTTCAAGTCTGTACTGTTGATAAAGGAAATAACAGCTGCTCGAAAAGAATTTTCATTATTATAATTTCTTTTGTTTATTTCAAAATGTCAGCCTCGCTTGAAACGTTTACTGTAGTAGAACAACAAGCTATGATAAGATTTATATTCTCTCAAGGTGTAAAAAACCCACAGAAATTCACTCGCCGAAATTAAAACTGTACGGTAACAAGTGAAATAACCGTTCAAACTTTTACAGGTAGATACTTGCAAATATCTGTCCGTTTAAATCGGGCAGAACAAGTTTCACCGATTTTCATCGTAACAGAAGTTTTGATTGATCGTTTCTAAAATGCCATTAACGATCTTATTTGCGAGGTCACACGCATAAAATTTTGGAAATTGCTGAAATTTGTAGTGCGAGTATCGGCACAATCCATTATCCACGATACTCTGAATTACCGCAAAACGTGTTCAACGTACAATCAACAGCTATAGAACTATTGTCACACGCTAGAAAATAAATTGAAACCGCAACATGAAGGAAACGTTCCGTTTTCTCTCAAAAGGCCATTCTTCTGCGAGATCACGCTCCCCCCGTACAGCTCAACGGAAATCTATTCAAAAGTCGAGTCGGGAGGTGTTTCCGTATTCACTTTACAGTCCAGAACTCGGACCGTCAGTTTTTGTTTTGTTTTTTCTTCTCGAAGAGTTTTTACGTGACATGGAGTTTGGCGACGATGAACGGATCGAGAATGAACTACAAGAACGGCTCAGACACCGACGTGAACGATTCCTTACTAATGGAATAAGAAAGCTCACAGAAAGATGGGAAAAGTACCTAAATGTAGCCGGCGATTACGTTGAAAGTAGCGTTAGCTTCATTGTCGTTGAATAAATTAAACCTTTACTAGTCGAATGTCTTTAATTATTGAACCACCCCCTTATATATAATTTTCTATTTCTACCTTTCCCTCTGAACCTTCTTCCGTTCATCTCTAGTTCCTTCATCACTCTATCACGGTAATCTCTCCCGGGTCGTTTCTCGATTTCAGTATCGTGAACACGTACTCTCAAATCAGTTGTTTTAGAGCTTCTCTAACGGCTAATAACTCACTTTCTCCTCTTGTTTATCCTATCAACGCTCTGAGAATTTCAATTGTGCCCGGCCGCATTCTGTTTCGAACTTTACAAAGCGGATCTAATTCTGAAAAAAAATTTGGCATCGGGTAAAGCCGTTAAGCGCCTCGGGTCAACGGTAAGGCTTTTTGTAACGTTACCCTCCGGTAACGTTACTCTCCAGTAAACAGAATTCTAGGACGGACCCGCAGATAAGTATACCGAGACGGCACTAATTCTACGCGTAGCTAAAACGATAGCGCACATCCGACGGACGTCAAATCAGAAAGCATAGAACAACTCGTGAATGAAGGGATGAATTATATAAGGAAAAGGATATTCTTTTTACGATAAAGTATATATAATGAGAAAGGAATTATCTACGAATAGAGATCGCAAAACAAGGTAAAGATATCCATCCCGAGTCGCTTCAGCCTATCTTCCACCGTTCATCCGAAGAACAAGGTATTTTTATTCCTTTACTCAGAACAAATTACTGATCGATAGTTTTGTCGAACAGATATACCTAAATCAGCAATTCCCTTTTTTCGTTTCCGGATATTAAGAAACATTTCAGAACAGATTTCAATCAAAAATTGATAATGGAATGATTTTCGATGGCATTTCTTGATCACGTAAAAAAACATATACTGTACTAAAAAATGTTTTCACAAGTCAAAAAACCTTCCATAAATATGAATAATCATGTTCCACGATTACTAATGACTTGAAAAAAAAATTAAAGAATTGTAATAAGTAAATTATTACAATTAATTTCACGATTTTAAACAATAATGTGTATGGAGATATAAAACAAAATAGACGTCAAAATACATAAGTAATCGCACACACACGCGCGCGCGCACAAACGACTTTGTTAAGAAGATTTAATCACTTCAGGGGACCGCAAGACTTAAAATATCAAAAAAGGGTAGTTATATAAGAAAAAAATTATCTGAAATCTGGGGAAGTTTGAGTCTAACACATTAAACTTTCTAATATGAGAAAAAGAATAAAGGACAGTAAAATAATGTTGTAGGATTATTCTAATACAAGTAAAGGTATAAATTATATTAATTTATTAAGTTAAGGCATCAAGCGATATATAAACTCTAATTACGATTAATGTTATATCAGATGGACATAGAAAATTAAACAACTACGGGTATTTTTTATTATAGATATTTAACTTGTCTGAATGACGTGTAATGCAGTTTTAATCGATTTCCTGTTTTCTTTAATGTAAATTTTCTAATAGTAATAGAAAGTCTATATGTGCAAATAAAAATAACTACAACACGATATAATGTTTGCTATAAATCAATAAATAATAAATAACTAAAAAAACGATTCGTTAGAGTTACTGCTACAAATCAAACATCAAAATGTCAGATAGCAAACTATGTTTATTGATTTCAGTTAAGATATTCGCGTTTATAAAAAGTAAATTATTAAATAATAATTAATAAGTAAATAAATATGCGTATATCAGCTGCAGATGACAGTCTGTCTGTCTTGAATAAAGATCGTAAAACAGCGATTAAAAAAATCAGATTTTAAAACTTTCTTGAGACATATGGGGGATGGGTGAAAAAAAACAGAAAACAAAAATACCCCTTATTATATTTAATCTTTTATCGTACGGAAGTTGAACAGTTAAAGGGGCCAAATGGGAGCAGTACAAAACCATTTAATAATACTAATTGAAACTGACGCACAGGTTGACTCCCTTCGGATAGAAAATATAAGCTAATTGAAAAAATGTCAATTATTATAACCTTTCTTTTATTTCAAATGTCGGCTTCGCTTGAAAAGATATCGTGTTAGAACATCGTGCAATGGTAAGATTTTTTTTATTTTCAGAAGCTGTAAAAAACTGGTCGAAATTCACTCAGGAATGTTAAAATAATAGGTAAAAAGTGTGTTATAGTGTATGTAATATCTGAAGGCGGGTCCGTAGTACGTTATGACACCCCCTTCGCTCCTCTTAACATCACTCGGCGACTTCTCACACCAAAGCTGTGTATTTCAAAAGTCACATCCATTAAAATGCAATGACAAAAAAAAATCCACCGTTATCTAATTATGACGTCAGTATTATAGTAACGAAATATGTTCTGGTAATTTGTTATAACAAATAAAATTATTTATACTTAACGTTTTGTTCAAGATATATATGAAGAAATTTATTTACTTATTTATTTCTCGAAAGAATATGCTTCTTTTTTTTCAAATCGTGTTAAACTAAGGTTTTGCTATAAATAAACAGTAACAATGACGTAATACAAAAGTAAATGAAATGAGTTTATTCAATATAGAAAATTTTATGATTTTCTTTGACGTTGCGTAGTTAATTACGAAATTTATTTCTAAATAGCGCGTACCCACCAATAATTAATAGTCTTTTGAGCTTTGTAGGCCTACAAAATTACAAAATAAAAATTGTATAAAATATGCATAAATAATGTTAAAGAAACGTGAGTAAAAGTAATATAATTTTAATTTTTCTTAGATTTATTATAAAATAAATAACAGAGATATTAAGTTCGTACTATAATACAACGAAAAATTAATTTAAGTATAGCGGGCAGCGTATTGCTGTGCACATAGGCTGACGGCTGACTTACCGCTCTATTAACCAACCTGAATAACCCTGACAGTGTACTACATACTATGTAAGTATACGTAACAACTAAACGAGATGTTTTCCTAAACGAATGACTATCTAACTGTTCCACCCGTCCTATCTTTCTATTTCTCTCGCACGCAATGTGCACAGCTATACGCCGCCGTTAATAAAATCTTAATTTGTACTATATTTTATAAACGTAACACACAAAATGATTTCATACAAAATAATTTGCATAGTAGCTTAAATAAATGCAGTAGAATAAACAATAATAATAATAATAAAAAAATAAAAATAAATACAAGTCTGAATCATTTGAAGGTCTTACGACTTTTGTAGAAACCAGCAGCACGTGTTCCGTATGCCGAGTTAAATGACTGGGGTAGAGGAGGCAAAGATGCAGCTTGTAGGGTAGGCCCGCTTTTATATTTTACAAATACTACAACCGTATAAATTTTTATAAGTGGATCGAACAGTTTAAATCGGGCAGAACAAACGTCACCGATTTTCATCTTAGAGGAAGACAGTTAGAAGTTTCGACTGGCAATGATCTTATTCACGAGAACAAATGAATACAAATTTGGGAAATCGCTGAAATTTGTAATACGGGTAAGCTAAATTACAGAAAAACATGTTCGAGTTGGGTTAAGACTTAAAATTTAAAATCACACACCTGAATTCACATTTGTACGGAACTTAAACGACGGTTTTTAGCTGAAGATGATTTTTTTTTTACCGCAGGTAATGCTTCTGCTGAAACTTGGATTCATCATTTTGAGCCGGAATTCGAACGTCACACTACGAAACGGTAATATCCGGCAGGAAAACATTCAAAACCTACACGCCACACAATAAAGTGATGCTATTAATGTTCTGGGACTCTACAGCACCAAATTACCACAATTATTTGGAAGAACAGTGTACAAACCACTGAAATCCCGGAGAGTTTCACTCGAGTAGGTGGAAACATTCCAACCCACGGGTTGGTCTAGTGGTGAACGCGTCTTCCCAAATCAGCTGATTTGGAAGTCGAGAGTTCCAGCGTTCAAGTCCTAGATAAGCCAGTTATTTTTACACGATTTAAATACTAGATCGTGGATACCGGTGTTCTTTGGTGGTTGGGTTTTAATTAACCACACATCTTAGGAATGGTCGAACTGAGACTGTACAAGACGACACTTGATTTACACTCATACATATCATCCTCTGAAGTATTATTTGAAAGGTAATTACCGGAGGCTAAACAGGAAAAAGAAAGACGGAAACGTTCCAGTTCTCAATTAAAAAGCGTAATTTTGTGCACGATAACGCCCGCACCCCGTACCTCCCAAAAGACAAAGAAAGTTATTTTAAAGTCGAGTCGGGAGGAACTGCTGCACCAATTTTACAGTCTCGATCTCGCACCATCCGATTTTTTTTTTTTTTGGTTATCTAAAGGAGTTTTTACGTAACACCTGTTCGGCAACAATGAACGGGTCAATAATGTCTGAGATACAAATTCTTTATTAGTGAAATAACTAATGACAAATAACTACAAAAATTATTAGCTAGCCTTATTTATTCGGGAGGGAGGAATACTACGTGAATGAACACCACTTCATTTTCAGGTACAGCGGCAGTATGTATAAAAGAGGCCCATCTAGCCCTGAAATTTATTAAGGAAGAGGGGCTAAAGAGCCACCTTTATGACGTTTTTAAAAAAATAATCTGATGATACAGAAGGAACATTACGTAAAAATTAAACAAAAAATCGAACTTTATCTCGCTACTAAATAGACAACTTCTTTTTCGCTTATTCCCGATAACCACTAAAACTACTGAACCAATCGGTATGAAATTTTAACTGTAGCTTTCTTTTAACGCCGGAAATGTTTACCACAGTTCAAATTTCACCGATCTCATTACTATATAGATCATAAATAAAAATCACAGAACTCATTTTACTAATTTATGTCATCTATATCGAAAGAGTTTATGTCAACCTCTTTAGAAAATTACTACGCGATTTACTACAATTATTATCATTATCCATAAAAGGTCAATTTGTATTATCGTAATATACTTAAAAACAAATTATTTTTATAAAAAAAAAAAAAAAAAATTAAAAGGAAAGACGACTATTTATATATTTAACAAAGTTTGATGGAATATTAAATTTCGATATCGACTTCCTCAGAAAGTTATTATGTGTTTTACTAATTTAATGTCACTGTCCGATTAGGCGGCGAACCGCGAGAACTCATCCCCTCGCGAATAAAATAGCACTCTGTAGAATTTTATACACTGAATTAAGAAGTTCCATAGGGCAAGCGATACACTTAATCGGCAACTTGCAATTTGGTAGTAATATTATCAACGCCTAGAACAGCGAGGTAACAGATATTAAGAACTTCTAAAGTTATTATAATTTATGATCGTAGACTACAGGAATCTACGCCAGAGTGTCATCAAAGAATTGAAGAGCAACTTACGTACATGCTCTTCTAAAAATCGAGTTCAATCTTCGAGAAATATATTAGGTTCGATTATCTTTTGATTACCATTCTGAAACTGACGATCTGAACTGAAATTAATATTCGTACGCGATTAAAATACATAACTATCGAGATATTCCTCCTCTATGAATCATGAGACCTTGCCGTTGGTGAGGGGGCTTGAGTGCTCAGGTTTACAGAGTAACTGGACCGAAGGTGCAACCATATCGGAGAGGTATCTGTTGAGAGCCAGACTAAGGAATGATTCCTGAAAGAGGGCAGCAGCTCTTTCAGTAGTTGTTAGGGGCGTGAGTCACAATGACTTAAACGGCCGTATCAACATCACTCAGTCCTCTGAGTACTGCGCAGCTGAAAGCAATGGAAAACTACAGCTGCTTTTTTTCCAAGAAAATGTGGCTCTCTGCATTTTCACATAGCAATAATGGAGGCGCCTTCCTTGGTAAAATATTCCGGAGGTAAAATAGTCCCCCGTTCGGATCTCCGGGTGGGGACTACTAAGGAAGGGGTCACCAGAAAATTAAAAAATAACATTCTACGAGTCGGAGCGTGGAATGTTAGAAGCTTAAAAAAGGTTGGTAGGCTAGAAAATTTAAAAAGGGAAATGGATAGGGTGAATGTGGATATAGTAGGAATTAGTGAGGTTCGGTGGGAAGAGGAAGGCGACTTTTGGTCAGGTGATTTTAGAGTAATTAACTCAGCGTCAAATAATGGGCAGGCAGGAGTAGGTTTCGTGATGAACAAGAAGATAGGGAGGAGAGTGGAGTATTTCAAAACGCATAGCGATAGAATCATTGTAATAAGGATAAAATCAAAACCTAAACCGACAACGATTGTTAACGTTTATATGCCTACAAGCGCCCATGATGATGATGAGGTAGAGTGTGTATACGAAGAGATTGATGAAGCAATTAAACACGTAAAAGGAGATGAAAATTTAATAATAGTTGGAGATTGGAATGCAAGCATTGGAAAAGGCAAGGAAGGAAATATAGTGGGTGAATACAGGCTGAGCAAAAGGAATGAAAGAGGGGACCGACTTATAGAGTTTTGCACGAAGTATAATTTAGTAATTGCCAACACCCAATTTAAAAATCATAATAGAAGAATATACACTTGGAAAAAGCCAGGCGATACTGCAAGGTATCAGATAGATTATATCATGGTTAAGCAAAGATTTAGAAATCAACTCGTTGACTGCAAAACTTACCCTGGAGCAGATATTGATAGCGACCATAATTTGGTGATAATGAAATGTAGATTGGGGTAAAAAACCTGAAGAAAAGTTGTCAGATGAATCGGTGGAATTTAGAGAAGCTTGAGGAAGAGGAGGTAAAGAAGATTTTTGAGGAGGACATCGCAAGAGATCTGAGTAAAAAAGATAAGGTAGAAAATGTAGAAGAAGAATGGGAGAATGTTAAAAAGGAAATTCTTAAATCAGCAGAAGCAAACTTAGGCGGAATAAAGAGAACTGGTAGAAAACCTTGGGTTTCAGACGATATATTGCAGCTGATGGATGAACGTAGAAAATATAAGAATGCTAATGATGAAGAAAGTAAAAGGAACTATCGGCAATTAAGAAATGCTATAAATAGGAAGTGCAAACTGGCGAAAGAAGAGTGGATTAAAGAAAAGTGTTCAGAAGTGGAAAGAGAAATGAACATTGGTAAAATAGACGGAGCATACAGGAAAGTTAAGGAAAATTTTGGGGTACATAAATTAAAATCTAATAATGTGTTAAACAAAGATGGTACACCAATATATAATACGAAAGGTAAAGTCGATAGATGGGTGGAATATATTGAAGAGTTATACGGAGGAAATGAATTAGAAAATGGTGTTATAGAGGAAGAAGAGGAAGTTGAGGAGGATGAAATGGGAGAAACAATACTGAGATCTGAATTTAAGAGAGCATTAAAAGATTTAAATGGCAGAAAGGCTCCTGGAATAGACGGAATACCTGTAGAATTACTGCGCAGTGCAGGTGAGGAAGCGATTGATAGATTATACAAACTGGTGTGTAATATTTATGAAAAAGGGGAATTTCCGTCAGACTTCAAAAAAAGTGTTATAGTTATGATACCAAAGAAAGCAGGGGCAGATAAATGTGAAGAATATAGAACAATTAGCTTAACTAGTCATGCATCATTAGCTTAACTAGAATTTTATACAGAAGAATTGAGAGGAGAGTGGAAGAAGTGTTAGGAGAAGACCAATTTGGTTTCAGGAAAAGTATAGGGACAAGGGAAGCAATTTTAGGCCTCAGATTAATAGTAGAAGGAAGATTAAAGAAAAACAAACCAACATACTTGGCGTTTATAGACCTAGAAAAGGCTTTCGATAACGTAGATTGGAATAAAATGTTCAGCATTTTAAAAAAATTAGGGTTCAAATACAGAGATAGAAGAACAATTGCTAACATGTACAGGAACCAAACAGCAACAATAACAATTGAAGAACATAAGAAAGAAGCCCTAATAAGAAAGGGAGTCCAACAAGGATGTTCCCTATCTCCGTTACTTTTTAATCTTTACATGGAACTAGCAGTTAATGATGTTAAAGAACAATTTAGATTCGGAGTAACAGTACAAGGTGAAAAGATAAAGATGCTACGATTTGCTGATGATATAGTAATTCTAGCCGAGAGTAAAAAGGATTTAGAAGAAACAACGAACGGCATAGATGAAGTCCTACGCAAGAACTATCGCATGAAAATAAACAAGAACAAAACAAAAGTAATGAAATGTAGTAGAAATAAAAAAGATGGACCGCTGAATGTAAAAATAGGAGGAGAAAAGATTATGGAGGTAGAAGAATTTTGTTATTTGGGAAGTAAAATTACTAAAGATGGACGAAGCAGGAGCGATATAAAATGCCGAATAGCACAAGCTAAACGAGCCTTCAGTAAGAAATATAATTTGTTTACATCAAAAATTAATTTAAATCTCAAGAAAAGATTTTTGAAAGTGTATGTTTGGAGTGTCGCTTTATATGGAAGTGAAACTTGGACAATTGGAGTATCTGAGAAGAAAAGATTAGAAGCTTTTGAAATGTGGTGCTATAGGAGAATGTTAAAAATCAGATGGGTGGATAAAGTGACAAATGAAGAGGTATTGCGGCAAATAGATGAAGAAAGAAGCATTTGGAAAAATATAGTTAAAAGAAGAGACAGACTTATAGGCCACATACTAAGGCATCCTGGAATAGTCGCTTTAATATTGGAAGGACAGGTAGAAGGGAAAAATTGTGTAGGCAGGCCACGTTTGGAGTATGTAAAACAAATTGCTGGGGATGTAGGATGTAGAGGGTATACTGAAATGAAACGACTAGCACTAGATAGGGAATCTTGGAGAGCTGCATCAAACCAGTCAAATGACTGAAGACAAAAAAAAAAATCGAGATATCAAAAAACTGAACGATGAACTCCTGGACTGTGCCGAGAATAAAATAGTTCTTGAACGACTTTAATAATTTCCTGATTTCATTGAAAATTTGATTTTGAGACACATCTTTTATTTAAATATATTATTTTTTCCGGTACGTAGTGAATAGCGATAACTATTGAGAGCTATACCTCACACATAATCACAAAAAACTTATTTCAAATTTTTGATTTCTATGCGCATATAGCGTGGGCGAATCCGCGATGCTAGTACGAGTATACAAAACGAAGAGTTGTATATATTTGTATATTACTTCTACGTTATTAAATAGAAATATTATTCATAAACCTATATCTTTATAACCAGTTAAGACAATTAATACGGTGGTACGTACTAGGTCATGATTTATGATAATCAGGGGAGATGACAAACGTTGCTGATAAAGTAAAAAATATCTCGGACTTCCGACTGAACCGTTAAATATGATACTAGGTTTTGCAAAATGACCGCTAATAATGTTTATAAAATATCTGTTCTTCAAAATCATTATTGGAAAACTAATTCACTTTCTAAAATACGGAAATTATTATTTATTAATGAAGTTTGACCGAGATAACACAACGTAGGTTTAAGTTTTCCCCTTAACGTGCAGTAATTTTATCTATTATTCATAAGGTCGCTAGGATGAATTGTTAATCTTCTTTTTGCATAAGGTCACGGGTAATTATCGTGTTACAAAAATACAACGGTATTTTTTATTTATTTATTTTTTTTTGAAGAACCATCCGCCTAAGTTTACGCAAGCTGTTTAATATTCGATCAATCTAAAGGATCAAGTATTTCAGGCGCTAAAATAAAACTTCGGTGAAATTTACATACATCAAAATTTTACGCAAGCTGTTTAATATTCGATCAATCTAAAATAAAGTCTAAAATAAAACTTCGGTGAAATTTACATACATCAAAAGTTTACGCAAGCTGTTTAATATTCGATCAATCTAAAGGATCAAGTATTTCAGGCGCTAAAATAAAACTTCGGTGAAATTTACATACATCAAAATTTTATAAACAGTTCTCATGCAAAATACATACGAAGAACTGTACGAATTAAATTCATAGAGACTTAATTTTTACATACAGTTCTTTTATATAACACAAAAAAGTTTGAAAATCAGGTACTAGAGTAATTTTCAGAACGATCTCTTTTTCCAAGCTACTGTTGAAATATAGGAAAAAATTTACATCATGAAAAAAGGACGTTTTCTCATACAAATGTACCATACACGTTATATTACGGTATCATCGGTATTATTTGGTAAAAAAACACGAAGCAAAACGATACGAAAACGTCTGACAGAATGTAAATTCTATTTTTTGAAGCGAAGCTTCAAAATAATTGTCAAATTAAAATAATAATTCAAATAATTGTCTTACAGTAAGCCACATCTTACATCACAAGGTGAATTAAATGACTCGGTTAGGGATTTTAATTTATCAAAAAATCAAACTGAACTGTTAGGTTCAAGACTGCACGGTTGGAATTTACTTTAAAAAAAATACAAAAATGTCGGGCTTTCGAAGCCTATAAAAATAAATTTCTTAGTACTTTATTAATGAAAATAATTTGGTTTATTACAAAAATATTGATGAGCATACTCATCAATGAACTTAGAACAAGTTCATAAACCTGAGGAGTGGCGCCTTTTCATAGATTCGTCCAATAGTTTAAAAGTGTTTCTACTACACAACGGTAACAAATATCCTTCGACACCGATCGCTTACGGTATTAATTTGAAAGAGACATACGATGTGATGAAAGACGTTCTTGAAAAAATAAATTATAAAAAACACAGCAGGAACATATGTGGTGATTTGAAAGTTACAACTAATTTGTTAGGCATGCAGATAGGCTATACTAAGTACATATGTTTTCTTTGCGAATGGAACAGCCGAGCTAGGGATAAACATTGTGTTACCAGAGTGGAAGAAACAAGACAACTTAACTACAAATGGGAAAAATATTATTCAAGAGCCCCTAGTGAAACCCAAAATAATATTTTTACTCCCTCACCATATCAAGCTAGGAATAATGAAAAATTTTTGTAAAAGCAATGAAAAAGGATAGTCCCGGATTTTTTTACATCAGGCAGAAATTTCCGAATGTAAATGAAGGAAAAATTAAAGAAGGAATATTTGTTGGTACTCAAATAAGAGAGTTGGTCAAAGACGAGGTATTTAACTCAATGTTAAATAATGTAGAATGTACACTTTGGGCTTCATTTAAAGACGTTTGCAACACTTTTCTCGGCAAACAAAAATCCGACATTTACCACGATACTGTTAATAAACTTCCTACTTCATTCAGAGCTAAGGGATGTAATATGTCTTTGAAAATACATTTCCTCCACTCGCATCTGGATGTTTTCCCGAAAAACCTCGGAAATGTAACTGACGAACACCGTGAACGTTTCTACCAAGACTTTTCGGTGATGGAAAGTCGCTCTAAAGTGAAATTGAATACTAACAGCCGATTGCTGTTGGACATTAATTCGGTATGTGCCTAAGGCTATTTAAAAGAGAAAAACATCAGCGAAATCATTTTATCACAGGAATGACCATGCAAAATTATAAATTTTATAGATTTTAACTATATTTTCCCTCAATTTCTTTTTAGTAAGCGTAATATATTTAAAACTAAGAGTGATAGAAAAATTGTATTTACAGATTTGTAATGTACGCAAAAAATCAATTCAAGAAATGGTATCACACTTAGAGAAACATTAAAAAAAAACCTTTTTGTCTATTAGTGTAATTATGAATAAATCAATATATTTAAATTAAAAAAAAAGGCTAAAAAAAGGAAATGAAGTCGGATTCGAAATGATGTGCCTTCCCCTTGTAAGATCCAAATAGTTCATTAATTAAAATTTTATTTGGCTATAACTCTGGAAACAATTAAAATAAGTACCACTAATGATACATCGTTGATAAGCTCTCAAGAGGGCTTATTACACAATTAAGAGAAAGTCCGAAATCCAAAAGATTTGGATTTTGGGCTTTTTTGGATACTTTTGGTCTAGTCGATTGCAATCAAAAGAGGAAGTACACTATTAGATGTAACAACAGTCCTAAATCCAAAATTTCAACATTATACGACTAATCGTTTTTGATTTATACGAGACGCAGACGTCACGCCGAAACTAGTCAAAATGGATTCAGGGATGGTCAAAATTGATATTTTCATTGAAATCTGAAATTTTTCGTGTTCACAATACTTCCTTTAATTCGTTCACAATACTTCCTTTAATTCGTTCAAGTTAGTAAAAAGAAGTTGATTTACAAAACTAGTCGTATTCAGAGGCTTATAAATAAAAAATATTAATTAATTGATAAAATAATAATGTAAGAGATTACTAGCAGAGTATAATCAACAATCGATTGGCCACAAACATCATGAATTACCACTGATTTCAATGTCAATTATGCTGACGAAATATCAGAAGCACTTAAACGGTTTCTTTTTCAAACATTCAATTTATTGATGAATAGTCAACCGGTGCAAAACACGGCTCAACCATTGACGCTGTTTTTTCAAGATACTTAAATAAAATAGAGTCTCATACATTTGTATGCTACTTCAGTTACCACAGACCGATAATTACTGTTATAGAATGCGATGATTAACCTTCAATGCTATGTTTAAACTTTTCTATGTATTATGAAAATAAATATTTTTTATAATATATGTGTATGTTTAATTGTTAGATCATATTTCCTATGAATAGAAACTTTTATCATTTGTATACACTGCGCATAAGTTATTTTCCACCATTAATAAATTCATATAATATTTCGTAAAAAGCTTCGCTTCCGTAGTGTGTCCACGCACCGACGCACTCTTTTTTTTTTTTTAATAGTTTTTATTTTTATTATGAACGCTTAATAAAAACCGATAAAATGCCAGATACATAAGACGTAATAAACGAAAAAATTCTTCGAAACAAAAACACAATAAAAATTAAAATCGTGACCGACAGGAAATTTTATGAAAAATAAATATATACAAATCTGCTAAATAAATAGAGAAAGGTGGTAAAAAAACTACATAACACTTTTAGCACTTTTCACTTTTGTTTGTAACAGAGGTAAGTAAACAAACACATTGCACGATCGTCGGCGGACGATGGGTGTATCCTTGAGCCAGTCCGAAACATCCTATTATAAAATTATGCATATCCTAAATCCCAAAATTATTTATACGTACTATATTATTTCTTTATAAGTAGGTTATCTCTTTTCTTACCTCTACAACGCATAAGCGTATCCGGGAGACTGATTTTATATGGTGTTTTATTGTTTCTACCAGCGGCTGTAGAAATAGTTTTACTATTACTGATTTATTGATTACTGATTTTACGCGGTTACGTTGGTTGTTTGTTTATAGCCGTTCTAGACATAAGTAAAACATATTATTTCAACAACCATCCGTCTACATTTTTCATTGTATCTTATTCAACAAATTTATCAAATGAAGTATTCAAATTCGGCTGGGAAGGAGCAGCGGATGAAGTTCAAACTTTAAAAAACATTACACAGTTACGTTTAGGGTAATCAGGCTTACCAACACTATTGAGATACAATACCGAAAATTTCACACAAAAATCGGGAGGGGCTGTGTCGGGGCGCACGGCCGTTGGTATAACGTGAAACGTTACAAACTATGGATAAAGTTCCTTCAAGCTACAGACCGACCAACTTATCTGTAGAGTTAAATGGGAGAGCCACCATCGTATTTTTTTGAACAAAACTTAAAGTATCCGATGGAAAATTTTAGTTCCTTCATTTGGCCAAAAACTCTACAGATAAATTGGTCGGTCTGCATGTGCGTATTGGATTGAAATAAAAAACGAGACGCTGACTGCGTACTAAACTGAATTTTAACATAAAACAGACACTAAATGGTACATGATACTTTTTTTCGACTAATATTCGACGACAATTTTGTTCAACATCGGTCTGTGGTAGAGGTACTCGCGCCGTCGCCGTCGTTCACCGAGCGCGCCGTGCCAGCTTTGCGACGCTCCCGAAACAGTCTCGCTCCCTCGGTACCAGACATTGGGGTACCTGTGCGTGGCCCATAACCTCCCCTTTCCAACGATATGCGTAATTTATATTTCCGGCTGGCTTTTGCTCGGGCTGAGACTGACACATTGAATTTCTATATATTTTACACGTTTACTTTAGTTTTTTACACGTAAATATTGTCAGAAATACACATATTATTAATTAAATCGATCTATCTGGACAAACTATAAACATAAACACACGAATCACTGCACTATCACGTCTTAGTCGTGAGCTACACTGAATGGAAATGAGCGAGAGCGCCAGTTTTGGCCGATCTGCGCTGTACCCCCTCACCGGTAACCCGCTCGCCGATGACGCAAACTCAGTTGTATCGGCGAGCTGACCATGTTAAGTTATAAAATGACACCGCATTTACGTCTTTGAGACGTAATAGTTAGGGTGTTATTAAGGCAGGACGATATAGACCTTTTCGTTACGCTACAAATTTCTGTTCTGGTACCCGTATGTTTCGGTGTGATTTTGAAGACGTTTATCCTCAAAAATTGAGACGGTCAAATTTAACAAAATGTTGTTATGTAGAGAATTATTTTAAATACCGAAGAGAAAAAAAAAAAAAATTACACCACAAAACCAAAATAATGATTTTTGAAGTTGTTTTTAACTAAAAAAATTGTTGTTAAATTTTTAACATGTATTTATAATAAACTACTGTTATTTAGAGGTTTGAAAAACAATATTAGCATAACCTGACGTCTTGATGAACAAGATAACGAGTTGATGTAAAGAAAGATTCGTCAAATAATGAAACCTTCACCTTTTTATAAAACTCAAAATTTTTGTATCTTGAGTCAAAAAAAAAAAAAAAAAATTATTTACAACATTCTATGTGTATGTGTTTTTGCATATTTTAATTTTATACCAAAGGAACGGAACGTACATGAAATCTGATTTGGTAATTTTTTTCCTTACGAAAACTGACTATTAAATTTAGAAAAATATTGACTTTAAATTTTAAATTTTTGAAGAGGATTGAATTTCATGAAAATAATATTCCAGAATATTTTTACTTACCTTATTAAATAATAGCATCTTACCACGTAATAGTAGTTTATTACTTATTTAAAATATCACTAAAAAAAAAAGTAATTTTTCAAAATTCATATCCATTCTTAGGTGAGATTAATAACCTATCGTTTCCAGACGTTCACAAAATAACTTTCAGAACTCAAAATAACTTTCCTTGTCTAAAAGCAAAGAAAGATTAATTTCAATAATATTACTGTTCAATTAAATTTATAATAGAAGTTTTGGTACTTTTCAAGAAGTTAGTCAGTTAGTTGTTAGATGAAGCCACTGAAAGAATAAAATAAATAAATAGTACATATATTTTCTTTTTAAATGCGTACACTGTACAGTAATATCATTAAAATAATACAAAGATACTGTAATAATACAATAAATTACAGAATACTTTGAGTACAGTAATTTACTGTACTTCAACAATATCATTTAACTTAACAAGAACCCAACCTGGATTTCAGTTTTAAATGTGAGTTTCAATTTACGCGATTTCATTATACGCGGAAATTTTCCCGAACGAAACACCCACGTAAACTGAAGATGCACTGTATAATAAATTTATATAACTAAGTATATATAAATTTATATAATAAATAAATCTAAAAGTATAATCGAATCACAATTAACCTTCTTTCGCTAGTCAAGGTTAGCGAGCGAAGCGAGCGTAGGTTAAGTTTGGTTAGATTATATTTATAATTATATAAAGTTAATTATAATTTTTATTTATTTATTTTCTCCTTTTAGTGGCGCCATCTAACAACTGACTAACTACAACTAAAACTGAGTAATTACAGATCGGTTGCGGGTATTTTCTTGAAAAGTACCTGTTCTTATTTAAAGTATCGATTGTCAACGATACTTAAAAAAAAAAAACGTCAAGCATGTGATTTTAGAATATCGGTTTAATTTTGTTGTATTGATCAAGTTCTTTGGAAGTTTTATTGTAGTTGTTATTTACCGATTTTAAGTTACACTTTCACTGAGCATTTAATTGGTTTTTAGACGTATATAACAGAAACTAAAGGAGAGCAACGCATCATTAACCTAAGAAAACAAGAGAAGGAAGGGAAGGAAGAAATCCTAATGTAGTTTTTTCTCATAACCCTAATGCGAGGGGAAAAATTGATTAGTATAATATCTATGTTTATTATATACACCCATAAATATATATATATACACACGTATTTCTCCAACCAGTTTTCCAGCTACTGTCGGATCTGGATGGGTGTGCTTGTACGGGCAAATGCAATTACTGCTACCAGCTTGCCAGGCCTGAAGTTTTTACCAAATCTCGATTCCGAAAATCAGCTGATTTTGCGATGACGAGTTTAACAGCTAAACTAACCAGGCGGGTGATGTTTATAATATATATAAATATATTCTCCGATTAAAATTTAAATGTTTAAATTACAATTTCATAAATTAATCCTTTCGTTTTCCTTTCACACCGAGTAAAAAATTAAAATAGGATACCGAATTTTAAATTTGTCGTTAAAATATTAACACGTAACGCAAGTCTACCAGGAATCAAAAGTAATTAAAGAGAAAATATACTTCACATCAGGCCGATAACTTACTTACGAAAATATTTTACACAATTAAAAAACTTGCATATACATACGAGTACTTCATTCCTTCCTGATTCTTACAAGTATCACCAAGAACTTACCTGAAAAAAAAAAATTCAAAAATAAATTAATTATTCCTAAATATTTATTTACTATTATTATTATTATTACTATAGTACCTTTATTGTGATTTACTCACTCGAAATCCATTATACCAAAATATTTACGGGATAAAAACAGAAATAAATTTTGCTGAAACATTTTATTGAAATTTATTTTTAAATTTAATCGAGCTTTTTCTTCCATTTTACAGACAGGCAAACGAAAAAAAATCAGATGCGGGAATAACTGAGTAGTTTTAAACCGTATCGTTCTTCATATACATTTCCTGCAAAACAACTTTTTGAAAACATCTTAGCTTTTCCACATAAGGGGGTTCTATATGATATTTTTCGAGCTTCAAAAAGCAAACCGATTAAACATGTTAGGAAAGCAGTGGACTTGCTAAACGAAAGAGGATACTTAAATAATCCGTGTTAGAAATTTGTACCGAGACTGCTAGTTACTGTGTGCTCCAGACATTGTTTAAAATTTACGTAAGTGCGCAACAGAAGTTTGATTAGAGTTTCTCATTGTAGACAAATTTATTATTTGTTTATCGTTCGCAGACGATCAGCTAGCTTATACTGGCTAGGATGAAGAGAATGTTTTGTATAGAACTGAGATTGATACCGTAGTGTACAAATACGGATTGGAAATCAAGGTAGAACGACCCGACTGTCGAGTAAACAAGATAGAAATATGGAAATTTCGTCGAATACTATCACGAATTATTTTAAAATAAAAATAACTGAGAACGACTTGTAACAAAAATGTAAGAGATAAAGTCAACAAAAGAAGATTAAACGCGGTGTGAGAATTAGATTAATTTTATTGTCAGCCATGTAAACAAATTTTTAAAAGGAATAAATAACACATTTTTAAAACTTTAGTAGAAGACAATGAATGTCACATACAGGACAGAAGTTTAAATTACGACCAGAAACAGAAAGTTTAGGATCCGAGAAATGGCTAGTTTTATTTACACATATATATGTGTGTTTATATATGTATGGTAGCGAGTAAAGAAGCTAGTAACGAAAGGTAACAGTGCAAAAATGAGAGAGAAAATGAACATAAATCGACAAAGAGAATGAAAAAGAAGTATCAAGAAACAACAACAAAGAATAAATACGAACGAATAAAAGGGTGGATAGACTACGTTAGATCAAGCCCTAGGCCTAGAGGTACAAATACTGCCGAGGACCATTAGTACTCGATCCAACCCTAAATCCTTCCTTTTCTATACTCGTGAGTATAGAAGAAATAGACCGTTGTTATTCTTACTGTTCGTCATAAACGAAATAACGCGATCGTTGCCCACTCGCGCAAGCGAATTGTTTACTATACAAATTGTAAGTCAACCCCTTTATTCTATTTCGAGATGATGACGACCGCCGGAAGATACCGACCACGTGGAAGAAGGCCAGCAGTCGTCCGACGGAAAGGCGAAGAAACCTGTACTTTACCCTGCGTTGTCCATTTCAAGGCTGACAGGTCTTTTGAGGTTACGGTCTGTAATTATTTACAAACAAAAAGGCAGGCTAAAGAAGAAGTAAGTACGTCTTAGAATTCGAACCCGCACCGGCCGTAACCCGGCCGACGCAACACAAAGATGGAGAGAAAGAAGATTCTACGAAACTTTAACTCTTTCTCCTACCTTACAATTTAGACCCATCCTTAGCACATGTGACTCCTTTCGGCGAAGGAAGTGCATTACACCCTCGGACAACTAGGGTCCCATCAAGCGCATTCCTACTAGACCGAAAGTCCCTAGCATCGACAGGACTTCAGTGGATGGATTGAAGGAGAATAGTGTCAGGAGAAAGACCCAAATACATTGCTTATCTCCCAAGGCCAGTCCAAGTAACGATTTTCAATTTGATTTGTAACGATCGGAACGCAATCCACAATTCTGTCTATAAACAAAACCAATACATAACCGACACTAATAGACAAATATTCTCCTAATAATAAGAAAGATCCAGGAGAAAGGACTGTTGTCCAGGTTCTGCGAATAGTATGGAGATATATATATATATATCTCCCGTTTTTCTTGCGTTCCGTTCCAGTACTCAATTTATACACAAGAGACAAGCGGCTCATTCTTTCTATTCGACTCTGCGTAGAGTGCATTCCCCTCCATGAAACTCGGGTCTCATGAAGAGCTTACGGGTAGGTAGTTCAGTTTCTTTGTTTAGTTAAGTCCGTTCAGTATTACTTAAGACTCGGTAAGATGCGTTTTGTTTTGAGTTCATTAAATAATAGTACACCGATGGAAATGTCACTCGTGATATTCGCATCGGTGGCATCCAGGCCGAGGCGGATTGTATACGTCAAAAGCCGAGGTTTCGAAGATGACCTCCAGTAAAGTCCATAAGGGCTAGGAAAGGAAGGGGGTGACGGCGGATGTCTTCCTTTACGAGGGATCAGGGTAGCAATTAAAGACGTTTACGCGTGATGGGATCGGAGCGCTAAAATATTACTTTTGTAAACTATATGTAGTGCTTGTGATGGTGGCACTGAGGAGAGTAAGATGCTGTCCAAGGGATGTCCCCCAAGGTATTGTGCTGGGCCCTCGCCTTTGGGTTGTGGAGTTTGATTCTCTCATGCGGTTGAGGTAGCCCGGTGGATGTCATATCATCGCTTATGACGACGATTGGCTTCTGCCGGTCAAAGGAGTCTCGCGGAACGAGGTCGAATTCCGGGCAACTCAAGCATGTAGAGTACTGGATGTGTGGAGCAATCAATTAAAAAACGGTATTTAGCCCTGAGAAGACCACCATGACGCTGCTAAAGGACGTTTGGCCGCTACGCGGCGAGCCAATGTTTCGATAACCGGCCATCCTATACGCTATGTCTCGTTGCAACGGTATTTGGGTGTACTCCTTGGAAATGAAATGAGACACTCTCATGGAAATATCTTTTGAGGCGTTTGCATCGGTGCCGTCCTGATGACTGAAATATATAATCAGGTATTGAGGGTTTAGAACATGACCTCCGGTAAAGCCCATCAGGGCTAGGAACGGAGGGGGTGATGTGGCGATCGGGATCGTCACAAGACGTCTTCCCCTATGGGGGTAAGGATGGATGGCACTGAAAGAACTTCAGAGGTAGTCTGAAGGGGAATTGAGCTGGAAGGTCGCAAAAAATTTTGAAAATCTCTCAAGGACAACCGTAGTAAAATATGTTAAAAGAGCCACGATCTAAAAGATTCAGATCGGGACACAATACCAAATTCCGTCCTCTTTAAAAACAATTAAATTTAATATATAACTCGCATTAGAAATTAACTATCTGTTACCTAATTAGAAAAATTCAGCAGGAAGGGACGAATGAACAGGCTCTGCAAAAAAAGTAAGGAGATAAAACATCTCGTTCCGTTTCCGTTACTTAGTTCAGAATACTGTGCGGTAATATTCGAAGAGTGTGAGCAGTAACAATCGAGAGTATGAGCGAAGAATGCATCACGAGTATTCCGTTTTGAGAAATGTTCTCGTCTTCGGTTAAGCACAGGAAGCTGTCTAGGGAATTCGTTGTGAACGGAGGACAAGGTGACATTATTCACTGAGAGAAATATGAGCTATCTTCCTTTTGAAAACATTGGATATAAATAATTCTTAAATAAAGTACTGATTTTTATCTCACAATCATAATCAATTTTTAATTTTGTATTAATTTGTATCAACCGTTTACAGTTCATAGTAAAATCAGAATTGTATTTGCTACTTATAATTTACTTATTTTGAACACATAATAAGTTCTTCCAGAGTAAATAAATTGCATACTGCATTTGTAAGAATTTTAACTTCTGCTATCTCTCAAAATCATTGTTCGAACCGATAACACGCGACAATATATTGATGATACCCGTCAAATTTAATATACCCTTAATAAAAAAAATCTCATAAATAAAAGAATATACTTATATACAATTTTATTATATTGCCGACCTCCGTGGCGATATGGTAGCGTTCCTGCCTTTCATCCAGAGGTTATCCCGGTCATTCCGGCATTCTTTCACACGAAACAGAATCTCATTATCATCAATCAGCAACTGTTACGGGACATCATCACCGATTGTAAAATTAAGTAAATAATGTTTTTTTGATATGAAATACTTTTAAGATGTGGGTGTCTAACTCGCAGCCTGCGATGCCCAGAAATAAAATGTTTAAGTAAACAATACTTTAGCGGGAGAAATAGCCAGTAGCCGTCGCAGTACTGTCATGTCATGCGCTGTGATACACTGGTGACTAAGCTGCATATGCAGCCTTTCTTATAATTTTATCGAAAAGTTACTTAATCTATGCTATTTTTTTTTCGCGATCTGTTGCGTCGTGTATTATTTATTTACATATTAATAAATAGGTAAGTAATAGTTTTTAAATTTTATAATTTTCATATAACCATAAAATTTATATAAAAATATCGCTTTCGACAACGGTAGAAAGAAGAAAAATTGATGACCAGGAAAGAAAATTCTAACAAATGCGGAAACTGAACTATTATGGAAAGGAGTAGTAAGATTAAGCGCTTCATTTGTAAGGAAAATATTAGTGCTGGTGCAGGATATAATCACAAGGAACCGTATTCAGGTACCAAAGGTAAGAGAATAAAAATTAAAAAAAAAACATGAAGAAATCAGTTCACAATCGGTAACAAGTATTTACAAAATTCATGAAAACTAATGATTCAGTAGTAAAAGCAAATAACGAAATAAGCTATTTGTTAGCAAAACGTTCAAAACAGATACGGATGGATTGTTAATCAAAGAACGAATGATAAATGCAGCTGAAATCATCTGCCCAAAAAAAGTGTAATCGTTTCGCGATATTTCATTATCGATTAATACTGGTAAACTTTTTTCCAGGGAGAAAAACGCTTTCGCTTTATCATCGCCCGGACACGATATATTTATAGTAAATAAATAAATGTTAAAAACTGGCGATTAAAAATTAATTAAAAACTAAAACCCAGTAACCTAAAAATACTAAATCTTAAAAGGAAAATACTTGCAGTGTATGCTAAAAGCGAAATAAGTACACTAAGATATATCGCACTATTTATCTCAGTTAAGATAATAAAATTACAATCTGCTTTACGGCGAATGGCATAAACAGCTGAAACGCACTACAGTAATTCAAATATTTGAATATAAGGGGACGCCACTAAGAAATCGTAAAACATAAGATAACATAGTTTCATTATCCCCTAGAACACTTCGCATGTTAGCCCGTAATATAAATTTGCGACGCAATGCCGAATAACATATACCACAAGGATGTGTTGCACTGTTAGTTGGCAGTCGCAGCGAGCAAAACGGGGTGCATCTGTTTGAGTCATCAGATATCCATGAATGAGCCTAGTGTGCCCTATTAGTAAACTGCAAATAATAACCTCCTCTCGACGGTTATTTCTGCAATGTGCTTAATCGGATGAAGTTTTTATTAATAGTAGCATCCTATTTACTTTACCGCTCATCGTGAACTACCCTTTTCAAGAAAACAGACAAGATGGTTAGACAATTGGTAAAACTAGGCTGAAAACAAGCCTCTTTTGCCGCACTATCTGCGCGCTCATTGCCTGAAATTTCAATACGGCTGGGGTTCCAACAGAAGGTCACTGTTGTATTACGTCTAGTCATTTGTGAAATAACATACTAGATCTCACAGACAACAGGGTGTCTGGAATACACTTCACTAATCGCCTGTAAGGCACTCACGGAATCGAGCAAACAAGTAAAAGTCGAAATATTAGCCTAATTAAATTTAAGGCCTTATCTGTAGAGTGGTAGAGATAATTAGTGAAATTGTAGAAAACATCATTTCAGAAATACAGAATATATCCGTCTTGCTGTTATCAATTGCGATTGATGAAAGTACAGGTATAATATATGTTGCTCAAGTTGCGTTTTTTTTTCGTGATTGCGACAACATGAAAATCGCCGAAGAACTGTTGGAAGTTATCCCTCTTCTTGGAACTACGACTAGCGAAGATATTTTTGATGCCGTGTAAAGCATTTTAGAAATTGTAAACTTCCACTTGACAGATTAGTGTCTGTAACAAACGACCGGTGCAAAATCGATGACAAGTGAAAATCGAGGAATTGTGTCAAAATTGATAAGAAAATTACAAGCCGAGTACCCAGATAAACCGAAAAACATGACTTTTCACTGCTTTATTCATCAACAAATTCTGTGTTTAAAAATTTTTTAAATAGACGATATATTGAAAACCGTAACAAAAACAGATCTTTATTTGATTTCAAAAGTTCAACCGCCGGCAATTTATTTTTCTTTTTAAAATTAGAATCTGAATTCGTGGATCTTCCTTATTATAGAGAAGTTTGATGGTTACCGTGCCGCAAAACGTTAAAGAAATTCTATATGCTTTTGGAGGAAATAACGTTTGCCCTCCGTGAAACACGAAAACGTATCTGTTATAAAAAAATTCTTTGCGGTTAAGGATCTGGCATTTTTAAATGATATTTTAAAGCGCTGCAAGCACTAAATAATCTTAACACCGCACTGCAAGGCAAAAATAAATTAATGATGAATACGACGCAATAGCAAGTTCTGTACAAAAACCATCGTTCTTTAAAAATCAGACCATTTTTCTATGTGTGAGCAGTGAAAACCACAAAATCATGGTTGCTCTTTCTCAGAATATTGTGAAAAAATTGAGGAAATCAAAAAAAAAATTTGGTAAGGTTTTTAATCATTTTAAACAGTTACAAGATATAAAATAAAAAATAATTAAAAATTTTACATCCACCTTACCGGCAAATAAAAATAATATAAGTCAAAAATTAAAATAATTACAGTCATGACTGTATAAATGTCAAAAGTATTTTATATTAGCTGTGATTTTATTAATCTTTAAATTATAATATTTGTAAACCACTTTTACCTGGTTATGTGTAAGAATAAATTGTATTAATTTTATTTCCTGATGATGGTTTGAAAGAAAACCGAAAGATCTCGAGAAAACACATCTTTTTTGCTGATAAGGTGGATGTAAAATTTTTAATTATTTTTTATTCTATTAAAAAAATTATCAGCTGAAACCAAGTTTAAGAAATTATTTTTAACACAACAATATTCTTCCAATGTTTATTAAACGCACCAAAACCTACATTTATGTAAACTTATAAAACATCCGCTTACATACAGAAATTAGGGTAAATGTAAAAAAAAAAGTAAATTAATAAAGAACCAATAAAAAGAATAACGAAAAGAAAGAGACATATTATACCTGTAAAAATTGACCATTACCACTGACCACACATAACTACCAACCCTAACAAGATATCAAGAATTGACATAATTAATCAAAACATCCATAAAAACAGATAACAAAACCATGTACGTACATAATTTAGGGTGAACAGAACCGATGAAATTACGCAATAAAATCTATGCAAATAACCAAAGTACGAACGAACAAACAAAAAGAGAAATAAATCGGTAAGTATATAACCTTGAGTCGAATTTTAACACTTATGATTTTAACATTTATGAATATACGAGTTGTAAATTAAATAAACCAAAGTAAATAATAAATTAAAAAGCAAAATGTTTTTTTTTTATGCATTTATTTATCTTTCAATTATCACATACATAAATTATGCAAGTCATTTTCGGTTAAAGAGTGGTGGTTACATGAGAGGGGGGAAAAGAAACTCAGGTATGGTGTAAAAACTTATGAAATTGTCAAACAAAATTAACAATATTTTATGTTGTACAAGTGAAAACGAAGCAACAGCTTCCATTTTTTTTTGTTAATATATTTCAAATAAACATACTAATAGTAATTAATTAAAAAAAATAAAAATTATAATAATTAAATAATAAAAAACGCTAGGAAGAGTATTTGACAGTCAGTGAGTGAACGTAGTAAGAAACATTAGTCTCTTTATAGAAAATATACAATTATAAAAAAAATAAACAAACACCACACTTAAGAGGGAAGTCATAATATCAAGTAAGTGTCGTCACTTATCAATACTTTAAGTAAATAAACAAAAATAAATAGCAAATTAATTTATTTATAATAAAGTGAATGTAATTTTAGGCAAACGGAAGTTTTTTCCAAGAGGATTTTACATTAAAATCTGTGTAAGCCGATTACTTTTTAAATCGTATGGTTAAGATTTATCTTTTTTATATATTTATGTTATAATATTTCTATTATCAATAGATTAAACGTATATTTTATTCACCTTTTATATGATGAAAAAAAAAAGAATTAAGGTGTTTTGGCCGAAATAATATTTCAAAATTTGGTAGCAAATTACAAAAAAAAAAAAAAAAACATTTCTTACAAAAACTGAAGTTTTTTTTATTCATAAATAAATTTAAAATTTGTTTAATATTAACCCTTCCCAAAAAATGACTCAATATTTTTCTTTTTTTAACTATATCTTCCTTAACCGACCGGGTTGGTCTAGAGGTGAACTCGTCATCGCAAATCACCTGATTTCAAGTTCTGACATTAGATACATTAGATTTATTTTACCACGAAGAGTTGTAAGGTTGAAATCCTAGTAAAGGTAGTTACTTTTATAAGGATTTGAATACTATATCGTGGATACCGGTGTTCTTTGGCGGGTGGGTTTCAATTAACGACATATCTCAGAAAACGGTTAACCTGAGATTGTACAAAACTATACTTCATTTACATTCATACATTTCACTCTCTGAGGTAATACCTTACGGTGGTTTCGGAGGCTAAACAGAAAAAGGAAAAAACTATATCTTGCTTCATAAAAGAAGTTAATGGTTTTTTTTCCGACTATATTTTCTATATCAAAATTCCTTTAAATCGCTTTAAATTTTTTTTGACCGTCTCACTCCAATGGTTTGTGATAACAAAAATATTCTTTTTTTAATTAAAAAAAAACCTTTTTACATCTATTTTAAATTTGAATTCGTTTTTTAAAGTTATTCGTTGGATTTAAATGTAAAAATCTTAATTTTTTGATAGCCCTTACTCTAGTAATTCGTAAAAAAATAAAATAAAATAAAAATAAAAATAGCCAAAATCTCTCTCTCCTTCCTATAAAATTATAACTTTATTTAAAATTACGGCTCTCTTTGTATTTTTTAACAATTTTAAAAGATTCTTTTTTTAAACACTATTAACACTTAGGGATTATTTTCTTACAGATTAATTTTACCCAAAATGAACAAAACAAAAATTCTTTCGCAATTCCAAAATTTAATTCTCCAAACGTATTTAAAAAAAAAAAAATAAAGTCACTAAAATAAAATCCCCTCCTTTAATGGTAAGCTTCCAAATTTAAAAAAAAAATTCTTAAATTTAGATTTTAATTTATTTATAATCAATTTTAGCTGAATATTTAATCATTAAAAAAAATTCCTTCATTCATGAGCCCCAAAATTTTCAGAAAAAAAATCATTTTTCGAAATTGTGATAATATAATAATGTTAAAAATTTTGGTTATTGCTTTTTTTTGTTGAGCAGCATGGCTTCAAATTTTATTTTATCATGAAGATACAAATATAGAACTTTAACATTTTATTCTTTTAAAAATTAATTGCAGACTTTTTTTAACATTTTTTAAAGTTTATTTCCTTTTTTTACAATAATCTCGCAGGGAATAAATTATATAAAATTTTTCATTTTTAAACGCAGATGTAGTTGTAATTTTAATAAAATATACGGAATAAAAATACGTTTCTACTGAGATAGCTTTTATCTATTTCACAGAGTTAAAAAATATATGCCAAAATCGGAAAGAGCCTTTTATATAAGGATATGAAACGGTTTTCACATATTTGTTCTCATTATATGGCAATAACTGTATGCCTCGAATGATTAACTAGAATATTTGTATTTAATTGAAAATCCCCTATACGTTCTTCACCAACAAACAAAAATAAAAGTTTCAAATTAAATGCAAAATTTGTATGCAAAAAACAGTTTAAATTAGACGTCTACACGATTACTTTTGTTTTCGTTTAAATATAATTCGAATAGTAAAAAAAAAAATTGGTTAACTTAAATTTCGACTGTTGTATTTCCGTAACTCATACAAGTGTGGATAAAAAGTAGCATAAAATCAAACTGTAAAGAACTTCTATAGAAAGATAACTTAAATCTCAACAGGTAACGGCAATGTAAATTTAAACGGGAGAGAAAAAAACGTGTAAATTTAATTAACTATTAACCATAAGAAATACGATTATTGGTAAAATCACTGCTCGTTTTGATTCTGAAATTTTGTAGTTAGATTAGATTACATTAGTTATTTTTACGTTAGAATATTTTTAGTTAATTAAAAACATAATGTTTATGGTAAACTCACAGATATCATCAATAATTACATAAATTATTATAACTGTACGCGCGCGTAAATTAAATGCACAAACAAGAATTAAGAAATTTTATTACTAGTGTGACCTTGAAGAGTTTTTAATGACTTTTCCTTACAAGTGAACCATAAACCGTACAAAAGAAAGATGAAAATAAAATTTCTAATTAAAAAAAAGTTAAAAAAACTGTAATATTATAGAGTATTAAATTTTAGTGTTAATCTCTCTCGATTAACACTAAAATTAGACATTACAAAACTGTGGTTAAACCAGTAATTACTTACACGAGCGAGACTTTATTTAGATTAAATCAGAAAAATAGGACTGAACCTTTGCTTAAAGTTGAACGCAGGATTCTTAGAACCTGCATAAACACGAAAATCAGTACAGATTACTGCCTAACAAATTTCTGTACGAAAACTTGGAATCCTTAATTGATACTATGAAAAAGAAGAGAATTTCTTTCTGCGCACACTTATTAAGATTACCGCAGGATAGGATTACTAAAAGAATTATCGATCGATTTTGGTCGATACTAAAAAATCCGCCATTATGGATCAAACAAATTAAAGAAGACATGCAAGAATTAAATTTGACTTACGAAGATTTACTTAATAAATCCGAAAAATTAAAATTTGTTATTAAAGATCCGAATACCGACTTTAAGAACTTTTAATTATACAAAAAGGGTTTATTCAGATGAGGATCGTAAAGCAAGATCATTAAGAACGACTAAATATTGGGAGAAAGTAAAAGCTAAGAACTTAAAGGCCAAAAGATCTGAAAAAAAGACTTGAATTATTCTGACTAAAGTGGTCCTTTGCGGCCTTAAAAGTAAAAAAAAAAAAGTATTAAATATTTTATTATAAAAGTATGTCGATTATCCGAATACCCTTTTTCCGATGGCCAATTAGCCAAGAACATTTATAGTGCTAAAAAAAAACTTTGAAAAATGCTTCCAACAAATGGAAACAACGCAGGGATAGGTGTGTTACATCAGAAGGGGCTTCCCTTGAAAGGAACAAGTTATTGAATTAAATAGGCTTTTTTTTATGAGCGAAAATCGGATATTTATGATAGCACCTGTATGTAAACCGCACATTCTATAAATGTTCTCGTTGAAGGCCGGAAATAGTTTACGCAAAACAAAAACCGTTTTCCGCATTTTCCTTGATAATGTAAACGATGTGTTTATAGTTATTTTTTTTTCTACATTAATTATTTATAAATTAATGTAGAAAGAAACAGGCTTTGGGTTGATATAGAGAGTCATTCACGGGAACTGGATGTTTTTAAAATAATCATAAAAAATAGAATATTTACTTTAAAAAAGTTTTATTGGTACTGAAACACTTGTTAAATCAAAGCATTTGTTACTTACTCATGAACGAAAAATTATGTCCGGCAAGTGATGTCCATTTTGGGCAATACATTGTTGTAGCCTTTCACGGTAACTGGCCTCAATTCTTTGCAGCATATCTACATCAATCTGGGTGACGTGATGACGAATTGCTATCTTTAGGTCCTCCAATGTACGCGGTTTATTGCTGTACATACGCAATTTCAGAAACCCCCACAGAAAAAAATCACAACTACTCAAGTCGGGGGACCGAGGGGGCCAAGGAGGAATGTCGCCGAATCTGGAAACGATCCGCCCCGGAAACAAGTTACGGAGAACAGCCATCGTTGCCCTCGCTGTAGCTCCATCCTCCTGGAATAACACATTTTGAAAATCGATTCCCCGGTTTCGTAACTCAGGGATGAAAAACGTATTTAACATCGCAATGTAACGATCAGCTGTTACAGTTACGGCAGCGTCATTTTCTTCAAAAAAATATGGTCCAATAACACCGACCTTTTCTATTGCACACCAGACACTCACCTTTGGGTTATGAAGTGGTCTCTCGTGAAGCCGATGTGGGTTCTTTCTGCCCGATACCAGCAATTCTGTTTGTTGACGAAGCCAGTCAGATGAAAATAGGCTTCGTCACTCATTAACAATAACAAATTTTCATTTTCTTCAAAAACTGTAAGCATTTGTCGACAAAATTGTAATCGCTGCGTGAAATCTTGCTCGTTTAACTGCTGCACGACGGCTATCTTGTAAGGATGGAAATGCAGGTCTGTATGCAGAATTCGTCTTACCGTACTTGTGCTCATTTGAAGCGCTGCTGAATGCCTCTGAATAGAGCGGCGTGGGCTCTGACAATGGCTTCCCTTACTCGTTCGATGTGCTAGCAGTTCGTCGGGGACCCGGTGGTTTTTTCTTCAATATTGAACCGCTTGTTCGAAGGTTGTTTACCCATCGCAATATTGTGTTACGAGAAGGGACACTTGCATTACGATGGATATTAAACTGACGGCGGAAATCTCGCTGAACAGCAGTTACGGATTCGTCATTTCGCACAAAACTGTCATAGGCGTACAGGCGTTGGTCTAGCGTCCACGGCTCCATCTCAACGACTAAAATGTAAATGCTATGAACAAAGGAAATGTCAGACACTAGCCACGTGCCCCTCCCACCACGAACGCCCGAGTAGAACCCACTTCAAAAACATCTGGTTCCCGTGATTGACCCTGTATATTACATTTTTTTTATTATGGTTTACTGAGAAATTATTGCAGTCTGGCGCATTATTTAATTTTGCTAGACTATAGAAGTTAAAAATAAATTGTGTATTGGCGATAGTTTAATCGAGAGCATGTAATAACTTGTATCATTTATTATTATTATCATCATCATAATTATTTCAACAATATTACTATATAGACAATGCTCGTTATGAAAATATATATCGGTAAACAAATACTATATGTTAAATCAGTAATATTTATCCGAAAAATAAATCCTAATAAAAATCGTAGCAGGGAAAACATATAAAATATGAAAAACATGCCAAAAGATAAAATCGATTATATTTAAATCGATATTAAAATAAATGGATTCTGAAATCATGAATCCTATACAATCTGAACTCCGTGGAATCATAACAGTATAGTATATAAATTAAACAAGATGAAAGGGCTCATTTTATAACAGATAAAATCTGTCCCCTACTCGTATATTACAGAGACTAATATGAATTTATGTATATCGATTCGAAAATGTTACGTGATAAACGCGTTGGCCCGACGTCAACTTATTTTAATAGAACAGAAACAGTGACAGCCATAATTCGAGTTATGTTTCCATATTTATATAAATACCTATTCATACTAAACTCTATTATTATAATGCACATTTGTATGGATTTGTGCGCGCGCACATTTAAAATTCAGTATCAGCTGCTAAATTAATGAATAAAATTAATTAAACTTTGTTACTGTACTAAAACTTACTTGAATACCATAATCTTTTATTCTAAACAGAATATAAAACTTTTAGTAGTAAATGCTAACAAATCTTTCAGGAAAACAATTAATGTTAATATGACAGAATTGGAATAGAAAATTATATAATCCTTTTTATGGGAAAAGGAGGAGTCAAATATATCTTCCGATAAATTCGAAAGTGTATAAAAAAATAGAATGAGTATTAGTTTATTTCTCAATCGCTTTTCCGTTACATTCATTCATTTAATTGTTACAATTATATATATAAAATAAAGCACGAGAAGTTTTAAATAACTTTTCAACAGATAAATATAAAAAAAGAAGTTTAGTTAATGTTCCTACCACGAAACGAACTATTTTTCGGTTTGAGACATTTCATCTCGGTGAAAAGGTCAACGCACATAATTCCCATATATGTAGAGGAGTTAGAAAATTCCGGTGAAATTTTAAATGCGAAAGAGATTCTCCAAAAATAAAACATTTTTCTGAGATATCCTGACGGCAAGTTAACAAGTCCCTTTTTTCGACGAAGCAAGCTAACAAGAATTGCTTATTTGGATACGTTGCGTACACGACTCTTTCCTTAACTACAGGACGGACTGGAGAATGTTATTTGGCAACAAGTTAGTGCGCCTCGGGATCGGCTGAATGACGTTTTCCCCGACAGCGGTCGGCATAAAACCGACGACTGATTTTGTTTGCGGTGGCCTCAAGATCGCCCGATGTGACCCCCGTGTGATTTATTCCTTTGTAATCTTGTGTATGCGACTCCGCTACCTACCGGTCTGCCCGATTTGAGGCACAGGATTGAAGAAGGTGTCGCTTCCATTACTCCAGACAAGTTGGTTAAAGTAAGGGAAGAACTCTTCTGTTCGGTTGATAAGTGCCGCAATTGCAAAAGGTATTTGCAACGAACACTTATAAGGAAGACTATAAGAGTTACCCTTTCATTTTATTCGAGAATCATTATTGTAAATCAAATTAACTAAATCAGATTAACTTTACAATCCGGTATTCCTTTTTATATAGCTGTATGTTTTAAAGTTTATTATTTTTTATGAGATTAGGGGCATCGACTGCTACGATCATTTAGCCTTAATGGAAATTTGTAGCGTATGAAAAAAACCATGCCTGACGTGGATTCAAACCCGCGACGTTCGGATGAAAGGCCAAAACGCCACCGCTAGCACCTGATCAATAGATTAAACAAGCTATTGTTTAATTATTTTGAAATTATTTATTAGTTTATGAATTTTTTTTTTACGATTTATAAGAGCCTAATCTTACCTTGTTTTTATCGATGTTATAGGAGAAACTTAGTAGTGCAACAGGAGTACTTAATAGGACTTAAAGGGGTGAAAAAGTTGATAATTTTTATTCCGTTTGAATTTGTAAATACGGTAACCTAGTTTCAGTTGTTTTTATATTAAAACTCCGCTGATCTCCTGTTTGTGGTGTTGCTTTTATTGAATTGTTAGACATTTTTTTGCACCTCAATTAGTTACGTTGAATACACACGCAACCTATTACGAAGTAAATTCTTAAAAATAAATAGACTGCTGTTTTTAAAAACTTAATTGATAATTTCACGGATGGTGAAAAAGCAAATTAATACGACTACTGTGCGTTTGCATTTTTAAATTTCACTATGTACATTCGACTATTAACATCTACTACAACGATCTAAAAAAGGTTTTGATTACGGTATGGCTGAAATATTTACCGGTACGTAATCTGATTTACGAGCTTCACTGATTTTTATTAATGCTCAAAATTATTTTCTTTTCTTCCGACATATTTATTAAGTAGATTTCATAAGAAATCTACTCCGTAAAATTTCGACATATCATCGCGTTTCACAAACCCCAGACCCCAAAATCACCGTAAGTTCAAAAGTTTATATATATATATATATATACACATTTCACTTTTTTGTGGACAGGATAATTGCCGTAATTTTGCACCACCCGCTTTCAAATTAATAGATAAAATATAACGTCCTGAAATATAAATCTGAGTGGAGTTCATTAATGAACAAAATCGGACGATTGGGATGGAAATTGGGGGGGGGGGTCTTTTTCGAAAAAACAAAATATCGCTATAACGTTTTTATTAAGTAAAATATCGAATTTGTTTAAAGTTCCTACTATTCTTTGGATAAGGGATTAAAACTCATCTAGGTAAAGTTTTTTGATATCACCAACCACTGGCCCAGGGAGTAGAAAAAATGGGGTTTCGAAGACAAAAAAAAAATCATTAATAAGCACAGTATCTTCTTTCTTTTTCCTGTTTGGTCTCCGGTAATTACCTTTCACGTAATACTTCAGAGGATGAATGAGGATGATATGTATGAGTGTAAATGAAGTGTGATCTTGTACAATCTCAGTTCGACAGTTCCTGTGACGTGTAGTTAACTGAAACACAACCGCCAAAAAACACCGGTATCCACGATCTAGTATTCAAATCCGTATAAAAATATTGAAACTTAAGAGTGCCACTTTCATGACCGAGTTCTTTTCACCTTCTACCTTTCATTTATCTTACAGCTTATGACTTCACTTACATCTTATGTGATAATTTTCTTAAACAGCAACAGTAATAATTGAAGAACATAAGAAAGAAGTCGTAATAAGAAAGGGAGTCCGACAAGGATGTTCCCTATCCCCGTTACTTTTTAATCTTTACATGGAACTAGCAGTTAATGATGTTAAAGAACAATTTAGATTCGGAATAACAGTACAAGGTGAAAAGATAAAGATGCTACGATTTGCTGATGATATAGTAATTCTAGCTGAGAATAAAAAGGATTTAGAAGGAACAATGAACGGCATATAGGAAATCCTACGCAAGAACTACCACATGAAAATAAACAAGAACAAAAGAAAAGTAATGAAATGTAGTAGAAATAACAAAGATGGACCACTGAATGTGAAAATAGGAGGAGAAAAGATTATGGAGGTAGAAGAATTTTGTTATTTGGGAAGTAGAATTACTAAAGATGGACGAAGCAGGAGCGATATAAAATGCCGAATAGCACAAGGTAAACGAGCCTTCAGTAAGAAATATAATTTGTTTACGTCAAAAATTAATTTAAATCTCAAGAAAAGATTTTTGAAAGTGTATGTTTGGAGTGTCGCTTTATATGGAAGTGAAACTTGGACGATCGGAGTATCTGAGAAGAAAAGATTAGAAGCTTTTGAAATGTGGTGCTATAGGATAATGTTAAAAATCAGATGGGTGGATAAAGTGACAAATGAAGAGGTATTGCGGCAAATAGATGAAGAAAGAAGCATTTGGAAAAATATAGTTAAAAGAAGAGACAGACTTATAGGTCACATACTAAGGCATCCTGGAATAGTCGCTTTAATATTGGAAGGACAGGTAGAAGGGAAAAATTGTGTAGGCAGGCCACGTTTGGAATGAGTTAAACAAATTGTTAGGGATGTAGGATGTAGAGGGTATACTGAAATGAAACGACTAGCACTAGATAGGGAATCTTGGAGAGCTGCATCAAACCAGTCAAATGACTGAAGACAAAACAAAAAAACAAAAATGTTATGTAATTTTTATTTTAAAAAAATGTATAAATGTAATTTAATAGACGTACAAAGAAGTCATGTGTTGTCTACATCAGATTTTTTTTTGAAAAACCATTTATTAGCTTATTAAGGATTTATTTTTACTGTTACGAATTCCGTCCTCAAAGATGAACCGTGAGGATACGTTTCAATTAAAATTGCCACTGTTTTTGCTGAAACGTCGCTTCAAGTTAAATTTTTTTAACCTATAAAATGCGAATTTTTGTTAAATTTTCTTTGTTTATTCAACTTACCTAATTAAATTCTCTACAAGTTTTTTTTAACGGTTTTACGCGTTTATTACCCATTAAACAATGTAATATTACGTCAAACATATACCAGGGATTTTTACCACGATTAATTGGTTTTCACCCCAGATTTCTCAAAGACTACCGTAGATAGGGTTCTGGGACATACTTTATTCGATTTTTCAGGTCAAAACCATAAGAAATCATTAATTCTGCCCCTCAATTACGTCCTAAAAATTTCAGTACGACCTCATATCACAGTAGCAGCTGAATCCGAGCAAAATCTACCACTAGCCACAATTCGCAAACGAAGTATTTAAGGACGTATGTATATGTGTACTTTTCCACTATTTTCACGGCTAGAATGGGTGATGAAAGTCCTGGAAGAAGCTTTGTGATACGTCCTGTACGTATATGATTCGCTGTGTGTGTGTGTGTGTGTGTGTGTGTGAGTGTACTCGTACATAAATGTATCCTTAACACCTATCATATAGATCCAAGACGAAATTAATTCGTACAAAAATAATTAAGAAAGAAATGATGAAAAACGACCGTCAAATGAATTTACCTAATATATCATAAATTTCGATTATGCTAGACTTTAAAATAACCAATCCATACTTTTTCACATTCGTGAAGAATTTCACCAAACTTGCCAAACACAGTTTTAATGAATAAACACAAAAAATACAATTTTATATACGATATATATTTTTTTTATTTGAAAAGAGAAATCATTGATATTTCAAGATAATCATCCACTACTTATTATATATTTCTCTTCTCGGTTTTAACTTGCGAATATCATTTTAAATAAACCTCAAGAAAATCTTTTTAAAGACAATTCATTAACTATAAAAAAATTTACATATTTTACTATATTTTAGTTGAAGCAGCTTATATCAATCAGATGAGATCGAATACTTTTGAAGCCGAAATGAATGAGCATTTCCGGATGTCACGAAATTATTAGGGATGAAATTGAACCTTGGGACGATACTAAGGTGGTTCTTGAAAAATTAAAAAAAAAAGTTCGTTTTAGCATACATTTGAGATCCTCAATGGAGAATGTAGGACATGAACAGATGTCTCATATCGCGATCCCTCTGTAAACCTATGTCAGATGCCATAACCGTAATGGTTGTACGCAACCTGACACGAGGCATAAATTCTAAAAAAAAACCTCCCAATTCTTGGGGCGATATAGCCGTCTCCTGCCGGGCTTACTAAGGAAAATTAGAAAGAAATTTTCAACCGCTCGCTTAAGATTCATCTTTACCGAATCGCCGATGAATCGTTTTTACAGAATCAAATATACTTCTACGTATCATTACATCGATCCCATTAAAAATTAGATGGAATTGATATCTACAAATGATATCTTTTGCTCTGTTCACCAAAGGGGGCTGTATAGACGACCGTACAATAAACAGGAAACAATACTCCCCTCGTTAAATCATTCTGATATTGCCTCCTGTTCCTTAGGTTCTTCCCGTGAATCACAGGTACAAAAGAGACCGGGATAGAGAGTTTACAGCAACAAATTATTACGCATTTTCTTTTACGGAACTTCTCACATCTAACAGTTTTCCTTATTTAATCGGATTCCTTCTTCGAATTGTTCTGTGAGTTTTACACAGATATCTTAGTAGGGAGATGAATTTCCCTAATAAGGATGTTGGGTGTGGGTAAAGTTTTGTTGGAAATGTATCTAGTCAGGGCCGTTGTACTTTCGGGAATGGCCAATTCTATAGGATGCTGTTACTACCTCCAGTTAACTCGACCAGGAAGGCGCATCGCTTCTATCGATCCGATTCAGGATCAAAGAGGACCTGAAGGATTCTTGGAACGGATTTGTTAGTTTCACTGCTTCTTTAAGTAGATTTCGTTTCATTCTCGCTAACCATCCTACATTTGATTTCGTCTACCATAGAGTTCTATGAGATTTCGCTTAATGCCTGTAAGATCCGAATTAAGACTGAAGATTAACTGGATTTGTAAAATTGCCGTGTCTTTAATATATTTTGTGATTAAAAAACGGGGTGGATTTGCCTACGGACTATTCCAGAGACTCTTCTTTTTCTTTCTGGAGCCGGTAAAAAAATACCAAACCGGGGTGGAGGTGCTTGTGCAGTAAAACCGACCCTTTTGATATACATATTCACTTGTATAATACACACTAGTTAAACGAACACACACCACCATCGGGTAGACTTATTTTCGATTTAGAAAATTTATATAAGCTTCATCACTATGTTTATAAACTTCTTTTTGCGCACAAAACCGGCCTAATTAGATAATATCACGTTTGAATCGAAGTAAAGCCCCTTAGTATTAAAGGTAAATAATTTTAAAAAATGCATATGCAGATGCATAATTTTTATCAAATTAATAAATGTAGAAAGAAAAGATGATTGAAAATAATACGGTATATTCGAAAGTTAAATAAATACAAAGTAAATTTACTATTTAATAACTTAAATTAATTAATTAATTTAATTTAATTAATAAGCGGTGTTAACAAACAAAAAATAAATATAATTATTTCACTCAAAGGAAATTACGCATAAAGAAATAATTATAAGGAAAAAGAACTACAAATAGAGTAAACTATAAATTATGCAATTCTATATGACGGGAAATCAATAAAAAATATTCATTATTATTATTGAAAAAAAAAATAAGTTGATGTGAATAATAAAAATTACGTGCATTAATGAATGATTGGACAATAAACCGACCGTTTACTTTTAGTCTGTTTATAAACGATAAAAACGTAACAAAAAATAATATAAAAAATAATTTTTATGAAAAATAAAAGAATGATTTGCCCTTATTAAATCATTATTTATATTAACTAATTTACAAAGCCGCCGTCAAAAATCAGTACCGATGGATATTCTGAATATTCTTGGAATATGTAGATCTTAAAATTTAACTTCCGAATAATAATTAAGTTAAAAAAATAAACATTTCTGAAATGGTAAACAATATTTTAAATGAAAAATAATAAGAAAATGGCGGTATTTCTGCTGAACTTCCCAACATTAGCGTACAGCTTAAAACATAAATTTCCTCTCTGTGGTGAGATTGAAAAAAATTATTACTTCAGGACGTTATTACAGCCGTATCAATAAGAATAACCAGATATAATTTATAGACCCACCGGGTTGGTCTAGTGGTGAACGCGTCTTCCCAAATCAGCTGATTTGGAAGTCGAGAGTTCCAGCGTTCAAGTCTTAGTAAAGCCAGCTATTTTTACACGGACTTCAATACCAGATCGTGGATACCGGTGTTCTTTGGTGGGTTGGGTTTCAATTAACCACACATCTCAGAAATGGTCGAACTGAGAATGTACAAGACTACACTTTATTTACACTACACAGGATGATATGTATATCATCCTCTTAAGTATTATCTGAACGGTAGTTACCGGAGGCTAAACAGGAAAAAGAAAGAAAGATATAATTTATATTAAAAATGTGTCACAATTACAAGAAAAACACATTCTATTCAAAAACGGTTAAAATTTCACTTACCAAGTTATGAACGTTCTATATGGACTCCGTTTGCCGCACGGGTAATATCATGGCAATTACTGAATTCTTCCACAACACGTCGCAGACAGGCTTTTGTTGCATAAGTTATTTCAGCTATGATTCTGGTTTTCAGTTCATCCAAATCGGCAAACGATGAAAAATAAACACTTTTTTCAGGTATCCCCACAAGAAAAAAAGTCGCAAAGTATAATGTCAGGGGATCTCAGGGGCCGAGAGCTAGTAACAAATATTGGGCTTCCGTACGCCCTATCCAGTGTCGAGGGGATGTTTCATTCAGAAACCGATCTACTTCGTCTCGCTGAAAAATGAGTTCTTCAGTCTTCATTTTTGTAGAAAAAGACTGTCCGGTAGCATCTTAAGATTAAGAATAATATGATACTATGTTTTCCTCAAAAAATAAAGGGCCATAAATTTTTTTAAACGAAACCGCACAAAAACATTAACTTTTGGTGAATCTCCCTCCTGCTGTACGATCTCGTGGGGATTCTCACGCCCACTATGTATGGGGCTTGACACCCGTACACAAGGAGTTTCCGGCAACTCCTTGAACAAGCCTATGACGATGAAACATTCATACAAAGAATCGTAAGGGGAGACGAAAGCTAGGTTTACGGCTACAACATTGAGACAAAAGTTCAATCATCAAAATCACAAAAATCGCTGCTAACACTTAAACATATTGTAGTCAGATAACAATAATACGAAAACTAAATGAGATATCAACAATCCAAGAACATATGGTTACAGAGGAGGTTATGCGGAACACAATGCTGCCAACCGCACGTCACTAAATATCTCCGATGGCGCGTAATTAAAAAAGTTCGGTTATTTGTTGAACAAATCTCGTATATATTGAATATTTGTTGAGCAACCGTTTACCTGATTACGGGCGACTCATTAATTACTGTAAGAAAGTATTTACGTTCCGACATATATTTATTTCGGTCAACGTAAAACTGTCGATCACAAATCTGCTGCTTCAACCGGATTAATATGCTCCGATCTCCCAAGGAGCTATAAGAAATACGGACACCCAACATCTGGTTGGAGTCCAGAGTTTACTTTCGAGTAGGGATACAAGTTTCTTTCGGATGCTATACCGATTGCCTTTTCTTATCACCCACATCCCTTTTTCTTCTACTATATTCTTCTTTCCAATTATCAGTTCCGCGGGAATAGTTTTGACCCCGCTAATTCTGTGCTGCGGCTGCCTGGGACAACATCTTGATAACTGCGCATAAGTAACACAGTTTAATAGGCCTAGTTACAGTTAGGTTTACAGAGTAATTACATGTTTGAGTTTTAGTTATCGTTTACAGAAGGTTTTCTTATTTACGATTATTTTTACAATCAAATTTAATGTGAGAACAAGATCAAATCTCTCTCATACCTATTCTAACCTGAAGTCCTCGATCTGATGATATTCAAACCTGATGCGCAAAAGAATCGAAACCAACATCAACAGGTACGGAATTGTTGCTCTGCGAAATCGTCGGATAATCAGCCGGACCGTAAGTGTTCTTGATGTATCAACTATGGCGAGCAGGAAGTGCTTATCTACCGATACGAAATGTATGTTTTCGGTCCGATAGTTCCCGCTAAGCCAAACGGTTAAAGTGCCTATCGGATATATTCGGGTCTGGTATTTTTACTTTCCTAGTATCACACCTCTACGCTCATAAGCTCTATGCTGCAAGGATGGTATGGTTTTAACTGTAAAAAAATGGGGTCTGCGTTTTCTGCATTTCACAACTTTCATAACCCAGGGGTCCCCCCCCAAAAAAGTGGAAGTAATGTTCGTACGTACGTGCGTTGGTGTGTTTGAAGTGTAATAATTTATACAGGGAAAACGATTTTGATGAAATTTTGTACATTGACTCTTGTATATGGAGAAATTTGTTGGTAAAATTTTGGGGTCAATATCTCCGGTCCCAAAATTTTGCAAACATAATCTCAAATTATATTAAGATGTATGCATACTTGTCTTAAGATTTTTAAAGAAATTTTCCACCAAAGTTCTCCCTTTTCGAAAAATTCAGAAAATCAATCTTTTAATTTATTGCATATTTTTAACCGATTTTTTTTATGTCTTTCTAGGCATAATAGAACAAGTGACCCAAAAAAACTTTCGGGCAATATTGAGGACGGGGAGCGGAGAGTTTAAAAATATCGATTTTTTGAAATTTTTAAAACTGTTTTTGATTTATTTTCAAGTATCATTATTTTTTCACTATAAAGAATAAATAATCAACGTCAGGAAAAGTATTACAACTTTATTGTCAGCCTTTTTTTTTTTTAAATACAAAAATATTTATTCGACCGTTAAGCAACGCTAGTTATGTATTTTTGAAAATAAAAGTATGTTAGGAGATTTTCGAAAATGTCTACTACTTTTCTGGTTCTTTCAGGTTTAAAAATGGTACACGTTAATCTCTCACAATTTCTACTATCCCAACACAGCTTATTTATAATTAACCGATGGACATGAGAAGATGTATAACGTAATGATATTACATTATAATAATTTGATCACTAAATCTCCACACGTTCTACTAATCTTACCTATACATTTCCGATATTTATAATAGCAATACGGAAAAATGATAAAACCGTTAATAACCAACAGCCAAAACGGCCGTGATCAATGTCATTAGATCGTAAATAGAATTCTGTTCGAGTAATTTCTACTAGGAATACATCAGTATTATTTTATATATATATATATATATATATATATATATATAAAATAAGGTTAATTTTTATGATTTTTTATAAACTTTTAACAATATTATTTTGCTAAGTGACGTAGTTAACAATAAATTGCTCCTTCCAGCTAAACTAATTTTTGCATTAGCTTTAAATGTATATACAAGTACAGGGCGTTTCATAATGTTCTTAGTAGTTACAAATATTCAGTACAAAAAAAGTATTTTACTTACCTAAATGAAAGTTGTACGAGGTGATGCAGGGACTCAAACGTTTTTTGTTAAAATCTATAAATGTTCAATATGTGTTCCTCTGATGACACAGCAAACATCAACACGAAAGTCTAGCTCTTGCCAAAATCGTTCTAACATGTCATTTTCGGTAGAGTTGAATGGATTGATTTTGCGATCCTTTAGCTCAGCGATATCGTGCGGCATCGGTGGGATAAACACCGTATCTTTCACGTAACCCCAGAGAAAGAAATTACATGGCGTGAGGTCTGGTGATCTTGGTGGCCGCAGCATAATGTGTTGGTCTTCTTCAGACGCACATCCTATCCAGCGCCGAGGCAATGTTGTGTTAAGGTACTGTCGAACCTCGTTATGCAAACGGGCAGGACAACCATCTTGCTGAAAAATGAAGTCGTTGAGTAGCTGAGGTGTAAGCAATAATTGTAACATATCCAGGTATATCATGCCGGTTACTGTCGTTTCCATAAAAAAGAACGGCCCATACACTGCCTCACGAGAGATCGCACAAAAACGTTTACTTTCGGAGAATCCCGACTGTGTTCCACATAAGCGTGTTGGTTTTCAGTTCCCCAAACTAGCACGTTATGACGGTTTACTTTGCCGCTAATATGGAAAGAAGCTTCATCGCTGAAAATTATATTGTTTAGAAAGCCTTCATCTAACAACATCTTTTCCTGTAACTGTAAACAAAAATCGAGCCTACGTGTATTTAGCTCCATCAGAAAGACGCCGGATTAATTGAAGACGGTACGGTTTGCATAATAAACGTTTATGGAGAACTCTCCACACTGTTGTTTTCGGAATTCCTAAACCTCTGCCTGCAGCCGTAGTCGATTTTGACGGCCTGCGAATGAAACTTGCACGCACACGTTCGACATTGACTTCTGAGTTTGATGGACAACCGGTTGATTTTCGCTTGCACAAGGGACCGGTTACACTGAATTGTCATTTGGTGGCTCCTTAAGAAATTTCAACCAAAATTTACTAACTACCTAGTATACGTGGAAAAAACTATTTCAAGTACTCTTTCATAAAGTACTTGTTTTATTCGTATGAGTGAAATAGTTTTTTTCTAATGAATTTTCGAAACTTCGAAGAACATTATGAAACACTCTATATATGTATGTATGTATGTATGTATGTATAAACCCTACACGTTTTCAGATACACCATATTACGTATTCTATTTTGAAACAAATAACAATAAAACAATCACAATTGATTATATTGAATGACTTTCGCCGTCATACACGTATGTGCGCGCGGACAAACAACAAACAAACAAACACACACACACACACACACACACACACACACACACACACACAGAGGGAGAGAGAGAGAGAGAGAGAGAGAGAGATAAGCTTTATATAAACAAAACATTAAACACGGAAAACACATCATTCAATGTCAGCGACGCGTGAATCTACAATCGCGAATTTATAGTCCCTATACAAATCCCTTTGTTTTATTACAAAACCACATTCACACACAAGTAAATATGGAAGCATTCAAAAGAGTTACAGAAAGCACTAAAACATGTTTGTGTAAATGTGTGTGTGTGTGTGTGTGTGCGCGCGCGCGCGCGCGTGTAAGAGAGAGAGAGAGAGAGAGAGACAGACTGTTTATTTGCGAGGTCTGGAAAGAAAGGGTAATTTTACCTTGTTACATTATAAATAGTACAAGCGGATTTAATGGAAAGACCAACAACCCCTTCGGTTACAGAAGACAATCCATATTTACTCTTTAACACTCCCGTCAGCACACCTCACATCACATACACATACACGCAGGGATTTCATTTTACATAGAATCTATAAGAGCACTAAAAAATTTACTTAAGGTTATCTAACTATTTAGAAAATAATGTATGCATATTTGAAAGTCACGCTGAAGTTAGCACCGAGCCCTTACCCGAATAAGGTTGACAGTATAAAACCATTTTATAACTACGAACTCATATCAAATTAAAAATAATTTTATGAAAATGTTTTAGATTTATTTCAAAATTAGTAAAGAAGATATGTACAAAAACTTGTGCAATATCAAACCAGAAGTTCTGTATTTTGTCCTACCTACAAAGGTAGTTCGGAAAATTCACGGGGTTGCACAAAGATGGCGCGAGTATGAGAAAATGACTACGATACTTGACAAGTACAATTCTTTTAGATGGCGTGCTGCGAAGTTTCATACGCGTGTGTTTAGTCGCTAGTTTCTGACGATCGAGTAAAGCAAATAATTTTGACATTTCCTGAAAAACGGGAAAAAATTGAAATTCGAGCTTTGATAAGGTATTTTATTTTAAAAGGTTTAACCTTGACGGAAATATAAAAAGAGATGCAAAAAAAAATCCAGTTTAAAGGGTTCTTCCCCTCCGTTTTCGACGGTAAAATAGTGGACTGCTGAATTTAAACGCGATCCTACATCCGTTCAAGATTATGAACGCTCGGGACGCCAAAAAACTGTTACGACCGTCTCAAGTATCCACAATGCCGTAATAAATGATCGCCGATTGAAGATAGCAAGCTTGTTGACATGTACGAAAAAGTTTTCCGTTCGATACGTACTGCGTTTGTTAACAGTGGTCCAAGAACACATCTGATTGAACACTTCTCAAGGATGTTTAGACTGATTTAAACGCGGTTCAGCCGAATTTCTTCGACGTTTTACAACAGCAGATAAATCATGGATTCACCATTACCCGCTACATGATATTACGACTATACGGATAATGTACTCCCACAGTTGAAAATTGTTCTCTACTGCGCATGACGTCACTCACTGACAACTGCTAACCCGCGCCATAAGTTATTGTGTAGTATACCCGCAGTATATAAGGTAGTACCTTAGCCTGAATCGCAATCGTGATTCGTGTCCTTCTGTGCCTGATTTACTTATTGTTTTTTATTCTAATTTTAGCGGTGTATTGTTTGTACGCGTGTAAAATCTATGAATGCGTGTCTGTTGTGAGTTTGAACGCGGTTGAATAATTTTACGAATTCTAAACGGTGATGTGTGCTGTTTTTGGGTGCAATAACAATAAAACCTCAAAAATAACAGTTATACAGTTGATAAGAAGGTTGTGTTTCAGTCATTCCTAAAAGATGGTACCAAAAAAAATCTGAGTAAATAAATGCGGTAGACAAAACAATTTGAATGCCGTCAACGCGACAATTTGTAGCATACATTTTAGATTCGATCACTACGAACGAGACTTACAAATTGAACTTTTAAATTATGAACCGCCTAGAAAAAATTAAAAAAAGATGCTTTTCGTAACGAGTACTTACCTAAAACAGGAACTGACAGTAGATTAACTGGTTCAGGGAACGTACGTAGTGAAATCAGAGAAAGGAAGAAACAAGTAAATGAGGTACTATCAAATAAAAAAATGTTGCTTCATCAAAAAATGACGAACCTTCATCAGTGAACGCTGAAGAGAAAAATCTCACCATGACGGGTTCTCAGAGAGCCGAAAGCATTGTACATCTACAGAAGGTGAAAACCCCAAGCTGCTTAGTGAACTAAATAATATCAAGATGGAAAACAAACATTTACAGGAGGAATGTCAAAATTAAAATGAGAAAATTATTCACTGAAACAGCAAGATTTACTCCAGGCCAAATGCAATAAATGAGAAAGAGCGTTGAAATCAATCAAACTAAACGCATAAAGCGGTCTTTTGCAGATATTTCCAAGTCATTGCCTTTACACTCAGTTGAGCCATGTGTTTATACTTTATTCCCACACTTGAAAACCTCTTACCTCTATACCTCTTGAAACAGAAATATCCACTACCGGCAGGTTCGACTTTTAAAAAAAATGGGCGAGCAAATTTACAATCACTCCGGGTGTGCTAAGTGTCGTTAAGTATTTTGAAGGACTGCCTATTCAAACCCATTTTAAACGGTTTGTGTCCTCATAGCGGATGAAATAAAGGTGAAAGAACAATAAGAGTATTACGATAAAAGTCGATACGCATCAACAACCCGCTAAATATGTCCAAGTGTTCAAAATTCGCGGTTTATTAAAAAATTGGAAGCAGTCTGTTTTTGTGATTATGAATGCAAACTTTCGAAACACGATATTTTTAACATAATATCTCACTTAAAGACTACTGGATTCAACATCGTGGCCATAAATTCTGACTTAGGAGGTGGGAAACATGATTTGTGGAATGAACTGAGGGTTAATATGAAGAATAATTATTTTTCAAATCCTGTTAATGAAGGGAAAATTTATGTATCTGGTGATGCTCCACAACTCCTTAAACTTTTACGAAATCACTTTTTGGATTCTGGGTTGTCAATGAAAAAATGATAACAAAAGTTACTCTCGTTGAACTAATGGAGAAAACTGGGTCTTCAGCTATAAATATTTCGCATAAATTTTCTGATCACTAGTTGACTGTAACAGGTATAGAAAGGCAAAAAGTGAAATTAGCTACCCAGCTGTTCTCTCACACCAATTCATACCTTAAATAGAGTAAGGTCCTCAGGTCTTCTGCAAAGTGAAAACTGGAAAGAGCCGTCACCTTTCTTGAAGTTGGTGAACGACTGGTATATGACGTTTTCAATTCTAAACTACCAAGAATTGATTCCAGGAAGAGAATGACTGCGTACGGAATGGCATTAAAAAATCCAAAATAAAATCCTCCTTGATTTAGAGTCAACGCTGAAGACGATGGGAATCGGACAATAGTTAGTTGGTCTCTTACAATTTCAAAAAGGAATCCCTTTGATTATTAATTCACTATGAATGCTATTTAAAGATATGTAAGCTAAATAAAAAATTAGCTACATAATAACGAACAGGGTAAATCAGGACATCCTGAAGGGTTTTTGTAGCATCATGAGATTACAATGGAGGACTAAACATCATCCTTCACCGCTAAAATTTAAATACAGATTAAGAAATTACATTATTGAAAGATATGACGGGGTTATATCTTCAGCAGCAAATGTAGAAGATAAAACAGACAACGGTGAAATCACAGTTACCGAAAATACTTTACGTTCTGTAACATCACTGCACCCATAAGAATGACAACTCAAATGAAGAAACGACGATCACCGCAAATAAATTTCTTGATTTAATTGTCGACGTCGTGAAGGTTAATGAAGAGTACAAGGACATCGCCAAAATCGTAAACAATGGGTTACGAAGTGTTGGCGGATTCGTCGTCAACAAATTTAAGAATAACGGTGATACAGTTACTACTAATTGCGGTAGATGCCGACGTCGAGCGATTGTCATAGGAGTGGTTACACAAACCATCTACGGATTTTTTACAAAATCTTTCAAAATTGTGGAAAATTTTTCAAAGAACAGAGTTAGCGCGTAAAGAAAATTTTATCAAATCTCTACTTGAACAATTCAGATTTTAATGCCCCAGAAGACGTAAAAAACTTTTCTTTAGAACCGTTATGTTTTTTTTTCCATTAAGAAACGTAATAGTAACGTAACTGACGGCAAATCACGGAAAAGAAAACTTCAGAAGACAATTTCGAAATACTGCTATTTACCTAATAAATATCTAACCTTTTTCGCGTTTACTCTTAACGTAAATTACTTTTTCATTTATATATCTTTTAACACTTCAATTATGCTGTTGAACACTTGAAAGAAATTGTGATTAGTGATAATGAAAACATAATCATAGCAATTAGTGAAAAAAATACTATTTACAATATATAAAATATTTTTTTTTTTTTTTTTTGTCTTCAGTCATTTGACTGGTTTGATGCAGCTCTCCAAGATTCCCTATCTAGTGCTAGTCGTTTCATTTCAGTATACCCTCTACATCCTACATCCCCAACAATTTGTTTTACATACTCCAAACGTGGCCTGCCTACACAATTTTTCCCTTCTACCTGTCCTTCCAATATTAAAGCGACTATTCCAGGATGCCTTAGTATGTGGCCTATAAGTCTGTCTCTTCTTTTAACTATATTCTTCCAAATGCTTCTTTCTTCATCTATTTGCCGCAATACCTCTTCATTTGTCACTTTATCCACCCATCTGATTTTTAACATTCTCCTATAGCACCACATTTCAAAAGCTTCTAATCTTTTCTTCTCAGATACTCCGATTGTCCAAGTTTCACTTCCATATAAAGCGACACTCCAAACATACACTTTCAAAAATCTTTTCCTGAGATTTAAATTAATTTTTGATGTAAACAAATTATATTTCTTACTGAAGGCTCGTTTAGCTTGTGCTATTCGGCATTTTATATCGCTCCTGCTTCGTCCATCTTTAGTAATTTTACTTCCCAAATAACAAAATTCTTCTACCTCCATAATCTTTTCTCCTCCTATTTTCACATTCAGTGGTCCATCTTTGTTATTTCTACTACATTTCATTACTTTTGTTTTGTTCTTGTTTATTTTCATGCGATAGTTCTTGCGTAGGACTTCATCTATGCCGTTCATTGTTTCTTCTAAATCCTTTTTACTCTCGGCTAGAATTACTATATCATCAGCAAATCGTAGCATCTTTATCTTTTCACCTTGTACTGTTACTCCGAATCTAAACTGTTCTTTAACATCATTAACTGCTAGTTCCATGTAAAGATTAAAAAGTAACGGAGATAGGGAACATCCTTGTCGGACTCCCTTTCTTATTAGGGCTTCTTTCTTATGTTCTTCAATTGTTATTGTTGCTGTTTGGTTCCTGTACATGTTAGCAATTGTTCTTCTATCTCTGTATTTGAACCCTAATTTTTTTAAAATGCTGAACATTTTATTCCAATCTACGTTATCGAAAGCCTTTTCTAGGTCTATAAACGCCAAGTATGTTGGTTTGTTTTTCTTTAATCTTCCTTCTACTATTAATCTGAGGCCTAAAATTGCTTCCCTTGTCCCTATACTTTTCCTGAAACCAAATTGGTCTTCTCCTAACACTTCTTCCACTCTCCTCTCAATTCTTCTGTATAAAATTCTAGTTAAGATTTTTGATGCATGACTAGTTAAACTAATTGTTCTGTATTCTTCACATTTATCTGCCCCTGCTTTCTTTGGTATCATAACTATAACACTTTTTTTGAAGTCTGACGGAAATTCCCCTTTTTCATAAATATTACACACCAGTTTGTATAATCTATCAATCGCTTCCTCACCTGCACTGCGCAGTAATTCTACAGGTATTCCGTCTATTCCAGGAGCCTTTCTGCCATTTAAATCTTTTAATGCTCTCTTAAATTCAGATCTCAGTATTGTTTCTCCCATTTCATCCTCCTCAACTTCCTCTTCTTCCTCTATAACACCATTTTCTAATTCATTTCCTCCGTATAACTCTTCAATATATTCCACCCATCTATCGACTTTACCTTTCGTATTATATATTGGTGTACCATCTTTGTTTAACACATTATTAGATTTTAATTTATTTACCCCAAAATTTTCCTTAACTTTCCTGTATGCTCCGTCAATTTTACCAATGTTCATTTCTCTTTCCACTTCTGAACACTTTTCTTTAATCCACTCTTCTTTCGCCAGTTTGCATTTCCTATTTATAGCATTTCTTAATTGCCGATAGTTCCTTTTACTTTCTTCATCATTAGCATTCTTATATTTTCTACGTTCATCCATCAGCTGCAATATATCGTCTGAAACCCAAGGTTTTCTACCAGTTCTCTTTATTCCGCCTAAGTTTGCTTCTGCTGATTTAAGAATTTCCTTTTTAACATTCTCCCATTCTTCTTCTACATTTTCTACCATATCTTTTTTACTCAGACCTCTTGCGATGTCCTCCTCAAAAATCTTCTTTACCTCCTCTTCCTCAAGCTTCTCTAAATTCCACCGATTCATCTGACAACTTTTCTTCAGGTTTTTAAACCCCAATCTACATTTCATTATCACCAAATTATGGTCGCTATCAATGTCTGCTCCAGGGTAAGTTTTGCAGTCAACGAGTTGATTTCTAAATCTTTGCTTAACCATGATATAATCTATCTGATACCTTCCAGTATCGCCTGGCTTTTTCCAAGTGTATATTCTTCTATTATGATTTTTAAATTGGGTGTTGGCAATTACTAAATTATACTTCGTGCAAAACTCTATAAGTCGGTCCCCTCTTTCATTCCTTTTGCCCAGCCCGTATTCACCCACTATATTTCCTTCCTTGCCTTTTCCAATGCTTGCATTCCAATCTCCAACTATTATTAAATTTTCATCTCCCTTTACGTGTTTAATTGCTTCATCAATCTCTTCGTATACACACTCTACCTCATCATCATCATGGGCGCTTGTAGGCATATAAACGTTAACAATCGTTGTCGGTTTAGGTTTTGATTTTATCCTTATTACAATGATTCTATCGCTATGCGTTTTGAAATACTCCACTCTCCTCCCTATCTTCTTGTTCATCACGAAACCTACTCCTGCCTGCCCATTATTTGAAGCTGAGTTAATTACTCTAAAATCACCTGACCAAAAGTCGCCTTCCTCTTCCCACCGAACCTCACTAATTCCTACTATATCCACATTCACCCTATCCATTTCCCTTTTTAAATTTTCTAGCCTACCAACCTTTTTTAAGCTTCTAACATTCCACGCTCCGACTCGTAGAATGTTATTTTTTAATTTTCTGGTGACCCCTTCCTTAGTAGTCCCCACCCGGAGATCCGAACGGGGGACTATTTTACCTCCGGAATATTTTACCAAGGAAGGCGCCTCCATTGTTGCTATGTGAAAATGCAGAGAGCCACATTTTCTTGGAAAAAAAGCAGCTGTAGTTTTCCATTGCTTTCAGCTGCGCAGTACTCAGAGGACTGAGTGATGTTGATACGGCCGTTTAAGTCATTGTGACTCACGCCCCTAACAACTACTGAAAGAGCTGCTGCCCTCTTTCAGGAATCATTCCTTAGTCTGGCTCTCAACAGATACCTCTCCGATATGGTTGCACCTTCTATATACCCCTATATAAAATATAGCAGAAGTATAGGCCTACTCGTAACTAGGACATGAGATGTGCAATTATCTGTTTTACCTTGGATATTTTCAAGAATAGTCATTCATCATCATTTATAAATAATATGTAATAATTTTAAAGTTAAATAACAATACAGATGTAGGATAACGATAACATGTTTTGTCAATTACTTTTTGAATCAGGGCTTATAATAAATAGTAGCTAATTTCCTCTTATGTTATTAAAAAGGGTCGACATTGAAAATTAAAATCGTATAAAACCATACCTTCAACAAAAATATACACAAAAATAAAGAATAAAAATTTATTAAAATATGTGTTATAAGCTATAAAAGACACATTATAACTGTTTGACAATACAAGCGGCGAGTCCATCTTCGAAATTCAACAGGAATATCCATTCTGACTAGTTCCGGCGTGACATCAGACAACAAATTTGGATTTTTGTTAACTGCCGTAATAAGCCGTCATTGAGAGCTTTTCGATTAAATATCATAAGTGGTACTTATTTCATCGGTTCCAGAGTTATAGCGAAATGAAATTTTAATTAATAAAATATTTGATCTTACAAGGGGAAGACACATTCGAATCAGACTTCGTCTCCATTTTGTAAATTTTTTTTTTAATTTAAATATATTGATTCATTAATAATTAATTATTAACCTCTGATTGTAAAACAAATTTTACGATAAATAATAATTCAATAATAACAATTAAAAAAAATATGAATAAATATCAGAAGTTATTAATGATATAAAATTTTATGTACTTTTAAAAATAAGTATATGTAATTTAATAGGCGTACAAGGAAGTCTGTGGTGTCCACATCAGACTTTTAATTTTTTTAACCAAACAATGTTTTCAGAATTTATCTCTTAAAACGAAACATTCTTCTTAACTTTATTTTCAAAATTCAGACCTAGTTCACAAACTATAACTAAAATTTGTAAATCCTTCTTATATTTGTTTGACTTCAGGTTGTAACTAAAACCTTTCTGTAAAAGTCGAATTTCACGTTCGCTAAACTCTACATCCGTTAAATTCACAAACCTCTCAAAAAATATATGACTTAATAGCTTACTTTTTCAAAACCAACACCCAAATCGGTATTTTGCAAAACAGTAATTTTGGTTTTTGCTTCAAATATATTTTTTATGTATAATCTCTTGAATTTTTTATCTAACTTGTAAACTGAATAATTAAAACTCGATATGAAGCGATCTGAACACCAATTCCGAATCTATAACTTTAAGGTAAACATCGTAAATATCCCGTTTCCTATGTCGGGGTTTTTTAACTTCAACTAAAAGTTTCTTAATGCCTGTGACGTGAGCATTTCTTGGCTGATGCACTCCTACTGTCAGTTCTATACTTCATATATCTTGGAGCAAGTTTCTTCCTCAAAAATATGTTGAAAAACCAAATACCCTGCGTGGTAATTTTTGACCGAAAAATTAATCTGAAATATCATAAGGCTATAAAAACTCATCGGAGCTTTTATCAAATAATCGATGGATGAAGCCGTCGCTTGATGACAATCAATTATAAAAGATATAAAGGGCCTAATTATGGGTAATCCACTTACTCCATTAGCCGTTGAAAGTTTTACGAACGATTTATAAAACAAAATTTGTACTCATCTTTCTTCGAATATTCTAATTTTGGCAACGGTACGTGAATAATTTTTCCGGTTGTTGTTTAGTCAATGGAAATTAATGAACTTAAAACTTGTAATAAATTTTATATTGGACAGACCGATTGATCTTTTGAAAAACGTATGAAGGATCACAATCTCATTTTCTCAACAACAAGGTTTATAATAATTCCTGCCATTTAATCGATTAAAATCATGTTTTTAATGGTAATTTCAAATTACTTCATTGGAGAACAAAGGTTTAAAACTGAACCTTTTGGAGTCATTGAAAATTAATGAACTTAAAAATTCTAATTTAATTTTAAAAGACTCACCGTTGTTAAACTAATAAATGCGTGTTGGGCTTCCTTATCTTATTGTAAGCACCGCCTTCTTTTTCTGAATGACCAATAGTATTTACTGTTAAATTTATACTGTATATTACTGATACGTACACTCCCTATTGTTGTTCTTTTTCTTCTTGTATTTTATCTCTTTTGGTTGGTTTATGTATTTACCTTTTTCTTTGTAATTTACTTCTTTCTTTCTTTCTTTTTCCTGTTTAGCCTCCGGTAACTACCGTTCAGATAATACTTCAGAGGATGAATGAGGATGATATGTATGAGTGTGAATGAAGTGTAGTCTTGTACAGGTCGATCATTCCTGAGATGTGTGGTTAATTGAAACCCAGCCACCAAAGAACACCGGTATCCACGATCTAGTATTCAAATCCATGTAAAAATAGCTGGTTTTACTAGGACTTGAACGCTGGAACTCTCGACTTCCAAATCAGCTGATTTGGGAAGACGCGTTCACCACTAGACCAACCCGGTGGGTTGTAATTTACTTCTAAACTTCGTATTCTGTACATAACATCTGAGGAAGGTCTGTGTAGCGAAACAGTTGTCATTTTTTAAAATAAATTTTGTGGAAATCAAATAACATATTTTGTTTATATAAAAAAAAAATTCTGCAATATTAAAAGAATAAATGAAATTTGTTTTTCTATCTTGAAAATTAAATTAAAAACAATGTTAGCTCAAGCACCGGTCTATTCAGATCTCTAGGTTTTTGGCTCTTAGTACCTAAGTTTATTTATTTGAGTAATTATACGCTTTAATAAGTCAGCCAATTTGGTTCGATGTCAATCAAGAAGGCTGAACAGATTGTAGTCTATTTAAAAAAAAATTATGTGGACACCACATGACATCCTTAAACGTCTATTAAATTACATATATTTTTTATTACATATCCTTTATTATTATTTTTTTTTTTTATTATTGAATTATAATTTATTGAATTTTTTTTACAATCAGAGGTTAATATTAATAAATAAATAAATTTAAATTAAAAAAAAAAAAAAAAGAAATGAAGTCGATTCGAACCGATGTGCTTTCCCCTTGTAAGATCCAAGTATTTCATTAATTAAAATTTTATTGGACTATAACTATGGAACCAATGAAAATAAGCACCACTTATGTAATATATCGTCGACAAGCACTAAATGAGGGCTTATTACTGCAGTTAAGAAAAAGTCAAAAATCCAAATATTTTGTATTTCAGGATTTTTTTGGACACATGGTCCAGATGATTGCAATCAAAAGGGGAGGTGAACAACTACATGTTACAACAGTTCTAAATCCAAAATTTCAACATCCTACGGCTAATCGTTTTTTGAGTTATGCGAGATACATACGTACGTGTGTAGAGTATGTGTAGTGTGTATTTCTTAACATTTGTGCAAATTTTAAACTTTTTTGGGCGAGGTTTTATAGGTACGAGACAAAAACTGTTTATAAATAACCTTGACTATCGTTTCCATTCCTAATTTCGATCGACTTAATAATTAGAAATTTTAAATTAATAAATACTTTCATCGTATTAAAGCTCTATTTTATACGATCTCTATAAAAATGTAAAAAATTAAAAATAATGAAAACTTCCCCTATCCCTTTACTTCCTTGTATGGAGTAAAGTATTGTGATCGCGAAAAAATTCGGCTTACAGATTTCACCGGAAATATCCATTTTGACCATTCCTAAATCCATTTTGACAAGTTTTGGCGTGACGTCTGTACGTATGTGTGTATCTCGCATAACTGAAAAACGATTAGCCGAATGTAGAAATTTTGGATTTAGGACTGTTGTAACATCTAGTTGTGCACCTTCCCTTTTGATTGCAATCGACTTGTCCAAAAATGTCCAAAAAAGCTCAAAATCCGTAACAATTTGGATTTTGGACTTTTTCTTAACTGCAGTAATAAGCACTCATTGAGAGCTTTTCAACGACACATAAGTGGTACTTATTTCCATCGGTTCCAGACTTATAGCCAAATAAAATTGTAATTAATGAAATATTTTGTTTTTACAAGGGGAAGGCAAATCGGTTCGAATTCGACTTAATGTGTCCTTTTTTTCTTTAATTTAAATATATTGATTATTAATAATTTAAACCTGTGATTGAAAAAAAAAATTACAATAAATAATAATTCAATAATAACAATAAATAACAAAAAAAAAAAAAAATGAAAAAAATCTGTAGGTATTATTGAAATAAAATTTTACGTACTTTTCATTTTAAAACAATGTGTATATGTAATTTATTAGGCGTACAAGGAAGTCATGTGGTGTCCACACCTTTTTTTTTTAATTTTTCCCAAAATTTATTGTCATCAACGACCCATAAGTTGAAATAGTTTATTAATTTTCAAAGAATTTATGCCGAGATAGTCAGGAGTGATCAAAACACAGGCCAACATAAATACGTAAATACTTCTGAAAATTTCTGTAACTTTTTTTGTATTGGACAAAGAGTGTGTTAGGACTTTATCATTTGGAAAAATCCCAGTACTCAAAATGCGTTATTATCGTTATACTTTCCGTTCACAGCCTAACTGTTGCGGCAGCAACTGAGTTATAGCCGGGTGAGGGAACTTACCGACCTCCACGGTGGAGATGTGGCGTCTGCCCTAGCGACTGTTCTTTTCTCCAGACGATTGTTATTTTTTTTACTGTATGTCATATTCATAGAATAGAATTTACTGCTCGCAGATACACTATAATTACACTGGATATACTCATAAATGCAGAATTATCTAATTAAATCTAAATCATATAATCAATTAGATACTTACATCACAACTTAATTAATATCCGATTAGAATAATTAATTACTCTACTTTCGAACACGAATACGATTATTGATTTCGTCTGCGATAAGACAAAATCAATACGGATATATACACATTACGTTAATAAGAATCCAACAATCTCTTTTATTTACCGTAAACCTTAACGTAACTGAAATAATATTTGTCGACAAGTTTCGACTACAGGAAAATTCCACATATAAAAATAAAACATAATTCTTTGTAAAATTAGAATACGCGTTCATTATACGGTAAATTGAATTTGGTCATTATGTACAATATATCGCTAGGTAATAGCTATCCACTTAAACATAAATATCTGATAACGAAGCGATTTGAAACTGACCGACCGCAGAACACTTTATACGAGTCGTTATGATTTACGTTATATATATGTTTAACACCGTAACTAGAAAAGTCGTAAGCGATCCGATAAGACACGAGTCGCTCCCGAAACCGGCATAGCTATTATCAACATAATAAGCATCTTATGGTAGACTAAATAAGGAAATAAAGAGTATACCGGTTTCCCTCATTACCGTCCTCATTTATTATTGTTACACGTCGGCGAGCCAAGCCGACTGAGAGTACAACAGATGTTCAACTCTATAAGCGATAACTTTACTATGTTCACCGCAGCGATCGGGCGAAATTTATAGTGAACATCTTTACTGTCAGAGAAAGTACTCCTGTTAGTATTTTAAGCAGGGCGTAAGATCGACATTAACTTGGCGTCGACTTGAAAACTATTTTTTTACTTTATAGTGCGATTTTCAACGTCAGTTTTATTATGATTTTCTTTTTATAGGAAAAGGAAAAATGACTTAAGAAATTATTATTGAATGCGAGGTTTTGCAGTGTGCAAATTCATCGGGACAAAGTAAAAAAACATTCTTTTTCAAAAAAACTTATGCTTTTATTCATTCTATGCCTTTATATACACTGATAAATACATGTATTAGTATGAAGAATGACCTCCTTTAGCAAAAATGATCTCTTGGAGACGTTTTGGCACCGACTCCATTAGATCAGTGTACATATTCTTGACCTTATCATCGTGGAACTACACTTTTATAGCGTTAGTTATCACGCGTTCTTTTGTCGTACAGTCCATCTTACCTAAACGTCTCTTCAAAATATTTCACAAGTTCTCAACGGGATTTAAGTCCGGTGAATTTCCAGATCGATCGAGCACATTGATTTGATTTACCAACGTGAAAGTCTTGACCGATTTTGAATTACGACAGGGCAAAGTTATGTTGAAATATCCCGCCAAAAGTTTGCATCGATGGAACAATTCTACGTCGTAATATTTCTACGTACTCGGTTGAATTCTTCATATCTTTAACAGGAACTAAGCTTCCAGTGCCATTTGTCGGGAAAAAAACCCATAACATCTGTTTCAGCGGGTATTTTACAGTTTATGGACATGCCTAGGTCTCAAAGGTTCACCGTCACCTCGTCTCACGACATTTACTTTGTAACTATGCACAAATAAATGAGTTTCATCACTAAAATTTATCTTTTCCCGGTCGTCAGCAGTTCACGATTTTATTTCTCGGCCTATGCTAAACGTTTTTCTACATTTTAAGAATTAAAAATTGTTTTTTCGTTGGTCTTCTTGCCTTCCGGCCAGCTTCCAGTAGTCTACGGCGTACAGTTCAGTTGAACTACTAATATCAAGTCTTTAACGATTGCCAATAAATCTCTTTTTTTAAGGTCTGAGCTTGTTTTTCTTGGATTAATTTTACTATTTCTTATCCAAGAATTTTATCAGATCTTGGAGCGGTTTTCCATTTGCGCCCACATTCTGTTCTCCTTTTTGGAGATGATGATGCAGATTCTTTGAATGTTGTCTGAATTCTTGATACGCTTGATATGTCTATATCAACTGCAGAAGCGATATCTCTAACTGTCATAGAGTTGTGATCTTTAAGAGCAATAATTTTTGCACGCTTCCTCGGAGTAATATCCATTTTTAAACACATAAAAGTAATACGTGCTACTCAAAACGCAAAAAGTAACAACCACCTACCACACTCAAAGGTTCACAACTAAGTTGACTACTTCCACTTTAAAAATAAGTCAAAGTGCTTTGTCGAGGTCGAACCACACCACTTCAAGGCAAATAAAACCGGTTTAAGGCGATTTCAGACATACAACTGGGAATCGCATAAAAATTTAGAGTAAAAAATAGCAATTAATTTACACAGTATAGTAGGAAACGGAAAGATGACGTTAAGAGAATATTATTGAATGCGAACTGCTTAAGGCTTTAAGGAAGATGAATATATAATATTTTTTATTCTGAAATTTCACATTTGTTTTTTTGAATTAACATACGAAAATATTTTTATCAGAATGACAAGGGTATATCAATTACCATTGCGCTATAACAAATCAAATACTAAGCGACAATGACGTCATAAGTTAAAAACAATTCTTTAAATTATTTATTTAGGCATTTTTATTTCCTTTGGAAAGTCGTTTAAAAGTTCACAACCTTAAGGTAAGTAAAAAAAAAAAATAACTTACAATGGAGGAACTTTCTGTATAAAATAAAAAGGCAGTCATTAAAATCGGCTAATTTGGTGTAGAGTAAAGCAGATACTTATTAAAAAAAAGAGGTCGAATTTTTAATCTCAATTTCATATCTGAAGTAGGTTAAAAGCTGATAAAAAAACGTTTAAAACTTCGATTTCATAATTTTAAAATAACGCAACCGAATTTTACGTTTAAATGTTTGAGATAATCTTTTCTTCTGTTCAACTTTACTTATAGAGTAATTCTGATACGCATTATCAAGTACTTATGCATTCGTATACTCATATAGATGGTTGTATTATTTTTTTATTTTATTATCATTTAATTTCTTAATCGATCTTGTTTGATTTTGAAATATTAATTTTTCTTTGTTTGTTTAAATTTGACCCGCTTGCTTTTTTCAGGACTTTGTATCCTCCAGTAGATATTATTTTCATGATAATTTAAACAGTAAGTGAAGCAATAGATACGTAGTATTCTTTATTTGAGCAAATCACAAGTTTAATTCTTTGAACTTGTTAAGTCAATGATTTAAAGGTACACATTTAAAAATATCCTTTTTGTAAATTTCGCACCATAATCTATATATTACATAGTGGTTGTATTTTGATATATGTTGTAGTACTGTATGTTCTTTGATATATGTAAATTATAATTGCATCTTGCATAATTACATAAAAATACAACATATATATAAAAAACCAAATATCATTGGTTAACACAAAAAATTATTAAGCAGTAAACAAGAAAGAAAAGAAATAAAATATTGTACATCTACACCAACAATCAAAAGATAAGGAAACATTAATTTAAACTGCAGAGAATAATATTTCTAAAAAAGAAAATATTAAATTTAAAAAACTGTAGAGTTAGTTTTTCCTTTAAGGAAATATTACAGTATTTTAATTCTTTTATTAGAAAAAACTATTAACAATAAATTGTTTGTAATTAGTTCATCTAATATTTCGTATTCAAAAATAAACTGTTAAGATAGATAAGTGCTGTCGCCATTTATTTTCACAAAAGAAGCCGTTTGTAAGAAAGAGGCGTCAAGATGAGAAACCTGAATGGTTTATAAACATAAGAAAGGGAAGCAGAAAAGGCATTTAAAAAAAATTATGTAATAGAAAACGAAAAGAAAAGAGAATATTGAGAAACATTGTAGAATTATCAAAAATAGGTGAAAAAATTAATACAAATTCAGAAATAAAAAAATCTTTACGAATGCAATGAAAGAAAGAAAAGAATTTGGCTCTTTTTTTGAGAATGAGTGGTAACAGGCTCGCAAAACATCACCAACCATATTTACAATAAAAAGAACGGAAATCAATGGACCTCGGTTGTTTGAAAATACGTACAAGAAATGAAAATATCTGAAGAAACAGTACAAGATTAAAAAACTTTCACGAAACTAATACAAGATTAAAAGGAAGGAAAAAGAAAGAAAGGTCAAAAGTAAAAAAAGGTGAAAGAATGAGCTACTGAAAAATCAGTAAAGAAAATGGCCCCCTCCCCAAAAAAAGAGAAATGAATGAAAAATGTTGTTTTACGTGGTTCTCAGTCGGTTAAAGTAAAATGAAGACATCAAATCGGGGAAAGGTAAACCGTTTTTTGAATAAGAAAGAGAGTTGACCTTTCCGAAAACATACGGTATGAACCGGCTAAGCAGGGCGGTGATCATCGATTAAAACAAGCGTAATCAGTAAATTCAGTGATCGAAAGATGTGTAGAGGGTAAAAATTTTAAATGAAGACAAAGATTTTTTGTTAATTTTTCTTTTTAGCCTTCGGAAGCACCGTCAGGTATTACTTAAGAGGATGAATGAGGATGATATGTATGAGTGTAAATGACGTGTAGTCTTGTACAATCTCAAGTCGACCATTTCTGAGATGTGTGGTTAATTGAAATCCAATCACCAAAGAACACCGGTATCCACGATCTAGTATTGAACTGGCTTTACTAGGACTTGAACGCTGGAACTCTCGACTTCCAAATCAGCTGATTTCCGAAAAGACGCGTTCACCACTAGACCAACCCGGTGGGTTGGAAGACAAAGATTAGAATTAATAAATCAAACCGGTGAGGATGTAAGGGTGTATTGATTATGATAAGGAAAAAAGATCAGCGAGGAACAAAATAGAATGGAGAATAACAACAAACCAATCCAATTCCTACTGACTTAAAAAAAAAACCATAACGTAAGAGCATATGAACAGACTAAATACTAGCCGAATTGCAATTTTCACTACAGACGGAATTTCATTGTTATACGTAAGTGAATCATGGTTTTGGTGATAATATTTTTTGATGCCTTTAAGCGATTTAGAAATTATCTAATTAAATTATTATAATTATTTATTTAAAAAATATACATTAATCTATAGCATCCTGTACCGCATTATAATGCTTTTGCATAAAAATACGTATTTTATGTTCTTAGAAAAAAAACCGTTTCGTTTTGCATAACTAAAATAATGAATTCTACTATTTCTGTTAAATAGATATAGACATTTCCTATTTTAATATCTTTGTAAAGATATTTAAATTGAAAACAATGATCGTTTTTTACTCGATAGTCAATAAGCTCTTATAAGAATTTTATAACTTATGTTAATAATGTTTATTCGCAAGACCTAAATAACTCTTCAGCATTTATTTTTATTTAAAAATGATATTCGCTCAGAACAAATTTAATTTAAGTACACTATCTGAAAAAAAGAAAAGCACAAAAATCTAACAGCATTATTTTAGATAATTAAAAAAAATTCGAACTATTTCTTTATAATAAAACTAGCTGCTCAGTCTGGCTTCACATCCAGGCATCGCTTCACTGTGCTCTTTGGAGCGTAAAAGGAGATTCAGTTTTTGAAAATTGATTTATTTATCGTAATCGTGTAAAAAAAAAAAAAAAAAATTCACTAAAATTTTACAAAATAATTGTAACTGTTTTCCACACAAACCATAAGGTACAACCATATGTGCTTTTTTTCAAGACACGATTCATTTTTGCGTGCCTCGCATTTACTATTATTACGAAAAATTCCTGTAATATAATGATTTTTACTATTTGCTTTTCCGGCTCTTTAATTATTCATTTCGATTTCTTATTTCATAATTATTAGTTTAACCAGTCATGAATAAAAAATTTTAACTAGAATTTTATACAGAAGAATTGAGTGAAAGAAGTGTTAGGAGAAGACCAATTTGGTTTCAGGAAAAGTATAGGGACAAGGGAAACAATTTTAGGCCTCAGATTAGCAGTAGAAGGAAGATTAAAGAAAAACAAACAAACATACTTGGCATTTATAGACCTAGAGAAAGCATTCGATAACGTAGACTGGAATAAAATGTTCAGCATTTAAAAAAAATTAGGGTTCAAATACAGAGATAGAAAAACGATTGCTAACATATAGAGAAACCAAACAGCAACAGTAAAAATTGAAGAACATACGAAAGGGAGTCCAACAAGGATGTTCCCTATTCCCGTTACTTTTTAATCTTTACATAGAACTAGCAGTTAATTATGTTAAAGAACAATTTAGACCCGGAGTAACAGTGCACAGTACAAGGTGAAAAGATAAAGATGCTACGATTTGCTGATGATATAGTAATTCTAGCTGACAGTAAAAAAAATTTAGAAGAAACAATGAACGGCACGGATGAAGTCCTACGCAAGAGCTACCGCATGAAAATAAACAAGAACAAAACGAAAGTAATGAAATGTAGTAGAAATAACAAACATGGAACATTGAATGTGAAAATAGGAGGAGAAAAGATTATGGAGGTAGAAGAATTTTGTTATTTGGGAAGTAGAATTACTAAAGATGGACGAAGCAGGAGAGATATAAAATACCGAATAGCACAGGCGAAACGAGCCTTCAGTCAGAAATATAATTTGTTCACATCAAAAATTCATTTAAATGTCAGGAAAAGATTTTTGAAAGTATATGTTTGGAGCGTCGCTTTATATGGAAGTGAAACTTGGACGATCGGAGTACTCGAGAAGAAAAGATTAGAAGCTTTTGAAATGCGGTGCTATAGGAGAATGTTAAAAATCAGATGGGTGGATAAAGTGAAAAATGAACAGGTGTTGCGGCAAATAGATGAAGAAAGAAGCATTTGGAAAAATATAGCTAAAAGAAGAGACAGGCTTTAGGGTACATATTAAGGCATCCTGGAATAGTCGCTTTAATATTGTAGGGACAGGTAGAAGGAAAAATTTGTGTAGGCAGGCAACGTTTGTTCTGTAACGTTCTGTTAAACTTAAATTTTCGTTCGATTATTTTCCTAATACAAGTTTATTTTATATTTCTTGGTCAAGCGTAATTTATTTTACATCTTCATTTTTTGTGTACCGATATTTTGAGACGCTTATTAAAGAATCAATTCCTTTAATAATATCTGCAGATAATTTCGAGTAAAATTTAAAAGAATGTGGAAATTTTCTAATAAATTTTTGTTTAATATAATCGGGTGTTTTACGTAATATTAGATGATATTCGAAATGGCCTTGATTTCTGTAAAAACCATTATTGATGTACTCATATAATTGGAACATACAATTAACGCTTTGTTTCTATAATACGTAGTTATATATGAATTCCACTTTCATATTATCTTTCCTTTTTTTTGTTGTTGTTACGGAATAGAGAAATTAACACCAGAACTTGTAAACGAAAATTTAAATGAAGGAAAAGAAAATTCAAAACAACTTTCTTTAGAAGTTTTATCTCTCGCTACGAACGAGGGCGGATCGTTTTATCTAGATTTTGGAAAATTTTTTTAATGATTTGCAAAGTAAATCATTACATTTGCGAAAAAAAAACCATTATTTTGCGGACATTTGCGAAAAAATTCAAGAAATGAAAATGTAATCAAACAGAAAAACAACTTTCATAAAATTTTGAACGGTTGATTTTTTTCCCGTTTACTACCTCAGAATAAGTTTCTTTAAACATAATTTACGGTATATATTTTCTTGTTACTTAACGAAATAAAAATTAAACAAATAACATATGTAAGAAACATTTTTTGAGATTTTTATCGGGGCTTTCCTTCAGGATAAATAAAATTTTGGAAAACGGAAGAACACCGAATAGAAGAGCTTTTTTTTAATTTTAGTAATTTTATTTACAATCAAATAATTACACTGCGATTGCTATACTTTATTTCAGAATTCAGAATTTATCAATTAATCTTATAATATAGTTTGAACTGTAAGATAATAAATTGTGCATTTTATTATTTAATTTATTTAAGATAAATGTTTTGCTACCGCATAAAATTATGAATGGCACTGTTGATGTTAATTGTCGTAAATCGTTGGTAGTGCCGCTAGGTTTGGCACACGTAATTATTGAACCGATGCCAAACAAATTATTTTATCTTTCACTCTTTCTCTCTCTCTCTCTCTCTTTCTCTCGATTAACAATATTTTTTCACCGCATTCATTTATCTCATTTTTTCGACATAATCCTGAATTCTTTCTTTTATTTATGTAAATCTTTCGTTTATTTTTTAGATATTCTACATGGTGATATATATATTAAAAAAAAAATACTTTCTGCAGTTTCCTTTTCTAATAATAATATTTTTTTTATTCAGGAAGTTGAAATAGACTATTTTGGTTTTGTTATTTATTTATTTTAATATTCTGAACGAAATAAGAGAAATTATAGTTTTTCTATTGGAGGCGAACATCTAGTAAATGTTATAATCGTCCTCGATAAAATTCAAAAAGCAAATATAACAATACAGAAAAATATAAAAAAAGCTGACAACACAGTTGTAGGACTTTCCCGTCACGTGGCTAAAGCCGCGTTCCGGAAAAGCCAAGAAGAACGGCTTGCACCACACACACACACAAACTAAATTTAAAATATTTATTTAAATATATTTTTTCGATTATTTAATTTAATGATTCTAACTAAAGCGCGCGCGCAAACCGTATTTAATTCGAGCGGATGTGGCGATACTACCGGCGACTGTTGGCACTAACTTAAGTAATGTAATTTCGCAACTTACATAGAACAAATTTCGTTTGAACGGTCGACAGACTGGTGTAACCGCAAGACTTAACGCACCAGGTACCGAGTCCACCGGGCGATCGAGTTCGAGATCCAGCCAGACCGAGTTACTTTTTTTACTCTAAATATTATTGATTTATTTAATTCTATCGTTCACCTGTGATGTCACAACATAGAGACGACTACAATGCGGTACGTCACTGCTATCAACCTTTGAAATATTAACTAAATAAAATAAAATAAATATATAATATTTAATGTGTAAAAAATTTGGTTGGTAACTCTGTGGAATTTCAAATTTCCCGGTCCAACAGGACGAGAAAAAGGTAAATTCAAAAAGGCGGACTGCGACACTAGCGCTTCTTACGGCGACAGGAAGGTACTATTGACGCAGTATGCCTATTTAGCCACTAGTTTAGAGCATTTTTTGGTGGTGGGGATGAGATTTTGCAAATATTGTTATTTTTCAATTGTTAACAAATGCGCCTAAGAAAAATATGACCTTAATTAAGCGAAATCTCTACATACGGAGACCTTGATCTACAATCTCACTCGTTTCACCTTTTAAGTTGAAACTTTAACGGCATCAATGCTCCAAATACAGAAGTAATCTGACCAAGTTTGGTCAAAATCAGTCCAGTAGTTCTGGAGATATAAGGTGATTTTGAGACCAACACCGAACACGTACATACGAACATTAACAACCGGAAAATTTACATCCGATTTTTTGGGTTCCTTAGATGTCAAAATCTCAAGACCCGGTCAAAACGCACATACCCAAATTGGACGTATTACAATAATTTCCCTTCTAGAACTACAGCGCTATCTAGACAGGAAAGTAAAATCAAGTTCTTACAACTAAATAAATTATTGTAACAATTTAGAAATATATTTATTATTTATACCTCTCAAATAACCGGAAAATTGTCTATGAAATTTTCTACCTGTCTTTATTTTCTTGTCTGAAGGGAAAAAATTGTTAACAAAAAAAGACATATCCTCGCTTCTCTTGACACTAAAGTGTTCTCTAGTCAAAAACTACAAAAAAAAATTTATAAAGAAAAATCCTTTACCGATCTAGGATACGGTTAAACGTTTGGATATATAAATTTTAAGATATATTTATTCCGATTTACGGTGTGGTAATATGTATCGGGTTAACCATACGTCAGCTTAAAATGGAAACAGAATTAAATTCTGTAAAGTGATGGCCGCATCTAAATGTATGTACAGTTAGGCAGTAGGACCGTAAAGAAACGAAATATGGCTCGAATCCAAAATTCAAGGAGAAAGATTTTGTGAATGGTTAACGGGTCGCATTTTGTGAGACCGATTCAGAAACTCGACGGTACTAGAGAAATTGTACGTGGGATTTACAAGAAACAAGCAAGTTTTTCCAAAACTAACGAGAGATACGTGACTTTGAAGAAACGTTTTTGACGACAACAAAATTTAATCGACGACAAAGTTATGTCCATTCAAACACGGAAAAAACGGTTTCTAATGTCAGGCTATTTTTAATCCTAGATTATCTGTAATAATCGCAATTTATATTCGTTATTTTGTTTAAATCATTAGATTCTTTCATGGTACTTCTTTAGTAACCTAGTAGTATACTTTTAGCAACTGTTCCACGGCCGTAGTATAATTAAGTTACAAATTACGTCCTAAAGATACGAATATTTTCTTAGGCAGATGGGGCAGCAACTACAGTAAAGATATACATAAATATTTAACATACTGCATCCTAGTGGCAGAATATATCGGATGAGTTAAAAATTGGTCTCCCAATTACTTATAAGAAAAAAATTAATTAAAGAAAGTTTATTATTAAACGTTTAAAACACATCACAGAAAACGTTCGAAGTATCGTCCTTCTACTTAACGCAATTGTGGTAGCACTTAACCACCGAATTATACACTCGTATTTTAGCACTTTAAATCTTATTCCGAATTGTAAAATCAATGTAAAGTCTTTTTAACAGAGAGAAAAAAAGAAGAAAAGACTATGTCGTTCCCAGCCCACCCGCCGGAGACCGGGTCTCGGTCATTAGCGTTGCCTGACTCCAACCACAGGAAGGGAAAGAACCAGGCCCAGCTATGCCGTTCCCAGAACCCCCCTCCCATAGACGGGTTTCGGTCTTAACGTTTTCCTCCACCTACTGGCCCGTGGAGTCCCCACCTGATCATTGTAGGCCGCACACCTAAGCATGCAACCACTCACAGATGGGGCTGTCCATCCTTCCCTACTCTGACATCATCTAGAACCCTCTTCTCCTGCCCTCTACCACCTTGGCGGTGAGGACTTCGATCGCAAAGGTCTCAAACTTCCTCCAGTTGGCCTCCGACCCTAAAATAAATGTCACAAGATTCTCTACCTGAAGCCCATTAATCCCGGTCGTTCTTCTCCGATTCTACCATTCATTACACACAAATATGGTGAGTTCTGCGTCATCCTCCCCATCACAATTCATGCAACGGGGAGAGAACCTTCTATGGAATTTGTACAAGTAACTTCAAAAGCACCGTGCCCCGTAAAACATTGAGTCACGTAATAACCGAATTCACCGTGCCGCCTGTCAAGCCAAAGGCCAAGATGTGCCTTCCTCTTGTAAGATCCAAATATTTCATTAATTACATTTTTATTTGGCTATAACTCTGGAACCAATGAAAATAAGTACCACTTATGAATTATCATTGAAAAGCTCCCAGTGATGGCTCATTACTGCAGTTAAGGAAAAGTCTAAAAGTGGGTTTTCAGATTTCAACGGAAATATTCATTTTGACCATCCCTGAATCCATTTTGACTAGTTTCGGCGTGGTGTCTGTACGTACGTATGTATCTCGCATAACTCAGAAACGGTTAGGGATGTTGACATTTCGGATTTAGGACTGTTGTAAAATCTAGTTTTGCACTTCCCCTTGTGATTGCAATCGACTGAACTAAAAGCGTCCAAAAAAGCCAAAAATCAAAAACAATTTGGTCTTTGAACTTTTTTTAACTGCAGTAATACGTCCTCATTGAAAGCTTTTCAAAGATGTTAATAAGTGGCACTTACTTTTATTGGTTCCAGAGTTAGAGACAAATGATGTTAACTAATGAAATATTTGGATCTTACAAGGGGAAGGCACATCGGTTCGAATCAGACTTAATCTCTTCTTTTTTTTAATTTAAATATATTTAATCCGTATTGTAAAAAAAAACTTTTACAATAAATTATAATTATTCCATAACAACAAAAAAAAATATGAAAAAAAATCAGAAGTTACTAGTGAAATAAAATTTTATGTAGTTTTAGAAATGTGCATATATAATTTAATAGGCATTATTACATATGAGTACTTGTTATAAATCGATCTGGTGAAACATCTGTTTATTTAATATTAATTGAAAATTATAATTTAGAATCATATCATTTTTGGATTTTCTAGTTTAATTTCTATTTAATTTTATTTAATTATTCTGGAATTTCTGTTTAATTTTATCTACATTAAAGTTAACTACAGAATGACTGCAAAATAGACCCTCACAAGAACAACGTATACGAGTACAATGAGGCATACATGCTCGATCGTTAATATATTGCATAACATTCTTATCTTTTTGTTCATTAGTCTTCTGATATTGTTAGACAATATCTCCCTGTCGGAGTTGATCATCGTTTCGTTTATTTGTTTTTTGTTGCCAATCATTTAATCGTTTTTTGGTTTGATATAATTCTTCTGATCATAATTTGTGTACACGTTCTCTAGTTTTTAAATTTTCTCTCTCTTAATATTCATCATCTTCTCTTAATGTTTTTATTCTTTCTTTGGTTTTAACACTATCTTCCTCTTTATATGTATCATCTTCTCTTAATTTTTTTATTCTTCCCTTGTTCTTAATATTTCATTCTTCATATTCATTTTCTTGTCTTTTTTTGAGATATATTTCTTCATGTTATCTTTGTTTTTTCCTGTATGATTGTTTCTTTTTCATTATTGATTTTTTGCCAAATAATCCAATAATAAAAACTGAATATTTTACACCGAAGGTCGAAATTAACATTTGTAATCTGTACCTAAACGGAATAGTTAATTATTATTACCTTTTATTTATACGACAAACCATAAATCTGAAACTTTACGAATAATACCGATCTAGTAATACGAGTAATAAAGGGACTTTATCCTAATAGTTCATGTAAGATTGTTGGATTAATAATTGTGTAAATATTTGATGTTAATAAAAACTAATATTTCGGCATTTGTATAACTGTCCACTTTATTAAAGAATTGGAGGATCGTATCCCACATTCAAATAAAATAAGTTTAAATGAACTGCAGCAAAAAATGTGTATATGTAATTTAATAGGTGTACAAGGAAGTCATGTGGTATCCACATCAGATTTTAGTAAAAATTAAATTAAGAAACACAATAAGTTTACTATAGTTTAGTTATATTATATAATACGACAACGGTTGCAAGTGAAAAAAATGTTCACATGTTTAGCATAAGACAAGCCCCATCTTACAATTCCAGCATTTTGATCATCTCCTGCCGTAAGGGTTGGTCACATCAAAAATTGTTTACGTCAATAATTTTAGGTAATGTTTAGAGGATTAACGACCAACTTAAACCGATTCGATACTGTGCCTATTAAGATAGATATGATTTTTTTTTGTCTTCGAAATCCCATTTTTTCCACCCCCTGGGCCAATGGTTGGTGATATTAAAAACTCTACCTAAATACGTTTTAGGCCCTTATTCAAGCATTAAGTAGGAACTTTAAACGAATTTGATATTTTACTCAAAAAAAGTCAGAGCAATATTTTGTTTTTTCGAAAAAGCCACCCCATTTCCACCTCCATGGTCCTATTTTGTCCGTTAACGAACTCGACCTACGACTTACGGTAGTTATCGTGTCCAGAAGAAAGTGAAATACATAAACTTTTTATAAACTTTTGAACTGAAGGTGGTTTTGGGGTTTAGGAAATGTGAAACGCGAAGATACGTCCAAATTTTCCGTAAGTCAGATCATGGTACCCATTACAATAGGTAGCTTTCTTATGAAATCCACATAACCAGATAATACATAACAGAAAACACATTAACAGTTGTTTTATAACCTTGACTAATTTAACAGTAATGTTACTTAAATAATTTTTAATTGCGATAATTATCTATAATTGCGATAATTATCGATAATTGCGATAATTATCGATAATTGCGATAATTATCTATTATTTAAATAATCACGCTATTACTACTAATTAGTCAAGGTTAGCGAGTAAAACGAGCGTAGGTTAAGATTGGTTAAATTATAATTGTAATTTCTCTGCAAGTACCAACTGATTTGGAAGTATTCTGCCTTTATTTTACTTTCTTTTTGAAAATGAGGACTCGTCTATTTCTACCGTTATTCCTGGACCATCATAAATGATCAGCACACACGCCTCTCTCAGGTACATTTTCCAATCCGTTATTGCTTCACCTACTCTATTTTTCTGTTTAGCCTCTGTCATTACCGTAAAGTATTACTTCAGAGGATGACATGCATAAATGTAAATGAAGTGTAGTCTTGTACAGTCTCAGGTCGTCTATTCCTAAGATGTGTGGTTAATTAAAACCCAACCACCAAAGAACACCAGTATCGACGAACTAGTATTCAAATCCATACAAAAGTAAACCTTTACTAAGATTTGAACCTTAGAACTCTCGACTTCGAAATTAGCTGATTTGGGAAGACGCGTTAACCACTAGACCTTTATTGCTTCACTTGACATTAACTACGCTCGCTAACGTTGACTAATATGTTTATATGTAAAATATTTTAACATTTTTCTCTAATGTTCATGCATTAATTATCATAAAACATACGTATGTTATATTAAGTAATTTTTATGTGAAAAAATGTAAAAAAAAAAAGTGAGGAGCACAAAACGAAAAAGTAGCAACTTTTCTGACCATTTATTTCACCTGAATAAGCGGATCTCCATGGCAAAATATGCTAATTCTAGCATGATATGCTACCAAGGCTATCGTGGCGGAATATTAGAATGGTATCATATCAGCCTTTCATCCGGAAAGGCTCGGGTCGACTTTCCTACAGATAAGACATTTTTTCACACATTTCAAAATGTTCATTTCGTTATCATCCAACGGCAGCTATTAGTGTGTCAGCTAGAACAAAACGAATACTAATGTATTCCTCCTTCAGGTCAATTGTAGTCATTCAATACATTTACTTATCATTCCTAGGGAGTAAATTGTAGATATTAACTGTTAAAAAAAAAACCTTAATTAAATTTCTTTAATTACTAATTCATCACATCAGATCGAAACTTCCGAGTGAAAATATTACATAGAAATTTTTTAGCATATGAAAAATGCCAAACCTGATCGGGATTCGAATCCGAGACTTTCCGGATGAAAGGTTGACATATTACCCTTCCGCCAAGGAGATCGGAATTTATATTTAGTATTAATTGGTTTTGTATTTTTTTTTTTGTAAAACTGTTCAACGGGCAGATGAAGAGATGCTGTTGGCGATGAGGAACAGCCGGGTGCAATTGCTAGCATGTGTACGGGTGTGTGTGTGTGTGTATATATATATAGATATACACAAACATTCATACACATACATACGCACACGCGCGTTCGTATAACAATGTTTTTATTCAATAGAAAACTAAACAGCTACCGGATATGAAGGTTCTTGAATTAGTTGTTCAGTGGCGAGATATGACGTAATGTTGGATTAAGGACAACCGATGACAGCGTATACCTTTAGAAATAACGGGACAATTTTTAACTATTTTATCCATTTTTAATAAGCGTAAAAACGTATTACAAAAAAAAATTACCTGCACAAAAATGTAATTAATTTAAGTATAATTGTAAATAATACTTTCCATAAAATAATCTATACAAACAGAGAAAAAGTAAGTTTCACACAATTCTGAAAAGAATAAAAAAGTACATTATTATTACTTTTTTTAATTACAGATCTCCCTTTTTTATAAAGACTTATCAAGAAACAAATTGACCTCCCCCCAATTATTCCAAAAAGAGGAATTTTATATGTTTGGTAGTTAAGTTTGTTTATTATGTCCTCTGTAACTTGTTAATGACTATACTTTGCTTTTATTAACATGATTCATCTCCATAATGTGGATAGCACTCGCTACGTAACAATTTCAAAGAAACAAAAAGAACTTTTGATGTCATCTTATTCGTCCCCTCCCAAAAAAAAAAATGTTTTAAACTCCAGTATTTTTATCAAATAAAAATATTTGTAGAAACGGCTAAAATACAATATTATGAGATCCAACAAAACTCTCTAACTGCAAATGATCATTATTGCATTACGTCAAAACACTTATGGAAAAATTAATAACCATTTTACTACACGATAAGAAAGAAGAAGAAAACCATAACATCTTTGATTTCCGGATTATTTATATCGGAATAGACAATACCGGTTTCAGGAATATTTTAACTGTATCATTTTTTTTTAGGGTTTTGGAAGTTTTTTACATATAATTAGCTCGTCTACAGTCTTGTGCAAATTAATGTGAACAAGAGGTAATTTTTAGTTAGTTATGTTGTATCACTGATTCCAGATATAGTACAACTGTTTTCCTCCACTTTAAGTATTTCCTGAAAATATCTTGATTGTTTCGAAAGGTTATGTGTATCGCTTACCTATTTTATTTTTATTTCTTCTTGTGTAAGTGATCTTGTGATTTCGTTAATAAATTTAGAAAAGTAGCAATATGGATTTAACTTTTAAGAAAGAATCAGACTTCATCTCCTTTATTTTAAATTCTTTTTTTTTTTAATTTAACTATATTGATTTATTAATAATTATTAACCTCTGAATGTAAAAAAATTTACAATAAATTATAATTCAATATTAACAATAAAAAAAAGTTTAAAAAAATATCAGAAGTTATTACTGAGATAAAATTTTTATGGACTTTTCATTTAAAAAAAAAAAAAAAAAAAAAAAAAAGTGTATATGTAATTTAATAGGCGTACAAGGAAGTCATGCAGTGTTCAGATCAGATTTTTTATTAGAACATCTAACTTAACTCGTGATTTCAATTTTTTTTTAAGTACTTATTTCAAATTTTATAAGTTTGTTTAAAAAGTGTTTAGAGATTCAATTTAATTTTTTTATAATTAATTTTATCTAATAAATATTTAAATAGTTAAGACATATTGTGTAATTAATTAAAACTTCATGCCTTCGGTTATATTACAGACTTGATATCTTTTAACACTGTTTTTCATGCGTAATATTATTTAAAAATACTATTGTAACATTAGACTGCACATTCTGTTCACATAATTTAATTTACTACTTTATACGAGTATGATCGTTCTCAATAAATTTTTATAAAATTCCGCACAATGTCCATCTTCAGCGTGATCTTACAAATCGTTAAAAAAATAAGCGGAATTAAATTGGCAAAAAGTACTAATTTCAAAAATTTTACTAAAATACCTTATTTTATATAGTCTTCGTTTTTGTTTTAGTTAAAAAAAAGTACCACGAACAACAGACAATAATAATTTTAAATAATTTTGAATGATTATTTGATTCGAGGTCCAATTAGAAGTTACAATTAAAAATTCCAATAATATTTCATTTAAAAAGCTAACAACACAGTTTTAGGACTTTCACGCGGCTTTTTCTGATGCACGGCTTACACACACAATTTAATTTAAAATATTTTCGTTCTATTTAAATATATTTTTTTGTTTATTTAATTCAATGATTCTAGCTAAAGCGCGCGCGCATACCGTATTTCATTCGCGCGGGTATGACGGTACTAGCGGCCACTTTAAATAATGTTTTACAGTTTAAAATAATTATTCATTTATTTAATTCTGTCGCTCACCTGTAACGTCACAACATAGCAGAAAACTACAACAGCTATACGTCAGTGCTACACTAGCGCTCACTGTGGTGAGAGGGGGTAATATTAACGCAGTATACCCACTTAACCGCTAGTTTATTTAGAACATTTTTTAGGGTGGGTGCGAGTTTGCAAAAGAAATTTTTTCAAACATTTTTTAATTGTTAACAAACGCGCTTAAGAAAAATAAGACCTTAATTAGGAGAAATCTCGAGACACTGAGGGTGACCTTGCTCTACAGCCTCCCCCTCTTGAATTTTTAGATTAAAAATTTAACGGAATCAATGCCAATATATAGAAGTAATCTGACCAAATTTGGTCAAAATCGGTTCAGTAGTCCTAGAGATATAAGGTGATTTAGAGGCCAACACCGAACACACGTACATACAAACATTAAAATCCGGTTTTTTGGGTTCCACAGGTATGAAGACGTAAAGATCCGGTGAAAACCGCATATGCCCAAATTGAACCGATTACAATACTTTTCCCTTCTAAAGTATAGCTCTGCTGTAGCGTTCGACGGGAAAATAATAAAAATAACAATACTGTTATGAATAAAAAAATTAATTAATTAAAAATGCCGGACTCGAGTTAGCAATCAGACATTTGAACCCGTTGATGAAAAAATCTATTATTTTATAAAATAGTACAAAATCAGAAAAAACTAACAAAACACTGTACATAATATTATACATACTAACTGAACATGAATTCCATAAAAAACACACACGCACACAAAAAAGTTGCAACACACAGGTAAATCCATAAATCTAAGGTATACATAAATATACATTTTATTTCTTACGTAGTTAGTACTGCAGAAAGATCGATAACGTACAGCTAGAATCAGAAACACCGACAGACGGGTGATGAAGATAGTATGAGAGGGGGAAAGGTAGAGAGAAAGAGAGAGAGAGAAAGACAGAGAATTATTTAAGACAGAGAAGTGCAACGGACTACTGTATTTACAAAATAATAATAATATGGATAACGTTAGTGGTGGCTGAAGTGAAACAAGGTCAATGACCTCTACAAACACTCTAAAAACGTATCATCAACCCTCAATGTCATCCTCGTTGAAAGAGTCTATATTACGTCATACCCACCACTCCCTCTTACTAAACACTTAAAAAAAAAAAAGACCATACACAACAACAGCTTTTTCTCCCGCGATTCTTACGCTTGTGGACACAAACAAGTACGCAACACACTTTAGATTCTAAACACATTTTCTGTGAAAATTCCCGGCATCAGATCGCTCCCATCTTCACGTACGGGAATAAATTAATCTACTTTATTATATTTCTCCCCTACACTCCTTTATCCTAATAATGTAGAAAAAGATCGCGGGAAGACGCCAGAAGAAAAACGGATAAGACATCCTGCAGCCGACCGACGGTGAGAAAGACGAGGTCTGCACTGTCCACTGTGACGCCCTTCTCAGGTCGTTCAAAGGTTTCAGTTAAAAATATTTACAACCGACAAATACGAAGTCAGGCAAAAAAAAAGTTGATAATTCGAAATCAAAAAGGACGTCCATTGGCAGCTCAGACTAGATTGCCAGAAGAAGAAAAGAATCTCCAAAACCCGGATTACCTATTCTTCTTCCGTCTTACAATAATTAGTCAGTCGACCGCCTACACTTTTTTGAACCCTGAATCAATATTTTTTTGGATACCAGACTGTAACATTTTATAACTGACCTTTTTATAATTGACATTTTATAACTGATATTTTTAATATAATTAAAGAATTAATATTTCGATAATGTATTTATATACTTTAAGCAAGTTAAGTTCGAAAACCTTTATAAAATTAATTTTTTTTTTTAAATTTAGAAATTTTTCAAACTTAAATTCAAAAAATCCCTTTCGCCATGCCGGAAGGTGGAGGTAGATTTCACCGGTGCTAAGTAGGGGATAAAAAATATTTCCACCTTAAAGTTAAGAAAACCTTCAAATCTACTCGATACTGCAATGGTTGCAAGTGAAAAAAAGTTTCACATGTTTAGCATACGACAACCCCATCTTCTAACAATAACAGTAACATTTCATACAAAAGATTTAGGTAATGTTTAGAAAATTAACGACCTCTTTAAACCGATTCGATACTGGCCTATTATAGGAGCTATGATATTTTTTTGTCTTCGAAACTCCATTTTTCCCACCCCCTGGGCCGATGGTTGGTGATAACAAAAAAAAACATTACGTAGATAAGTTTTAGGCCCTTATCCAAAGAATAGTAGGAACGTTAAATGAATTTGATATTTTACTTAAGAAGAAAGGTATAGCGATATTTTTTTTTTATCAAAAAAGCCACCCCATTTCCACCCCCCACGGTCCGATTTTTCCCATTTACAACTCGAACGAGATTTTGGGTCGTTATATTTTATGTATCAATTTTAAAGTGATTGACGCAAAATTACGGCAGTTACCGTGTCCACAAGAAAATGAAATATATAAACTTTTGAACTGACGGTGGTTTTGGGGTCTGGGGGATGTGAAACGCGAATATATGTCGAAATTTTCCGGAAGTCGAATCATGGTACACATTACAACAACAGGACAAATCTTATGAAATCTAACTAACAAGGATCATAGTCGTAAAAAAAAACCGACTGAAGTTCCACGAAATTGTATTGACTTCAACTTGGTGCTAGTAATCTCTTTACCCGAATATTTCGGGAAAGGAATTAAATTGTGTTCATAAATGTTGTTAAAGGACTCAAAAAATTGTTACCGATTGAACCTGAGAGAAATGAGCGATTGAAAAAAGAAAATGTTGGTGTACGCCATTTTTCGAAATTGAATTTCTTCAATCGGGATGATAACACTTAAGAGTATTTAAAAAAGTATATAATTTTTAAAACGATTTCAAAAAACTTTTCCAATCAGAACCGTATTTGGGTACGATTAAATCAGAGGTATTTGGAATATTTGCATTTATAGTCCGATTTGGCTCATATTCAGAATATAAGAATATATATAAGTTACGTGAAAAGAAAGATTTTTGCAAACACTACACCCGCTAGGTGGCGCCGGTATAGAGGTATTTACGAAACAAACAAATACAAACAGACTTTTTTTTTCTATACATATAAAAGGCAATGTTCGTATATGTGTCCGCTACAGGATAAAAAACTATTGGATCGATTTACGATTGGGAAAAAGGGAGAAAGGGAAAAAGGATAAAATGGAAAAACGGAAAAAATAATAAAAGGGATCATCGTAAATAAAAAAGGGATTTCATCGCATTCATCCGATTGCGATGAAATTTTGGTGTGTTTGCGCACGTCCGCGATGGTTTCTGAATTAGTTTGGATTCCGGTTTCATTTGTTCCTTTTTCATTAAAAGGAGGAACTTTACATTTTATTAAGGGAGGCTGTTAAATATCAAAATAAAAGTTCTCACTTTTTTAATATTCTTATTATTTAAATACGTCTAATGCTCTATTTCGGGTCAATTTTGTTCCATATTTCAAAGACTCTACTTGTGTTTATTACGAATACATAATTAATTAATTAATGCAGTAATATTATGTATATGAATTACAAGATTAAAGATACTAATAAGCGAATAACGTACTAGTGAATAAAGTGTGAAAAATAAAAAGTGTTTAACAAATTTGTATACGGTTGTAGTCGTCACAAAGCATTACTTTTGCTGTGAAATCAATTATGCCACGACAAGCGATTGGTCGATCTACACCTAAAGCACGAAAGAAAAAGGCATTACGAGCTTCACAAACAGACGAGCAACGGGAGGCAAGACGAGAAACCGTTTGAGTACGCGCTGCTCGATCCAGACGAATACTGCACGCTGATTTAAATCTTGTTTTTTTTTTTGTGGAGGGCGAAAAACGTCTGTACGTTATCATCCCCCGGGTATTTTTTTTTATGAAAAAAAAAGTAATTAAAACTAGTACGTAAAACTAAAACTTAAAATAAATAAAAAAAATAAAAGCAAAACAATTAAACAAAGTCCGAGATGGGTGTAAAAGGCCCATTTTCGTATAACAAGAGCACAAAAATGATACAAAAAAGTTTTAAAAAATAAGCAACAAACATAAAACATAGAACTAGGTTAAAACTAAAATAAAGAAATTAAATAAAACTTAAAACTAAGTTAAAAAAATAAAACTTAAAACTAATATCACAGACTGAGTCATTAAAACATAAAAGCTAAAATAATAAATAAAAAAAAACTGTATAAAAAATAAAATTTAACAGATTCGGATAGGGAAAGTAAAAGGCTCCCTCCTCGGTTAACAAAATCAAATCTATTAAAAACTTTTCTAGAATAAGTTATATACCCGACAATGTTAAATTTTTTGGGTTAACCCTACACTACGCAGAAAAAGGAACATCCGGTTTAAAACTTCATTGTCGTTGCACAAGACACCACGGATGTTTCTGGGTAATTTAAACTTACGACGCAAAGCCACATAACATATGCAGTCCACGAATATGTGGTGCACAGTCATGCGGCAGTTGCATCGTGTGCATAGGGGTGCTTGTTCTCTTGTCATCAGGTGCCCGTGTGTGACCCTGGTGTGTCCTATCCGCAACCGACAGAGGACTACTTCCTCACGCCGAGATTTTCTACATGAGGAGTCCCATGGCAACACAGAATTATTAATCTGCCGGAGTTTATTATCTACAGTAGCCGTCCAGTCACCTTGCCACTTTGCTCTTAGTGATTGTTTTACATAATTAATAAAATCAGAAGTAGCAACTAAATCTTGGTGCATTCCATTACGATGCTAATTATGATTACAGTCTTCGTCCAATTGTGGTTATTGGAAAAATAGATAAATTATGCGTATATTGCAGTGCCCTCAAATTTAGGAATGAAACACCAGGAATGTGCTGCGCGGGTGCAAAAGTGAAAGTGCCAGAATTAAATTCACCAACCGAACCATTAACAACGTTGGTATCAGGTGACACAAGCCAATCGAAACATTTTTTTGGCAAACATATGAAAGTGCAATTTATGTTTCCAAATTACATCGTCCGGTGCAACAAATATCTTACGCGAGAATTACATGATAACATTCAAACTGCAAGGGCAAGTTTATCATAGTGCAGGATCACTACTACCCACTGCCGAACGCAGATTACAAATTTCTTCAAATTTATTTCACGGGAAACACAGATGAACAAATCGATTAACGTTATCGATTCAATACGGGCTCTATACGAGAAATTGTAGCTGCATTACAAACTTTATTCGATCAACACAACAAATTAATTCGATTGTTCAGAACTTCCCGTAAACAAATGCTAGCCGATAATTAGAAAGTTGTAGTTCGAGCAGACAAAACACCTGTCGGTCAACACGAAAGACAGTACACAATGCACCAACAATTGATGAAGTGGCGATCGTTATAGTTTACAAAGAATTTAACTCGCGTAATATAATTCTTCATCGCAGAAATGGTGATGTTCAGCAAGTCTCAGAGACTCATCGCTGGTATGGACGGATTGCAACATCCGATTTTATTTTGGCAAGAAGAAGATGGATATCGTTTCAATCAAATTGAGAAATCTACACAGATGAGGAAACGAATACGAAAGTCAGTGCCACGAATTCATATCGATTGACGATTCGTGAAAACGCTGAAAATAATATCTTGAAATGTCGACAATTGTTCCGTCAATACATTGTCGGTACAAATGCGAAAATCGAAACCGAACGACTCCTCTACATTCGATTAAATCAAATAAAGTTGCGTTCCGAAGAGTACATTCGTTTACGAATCGATTAATATCAACCGGGAAGCTACATTAGTAGCGATGAAGCACTATGACGCATTTTATCATTTCCAATCCACGAACGACATCAAACATTTGTTCATTTGGCAGTGCTTGAAACTGGACAACGTGCAAGAGCATTGTCACCACCGCCAACAACGTTAACTGCATTTTTCTCATTGTGCGGGGATGATATCTTTGCAAAGACGCTACTTTACTCTGAAGTGCCAACACATTGAATGCGTCAGGGATAAAGTTTCAACGTCGCAAACAAGGAAAAACAGTTGAAGGACATCCCAATTTATATTCCACCGACGCGTTAGGCCGTCTGAACATTGTTCACCCACACAATGCATACTTGCAATAACGTTAATCAACGTACGTGGACCGATATCCTTCTAAAAATTGAGAATAGTAAACGGTCAAGTAACCGGTTAAGTATCAACTAAACGAATAGGAAATTGCGGGAGGGTTAACACTTCAAGAGGTAATGGATTTTTGATAAGAAAATATAAAGTCGTATTTCAAAAAAGTTTTTCAGAAGTCAAACTTAAAGCATACGACTCGACGTTTCGTTGGAGATCTTGAAGGCCGGCTGGAAGAGTCGTAGACCAGTGAAAAAAAAACTATAATCATCTATAATTATTAAAAAAAAAAAATCGATTTGAATATGCCAGAAAATATAAAGATTGTAATCAGGAAAACCGAAGAAGGGTATCGCTTTTAACAAATCCATATTATACTCAAAGAATAAGAGAATATTCAATGTATGAAGAGCTGCTAGCTGACGGTGAAAATCGTAAAGCAATCTCTAAAAACGATGTTTTGGGGGTCGCTTTACATTTAATGGAGCGGGATCTCTTGTGTTCTGTAAAGGTATGATGAATAGTGAAAAAATATGTAACATTACTGTAGCGAAGAGAGTTATCATAACTTCAGCCTAATGGATCTACCGTGCTTCAAAAAAGATAATCAAATTTTTTTCAGTAAAATGTGATAAAAGTACTCCAATCGCCTGAGAAATCGTCAGATACGAATCATATTGAAAATCTTTCGTCCATTTACAAGAACGAGCTCAAAAAAACAGATTGCACAACTACGGTAATGAAATCATCCGCAAATGATGATTTCATCACTTACTTATAACATTGTTGTTTCATGACGCTTAGATTCGCGAAAATTGTAAATTACTGGTGAAATTACATATATTACTGGTGAAAGATATATATATATATTAAGAAATCTTGCACATTTAAAAGTAACAAGAATACCTTCATTTTCTTCATCGGAAGAAAGATTATATTCTAACTTTTATGCAAATATTAGGATAGCTCAAATGCATCGAAGTATTATTTATTTACAAAAACTGTAGGTCTATCGCAGACAAAAATTAGTTAAATAAACTTTGTAAAAAATTTAATTATCAACGAAATTATACATTTAAATTGCATCATAATAAACTGAGAATTGCCGAATTATAATCGGGTTAAAACCGTTATGTATCATTAAACACGTAGAGGCGCGCGTGGACACTCAAGGATATCTATTCGCAACATGATGATAGGTGTAAGGTCGTCATAGTACTACGAAAAGTTCAACGTAGATATGTCGATCCGGTGAGTTAACCGTAACGCTTGTGACGTGAGTCACAAGGGTAGCCCTGACCTTGTCCGACTGATCGAACTACTTTTACGCGTATCATAAATTTTTGTCGGCTGAAACCTTCATATTTCATGTGTACAAAATTACGCCACAAAAACAGAGAGATCACGTAATTATTGTTATTGTCATTACTAATTTATTATTAATTAAAACATTAAGTGGAGAATTTAAAAAAAAAAAAAAAAGTTAAAAGCAACAACATTATGCAGTAGCAGCTCGTCCACTCATCACTACCATAACCACATAATTAATCGTGCTATATTATTATTTCTATTGTACGAGATATCAAGGTCTGAACAAAAATCAATGGACTTTAAACGATGCAAAACGATTCACGAGTTAACCGTTAAAAAATGGTTCAAATTTTTTTAAACAATTTAAACATTTATTTTATTTCAATTAATTTAGTATTGTACAAGTACAAGATTTGATCAAAACAAATTGAGAATTTTAATTTTTATCAAAAAGAATTACTAGAGATGCGACTCGCTTATACCGGCGTTTGTTCTGATTCTCAAAACATTTCTGCTAAGAATTATTGGGTATACTCTTAAGTTCACTTAACATTTTTTTCATCGATCGTCTCAAACCATTGTTATTTTTAATGTTCTTGTAATCAGCGCGGAGTGGGATGTCTGGAGAATATGGAGCGATACTTCACGAATTACGAGCTGGATTTTGATGCAAAATCCAAACGTTTATGTAGATTTGCGTTCGTTTTCTTCGGATCATCTCACGTAAACGGCGTGCTAATTAATACTATTTATTGAACGTACAACCGTACGGAAAGAATTCATAATTCTTATGATAACTATGTTGTAATCGAAAAAGCAGAACCTTAACATTCGATTCCACTCAAAGTACTTTTTTCTATCGGTTCTTCAGGAAGCTTCCATCTCGATGATCGGACCTTCAATACGATACCACATCTGTATACGCGCGAGTTTCGTTACCTGTTACGACTCGTTTGAGTAATTCTAGTTCAACAGCGATTTCGGCTTTTTTCCGATTTCACTTAGTTGAAAATTCAACCGGTTTTGCAACGAATTTTGCAGCTACTTGTTTTATACCTAAAAGTCAATAAAAAGTTTTTTACTCGTGCCATAAGATCTTAACTTTTTAGCGACTTCTTTCATAGTGATTCGACGATTACAATGTCTTTTATTACATCAATATTTTCATCGGATGTCAATACGTCAGGACGTCCAATCTTTCCGACGTCTTATTGAAGCCGTCTGTACCACTCGTAACCCTTGGTATCTTCATCGCAAAATTCATTGTAAATCCTTTGTTCCGTCATTTTTAAACAAAATACGAGTAGATTATACCGTTCGAAATAAAATACGTCCTAATTTGAACTACGGGTCAAATACGGCTGAAAATATTGATAACATTACAGACAGTGCATCGTAGAAGAAAAAGACGAAATCAGTCGAAAAATCAACACGCAGAATTAAAAAATTCTCGTTACTTTTTATCACACCTTTAATATGAAAGATTACATTATCGGTACCTTTGAAATATTATTAAACAAATCTTTATACCTATTAATAGGTTTGAACGAACGACCGCAACAAAATCTACCGCATCGAATATTTTTAACTAGTTTGGCATTGCTCGCACAAAGGTAATATATTTGAACAAAACATAAAAACAGTGATAAGAGCAGATTTTATTTTTAATTGAGGTTTAAGTGTAATGGGGTAAACTGTTCTTTAATATGACAGATTATAAGCTAGATCTGGTGTCAAATATTTTTCAAATCGTACGTACGGTATTTTATAATTATATGAAATGACATTGTATGACATTCATTTCAAATAACAATCGAATTACAAAATAAAAAGGCGTAAAAAGAATTCAGAATTCATTGTTGTTTTATCTTATTGTATTTATAGTAAATAACAGGGTAACCTCTAAAACTTAGGGAACGTAATAATCGATAACCGATATGTTTTATTATTTTTTTTCTACAACAGCATTCTAATCTACTTTATATTCAATTATATTACGACATATGTTCAGTAAAATATTCTTCTTAATATTCAGTTTCTCTTTAATCGTTACTACAGTTTTATTTCACTGAAATAAACGACGGCGACAAAGTAACACAAGAAAAACAATTATTAATATTTATCAATTTTTTTTTACAAAAACTTCCATCGTAAAACATACAGACTCATTCATCACACAATTTTAAACAGTGTCCGAAGTACAGTAATCCATCACGAAGAACTGAAACGCGTTAGAAAACACATTTGTTACACTAATTAATACATTTCAACGAAAATATAAACTAGAAAACATCGTTTCAAGTTTATTCCATTCAAATCTCTTCGACTTTTTTTCGTCAGAAATAAAAACGAGAAGATAATCTGAACGGTTTGAATTTATTACTAGAAAAGAATTTTAGTTTGAAAATAAATAAAATAAACAAACGGGATAATTATTCGGTAATAAAACGTTGCGGAATTTCGCTACTTACGTAGTAAAACTACGGGAGATGAATGAACTACGGGAAATTTAACATGAAACTAATTACGGGCACAATGAAATTTTTAGGAAATGTTTTTTTTATTGGCGTGTAATTTAAGAAAGTTAAGAGTTCTGAATGCCAGATAGGGGTTTTTTTTTAATAAAGGGTTGAAGGGTAGAAAAATGGGTTTTTCGTGAACATATTAAAATTTTTTTGAACACAAGTGACAGCGTCGGAAAGGTTTAGCAATCCTTTAACGGATGTCTTATACGGGCGGTGGTTTTTATGTTTTTAACCTTTCCAAACATAAATTTACAACTAAAAATTTATAACTATAAATTTAAAATAGGAAGTAAAAACCGACATCAAAACTAAACTCCATTAAAAGTAAAAAATAGGATTTTTTAAATTATTTTCGAATCTTCGTTAACTTCTGTAAGTCGGATAAAAACTAAGGATTAGTAATCTGTGGTGAAATGTTTTTACTTTGGTGCAGGTTTGTAGAAGTTTAATTTTAAGAATTGAAAAGTATTCTATTTTAATTTTTTTTTAATTTTTAAAAATTAATTATTCTTTAAAAAAATGATTTAAAAAAATAAATTGAATAGTACTACCTAATAAACTGATATCATTAATGCGACTAGACAAAAAAATTACTAGGAAGACTTAAAAAATAATGATAAAATATAGAAAAATAGTAATGAAAGTCATGATATCGGTTAAGTGTTATGAGTGAGTAGAAAACTGATGAGTTGTTCGTAACGGGAAGCGTGGAGAAGGGAAAAGTTAAATGAAGAAAACGTGAAAATTGCACGCAGCTCACTCATACCGTCATTCCGTATTTCTATTTTCATTATCATAAGATTCGTTTTTCATAAACAATAAAAAAAGAAGAAGTCGAATCCTAAATTAATTTCTAATCAAACAGTAGTACAAATTATAAAATAAAATAATAAATAGTTAACAATAATAAATTAAATTATAAATAACAACTTACATACTCGTACGTTTAAATTATTAAAAAAAAAATACATTAATGATTTTCATAATTAAAATAGATGTTAGAGATATTATTAAAATACGACTGGTGGCAAAAGCTAACAAAAAATTATTTTAATCAATAAGAGAGTTTAATGGCGTAATGTTTAGGATCGGATTTTTTAACTTTTCCCCGCAATAACAACTTTAACAAAAGTCAGATCGAGCCTCCACGAGGTGTATTTTGATTCCGGAACAAATAGGAGAAATTTGTCCGGTGAACTGAATCTAAAAAGAAACTTCACAACTTCGTCTATCGACAAGTCACACCCACTATCACCTCATTAGACCACATCAAGAGTTGTAAATCAGGACCTAGTCCCATCACAGGTGACCCCTTTGACAGTCAAACATGAAAGATCTTTTAAGGACTACTCCACCAGTCGAATCAAGCGACACCAGAGTTCGGAGAAGGCAGCATTCGGATACGGCGGGCTGCCGCTTAGAAGATAACAGGCAATCATTATTAGGGCATCGGAATGCCCAAACACCGCACAAACGAACAAGAACAATACAAAGTCTAAAATCACACCGAAGCAAATCCCTTTCCACACATAATGTAAACTCACCCGTTCAGACTGGTAAACTAAAAATAAACTACCTAATGGACCAGCACAAACTTTTCATCACGGGACTGCAGGAAATAGTAAACACCGACAAGGTGTTTCCTATTTATGGAAACTCATGGAATCTCAAGGATGAGAAGGACCTGGGAAGAGAAAGGTGAAAAGTGTCCACAATTTGGAACAGGCGTTTTGGTCAGCCTCCTATAATAAACTCCGACAATAATTCAAGTAACAATCCCCAAGAATCTCAACACTCACCCTAAAAGCATCTAATAAAATCTACACCATAATAAACCCCACGACCCTATTAATAATAAAAACAAATCTCCAAAAGATTGTACAGAAACAGTAAAATTCTGGGACCTACTCGATCAGACCGTAAATAACATACACAAAAATTACGTTAAAACAACTAATCGGAGACTTCAACGCCCAAATACGCAGAGAAAGAAGATACCGCGACATCATCGAAAGATGGCACGCCCAAAAGAGAACAGCTGAAAACGGGCAGACTATCGATATCCAACGAAACCACAGTCTAATCTCGAGTCACATATTTCAAGAGGAAACCTCAAAAATTTAAAACCCGGAAACAACAGACTCCAATAAAGGAGAATGGCAATAAAATAATGTCTTCATGGACAAATACCACCACAAAGAGATCTACAACATAAAAGTTCTCCGAGGAGTAGACACAGGATCAAATCACTAAGCAGTCGAAATTAAAATTAGATTCACTCACCGATGGAAGCAACAAAACCAAGCCCCTAAAACTAAAAGAAAAACAGACCCTACCCAACTAATCAAAAATGAAAATTATCAAAAAGCAATCGAAAAAATAAAACTCACGGATAAACTAGAGGAGACCTAGTTAACAACCTTAAACAAATCGTAAAAGATTTGGCCCCAATAAAACCCTATAAAAACCGTCAACGGTAGAACAGCGAATGCGACGAAACAACGAAGAAGAAGAGATCAAGCATGGCTATTACACCAATTCCAAAAATCAGAATCATCCTTCCAAAATCTAGTAAAACAAAGAAAAGAAACCACCCGAACTCTAAGAATAAAAAGACAACACCATAAAGGCACACCGAACTGAATAGAAGAAGAATTCAACAAAATGCAGTCGAGATACTAACACAAAACCTTAAAAAAAACCAGCTCCAAAAATATGAACCCCTAACCATACTAATGAATGAAGAAAACCAGAATGCAGCGTTCCTAATTTACAAAATGTCAAAGAATTCTCAATATCTTGGAACTAAACTTAAAATAATATTAATTTATAATAAACTTATAATTATTTGTAATAAACTATTATTACTTTATATAGAATAAAGTACGAATTGCGAGGACAAAGGAAGCATTCAGCAAAACGAGGAGAGTGCTATCTAGCAAACTAGATCTGAGACTAGGAAAATACTTGCGAAATGTTTCGGTGTGGACCTTTATGGGGCAGAGACATGGACTATTAGAAAGGGAGAGGAGAGAAGATTAGAGGCCTTTGAAACGTGGGTTTGGAGGAGGATGGAAAAGATCAGCTGGGCGGAGAAAGTTCGGAATGAGGAGGTGCTTTGTAGAGTGGGAGATCATTGAAATAATAAAAAGAAAATGCAAGTGACTGAGATGACTACCTGTTGGTGACTGCATTGGAAGTATTTGCAACGGGGAGGAAAGCAAGAGGTCGGACACGAATGAAAATGGTAGACAATATAAAAAGGGAAGGGAAGTTACTATAAAATGAAACTGATGGCACAGAATCGAAAAGACTGGAGGGCGGCCATGTGAAAACCTGCCTTTGGGCAGAACACTTATTATTATTATTATTTAGCTGATAAAGTGAATCTCTTAATTTTTCTAATTCAATAAAATCATTAACATTTTTATTCATTACTAACAACTTATTAGATAATTCCTTACGATTTGTTTTTCATTATTGTATTTTGTTCTTATGCGGGTTATTTTTTACTTATTGTAATATTATTTGATTTTTTACAAAATTAACTGGTTTATATAGAGTTATTAGTATTTTCGCCGCTGTGTTACCTTCATAATTCGAATGCATCGTCTGGTCATTATCTTCCTCGACTTGACTTTCTTCCGGCTGGTTATCGATTGGTTGAAAATCTTAGCGATTTTCGTTAATAATGTGGTCTATTTCATTTGTATTCCTGGCGTATTCAAAATTCTTATTTGTTTTTTCGTTTATATTTAACTTTATTTTTGATAAATTCGCATTTTGATTTTTCTTTCCCTTTTTTATAGACTATTTTGTAGTCAAATTCTTCTAATTTTAAACGTCGCCTTAAAAGTTTGGTACTGCCCAAATTACAGCGAGTAATTCCTTTTTTATTGTAGCGTAATTCGTTTCAGTGTCACTGAGAGTTCGACTCACACATACGATAGGTAGATCTGCGTTTTTTAATACTGACGAATACAGATCCGATAGGGAAATTCCTGGCATCTACTGTAAGTTTGAATTCTTTTGTAAAATCTGGGTATTGAAGTAACGGATCATTTGAAAAAATATTTTTACAATTTCAAAACATTCTATATAATATGGATTCTCAATATTTATTTTCGAATTCTTTTTAAACAATAAGTAAATGGTTTTGTTATATTACAAAATCTTTTATAAATTTTCTGTAGCATCCTAATAAACCTAAAAATCCTTTAATTTCTTTTGCAGTCCTTGATATTGGATAACGTTTAATTATATCGACCTAATCCCTCTTTTTTCTAGTTAGCCTCCGAAACCACCGTAAGGTATTATTTCAGAGGATGATATGTATGAATGTAAATGAAGTGTAGTCTCGTACAGTCTCAGGTCGACCGTTCCTGAGATGTGTGGTTAATTGAAACCCAATCACCAAAGAACACCGGTATCCACGACCTAGTATTCAAATCCATACAAAAGTAAACCTTTACTAAGATTTGAACCTTAGAACTCTCGACTTCGAAATCAGCTGATTTGCGATGATGGCTCACCACTAGACCAACCCGGTGGGTGTTATGCGGACTGGGTTTAAGATCTGACGTCATAAGATGTCCTAAATAGGCTACCTCTTTTCGCAAAAATTATTTTTTTCTAACTGAATTTTGAAATTAGCAAAGCTAAGTGTATCAAACAACTGTTCAAGTCTTAATATATGTATTTCTAAACTAGTTGAATAAATAATACGAGTAATATCGTAAGATAAACAAGGTAAATTTTATTTTGAATTCCGCGTAGTAAATTATTCATTATTCATTGGAATGTTGGTGAGTTACTTTTTAATCCAAATGACATCCTCAAAACATTCGTAATGTCCTGTTTCAGTGGAGAACGCCGTTTTCTCTATGCTACTCGGGCCCATCTCTACCTGATGAAATCCACAGGCGAGATCCAGTGTACTAAAATACTGGACTCGTCCTAGCTTGTCTAAAATGTCCTTTACATTCGGTAGCGGAAATTTATAATCTATCGTCCCTAAATCAATTAATAACTAGTCTAAATTTTTGTTTTCCTGAGGCGTCAGGTTTTTTTAGGACTATCCAAACTGGTGAATTCCAGGACGAATAATTTTTTGATTTATATCTTGGATCTGGTTTTCTACCTCATTCCTATATTTTTTCGGATAGCGATAATTTCGTGTATAAACTTCGTCTATGTTAGAATTTTATGTTTTATTTGAGTAAATTTAAATCATTTCTTTCAACGTGAAATATATCTGCATAATTTTTTAATAAATTTAATATGTCTCTCTTTTTCTTCCGAAATCATAAGATCACTTCTATTCGTCGATAAATCCAATTATTTTGTTCCGCGATAAATCGTATTAAAATTATTACTCTTTTTATTAATAAAATTTTTCAATTTATTAATTACTGGTACAATTATAATTACTAATTGGTTTTACTAAAACTGGTTTCCTACAAATTAATTTCTTGTTAACTAACGTGGGATTTATTATTATGCAAAAAGCTAATTGACTGTAATTATACATTGTGATATTTCATGTTCATTTATATTTTTATAAGATAACGCCCTACACAGTTTTTTACATTTCCTACATGCAACCTAATATTTTGTGTTGTGCATGCCTGCACAGTGTAAATTGTCTTTTTAACAAATATGATCTCTGTTTGCGTTTCTTGACTTGTATTAAAATAAATTAAAGGCAGTTCTATATTCCTACACATTATTTAATTATTAATAAAATCTAAACTAATATTCATTTTAAATTCCTTGTACGAAGTAAGGGAAGTATTGTGATGGCGAAAAATTTCGGTTTGCAGATTTCAACGGAAATATCCATTTTGACTAGTTTCGGCGTGACGTTTGTACGTACGTATCTCGCATAACTCAAAAACGATTAGCCGTAGTACGTTGAAACTTTGAATTTAGGACTATTGTAACATCTATTTGTGCACCTCCCCTTTTGACTGCAATCGACTGAACCAAAAGTATCCAAAAAAAACCGAAATCCAAAAAAAATGAACTTTTTCTAACCGCTATAATAAGCCCTTACTGAGAGCTTAAAGGAAGGGCACATCGGTTCAAATCAGACTTCATCTCATTTTTTATTAACTTTTTTTAATTTTTATAAATTAAATATATTGATTTACTAACAAATATTAATCTGTGATTATAAGAAAATTTTACAATAAATAATTATTATTCAATAATAACAATAGGAAAAATCCCTTTCGACATGCCGGAAGGCGGAGGTAGATTTTACCGGTGCTAAGTAGGGAATAAAACAAATTTCCACCTTAAAGTTAAGAAAAACTTCAAATTTACTCAATACGACAATGGTTGCTTGTAAAAAAAGTTTCACACTTTTAGTATACGACAAGCACCATGTTACAATTCCAGCAACACTTTGATCATCCCTTGCCGTAACGGTTATTCATATTAAAAATTGCTTCAGACAAAGGCTATAGGTAATGTTTAGAGGACTAACGACCACTTTAAACCGATTCGATACTATGCCTATTAAGGGAGATGAGGTATGATTTTTTTGTCTTCGAAATTCCATTTTTTCCACCCCCAGGCCAACTGTTGGTGATATCAAAAAACTTTACTTAGATAAGTTTTAGGCCCTTATCAAAATAATAGTAGGAACTTTAAACGAATTCGATATTTTACTTAATAAGAAAGTTATAGCGATATTTTGTTTTTTCGAAAAAGTTTGTTTATTTTTTCATTTTCACCCCCATTGTCCGATTTTGGACGTTAACGAACTCGATCGAGATTTTGGGACGAGTTATTTTTACGGAACAATTTGAACGTGATTGACGCAAAATTACGGCAGTTATCGTGTCCAGAAGACAGTAATATATATTTATATATATTTAAATGTATAGATAAACTTTTGAGCTGATGATGGTTTTGGGGTCTGGGGGGATGTGAAACGCGAAGATATGTCGAAATTTTCCGGAAGTCGATCATAGTACCCATTACAATAGGTAGGTTTATTATGAAATCTACCTAAAAAATGTGAAAAAATCAGAAGTTATTAGTGAAATAATATTTATGTACTTTAAAAAATGTGTATACGTATGTATACACATACAACTCACATAGTATACACATCTGTATTACGTATGTAATAGGCACTATTATATACGTGTATATGTAAGAAACATCTGATAATTTAATATTAATTGAAAATTATAATTTAGAATCGTTTATTTTTTGATTTTCTGGCTTAACTTCAGTTTTAATTTTATCTACATTAAAGTTAACTACAGAGTGACTGAAAAATAGACCCTCACAAGTACAACATATACACTGAGGCATATATGCTCGATCTTTAATAAATTGTAAAAAATTGTTATTTTTTAGTTCATTCACTGATATTGTCGGACAATAGAAGTTAATTATTTACAGTTAATGTATACCAATCGTAATAATATTAATTGCATAAATAAAGTTCATGTTTGATTTATTAATAATTATTAACCTCCGAATGAAAAAAAGTTTTTACGATAATTAGAATTCAATAAGTAATTAATGAAATAAAATTTTATGTACTTTTCTTTTTTTTTTTAAATGTGTATTTGTAATTTAATAGTCGTGCAAGGAAGTCACGTGGTATCCACATCAGATTTTTTTTCAAACTTTCTAATCCTAATAGCAAATCAAAATCTTTACGAAAGTCAAACAAGTAATATTTATTCTTTTTTATTTCCAAATAACGAAAGTAAAGTACTAGATTCTTCTTTCGACGTACCATGTGTCGTGGTTACTTCAAATGGGTCTTTACCTAGACATTGTTTAAAATATTCATAAACAATAAATCTTTTTACAACATATTTACTATTTCCAGTATCAATTAATATCCTAAATGTTGTTCGTTTCGATTTGAAATAAGGCAGTTCGTTAATTTCACAATATAAAACCATAATTGAAAAACGGTTACTAAATTCATTCCTAAAAAATGATCGGTTTAAAATTCTTCAGTTGTTTCATTATTTTTTTTATACTAATTTTGTTTTCTACGTTATTTAAATTCAAATTGTCCATTTCTTGGGAAAGATCAGCTTACTGCTTAGCTGTTGATCGAAGACTATTTTATTAATTTAAGTTTTCACTGGTTTATAACTTCTTCACTTTTAAATAAATTTACTTTGTAGAACATATAACAAACAAAAAAATTAAGAAATTATTGTTTTGAATAATATGCAGTTTCTCACTACACGAAGAATGAAATACTCTTATCCCCGTTGTATTTGTCGCCTTTATAAACTGTAGATACCGAAAAAAAATTATTTACCTTAATGCTCCTTGAAAATGTCCTACTGACTGCGCCAGTTAAATTACTTTATAACGATAGATATTTATTTAAAAAAGAAACAAATTTTTATTTACTATACAAATAGATTTTTACACATAGAAATTCCTTCTTACATTGGATATTCCTTCCAACAAAATGAGAACAAGATTTATTCAGATGCACATTCTAATAAAACAAGTGCAGGGCTCTTACATATAACATTAGATGTACATTTTAATGAATAGAGTAAAAGACTCTTGCGTATAATGTTAGATATTCATTTTAACATTGTGAGTACAGAACTAAATAAAAAAATAATAATATAATAAAGGCTTCAAACGTAATAAACATTTCCTAGAATGGCTACTAATCCAGCAACTCATACTAATAATAATGGTTACATATGCTAAACACTACACTCTAATTTATATTTATATACATATATATATGTAAGAATATACATTCTTACATGTAATCAGCTTTTACTTTAAAAAAACATTTTTCCTTAAAAACTTTTCTTCCTGATCTTTTGATGTCTCATGATACTTAAAAACAACGATTATAAAATTTGAAAAACATTATATGCAAGTTTTATATCATAAGAACGGTATATAAACTAGAATCGTGAAATTTACAGTGTTTTACTGACAGATTTATTTTATTAAATTCTAGAAAAAAAAAAACGAATTAAGTAACGGCGAGACTATAATTGAGAGAATACAATTGTAATAATTTAAACAAAATGCCCTTGCTTGGCTATGCACTTTAAATGACGAATTATACATTAAATAACTGAATAATTATTAAATTAATCATTCAAATACAGGAAAATTCTTTATCGATTAAAATCTAACAATATTAACACTAAAAGCTTAATAAAAAAAAATTATTAATTAAAACATACGAGTACATTATTTATAAGGAAAAAGAATTCATTTACTTATTCCTTATTACTTTTTTACTCTTCTCTATATTCAGCGCTTTCGCATAGATAGATATCTCCTTCGTCAAAACGTATTAACACATATATTGAAATTTAGTAAAAATTTATTTAAATATATTTAGGCGACCGAAATGGTAAATGTATCGGTGAACGGGATGGTAAATATATCAGACGTCAAACGTAGAAAATAGTTGAAACTAATTATCTGCAAATAAATGAAAAAAAAAAAAACATATCTTATAAATAATTACATTCGGTTACACGATTTATTAATTAGTACAGTACCGTGGAAGCTAGTAGTATGATAAAAATACCATCGGTCTATTATTATAATTCATGAAATTTATAAAATTTCTCAGGCGGAATTAGACAATCAAAGACGTATTTCGTTAAAAAGAATAATTAACATTCATTACACATTTAAAAAAAATACCGAAAATAATGTTAGTAGATTTTTAAATTATCTTTCAGATAGCCTATGTACAACCTCTAGCTTGATAGGATATTTCAATATATATATATATATATATATATATATATTTAGTTGTTTTGTGTTTCAACATGTAATGATCATAAAGAAAACATAATTAGTTAATTAAAATAGAATAGAGATTTCTTTGATAATACTAAATAAATTACATCTTTATTTTGTAACATTAACTACAAATTCGATAAAAGATTAAGCTTTCGATTCCTATTAGACCGAACGTTTTACTTTTCCGGCTATAATTCTATTCCTGATATATAGCAGCTACAGCTTTTAAAGGAAAACTATATAGATCGGTCCAAAACTGCAATGTAAGGTTTTGCTAATGTCGACGTTTCACGACTCCCTGAAAAGTAAAAAAAAAAAAGAAGGAATTTCTCGAGGATATATCTACGTATGAGTGCTTGCCTGTACTTTAACACCTCCGAACTAAGTCGACGTAAATTATTTGGTCGACTAAGGGAAGAATAATTTTTGACTTACTAAGTATTTAAATTTTAATTCAATCGGAATTACGGATGGGATGATATTTAAAATTATTTCTCAGAATAAACAAAACAAAAACATTATGTAAAAAATATATATGTTCTATCTCTTTCCTTCTGTTCGCCATTTTGTGGATTTATTTTAAACTTATATCTTAAGAACGGAGTGAGATATTTTAATGAAATTTGGTATTATTTATACGTACCAAACAACGCCTTATACAAAACAAATAAATTTGAAATGTCCAAAATGGTGGCCATTTAAATCTTTTAATCATTAACAGCTCCATAAATATTAGTTTTATCGAACCCAATTTTTTATTTATTAAATAAATCGGTAAGGCTTTTATTGCGAACAAAGTGATACTTAATTCATAGAAATCGGTTGATAAAAGCTGCGATATGACGAAAATTATTGGAACGGAAAAATTAAGGGTAAAAACAGGTACAGGATGTCCCATATAAAAAAACGCAACCCAACCTTATATTGGTAGGTATTGAAATAATAAAAAGGCATGTGTAAATGTAAATTAAGACAAAATAACCCAGCAATTGCGACTCCTCCGGAAAAGGGGACGCATTGCTCCCTCCTTATAGCTAGTGTCCCGTTGTGGCGTATTCCTGCTAGCCTATTAAAGAGTTAGCACCGAAAGGACTTCAGTGGACGGTCTGAAGGGGAATTACGTCGGGAGGACAGGCTTTATAAGCCTAGCCTTCCGCGGTCGGCCCATGAAATGGGTTCGATAACGCTGGTTTAACAACGGATTGGAATGCAATTAAATCCGTCTTAAATTCACTAAATTAATAATAAACAAAACCTGAAAAACTAGATCCGAGATTAAAAATAACCCTTTTAAAAAACAAGCCCGATTAGAATGATCCAGCAGCAAGGGACTCTGTCCAGGTTCTGCGATGGAGTAGGGAGTAATAAACTCCTGCCAACTTTGCATTCCATTCCATTCCATAAATGTAATTTTTATTATTAACATCTACCTTACATTTAGAGTAAATGTTGGAAGTGGCCGCCATCTTCTTAAATACAAGCTTCAATTCTTTTTACAGCGTTTCTTGCAACTTTTTTCAAAGTTTGTGACCGGATATTTATTAATACAGCTTGTTCAATATTGACTTTAATTGTTCAAGTGTTCGTGGTTTGTTGCTGTCGGCTTTTTCTTTGAGGTAACCCCGTAGAAAAAAATCCGCCGCAGACAAATCTGGAGAGCTTGGTGGCCACAAGCCTCGACCGATAACACGATTACCAAAGAATTCCTCGACGAAATCAGAAGTTGAACCTGCGTAGTGCGATGTCGCACCGTCATGTTGTAGCCGGCAGTGTCTGTCTTCCTCTTCCAAGAGTGCGATGAACTGAAATAAAATATCCTGATATCGTTCTGCATTAATGGTGTACTCGAAAAAAATAGGACCGATTATTTTCTTCCGCGATATCGCGCACCACACGCCCAGCTTCTGCGGGTGTAATTGTTTTTCGTGATAAAAGTGGGGATTTTCAGCGCTCCAAATTCTACTCTTTTGGCTGTTTACGTAGCCATCCGAATGAAACCGTGCTTCATCTGTGAAAAATAACGAATCCATAACATTAATTCCCTCACGCAGAAATCGACGGAACCATTGAAAATATTGTAGCCGTTTTTCTTTGTCGGGCTCAAGAAGTTGATGAACCCTTTGACTGCGATAAGGTCGTAATTGTAATTGTTTGGTCGTAAATGAACAGTTGATTTAGACAAATTAATTTCAGCAGACAAACGTCTGATCGATTTATTTGGCGAGGCGAGTAATCGGTCTTTGACTTCAGTGACTGTATCTGTATTCAACACTGACGCGGATCTTTTGTGTTCCTTGTTATTAACAAGGTCTCTCTAAATTTTGCGACTAACCTTAATACTGATGTTTCTTAGGAGCTGGTTTATCTGGGTACTTATGGCGGAACAAATCTTGCACTGCAACCGCTGATTTCGTACTGAAGTACTACCCAACAATGAAAACACGTTCATCTAGCGAAAACACCATCTCGTCTCTAGCAATACACTGAACGTTATGATTCAATTGTTGTTACTATCGGTAGTGTTCTACTGCGTCGCCGCGATGTTCAGATGTTGGACGAGTCCATTTCAGTAACGAGTAGGGGAGTAAGCTAGAGTTTTGAAATTTCATGGATGAGTGATTGATGGGTTGCGTTTTATATGGGACACTCTGTATAAAACTATCAGACTGCGTAATATTCCTACAGTTTGTACACCTACGGTCAAGCTGGTAAGGTGTTACCCGATTTCACATTTATTAGTTTTCTTCTAATATTAAAAAAGATTTTACATTAACCCGCGAGATTTAATTAAAATATTTTCTTATAAGGGAAATACAGAACGGGTTATTAAATTTTTACATTCGGCACTAGCTATAAGGGAAACATCACTAGAACCTCTGATAACAATCAGCAAATTTTAAAAATTTTGTTTACAAAATTTTTTATTTGAAATCGTTTTTCAGAATCGTTTCGTAGTTGTATTTCATAAATTATTTGATCGATTTTACGTTAAAAAAAAAAATCACAGTCAATATTTAAGTAGTCCATCCGAAGAGGTATGTAAAATGTTTACGGCAGTCACATTTACTTTTCAAACGCTGGATTTGATCAAATCGGCGCAGAAGTATTGTAATGTGTCTTTTTTTTTTCTGTAAAGTAAAACTTCCAATCGATAATTTATTTCGTTTACAAAACTATTAGGGAATAATGAATCACGATGTTAGTAGTAGTAGTAACTTTAGTTAAAAACTTATCGGTGACTCTTGTGATAAATAACCATTCAAAAAGTGATAAACGAACACAAGATCAAAAAAAAATGATTACGTCTAAAATCGAGTTTAACCACTTTTCATTTCCTTGTGGATCGTTAATCAAAATAATTTAATCGATAACAATTTATTATCTCTTCCGGAATAAAAACAAAAAATGTAAAATGCACAAGTCCCCAAAAAGATTATAAAATAAAATAAAATTGGTATTCACGGTGACATCCCTTAAAGACTGATCTAATAAACATAATTTTTGTTTTCTAACATCCGATACATAATTTTAATCTGTTTTTTGATGCTCAAAACGAATAAGAACTCAGAATCTTCCTATCGCCCACCATTTTAATGAAAAATTTTTAATTCTTAATTAAAGGAATTATTTCATTTTTCAACGTATAGTTAGCATTTTAAGCTCCTACATTGTATTTTTTTAGGTAATTTTTTATTGTTTAACTTTGTTAACATAATTTGTAAGCTATAAATAAACAATACTAGACAAACAATTAAATCATATCATAGTCACATATTATGAAATAATATCTAATACTGAAGAGTGAGCCTTCTTGAACAAGATTAATCATGTCTGTGCAGGTTAAAACATGTAGCTGAAAATACAGCTGTGTTATTTGTATTAAGCACTGGATTTAAAAATGAATTAATTTTGTTCAGTCTTATTGCTGTCTTAAGTTTGTTAACAATGCAGTGTCATAATGCCTCGAAATTATGTAAATGATGTGGATACCTTTTGTTATGCAGTGTGAGTTTACCGTAAAATCAAATAGAAAAACCATTACACCTTTAATTAGAAAAGCATATCGTTTCTACTTTCAGTGTAAAATTGGTGATCAGGATAAGACGTGGGCCCCTCATATAGTATACAATTGTTCTGTATATTTAAGAGGATGAATGAAAGGTACACGGAAGGCTTTGTCATTTGGTGTACCTATGGTTTGGCGTGAACCAAAGGATCATGTAACCGATTATTACTTTGATTTAACATGTGTGCCTGGAATTTCTAAAAAATCTAAACATACTGTAAAATATCAATTTTAATCTGCAATCAGCCCTGTACCTCACAGTGAAATTATTCCAGTTCCTGAGCCACCTGTGAATGTATGTTTCGAAAGCTGTGACGAAGAAAGAATCAGGCAGTACTGAAGAACAAAAATGATTTTGATTTTGAATTATCTTCCGATAAGCCGCATCTTATATCATAAGGTGAATTAAATGACTTGGTTAGGAATTTAAATTTAACAAAAAATCAAGCTGAACTGTTAGGATCAAGGCTGCAAGTTTGGAATTTACTTACTCAAAAAAATAAAGAAATTTCGGGCTTTCGAAGCCGACAAAAAGAAATTTCTCAGTACTTTATTGATGAGAAAATTTGGTTTATTGCACAAATATTGATCAGCTTATGTTGCACTTCGGACAAGTTCATAAACCTGAGGACTGGCGCCTTTTCATAGATTCGTCCAATTATAGTTTAAAAGTGATTCTACTACACAACGGTAACAAATATCCTTCGATACCGATCGCTTATGGTATTAATTAAAAGACATACGATGCGATGAAAGACGTTCTTGAAAAAATAAATTCTTTAAAAAATATAGCTGGAACATATGTGGTGACTTGAACGTTATAGCTATTTTGTTAGGCATGCAGTTAAGCTATACTAAATAGATGTGTTTTCTTTGCGAATGAGATAACCTAGCTGAGGGTAAACAATATGTTACCGAAGAGTGGAAGAAACGAGACAACTCAACTCCAAATGGGAAAAATAGTATTCACGAGCCCTTACTTGAATCCAAAAAAAATATTTTTACACCCTCTCAATATCAAGCTAGGACTAATGAAAATTTTTTTGTAAAAGCAATGAAGAAGGATAGTCTCTGATTTTTGTACATCAGGCAGAAATTTACGAATGTAAGTGAAGGAAATATTAAAGAAGGAATATTTGTTAATCTTCAAATAAGGGTGTTGGTCAAAGATGATGTATTTAATTATATGTTAAATAATGTACAAAGTGCAGCTTGAGCTTCATTTAAAGACATTTGCAACACTTTTCTCGGGAAACAAAAATCCGACAATTACCAAGATACTGTTAATCATCTTCTTACTTCATACAGAACGATGGGATGTAATATCTCTTTGAAAATACATTTCTTCCAGTCACATTTTGATTTTTTCCGGACAGCCTCGAAGACGCAAGTGACGAACACGGTGAATGTTTCTACCAAAATATTTTAGGGATGGAAAGCCGCTATAAAGGGAAATGGAGTACTAACATGCTTTCTTTTTCCTGTTTAGCCTCCAGTAATTACCTTTCAGATAATACTTCAGAGAGGATGAATGAGGATGATATGTGTGAGTGTAAATGAAGTGTAGTACAGTCTCAGTTCGACCGTTCCTGAGATGTGTGGTTAATTGAAACCCAACCACCAAAGAACACCGGTATCCACGATCTAGTATTGAAATCCGTGTAAAAATAACTAATTTTACAAGGACTTGAACGCTGGTACTAACATGCTAGCCGATTACTATTAGACATCAATTCGGGATGTGCCTGAAGCTATTTATAAAAGAAAAGCATGAACGAAATCATTCTAGCACAGGTACGGCCACGTAAAATTATAAATTTTACAGATTTTAACTATATTTTCCCTAACTTTTTTTTAAGAGTAATTTATTTAAAACTAAAGGTGATAGAAAAATTGACATAAAATGACATAAACATAAAACAAAATGTTTTATTCGACTGAATAATTAAGCGACTTCCTGTAACCTTTTTAAGTTAGGTGCCGTTAACAATGCTACCGGAAATGCGTTTGAAATAACAATTTTCTGTATTTTGATAACGAGTCGTTCGTAATATTTTAATAGTTTTATAACGGATCGTAATTAAACGACTAAAATTTAATTTGTAATGTATTTAAATAATTTTAATTTCATCAACGAAACAATTTTAAATTATGGGGAGGGGAATGACAACGTTTAAATTACTTTGATAAGCGTCAAGGGAACAAGGGAACGGAAATAAATATCTTTTGGAAATGTTAGTTTCTTCCTTCACTTTAAGCTCCGTTCACATTAATAAGCTGAAACTAAGTTGACAAACAACAAAACAATATGCAAGAATGTTTCCTCCACTAAATTTCCTCCACCAATTGGCCACTAACACAAATATTGGAACACGTTCTTGGAATGCCACGAACTTACTCGCGGATTTGAAATGCGACGTTAAGTAATTCGTAACCCGCAAACGAGGTCTAAAATAAACGTACAAACTCGCTGGAAAATACTTGCGTGTTCGTTTATGGACGAAAACTTCACCGTTTTACACGCTTTCATTACGGTTTAAAATAAGAAATGTTTGGCGTATGATATTTTTATTAGCTCTGTAGATAATACTGAAGACTAAAAATTATTTCAGAATGAGTTGTGCTGTTTTTCACGACCCATTCAAAAAGAAACACCGATGCGAAATGATTATTTTACCTTATTAAATTCTTTAAGAAAACTGCAGCGTATATCCTGAACTTTTTTCACGACAAAACTTTTATCTTCTCTTTTCAAATACCTGCTTTTAACAACAATTCTTCGTATGTTTTCATTCATAAATTACGTTTCTTATAATCTTTACTGTCTATTTTCCATAAAAATGGATGACTAAAATTCATTAAGTCCGTCATGTATATATATATATATATATATATATATATATATATATATATATATGAGGTCAGTAAATAAAGTAATGAGACCGATTCAGAAAAACTTTTTATTTACAATCCTATTATACAATTACAATCCATACACATTTATTTACATCATCCAATATCTATTATGTTTACAATATCTATATATATAAAAATGTTAAGTTCGTTTGTGTACGGCTTCAAAAACTCAAAATGTTCTGCACCGATTGAGCTCAAATTTTAGCACGATATATAATCCGCATCAAAGATTGTTTTTATCTATTTTTCGCATCAGTCACATACCCGCGACCGCGAGAAAACAGTATTTTAACGGTCAGCTGTGTACCAGTGACCGCGCCATCTGCCGGAAGCGAGGGGAACACTCGCCATACTAGCTAACGACAACCGCAGTCACATGCGAAACAATACCTGTTCCCAATTACATTGTTTATTAAAAAAAAACAAAAAAAAACGTATCCACTTGCATCTGATTCATAAATATTCACTTTAATCGAGGTACTTTTGTGTGTTCGTGTCGTGATTGAGCTGCGCCTTTCACCAAGCTCTGAATTTATTAGAAAACGACCAACAGTGGGATATATGTATTAATGACGCGTGCAACACTGCACATCCAAACCAAATTCGCGCATTATTCGCAATTATATTGACTGCTTGCTTCCCTTCATCTCCCATAAGGTTATGGGAAAGATCGCATATGGCTGAGGATATTTTGCATAGAGTACGCCTAGAAAATACCAATATGACCATGGAATTTACAGAAGGCATTTACAACGAAGCATTGATAAATATTGAAGACAAGTGCTTAGCTATTGCAAATAAAGTTCTTAGTCAATCGGGAATTCCAGCACCCACCCGAGCTGCGATTTCTTCATTTGATGTGGATTTACGCCGTGAACAGAGTTACAACATTGGTTATCTTCAGTCATATGTCCTATCAAACATTGCTAACATTTGTAACGCGTGAACAGAAAGGCATTTATGATCGCATAATGCAAATGATAAATGACGGAGTTGTGGGGACCTTCTTCTTGGATGCGCCAGGAAGAACTGAGAAAACATTCCTCTTTAGATTGATTCCAGCAACGGTTCGATCAAAAAATGACAATTATCCTGTTGCGGAATATTAATCAGCCAAAACTCTTGAACGGCAAGCGACTTGCAGTTAAGAAATTGATGAATAACGTAGTGAAAGCAACGATTTTAACGGGGCCTTTCAAAGGTGAAGATGTCCTCATTCCTCGAATACCCATAATCCCGACCGATACACCATTTTAATTTAAAAGATTGCAATTCCCAATTCGTCTGGCATTTGCAATCGCAATCGATAAAGCTCAAGGTCAATCTTTAGAATTGTGTGGTTTAGATTTAGATGCGGATTGCTTCTCACATGGGCAACTGTATGTTGCGTGTCCCCGAGTCGGCGAACCCGATAGCCTTTATATCTACGCAGACAGTGGAAAAACAAAAAAATTGTATATCCACAAGTATTGCAAAATTAAACTTCTATGAAACGTATGCTTTGTTTTGTTTCTCATTTCTCATCCATACAATCACAATGTGCCACAGCGAAGCGTGGCGGGTAGAGCTAGTTTATTATAATTATACAATACAATATAATATATAATATAATTAATCAAAATAATTATATATATATATATATATATAATTACAATAATTATTTAATTATATTTATTTACATTATCACCTTCGAAATAGTTCCGTTGGGAAGCCACGCAACGCTTCAAACGGCTTTCCAACTCTTCATAGCATTGTTGGAACTCAGAAACCGGAATACCCTTCAGATGGTCGGTTCCATTTTTTTTTCTACTGTTCCAAAATGGTACGTCCGGACGAGGCCTACGGCGAAGGCAAAAGCTGAGTTGAAAAATCACAGATACAAATGTCTACCGAGGCATTTACTACGGTGGCATCCCAACGAGGCCTGGCTTATTACTATGAGATGTAAAAAGTCACAGGGTGAAAGACGACTCCCGTTAAAACCCAAGAGGGCTTGGAACGCGGAAGGGGGGTGTACGACCGGAAGCGTCACAAAGAGGGTGTCTTTCCTTACGGGGTTGGGATGTTCCATAATGGGATGTTCCATAATGGTGTCCTTTGAGGTGTTTTTGTAAAGTCGAGAACAGAAAAAAGTCGCAGGGAAACAAGTCAGGTGAATAATGTAGTTGAGGAACTACAGGACTGTTTTTCTTTGCCAAAGCTCATTAATTGAGAGTAGGTGTGACAAGGTGCATTGTCACGATGCAGCACCCAGTTGTCTTTGATGGCTGGTCTCACGCGGGCAACTCTTTTCCGCAGTCTTTGAAGAATTTCTCGGTAAACTTATTGATTTACAGTTTGTCCTGTAGCAAAAACTGCTTGTGGACAATGCCATTACTACCGAAGAAACAAATTAGCACGGTTTTAGTTTATGATTTGGTCTTCCAGAATGTGGATCGTCCGCAACTGATTCCCGGCCATCTGAAAATGCTTTAAACCACCTAAAAACTTGCCTCGTGATACAGCGTCATCTCTATACACCCTTTAAACTTTTGAAAAAGTTTCAGTTCTCACCGAGTTTATGACAAAATTTGATTGCGCAACGTTGCTCATAATTAGTATCACTCATTTTTGTAACGCACAACAAAAACCCGTTTCACGAAAAGTTTGTTTACGTCTCACATGACAACAATAGACTAAAAACATTAATACCTAATATAAATCAGCTGTTCATATAACCGTATGTTTACTAGTAACTTTACAGAGTTGCCGCTTTAGCTGCAAAAAAAACTAGTCTCACTACTTTACTTACAAACCTCGTGTATATATATATTTATACACATACACAAGTATATATGTATATATATACTTGTGTATGTGGGAGACTCTGTATATATATATATATATATATATATATATATATATATATATATTTATATACAGAGTTTCCCACAGAGGTATACGCTTTTGATTTAGTATCAGACGTCCATTTACCCAAAGATTCTATTGAAACTTTATAGACCTTTTAACATAGGTTCTAAAAACGTTTTGTGAAAACTTCAACCTTCTAGGTTTTAAAGAAAAAAATGGCAGCTTTCAAATAAAAACATCAATTTCAGATAAACCACATATTATCAACTTGCGTTTTATTCAATTTAAACAGCTGTTTTTGAAGTTTTTAAAGTTCCAGTAGAATCGGTGGGGGAATGGACGAGTGAAACTAAATCAAAACAGTATACCTCTTCATGAGTCACTCTGTATATATATATATATATATATATATATATATATATATATATATATATATATATATATATATAAAGTGTATTTATTGATTGACTCAATTTAAAAAAAAATCCAATTTAGGGATCGGCAAAGGGAGGAGTAAACTTTTTCATGAAACTGTATGAAACCCGAGGTGTTTCAGTAGTGGAAATTGGTATTGAGACTTTTCTTAGAAAAGTCTAAATGGATGGTCCACTTAACCCGTCGTTTTATTTTAATTCGATAAAAATATTGCCACTTTGTCGCTCAACTATTTTTTTAACTATTTATTTTGGCGTGATCGCTAGTTTTAGTTTATTTCTCGCTACCTGTTTTCCCTTTGGCAAAGTTTGTATAATTCCGCTGTAAGATTCAAAGTCGTAAAAGTTTATACACGAACAAAAAAAGAAATTACATTCGATACGTTACATCCTGCACCATGTATTGACGAATTCAAAAATTATAAAATAGTGCAATAAAAGACAGTTATAATAAACTTAATTCTGCACGTTTGATAAAAATGTCTGTACGGTTAATCTCGCACCTTAAGGGAAAACCGCTAATATAGTTAACAAAGAAGGACTTAAATAAATCTTTTGCAATATTTTCTACTCGTTTTCTAAAAGAACAGATCGTCCGCGAAAGCTGAACATCGCTGTTCAAAAAGTCTGCAGGCGTACAAACATTGCCTGGATAAAGCCAACCGCTAGAAACAATTTGACGATATCAAAATATTAGCCAATAGTAGGCAATTTTCAGCAGATCTAAAGAGCAAACACTTGCGAGTTTACGCAGCCAAAGATGCCCGATGAAACCTTAGCGCAAACATAGCCCTCGATCAAGGTGCATACCCAGGAATCTGGCAAATTCAGATTCCTCCAAGAGTTCATCATCAATCATCACGGAAGGTTTCCTGTCATGCTCATGCTCTCTGAGACAGAATTTAATAACGTTCGACTTTGATTTATTGGTCCTAGTTTATTTCTGAAAAGTGTTGAATTAATTTATTTATTTCAACGAATCAATTTGCCAAAATGGTCACAAAAACATCAACCTTCAAATTACGGTAGAATTTTAAAAATTCTAATGTTTCTTTTGAAAACTTCATCTGTGTACAGATCTAAAATTACCGCCGGCGAATCCGCGAACAATAGTTGTAGATGTTCTTCTGTTTGCAAACGGTTTTTTTCACACAAATGGGATTTTTGTAAATCTAAACTTGAAATAAAACAGAATGAAATATTTATTTTATTTTTTTTACTTCCTTGTACGAAGTAAAGGAAATACTAAGATCGCGAAAAATTTCGTTTTCCAGATTTCAACGGAAATATCCATTTTGACCATCCCTGAATCCATTTTGACTAGTTCCGGCGTGGCGTCTGTACGTATGAATATATCTCGCATAACTCAGAAACGGTTAGGGATGTTGACATTTTAGATTTAGAACTATTGTAACATCTAGTTGTGCACTTCCCTTTAGAATGCAATTGACTTCCCCTTTAGTGTCCAAAAAAGCCCAAAATCCCTCAAAAATTGGATTTTGGACTTTTCCTTAACTGCAGTAATAAGCTCTCATTGAGAGCTTTTCAACGATATATTATAAGTAGTACTTATTTTCATCGATTCCAGAGTCACAGCCAAATAAAACTTTAATTAATGAAATATTTGGATCTTGCAAGAGAAAGATGCAAATATTTTTAACCTCCTACTTGGGAAAATCCAAGTATAATTATTAACTTTTTTTTAAAAATTAAACTACTTGATTTATTAATAATTATTAACCTCTGATTGTAAAAATAAATTACGATAAATAATAATTCAATAATAACATTAAAAAAATATATAAAAAAATATCAGAAGTTATTAATGAAATAAAATTTTATGACTTCATTAAAAAAAAAAAATTTCTATGTAATTTAATAGGCGTACAAGGAAGTCATGTGGTGCTACCATCAGATTTTTTAAATTTCGACTTTCTGAAATCGCCGCAAAATTAAGGCTTAGGAAAATTTGGCATCGTCTTCAAAAAGCAGAGTTCAAAATAACTGAAAAAAGATTAGTTTATAGTGCGGTCCTTTTTTAAGTCGGTTTTTACAAAGTAAACTGAACGCACGTAAAACCCGTTGCGATACGGGCGACAAATATTTACGAATTTACATTCGGAAGGGTGTACACACTGTGTATGAATCCGGCAAACGTTGTTATAAAAATATCATAAATGCGAAGCGAAATATTCGTGTAAATGACACGATACAAGCTACATTTGAATACTTTCAAATAGAGCCGGTTAAATTTATTTAATACGACGTTTCACGTTTTACAGTTAATTGTTTAAAAATGTCTCCGATTACTGCATTAATTATTTACTACTTTTACATCGTTACCAAAATACGTTTAATATAATGTAGATAGAACAACAAATTAAAAATGACTTTACAGAATAAATAGGTTTATATAAACAAATTCTCATATCTCTTGATCGTTATTAATTTACCCGCCCTATAACAAGGACTTACAGCAACAATACATAAATATATTGATGAAGGGTAGCGCTTGTAACTGTAATAAAAAGAACTATTCGGGTCGATATACACATTACGTACGTCGTTATAAAAAAATTTATAATTCAGTTAAAAATAACTCGCATTTCTAAAGAAAATAAGAAAATACAAATTTTATAATAAAAATTATTTCCATTAAAAACAATTAGCGCATAAAAAATGGGAACTAATGCGTTAAAATTAATTATTTTATACTAAAATAGAACTAATTTTTTCTTTTCATTAAAAAAAAAATGGTCTAAATAATTCACATATAAAGGTCATTCATAAATTTATAACTGTAACAAGATATAAATTTAATTAGATTATTTATTACAATAATTACGTTTTTTTTTTTAATTTTAGGTGTACTTAATCTATTGCTAAGATAGTTAATTTAATAACCGAAATAATAACAATTAGTTGTAAAAATAATTAAATAACTTGATTATAAATTACATGTAACAAAATATAAAAGAAAAAAAATCATCGGAATATAAAAAAGAAGTAACGTTAAACAGATAAATAAATATTACAACATTTATTCTGTTATCTCTTCTCATACCCTTCGCGTTCCCGACTCCTAACGAATAATAAACGTATTATTTGGACTATTTGCCGCGATATAATAAATTTAATTTTGAAAAATTACTTGTTTAAAAAAAAAGCATAACCTTTGTCGACGACATCCTGTAGATTTCTCGGAGAACTCAAACATTTCCTCCAAAAAGATAGAATTCATAACTAACATCAAAGATTTCTCCGAGTCCTTAAATAAGAAATACGGAAAAATCAACGAAGTCGATCAATTTAAATATCAGGGAGAAATAATCCAAATTAATTAGATAAAGAAGCCGATCAAACAAGAACGTGAAAAAATGGAAACTGCCTACCGATTGTCAAAGTATGTATACATACAACAAAAAAGAACATCTCGGCAAAAGCCAAAATTCAGGGATTGCAATACGGTAATCAAACAGAAAGGCCTGTACACATCAGAATAAATTTGAAATCGGGTGAAATAAATACAATAGAAAAAAAAAGGAAAGAAAATCTTCAGAAAAATTCTAGAACCAAAACGAAAATCAAAACAATAAAAAGAAAACGAATACAAATTCAGAAGCGATGATCTTTACAAACACAATGGTAATGAGCAAAACAAGATTTTATAAAAAGGCCTAAATATTTCTGCTACCTTATGAGAACGAATGCTAAAATACAAATCAGATTTTAACCGCATTTACAACAAAAAGAATATAAATCAATGGACATAAGTGAATTCAAAAATGCCTTGAAGAAATGATAGAACAACTTTCAGAAAAGCGGCACAGGATTTCAAGAGTTTCCAAGGGAAGCAACAACAAAGCGAAATAACGAAGAATCAGGAAAGAAAACGCTCATAAGAAAGAGAAATGAATACAAAATGTAGCTTCACATGGTCCTTCAGTCGATCAAACTAATAAAATAAAATATAAGTTAATTGAAAAAGCTTATATAACACAGCTGGAGGATTTTCCCGCCACGCAGCTTCTTTTCTAATCTACGCCTTACACACACAATTTAAAATATTTATCATTTTATTTAAATATAATATATTTTCGTTTATTTAATTCAACGATTCTAACTAGAGCGCGATAATATCGTATTTCATTCGCGCGGTTGTGGCAGTACTATCGACCACTTTAAATACCTTTTTACACTTTAAATATTATTCATTCATTTAATTCTACCGCTCACCTGTGACGTCCAACATAGCGGACGACTACAACAGCTATACGTCAATACTGCACTAGAGCTCCTTGTGGTGACAGGGATACTATTGACACAGTATAACCGCTTACCCGTTAGTTTATTTAGAGCATTTTTTTAGAGTGCGGGTGCGATTTCGTAAGTTTTTTTTTAAATATAATAATATTTGCCTAAGAAAAATAAGACCTTAATTAGGCGAAATATCGAGATGATGACCTTGCTGTACAGCCTCACCCCCTTGACCTTTTATTTGAAAATTTGACGGTATCAATTTCCCATGTATAGAACTAATCTGACCAAGTTTGGTCAAAATCGGTCCAACAGTTCTGGAAATATAAGGAGTACGACAATGAACACACACATGCGTACATACAACCATCCGGAAAATTTCCGTCCGGTTTTTTGGGTTCCTTAGGAGTCAAAATGTAAAGGATCCGATGAAAATCGCATTATGACCGAATTGGACCGATTACAACACTTACCTTCTATTAGGATGACGCCAAAAATATCATGTACATGAAAATCAGATCCTTAGCTTTTTTATCCAAAGTACTATTTTGGGACAACTTTTAAAAAAAAATTATAATACTACACGTTTTTTAAAACACGCGATGTTAAAAAAAAGTTTAATTTTTTTTCATCTTAAAAAACTACGGCAACGTCCTGTACAACCATTACAGTAATTGTGATTACAGAAACATTTTTTTTTTTTAACAAAGCAATTATAATATTAGTCACACTATATCGATAACTGTAAAATGTTTAAAAATGAAAAATTAACAAATCCATATGGTGTTAAAAGTGGGAATTTATTTAACAGATTATTACATATCTCTGTGGCGAAACAATCTCTTCCATTAATTGACGGTATGAGAGTTGTAAAAAGGCGGAGAAAAATGTACAGCTAGACTCGAAAATCGACTACAATTTGAGACGTAACTCTGATAATCTAATCATGCCGGACATCCAGGACGGGTTCTTTAGATTAACGTTATTTCTTATTGGACGGAAGGCAACTATCAGCAGCTGAAAATTATATTGCCTATAAAGAACTACTGGTAGGTGAAAATTACGAAAAAATATTTCAATAAATCTGCTATGTAATTTAATTCTTAAATATATTTGCTACAATGGAAATAAGTGTAAATTGCCTACATAAATTTTCGCGAATGTTATGAACTTAAACAGTCATCTATAATAGATTCAAATTTCCTGGTCGTTAAAGAACTACAGGTCGTAGAAAATTATGACTGTCGGGAAAAATATGCATCCCAAGGTTTTAAAATTTAGATAAAAATACGAGGCCGTTCAGAGAATAACCGATTATTTTTAATTACGCGACAACGGAAATATTTAGTGACCAGCGATCAGTAGCATTGTGCTCAGCGTAAACCTTCTCTGTAACCACACGTTCTTTGGTCGTTTATATCTCGTTTAGTTTTCGTGTTACTTTTAGTTAAGTGCAACGTGTTTAAGTGTTAATAGCGATTTTTGTAAAGCGCGATTTTCGGGAGCGACGATTTAACGTAAAATTTTGCGTGAAACCGAGGAAAACTTTCATAGAAATGTTTCGACTTTTGAAACAAGCTTTCGGAGATGATGCTGTGGGTCGAACGCGTTGTTAAGAATGATTTTCACGATTTAAAAGCGGTCGTCAATCGATCGAAGATGAACCTCCACCAGCAAGGCCTTAGACTTAAACCGATGACACCCGCTTTCAGACAATCAACGATCTGGCGCGTGCAAATCGCCGATCGGCTGTCAGAGAACTTGCAGAAGAGGTTTGCATCTCGATCGGATCGTGCCGTGACATTTTGACTGAAAAATTGAACCCGCATCGAGTCGCAGCAAAGTTTGTTCCTCGTTTGACGACCGAACGGCAGAAAGAACATCGAGCGAACGTTCGTCGGCAATTTCTTGAACAAGCCGAAGACGATGAAACATTCAAACAAAGGATCGTAACGAGAGACGAAAGCCGTGTTTAAGGTTACGACATCGAGACAAAGGTTCAATCGTCACAACGGATCGGCAAAGGATATCCACGCCTCAAGAAAGCACGTCGGTCTCGATCCGATGTCTAAGTGATTGGTCTCTATTTTTATCGATTTTAATGGAATCATGCGTTTTGAATTCTCGCCTCGAGATGAAACTGTGAACCGTGCATACTTTCTTTTCTTTCTTTTTCTTGTTTAGCCTCCGGTAACTACCGTTTAGATAAATAATACTTCAGAGAATGAATGAGGATGATATGTATGAGTGTAAATGAAGTGTAGTCTTGTACATTCTCAGTTCGACCAATCCTGAGATGTGTGGTTAATAGTAACCCAACCACCAAAGAACACCGGTATCCACGATCTAGCATTCAAATTCATGTAAAAATAACTGGCTTTACTAGGACTTGAACGCTAGAACTCTCGGCTTCCAAATCAACTGATTTGGGAAGACGCGTTCACCACTAGACCAACCCGGTGGGTTGAACCGTGCGTACTATCAACACGTTTTACCACGGTTACGTGAAAAAATCCGCAAAAAGACACCGGAGTTGTGGCGAGACAATTTACGGTTCCTTCATCACGACGATGCACCCGCAAACTCGGCATTGTCAATTCGTCAGTTTTGTGCCAAAAATCAGATGATTGTCCTCCCACAGCCTCACTACTCGCCAAACCCGGTTCCTTGCGATTTTTTCTTATTTCCGAAATTAAAATCAGTGATGAAAGGACACCGATTTGAGACTATTGATGACAGTTATGACTATTTTCTGAACAGGCCTTGAATTCTATGTATCCAAGTGTGCGCGAGGGGTTTCCTGAATTTCGTTCTAACATAGAATTATAAATTACCGGAACCGATTATTATATATATATATTTTAATGTAGTGAAAAAACGGGAGGTACAATGCGGTTGTTATTTTTCGAAAATACAGTGTTTATATTTATGAAAAATAGGCAATTTCAGCTATCAAAAATGTTAATGAAAAAACCGCAGAAAAAAAAGTTTTTAAATTCCCAACCATTCAATATTCAATTTTTATAAATTTTTCTCACTTTTTAATTAACCTATTAATTTTTATTATTCTTCTCCAAATTAATCGTTATCAGGAATGAAACGGTTTTACTTATTTTTATTGAAATTTAGGGATTAATGTACCCGTATGAAAAAATACAAGACTTCTACTAACTATTTTAAATCTTTATTATTCCGATCTAAAGAATTTTTTTAATTATTTTTTTGAAGCGAACTGTTAAAATATTTCCTCGATTAGTAAAATACGACTTTAATAGGAGTGGATTTGACCGGCTCTATTAACAATTCGAAAGGTATCGTTCAATCCCAATATCGACACGAGTTTACATGAGCGCTGTTAGAACAACTGTTGCGCAACATTCCACACCGAGTATTGCGGCGCCAAAGTTACCGTTTTTAAAGTTAAGTTTTTAAAGGTTTAACTTCTTTGAAAGAAACATGACGATCTTAAGTCGCATTAACGCTATAATTATTGTACCAACAAAAAATTAACTTTTCAGATTTTAGGCTGCGCCAAACAAAATACATTTCTAAGATAAATGAATAACAACAACAACGTAGCGTTAAAAAATTAAAAATACCTAGTTCCTCGAGAAAACTGCACCTCATTACAACCTGACGGTTTATTAACGCTATAAACATATCAGCAGAAACGTCCTATAAATTATAAGGGGTGAAGAAAAGATGAAAAACCCGACGGCTGAAGCCGCGTCTAATTAACCGGTTTTTTTAAATCGCCCAAAAGCCTCTGCACAACATCGGGTACAGAAAAAAGAAAACTACGAATCGTTACAAAATTAATTTAATAATAATTAAACAGGTACAAGATATATACATGTATAATTTAAAAAAAAAGACTAATATTTTCTCATATAAACTGGAAAATGTAGTTTGAAACCGAAAAACTGTTTTACAATTACATCTAATATATTTCTTATCTTACAAAAAACCAAATCTAAAAACAATGATACGATTACCCAATAAGAATCAATAAATGCTGATAACTTTCAAATCGTGTGTGTGCGCGCAATTAGTGATAACTATAACATTAACCACATATTCACTTAAAAACGGGTTGAGTAGAGTATTTAACTGGTTAATAGACGTTTTATATTTTTGAGGAAATTAAAGTAAGAAACGAAAGTTTACCACAGAATGTACATTTCAATGTAAAACAATGAAATATTTTATAATTCATAAATTAATGTTCATCTACATAATATGACTGACATACACATTATGAACTTACAGAAATATGTTTACCGATCAGTAAGCTCTAAGCAATCGAGTATCACCGAATATCTTGCTGCTGTAGATCGCCGAGTATTTCTGACCGATAGCACACTTTTTAAAGCGAACTGGGAATTAACATTCCCTATAAAAATATTTTATACTTTCAAAAAAATTCATCGATTAGATAATCACACGATATTCCTTCTAAAAACATTACAATTCACTATAAAAACGGTAAACCGTAATCACTACTTCTACAAAAATGATTTATGTATGGTTTATGTTTCACAAGATCAAACAGATTCCAAAATGCAACCAGAGCTTGTTAATTGTTGAAAAGCTATTTTTTCTTCTGTAGGAGGTCGTATTATTTTATATAATTTTTATAGAGTAAACAGTAAATTTTGTAAAGAATGATTATATGTATTTCTATGATACTTGAACAGACAAGTAAACATACAAAACTAATAGATTATAATCGATCAATTTACTTAATTTTTGTGAAAAATATAAAAGATATCACGTGTCACTACGGTTCAGTAACCTTAACAATACATATAGACATAACATTTATCTTATAAAATAATACAAAATCTTTATCGTATTTTATTGTAAATAATTAAATATAAACACCGATAATGAAATAACAAAATACAATCAGCAGTCACACATAATTATAAAAAACAAACCTACTAAGTTAAAATTAACTGTATAAATGATCTAAACATACAAATAATCTATTTAATAATAATATATTAAATTGTAACGATTCAAATGAACAACTTTTAGATAAAATACAGAAATGTTTATGTAAATAATCGTATAAATACTTGTCTGTATGTGTTAAAGGGTCATTCCAAGGCTTAGCTTCTTGAAAGAAACTGACAATAAGAATTTTCACAAGCAAAAGATAACCGATAAAAAAAGATTGGCTAGAGAGTTGACAAATGACAGACGTATTTTTGTGCTAAGTATCAAGTCAATGTCAGTGTCTCTTCCAAAATTATAGCTGGTCATTTTCCTTAATGAAATATACCTGTGGAACAGGACCGTTTTGATTGCGAGGGGTTTTTATTAGAAGATAAGGTTATACGAATGATTTACAACGATGATTCAAGGATCCAAAAGTAGGATAGGAACAGTATGGGGATTTATATCAAGAGATCAGGTGTGAGTTACAAGAATTAGTAAGAGAGGAGTGACGGGTAAGAAACATAAATACTTTAGCAAATCTAGAAAAAAAAAAATGTGACACTGTACTCTTAAAGAAATTATTAGATATGTTCAGGTTGAGGATATCCTAGATGTACAATTACAATAAAGAAACTTACATGAAGAACAAAGAAGTGCAGTTTAAGTGATGTCAATGAGTTTCAATATTCACCATTATTTATTACATGCATTGACAGAGTTCTGAAGAAATAAACAGACAAATCTGAATGTATGGGATTAACGGTGAGAATTTATCATTATTTGCAGACGATCGGGTTACTTTAGCTTCTGATGACCGAGTATTAAATATGCAATGTGTAGAAAATTAACAGCAACACGTGAAAAATAGTATTTGAAAATTAATCTTGATGAATCCAGATATGTAGTTGTAGAAGGCTGTTTTGTCACAGAATCAAATGACCAGGGAGGATGTATACGGATAAGTAGCTCTGACCAGACTAAACAAATGAAATGACAAAGAAACCTATTTACAATACAGCGGTTAAAGGGCAACATGCAGTAGGAATCTCTTCATTTCCCTGTTCAGGAAATAAAAGGACAGACCAAAGCGATTGGAAATTCCTTTCCAATTTTGTAGCTGAACGAACCATTTAGATATCTAAATGGATCTGTGTATTGAGCATAATTTCATTATCAGATGGCATCCAGAATGAGAAGGTTAGACAGAAGAAGCCATTAATACAAACTACGATTTAAGATAGACTAAAGAAGAAGAGATAGAAGAGGACAGATATAGACGTGTTGAAGGATAAAACCAGATTTATATTTATTATCATTTGTAGATGATAAGGCTAAATTAAGCTTCTGATGACTGTGTATTGAATATGCATTGCGTAGAAAAGTGAAAAATGTGAAAAATATTTGGAAACAAAACCGGGTCATTTGACGTAAGGCCATGATTTTTGGTCATCCAGGTGACCACATAGAATATTATTTTGGATGAAAGTGGCGAGATGGAAATGTGGCCAACTACCCGAGCTCGGCTGAGCTGTATAATGGAAGCTAAGGATAGACAAAAGTTACATGTGAATACTACTGATTGCCAAAAGCTTGAAAATCGGGTTGCAAGAGAGCGAGTACATTTGAAACTGTAAATTAAGTAGTTGCCCAAATAAGTGTTTATTTTTTGCGTCTAGAAAGAATTAGTAGCGCAGGCTTTACTCAATTTTAGATTTTCCTAGGTAGTCCACAAACAGCCAAGCTTATCACATCTCAGAATACTATTCAGGGATCCTCTCAAGGATGGGATCCTCTCCAGAATACCTACAGAACCAAAAATGAGAATGAAAGAACAAAACATACAGAAATAGGTGGGGTAGTAAGAAAAGACATTCCACTCTCAAATGAACCGCAGTTCAAGATCCATCCTATTGAGATGAGAGCTCAAGGTCATTCCAAATAAAAGGGACTTGTCATCCTGTCCACAATTCCTTGACAGATGGAGGTAATTTTTACTCAGAAAGAGAGCAAGTAATGATCCTCACATAAGTGGTTTTGCATTAAATATGTACTGCAACAAGAATTGGATTTGTTTAAAGGAAAAAAAACTGAATAAAAAACCTCACCTACCACCAGAATTGCGTGACATGAGGAAGTATGTAACTGAGGTGCAAATTATTTATTTACCCAAATACATACCGAGGTTTCACCAACATGTAAAAATTATAAAATAAAATGACTACTAATTTACTAGAAATTCTTATTGTACAATATATTTTAAAACATTTAAATAAAATGGTCCAAAGAAGGATAACAGTACTAAAATAAATAAGTGATTTTTAAATATAAACAAAAAATAAAGAGATTCATCAAAATTCATCCGTGAAGTAAGTCTGTAACACTGATTAAAAAATTACAAGCTGTAGAATTGAAAAATTCCTCTTTTCATTCACATTTGTTTATTGCCATTAAAGGCAAGTTGGACAAAAAGGAGTAAAACAAAAAAATTATTTACTCTCAATGTATATCTCTATCTGCATACTTTTGAACAAAGTAATGAATCGACTAAAACAAAAATTGGAGACTGAAATAATAAGCCATCCAAACAACATAAAAATTAGCAAATTTTTTGCAATTTATTGAATAAATTTCTTATTTAATAAAATTTATTTTTGTGATTTGTAAATACAAGTTTATGATAATATGAAATTTTAGTATCGATAACAAATAAATGCGCTAAAAACAAGTAATTCAGGCATAATATATTCTAGAGAAAAAGTATCTCTTGTAAATAACAATTAAACCACAGCTCTTTAATGACTACTAATTGAATCTCTCACAAGATAATCTATTAATTATTCTATTAAGTTCATTAAAAAAAAAAGTGTTCCACTCTTATTAAGAAAATTGTTAATCTTCTCATGTTTCTGAGAGAAAACATAATGAGAATTTCTCATGTTCGGCAGTTTTTACACAAAATTTAATTACCAGTTAAGCCATCCGATATATTTATTTTCCCACAGAATAATATACATACCATTTTTTTTATGTATGTGTATCAGACAAAGAGAAAATCATTTATTTTCCCACCGGTATAATATGTACATGTGTATATATTATACCGTATATTATATATATTTTTATTATATATATATATATATATATAATAAAAAAACATACTTTACTAAAAAATATTACCTTTATTAATTTCTTGGGTTAACCAATCAAGCTCTCTTTATGAATCATGAGACTTTGCTGATAGTGAGGGGGCTTGAGTGCTCAGTTATACACAGTAGCTGGACCGAAAGTGCAACCATATTGGAAAGGTATCTGTTGTGAGCCAGACTACGGAATGATTCCTGAAAGAGGACAGCAGCTCTTTCAGTAGTTGTTAAGGGTGAAGGTCAGGAAAACCTCTGAGTACAGCGCAGCTGAAAGCATTGGAAAACCACAGCTGCTTTTTTCTAAGAAAATGTAGTGCTTTGCATTTTCATGTAACAAAGATGGAGGCGCCTTCGTTGGTAAAATATTCCGGATGTAAACTAGTCCCCTGTTTGGATCTCTGGGTGGGGACTGCTAAGGAAGGGGGTCACCAGAAAAATTAAAAAATAATATTCTACGAGTTGGAGCGTGGAATGTTAGAAGTCTAAAAAAGGTTGGTAGGTTAGAAAATTTAAAGAGGGAAATGGATAGGTGAAATATAGATGTAGTAGGAATTAGGGAGGTTTGATGGGAAGAGGAACATGACTTCTGGTCAGGTATTTTAGAATAATTAATTCAGTTTCAAATAAAGTGCAGGCAGGAGTAGGTTTCATAATGAACAAGAAGATAGGGAACAGAGTAGAGTATTTCAAAAAGATTAGCAATAGAATCATTGTAATAAGGATAAAATCAAAACCTAATCCAACAATGATTATTAATGTCTACAAGCCTACAAGTGCCAATGATGATGATGAGGTAGGGTATATGATGAAATTGATGAAGCAATTAAACACATAAAAGGTCATGAAATTTTAATAATAGTTGGAGATTGGAATGCAACATTGGAAATATTATGGGTGAATACAGGTAAGGCAAATGGAATGTAAGAGGGGACTGACTTATTGAGTTTTGCATGAAGTATAATTTAGTAATTGCCAACACCCAGTTTAAACATCATATTACTCATAGAAGAATATACACATGGAAAAAGCCAGGTGATACTGCATGGTATCAGACAGATTATATAATGGTTAAACAAAGATTTAGAAATAAACTCTATTGCAAAGCTTATCCTGGAGTAGACATTGATAATGACCATAATTTAGTTATAATGAAATGTAGTTTGGAGTTTAAAAACCTGAAGAAAAGGTGTCAGTTGAATCGGTGGAATTCAGGGAAGCTTGAGAAAGAGGAGGTAAAGAAGATTTTTGAGGAGAACATCACAAGAGGTCTGAGTAAAAAAGGTAAGGTAGAAAATATAGAAGAAAAATGGGATAATGTTAAAAAGGAGATCCTTTAGATCAGCAGAAGCAAACTTAGGTGAAACAAACAGAACTGGTAGAAAACCTTGGATATCAGGGGATATATTGCAGCTGATGGATGAATGTAGAAAGTATAAATGCTAGTGAAGAAGGTAAAAGGAACTATCGACAATTAAGAAATACTATAAACAGGACATGCAAATTAGCAAAAGAGGAGTGGATTAGAGAAACATTTTCAAAAGTGGAAAAAGAAATGATCATTGGTAAAACAGATGGAGCATATAGGAAATTAAGGAGAATTTTGGAGTAAATAAATTAAAATCTAATAATGTGCTAAACAAAGATGGTATACTGATTTATAATATGAAAGAAAAGGTCAATAGGTAGGTGGAATATATTGAAGAGTTATACAGAAGAAATGAATTAGAAACTGGTGTTATAAAGGAAGAAGAGGAAGTTGAAGAAGATGAAAAGGAAGCTTCAATACTGAGATTTGAATTTAAGAAAGCATTAAAAGATTTGAATGGCAGAAAGGCTGCTGAGATAGACAGGATACCTGCAGAATTACTGTGCAGTGCAGGTCAGGAGGTGATAGATAAATTATATAAACTGGTGTGTAATATTTATGAAAAAGGAGAAGTTCCATCAGACTTCAAAAAGAGTGAATACAGAACAATTAGCTTAACTACTCATGCATCAAAAATCTTAACTAGAATTCTGTACAGAAGAATTGAGAGACAAGTGGAAGAAGTGTTAGGAGAAGACCAATTTAGTTTCAGGAAAAGTATATGGACCAGGGAAACAATTTTAGCACTCAGATTAATAGTAGAAGGAAGATTAAAGAAAAGCAAACCAATATACTTGGCACATATAGACTTAGAAAAGACGTTTGATAATGTAGACTGGAATAAAATGTTCAGCATTCTAAAAAATTTGGGGTTCAAGTATAGAGATAGAAGAACAATTGCTAACATTTACAGGAACCAAACTGCAACTGTAATAATCGAAGAACATAAGAAAGAAGCTGCAATGAAAAAAGGGAGTCCGACAAGGATGTTCCCTATCCCCGTTACTTTTTAATCTTTACACACAACTAGCAGTTAATGATGTTAAAGAACAATTTACATCTGGAGTAACAGTACAAGGTAGAAAGATAAAAATGCTATAATTTGCTGATGATATACTAATTCTTGCCAGGAGTAAAGAAGAGTTAGAAGAAACAATGAATGGCATGGATGAAGTCCTATCCAAGAACTACCACATGAAATCAAACAAGAACAAAATGAAAGTAATCAAATGTAGTAGAAATAATGTAGATGAACCACTGAATATAAAAATAGGAAGGGCAAATATTACGAAGGTAGAAGAATTTTGTTATTTGTGAAGTAGAATTACTAAAGATGGACGAAGCAGGAGCAATATAAAATGTTGAATAGCACAAGCTATTTACGCCAATGCGTAAAGCAGTTTTAATTCAACTTGGTATTTAACTTATTTTCATCTAAAATTTAACAGTATTTCAGTGTAATGAATATTTCAATTATAAATAAGAAATTTTTCATACACTGAAATTTATGCATTCCATTCAACATACATATAAATATATGCTCAGCTGATTTTTACTTATACCTTTTGTATTGATTATTTATTAAGATTTAACTCTGTATTATTTCATGTTTTATAATGTTTAAAAAAAAAAAAATAAATAAAAATACGTAAACATGTTGCGTGAACTCGGCTCCTGATGTTTCACTCGGCTCCATCTACACTATATAAGCCGGCTCCCCACTAGATTGAGTCAGTCTGTCTCTGACCATCAGTTTCTCTCAGTCTCTCTGATCACAGTCACTCTCGTCTCGTCTAGTCTATTCTCAATCTATCATTTGAAGACTTATATTGTTCAGTCAAGATTTACACATCATACAGTATACAAGTACATACATTAAATTATATATATTTTTCAACAATTTGTTCAGCTGTCTTTGTGAGCATTTCGTTTGTAAGGTACATTTCATTTTTTGTTTCGTACGTTTAAAGATTTTATAAGTTTTCTTGTTAAAAATTATATGTTTCAATTAACTCTGAAAGTATCTTTTGTTATGCTATAATACCTATGAATCTTTATTGTGTGAACTCTGCGAACATTCTTTATGTTTAATACTTATGAATCTATGTTGTATGTCAAAAATCCTTTAAACATTATGTTTGTGATTCTTCTTCTCTATAATTATATGATAAAATATTAAACTCAAAGAAATTTATATAAACATATACAAAATCTACGATTGTACGATTATATTTTGTGCAAGTGAATATCAAGATGTCAGTGTTTTTCATTCTACAGTAATTGTCCGTTAAACTCTCTGTTATGATAATCCAGATTACATCCTGCGTAAGTGAATATCAAGATACTAATGTTTTTCATCCTACAGTAATGGTCTGTTAAACTTTCTATTATGATAGTCCAGATTACATTCTGTGCCAATGAGTATCAAGATATTGTTTTTTCATTAACAAAAAACAGTAATCGTCTACTAAATAATAAGGTAATCCTCTGTTAAATAATAAGATATTATTATTACATTCTGTATTGTTATTATATTCTGTCTGTAAGTAAAAGAAATATTTAAGGTAACAAGTTTACCTATACTTCACTTAACGATTGCTGTATATAAATATCGCATAAGGAGATTTTGTGCAAAACATTTGTTTTTAACAAAACAATTATGTAATAATGTATTTATGCATTTTTTTTTGGTTTTATGAATATGGTTATATAATTCTGTTTTTCATTTTATTTTGGCAAAAACGAGCTGTGTGTAATTTTATTTTTGTAACTTTCCCCAACACAAGCGAAACTAGCTTTCAGTCAGAAATATAATTTGCTTATAGCAAAACTTAATTTAAACATCAGGAAAACATTTTTGAAAGTATATATTTGGAGTGTAGCTTTATATGGAAGTGAAACTTGGACGATTGTTGTACCTGAGAAGAAAAGATTAGAAGCTTTTGAAATGCGGTGCTATAAGAAAATGTTAAAAAATAGATGGGTGGATAAAGTGACAAATAAAGAGGTGTTGCGGTAAATTAATGAAGAAAGAAACATTTAGAAAAATATGGTTAAAAGAAGAGACAGACTTACAGGCCACATATTAAGTCATCCTGGAATAATCGATTTAATATTGGTGGGACATGTAGATGGGAAAAACTGAGCAGGGAGGCAACGTTTGAAATATGTAAAACAAATTGTTAGGGATGCAGGATGTAGGGGGTATATTGAAATGAAACAACTGGCGCTAGATAGAGAATTTTGGAGAGTTGCATCAAACCAGTCAAATGACTGGAGACAGAAAAAACAATCAACTATACATACTTATAAATTAAATACACAGCGTCATGTATTTAATTTATAAGTATGTATAGTTAATTGGTTAACCCAAAAAATTAATAAAGGTAATATTTTTTAATTAAAATATGTCTTTTTATTATATTTAATTCTATCTTAATTTAATTATATCTATTTATATCTATTATATCTATTTAATCTATTTAATTATATCTTAATTAAGAGGAAAATAAACTTAAATAAATTACATTTAAGTTAATATTCAAATATATATATATATATTTTTTTTTTTTACATACATAAGGCAAGAATTATTGGTATTTCATTGCTTATAAAATATAATTCGCTTGAATATTGAAAACTAAAACTATTAAATCGCTTTTTTAAAACATATATATATATATATATATATATATATATATATATACACTCAATCGATTCCTGCCCTTTCTCCAAAATTTCACCTCGTAACTTTCACATAGAAATACCATTCATTACATGACAATATAACCCAAAAAATAATGGTAAAAAGCACACTTAATATTATGAAAAAAGATAGGACTACAAATAAAGACGTAAAGTAAAGAACAAAAGTTAAAAGATGCAACAAAGGCAGCAAAAAATAAATAAAACAGTTACAAGTAAACTATTAGATGACACAAAATGTGGAGTGAATCATGCAGTATCCATTCTATATCGAATAAATACCATATGAAGGGAAGATGAGTTGTGGGGATGACCAAGAAGGGTCGAATGAGATATGGAATGTGGCTGGAATTTATTAGACTAGACAAGACGGACACATGCTTCGACTAACAGATATATTAGTATTTAGGAGAGACTTTTGCTCAGTTCTTGAATATTAATATTCTTAATAACAATAATGAAGTCACCAATCTTTTAAAGACATAAAGATATAAAAAGTACTTTTAAATTTATTATAATAATGGTCTATATTTTGATACCATCTTAAAATATTTAATACAAAAATTTTATTTTATTGCAACTTCTCTATATCAATAATTAATTAATGCATAATCATAATTTCAAGTTTCAAGAATCCTCCTGTATAAACTATCTACCACAACTAAATTTCAAGACTGAAAGTTAAATGATTAAATGAGAGAGAGAGAGAGATTTATGTGCTCTTACATAAATATATTCAGAATTTTATACCCTAAGTTCACAATTGATAGTACTAGTCTTTGTCATTTCTCTGGAATCCTTTTTTGTATTTTTATCAACACACACGTTTTTAACATTTTATATTAAAAAAAAATCATTAAAATAGAAATGAGACTTGATCAGTAAATTGTTTTCAGGAATGTGTCCTACATTTCAATTACAATAAATTTAGCTCATATGTTAAAATTTCCAAGTTTTGACAGCCTGAAAACGGCAATTTACAGTACAATGTGTTTAAGTTTTTCATTTGACAGTAACAATGAACGTTTAAAAGAAAAGTTAGATTTTAGCATACAACATTTGAAAATACAACAGTCCACCATACGGTGTGGAATGGAAGTATTTCAGAAAGGCCTAGTTTATCTAGAAAGTCCCGCGTTGGAGTCAAGCTAGGAAATCTTCATTATGTTAAAAAATGTTCATACCGGCTGCATGCCGGCTTTAAGCTGAAGCGTTAATTAAATTATAATAAAACAAATTGTACAGGTGCCGTTAATTTCAGTGATTTATTCGAACTGGCTAATTAGTGGTTTCTTCTGTATTCAGCCTTTCCAGGGTGAAAATACATTATATTTCCAAGGCGCTACACCCAAATACTTTCAAGATATTGCAGAACTACTTGGCTAAAAGTTATTCGATTCAATGTCTTATCTGGTAACTGAAATTACACAATCTGTTATCTGCATTTGAAAAAAATTGATATCATATCAAGTTTTTTCAAATGCAGATACTAATCGACTGATTTCTTCCAGATTACATAATCAGACTAAAAATTGATAATTAACAGTCAGACAGACAAACAAACAGAAAGTATCTTCATAACGGTTACAGCAACTCTAAAATTATTTTAAATACAACACAGTACATAATCTTAAAATGATCGATTACTTTAATAACAAACCAAATCAAATTTAAAATATAACTTTTAAATAATTTAACACTTATAAAAGACTTTTTAATTATGTTTAGATATAATGATATGAAAATACCAGCCGGCCAGCGGCTCACTTCGCTCGCCCGATCGTCTAGCCGGGCACGCAGCCCCATGAACCCCCGACGCGTTCGTTATCCTCACGGTTGTGAAAATATTAAATATTTTCCAGATATTAAATTAAAGTAAAAAGAATCAACCCGTTTTACTTCATTATATTAGTGTTGTCAAGGTGACAAAAATATTATTTATTTTCCTTATCCGTACAGTAGCCGCCACGTAACGGCGAGCTCGGATGATCAGCTCATAGGCAATCTGTTTTCATCTAGTGAACAATAAGCAACCCTCCGCGACCCAATGAAAGAGGATGAAATCATCCTCATGAGATGCAGTCGTACAGAATCAGGCCTACCGTTCACGAGACGTGCGGTTAATCGAACCCCGGTCACCAAAGTACGCCGGTATCCACTGTCTACTATTCAAATCCGAATAAAAGCAAATAACTTTTACTAGGATCTGAACTCAGAACCTTCGACTTCGAAAATCAGTCGTTAAATAAACAACTGATTTGCGACGAGTTAATCGCCAAACCAGCCCAGGTGGGCTAACAGAAATATAATGATGTAAAAGAATTAATTTCTGTTTCTTTAAAGAATATCTTTAATATCTAACCCCCGAGGGGGCTAGGGCCTAGAGCTATGAATAACCTTCCTGGGATAATACGAATGTATCTAAAAATGTGAAAGCAATCGGTCGGTCGATTCTTGCGCGATGCTGTTGCGAACAGATAAATTTTCGCATTTATATATAAAATTTAAAAAATCGTTACAAACAAATCTTAAAAAAGGTTCAGTCCTTTAAATTTTGACTTTTTGAAATATTATGCCACATTTAACGGTGGTGATTTCTAAAGTCACGAGACAAGTATATGATTAAGAGAATTTTAAAGTATAATTTTTTTTAAAAAGAATTTATTATTTAATAAAAGAATATATAACATGTGAACACGGTTACTTCTTATACTATTATAAATTTATAAAATGTTAGATAACTATGAAAAGAACGTTAAATTATGAATGTAAAAGTTTAATTATTTTTTTGTAAAGAAATTCTCCAGTGAAGTTGTGCGAGAAAATTTTGCAACAACATCCTCGGAGAATCTTGATGTGCACCCCACATGACTTCCTTGTGCGCCTATTAAATTACATATACACAATTTTTGCGGGACTCCATTTAAACTTATTTAATTTGGAAGTGAGATGCGATCCTCCAATTCTTTAATGAAGTGGACAATTACACAACTGCTGAAACTAGAGACCGTGTACACAAATTAAGATCAGAACTTATATCAAACCAAAGGGCGATAAAATGATTGGCTGCAAAAAACAAATAAACGAAATGAATCGACTCCTACTTACGGAGAATATTGTCCGACAATATCAGAGGAGTAATGAATTAAAAGATAAGAATTTTTTTGTAATTTATTAAAGATCGAGCATGTATGCCTCACTGTATATGTTGTTCTTGTGAGGGTCTATTTTTCAGTCACTTTGTAGTTAACTTTAATGTAGATAAAATTAAACAGAAATTACAGAATAGATAAATAAAATAAAACAGAAGTTGAACTAGACAATCTAAAATATAATTTTCAATTAATATTAAATAATCAGATATTTCACCAACTCTTACATATACACATGTTAAAAAAAAGGAGATGAAGTCCGATTCGAACCGATGTACCTTCCCCTTGTAAGATCCAAATATTTCATTAATTAAAATTTTATTTGACTATAACTGTGGAACCGATGAAAATAAGTATCACTTACGATATATCGTAAAAAAGCAGTCAATGAGGGCTGATTTCTACAGTTTAAAAATTCTAAAATTCAATTATTTTTTTTGGATTTTGGGCTTTTTTGGACCCTTTTGGTTCGATCGATTGCAATAAAAGGGGAGTTGCACAACTAGATGTTACAACAGTCCAAAATTCAAAATTTTAACATTCTACGGCTAATCGTTTTTAAGTTACAAGAGATACATACGTACGTACAAACGTCACGCCGAAACCGGTCAAAATGGATATTTCCGTTGAAATCTGAAAACCGAAATTTTTCGCGATCACAATACTTCCGTTAATTCGTACAAGGAAGTAAAAATTAGGTCATCAAAATCGGTCAGTTTGGTGATGAGACTTTCTTTTTCCTGTTAGCCTCCGGTAACTACCGTTTAGATAATTCTTCAGAGGATGAATGAAGATGATATTATGTATGAGTGTAAATGAAGTGTAGTCTTGTACATTCTCAGTTCGACCGTTCCTGAGATGTGTGGTTAATTGAAACCCAACCACCACCAAGGAACACCGGTATCCATGATCTAGTATTCAAATCCGTGTAAAAATAACTGGCTTTACTAGGACTTGAACGCTGTAACTCTCGACTTCCAAATCAGCTGATTTGGGAAGACGCGTTCACCACTAGACCAACCCGGTGGGTTTTTGGTAATGAGACTGTACCAAGCAAATATTACTCCTTTTTTGAAACGATTAACAAAACATTTAACAAATACATAATTAGCAAAATTGTAATAGTTATTCTGTTTTAATTAAAAAAATTAATTAGAAAATCTTCTAAACCAAATAATACAAAATAATCTAACAAGAAGTAATAAAAAAACAAATTAGTTCGAATGTGTGAAAATCCGTGATAAAATTTAAATAATTGGATTTAATTAACGTAATGCAAACTAAATTACGAATACTTTTATCTGAGAAAAAAACAAGAGAAGAAAAATAATTAACTGTTAAAAAAATGGGCTAAAAAAGTACTTCTACTAAAAAAAGTTATCAGACGATAAATGTGAACATAAAACTATGAGAATGCACATTAAAGAGAAGCAGTGAACGTAACGGTTAGGTAGGCACTTAGCCAGCAAAAGATATTAGATAAATCCGATCCATTCAACTTCTTTACAATAAGAAACATTTTTTTATTAACGGTCGAGTAGATCAAAATTATATTATGACGATACCATTAGAAGTCAAACAAATATAAAACGTTTGTTATAATTCCATTTTCAATGTAAATGGAGCATTTTCATTATTTTTTATTAATAACAACGTTTCACATTTCAGTTTAAATGAAATTTTACCAAATAATATACATGATAATGAAACATTTATGCAGCTAAAAAATATACACTAACGAAAGGAACAGATTACAATGTCAAAGTTTTCCGCTATTAATTCAAAACAAATAAACTTAATGGGTTTTTATTTCAAATTTTTAGCTGTACTTGAAATCTTTGATTTTAATATTAAAAAAAAATTCAGTCGAGTTTTTCTTCAAAACTACACAACTAGTTCATTTTACGAATTTAATATCGTATTAACCGACTCAAAAAATTAGGAGGAAAAAATATAAGAAATATTAACAAGAATTGAAGAGATATTTTATAAATGCGACTGCAACTAACACGATCTTAAAAAAAATTTAAGGAGAAATCAAAACAGAATTTTTAAAATCGATCTGTAAATGTTGCAAAAACCGTCCTGTTTTTTCAGCTGAGTTTTAGCATTCGGAGGAAAACGGTAAATTTATACCGGTAGATGGAAAATTATCAATAGTTAATGCACCGCTTCTATTCTTAGTAAAGATTCCGAATTTCCCATAAAATTACTGGCAGGATAGAGGCCCTCTGGGATAGGGTGTTAAAATACTAACTCGGGTGGGAATGACCGTCTTGTTTTGCAATTCCTTTTTTTTTATAGATCACGCTATCTATAGGACGGTAAAGAAAGGCTTCACTACCCGTATCATTCTCATTAGCATCCCTCCATCGTTTTAATCTTAATTTGTTCCTCGCTGCAGTAAACTACAAATTTTGTTAAGTTAGGGGTCCACTGGACGCACCGGCTCATCGGGGACGTCAAGTGTTGGCATAGAAAATCGCATGGATCGCTGGGTTACAGTCACACTCAGTTTCTGGCGGGCCATGGCGGATTTAGGGCATACCTGTTCCGATTCGGTCTAGACCACTTCAGATGTCGGTACGTCCACTTCAGATGTCCACGTTTCAGGAAAGAGCGAAAGGAGTTATTAGACACCCTGGACTGTGAAAATATGTTTCGGCTGGAAGACACGCGAATATTAATGAGCGAAGATAAAGAGTGGACTGCGGTGGATCGGTATGCTAGGAAGGTGACAGACAAGCTCCGTCAACGGGAGGGGTTCCGGCAGAGAAGACGTCGGGGTGCCGGGCTGGACATATGTGCGGCTGAGTGCCTGGGGGGGGGGAGGCCTGCAAGCGTGCGGGGGGTCGCCTTGGCACGTTGAGGCTGTGGACACTCCATTCCCGGTGCCTAAGCATGTTGCCCTCATCACTGAAGCAACAACTGAGTATATGAGCTGAGTGCATGTTCCACTAGGCGTGTGTGAGTGCATATGTGGTTGATGGGCGCCTCTTTCAAGAGTAACCTTTTTTGCTTGCTGTTTTTCTCCTGCTTCACTTCTTTGCGATGTCTGTGTCTGTGTGTTGGCGTCATCTGTAACTGTGTGTGTGGGAACGTAATGTGTATGTTTGAGGAGGTCTCATGTGCCTGTTGGGAGTATTTGTGCTCGGTTGGAACCGAGTTCAATAACCTTTTGTGATGTGCTGTGTTTTGTGATGCATGTGACGGTCTGGTTTTGATGTTTCCTTGTGATGACCAATTTTGTATGTGGCCGTTAACCCCCCTGAAGTAATGCTCTACTAGCTGTTAGCTGTTTCCAGGGGGGGGGAGGATTGCCAGGAGTAGAGGTTTAGTTGGTAATACGCAGGTATACATACACATTTAATAACATCCTGCAGAACCTGTTAGCCTGACACTACTTAGGTACCGCTAACAAGGAAGCCTAATTTCGATTAATAAGTATTTTCCTGTACGGCATATGAATATCTGATGGATGTTCCTCCCAAGTACTGTGCCGTAATGGCAGCATCCCTCAGATAGAAAAATATACAATCAAAGGGATATCCATATAGGATGCGTACGGGTCTTTCCATTGAACATTTTAAGGATTTGATTTTTGTAGTTCCCCGGGCATCCTGATGAAATAGCCTGGGATCTTTAAGAACATACCTAGTATGTCTTTAGGCTTAGGACATTGGTAAGACATTACTAAGAGACATGTGAATGTTAAGTTTTAGAAAAGTCCTGTAGCACCTGTACCGTAAAAATTATTACATAATTCTTGAAATAAGATAACTAATTTCTTTATTTTAATAATTTATATATTTTTAATAAACTGCTAATATAAGTAGTTTTTTTATAAAGTTGAACAACAAAGCTAGAATAAGAAGAATAGTTGTAAACCAAAAAAAAAGGAAAAAAAATTACCTGATATAAAAGTCGAGTAAGATACTCAAAAACTACAAAAGCAACAGGTTCTGTTAGCCTGATATGACAGAATGCTGGCAGTGAATAATAACATGAATATAATAGGCAAATAAAACTGAAAATTTTAAATTATTGCCGTTTTGTTAAATTATAATGTACTTATAATGTATTATAATGTGCTTAACCGATGAGATAAACTAAAAGTTTTTAAAATATTTAGAAAACTAGCTGTAAGATTTATCTACCTTTTTTAAAAACCACTTAGGCGCTGTAATACATTGTATTATTAATCTTACTTTTCTTATTTTACCTAAATAATAAAGAAACATCTACCGAGTACCTAAATTGCTGTTCAGATAACTCATTTATGGGAGAACATTGTATATCATGGGATATTCTGTTCACCTAAAAGTAAACAGAATTAAGATATCTAAGGTTTTTCCCTACGTGGCCTGCATATCCCAGGACACATATGAGAGTGGTTTTAGATGTTTCAGAGACATCATGTACTGTACAGATTGTCTACAGTTCAGGCTTTTTGTACAACCAACTGTTGAGAAACAGACCACATAAACACCAAAAACACAGTACCTAGTAGTTTCCATATCTTCAACGTAGATCTGATGCATGATCATCTTAAAATCAACAGAACAGAACTAAGGAAAAAAATTAAGATCGGCACTAAATTAAAAACAAAAATCTACCGCAAATTTGTCCTTAATCTGCTACTATTGCAAAAAATCAAAATTTAAAGAAAGTTTTTGGTATAATTTTTTTTTAACAGGTTTTATCTCGTTTTGTTGAATTTTATTTTACATTTATTAGTTTCATTACTATATAAAATTTAGTGGTCTACAAAAATTGCTCTTCATATGAAAAAAAACTTCTTGCAGGAAACCTGTAGCTTCAAAAAAAAAGCAATGTTTAGAAATGATACAAAGAGATTGGGAATGTAGGTTACTTCTTTCATCAAATTTTTCATATAATTTACTTGAATTTTCATATGAAAAAATGTTGAATATCCAAATAATACAGAACTATATATTATTTTATAACAATCCGATATCAATCAATGATAAAAATAAAAAAAAAAATTTTAATTTGCTATGTGAACAATAATAATGTTTTATGAACATGATTTTCTAAGTAAATTTATATGGAAAAAATACAGTTTTAAAAAAAAAACATTTAGACTATTACTTAAATTATATTACTACTGCTACAGCACAAAAAACAAAATGTTTAACGATGAATAATTGCTTTTTTTGTTAATTTATTAAACAAGTTGAGTCTAAATAGTAGTAGTAATGCAGTAACAAAACTCTTTTTTTTAATTGCCATATATTTAAATGAAATTAGTTTTGTTAAAGCATAATTAATAAGAAATATTTTTACTAGGAAATATATCATATCTGATAAGATTAAAGATATTTATTTAAATAAAATTTAACTTTAAAGAAACATTAATTTTTCTATAAATAATGATGAATCAATGATCATACACTATGCACAAACCTGCATGAATAAACCTACACAAAAAGGAAGTAAGGTAAAATCGGTAAACATTAATGTTGCACAGGTTACAGGTAATGTAATACAGTGATAATATATGAAATAGAATAGTTAGATAAATGAAATAATAATGAATAAATATATATATATTTTAGATGTTTCAAACTCAGTTCCTAGCACGTTTATCTTCATTATAAAATATATTTATGACCAAATATTAATAAAAATAAATTATTATTATAATAAAATCACTCTTATATGTGATTAATTTATATTACTGAATGGTATGGAATCAATCATCAAATTACTGTATTTTATTATTAAGGGTTGATTTTTTTTTTTTGTTTGACCATTGTTACTGATAAGATTGTAACCTTTTAAGTTAGAAAACTTATTGGTAACAACATCAAATACAATGAACATATGAGCGACAGCAACAGAATATATAAATTTTGGATATAATGAGAGTCCAGCCATAATTCAGCTGAATAGTACTAAAAGATGGAACAGTGGAATAAATGTACTTGAGTAAAAGTACCATTATACAATTAAGTAAAAGTAATTATGTACTAATATTCAGTGCCAGTTTATTAATTTATTACTTAAAAGTATTGCAAAATTAATCTTATCTTTCTTCCAAATACCTATGAAAGCATGTAGCTTTTCCCATTGCTATTACCAAACCATCATTCAATAAAAGACAATACTCTAATAAGAGTAACCACTTTGTTTTGACTGAACAGGATTTTCTATAAAATTAAGACTTGCGAGTACCAAATAATCCCAAGTTTGAATGTTCTTTTTACAACTGATTTACATATTTTTAAATGCATGTATTATTAAAGAATTAGGAGAAACAGACTACCTCTCAGAAAAATTGCACACTTTCAACATTCTTTTAATTAAAGATGATTCACATTGAATAATATTACAATTAAAAATAAGGATGCTGCACTAAGTAGAAAAAGAACATTTACCCTGTTCCATGTTTGCTTTCTGGTATTTACACATTTTTTTAAAAGTTGTTCCTTAAAAATAGACAAAAAGCAGTTTAAATTATTACAAACATCCTACTCTGTCATATTAAATAATTAAAACATTTCACAACTTAAAATTTTTTATAAGAAATTAATGCATCCACCAAAAATATGTTATTATTAATAATTAAACTTAATTTTTGATTATGGCGAATACAAAAACAAAGTAAGTAAATACATAACAGTATTTTTTAAATGTTCTCACATTCAACAATATAACTATTTTAAATTTCAAAAATTTTAATAAATCGAAGATGAAAAAATATTTTATATATATATATATATATATATAACTACAAAAATGCCTAAATAACAAACACACAATTAAAAAAAAAAAAAAAAAAAAAAAAAAAAACAAACAAAATAACCGGTAACAACATTTTAAAATTGTTAAATAACAACAGTTATCCTAATTGAGCCAGCAATGTTATTTTATTCATTACATTTGAAATAAAAGCTCTTGATACACAAATGGCATTTTATTTCAATATTTATCCAACATTATGTTCCCATTTAAATGTACTAGAGGGAACTCCGTTATCAGATATTACTTCAGGCTAATACTGATTAGTCTTCAAACTTAAAAGGTTACTACTATCTTATCAACAAAAATCCATATAATAATATTCATTAAAAAAAATCAACCCTTAATAATAAAACGCGATAATCGGACGATTCCATACTGTGTTCAATAACGTAAATTAATGTATACTTAACAATCCGTGTAGTTCTCCGGCAAAAATAAAAACGCCGGTAAATATAATATAACTTACCGATGTATACGTACCAATAAAAGGAGAAATAAGATGCAAACGAGTTCAAAATGCTAAAGCATGTATCAAAATCTATTAGCAATACTAATGAAATAATATGAAATATCAACACAATAACTCACAGAATCACATCACAGACTCAAACAAATTGTACGAACGACTATCAACAACTGTCTGAAAACAGTGCAACCACTGATACTTATGGCGTGACAAACGAAAAATTCCCGTATGATGTAAATATTTATCTTCTTTTTTATTAATTAAAAGAATGATAGTATAAGATAATTTTGGTGTATTTTTTTAATTTTCTGAACTTATTCTTATTCTATAAGTTCTTCGTATTTTAATTTAACACGATTCACTGAGTTGTCAGCATGGGTTGTAGGTATTGTTACTCTGCATTATGTTACCAGCACTTGTTTAATTAAAAAATGTGGGAATGACAGCAGGCGTGAAGTAATTTGAAGTGAACTGAAATGATAAATAAAATATTAATGACAAAATAGAATTGATTGAGTATAAATATAAATATTTTAAAATAAAATATTAACTAATATTACGTTAATCGTATTAGAATTATTTCCATAAATCACGTGATCTTTCATGTTTGTCAAATAATATTATGAGCTGAAGATTAACAAATTACTTTTTTAAAGTTTAAATAAAAGAGGCATCAGTAATAAATATTTATTGATGTACAGACAGCAAAAATGAGGTTTTTCTGAGTAGAAAATTAGTATCTCTTGGTTAAAAAAATCATGATATTTATTAAATTGTACACACTGACATTATTGATTTTGGAAGCTCAATCACTAACACTACCATTTCCTTCGGTATATTTTTAAACTCTTGAATTAAACATTGCTTGAGTTAATACAATGTTGCAGATTTTAATATACACAGAATATTTTAAGTAATCAACAGCAAAACGACTAGGTAAACTGCCAGGAATACAGAAGAACTAATTCACAACTGCTAATTGTAAAATGGCATTTCAAACAAGGCTGAACATTTCAAATAGAAGCCATGTTCATATGTTTGTGTGTACTAAAGCGTTTTTTTGCTGAAACCAATAAATCTCAAGATTAGGTTTACTAATGATTTTTGGGACAAAGAAATTGTTTAATATAACTATGCAGTGATCAGCATTTACTATCAGTGTATTCCCACCATGATTTCCAATGACTCACTGTGTTATGTAGATGATAACAAAGCATGCTAATCAGTTAAGTTTCGACTGCCCAAAATTTGCTTAATGAAGTTAACAGAAATTTTTTACAGCAAGTAATGCTAGTGTGATTGTTAACTGTGCTGATAGAATGTATTTTATTAGAACAAAACAAGTGCAAAATTTGAGGGTTATTTTTTGATAGATTTTAGGATTTTGTAGTCTTCAATTCTTTCCAGTGATTATTTTTCAATGACTGTATTAACTGAATTTTGTATAAATGTGAATTTAATGCCTTAACTATCTTAGTTTCAAAAATAACTTGTTGTTTAAGAAAATACCTTAATATATTTTTATTACCATTTTAGTAAATTACTAACTCGTTTAACAATTTTTTCCCATTAGTTTGCATAAAATAAAATTAAATTATTTTCTTTTACAGAACCTTTATTATTCTGTCAATAGGTTTTTAATTTTAAAAAAAATTAACTTATTTTTACATAATGTAAACTCAGGTAGATAAATTAATACTCTTACAATATCATCTTTTTACTTATTTTAATAATTTACTACCTTCACACTTATATCTTACTATTATTCCATATATTTATTACTTTTATGTTTTAATATAGACTTAAACAATATATATTTTCTTTTATTATTGTTTATTTTTTGGCAGTGATATGGTTGAGGTTTTACCATTGTTTCCTTTATCCAACAAACAAATACTGGAGTAGTTTTTTGTTATTGATGGAAAGTAGCCAATCATTCATAGTATGATATGTAAATTGTATTTATTTTTGTGTTCCAGTCTTAATAAAACATTTATTTATTAATTCAAGCATTAGCTTCCACATTATGAAAATAATGGTCAGTCTGTTGATTTTGTGTTAACTAAAGAACTTTCTCATAACTAATACTTTTATCACTACCTATGAGTTTTGTTTCAAGGTAGATGGAGCACCATATCAGTTATCCCATCTGTTTTTAAATTATTACTGTTTGTCAGGCATGACATTTTTCATATGCTACGCTTCTGTATCTCATGCACAAGCTTCAAGCTTATGTGGCAATATCATTAAGAAAAAAAAAAATTTTTTTTTTTTTTTTCTGTTCAACCTGTATATTATGAATCAACTATTTTTTTACGATTTCAGAACTGCAGGCAGCACGTCTATTAAAATGAATCAGATTCATTTTATAATTAGGTTACAAAATCTGACAGGTACAACAGTATGCTAGATTCAAATAGATACAACCAGAAAGTTACCAATTACTTTCTGTATAAATTACCTTTTGTATTATTATGAATTAACTTTCAGAGCTATATTGTAGCAAAAACCTTTCTAAAAATAAAGTTGATGAGGTAGGTGATGTTCTCACTTTTGATTTTAGCCGATGGCACCTTTCCCAGCATAATTGGAAATTACAATTTGTCTATTGCAATCCTATATCTTGGTATTATTTCTTCACAAATTTTATGTTATATTAAAGTACCTCTTAATATTTAAATTTATAGAACTTGACAGAACTTTTATTTGCAATCTCTATTTTTCATACAGGTCTTCCTGCTAGAGATGAAACAAATTGAATTTTGTTTTTCCTACATTTTTCAAAGCCCTTATTTGTATATTTCTCCTTCAGTTTTTAAAAAATATTCTTTTATTGTTGCCATGATACAAGCGATGACTGTGATGTCACTACAAAGGGTACATATTCAGCTAGAATATAAAATATAACTTGATAATAAAGTTAAACAGTACCCACATAGGCCATCACTTGATTCATAACCAAATTAAATTTAAATATGTGGCTGGACAACTACTGATTTCATTTTGGTTCTAGTGCTTATTATCCAACAGCCTCATTTAAACTCCAACAGTCAGTCTGATTAGTTTTGTTTGAATTTGAAACAACCCCTAGTTGCACTGTAAAAATTATTCTCAAATTCAAAATTTGGGTTGTTTACAAGTTATTTAATAATCACATCTGTGTTTTTATTTTTTTTTATAATTTATTTTTAATATATCTCTATGTACTTCTGAAATTGAGTTGTTAATGTTTAATATTTTTAAAACTGTTATAAAATTTCACCTTAGTGATCCGTGAAGACATTTTATCTTCTTTATACATTCTTACTAAATTATCAAAGGATTATTATAAAAATATTCGTTATTATATATGTCTTCCAATTTATTTGAGTTTTTTTTTTTTTTTTTGTCTTCAGTCATTTGACTGGTTTGATGCAGCTCTCCAAGATTCCCTATCTAGTGCTAGTCGTTTCATTTCAGTATACCCTCTACATCCTACATCCCTAACAATTTGTTTTACATATTCCAAACGTGGCCTGCCTACACAATTTTTCCCTTCTACCTGTCCTTCCAAAATTAAAGCGACTATTCCAGGATGCCTTAGTATGTGGCCTATAAGTCTGTCTCTTCTTTTAACTATATTTTTCCAAATGCTTCTTTCTTCATCTATTTGCCGCAATACCTCCTCATTTGTCACTTTATCCACCCATCTGATTTTTAACATTCTCCTATAGCACCACATTTCAAAAGCTTCTAACCTTTTCTTCTCAGATACTCCGATTGTCCAAGTTTCACTTCCATATAAAGCGACACTCCAAACATACACTTTCAAAAATCTTTTCCTGACATTTAAATTAATTTTTGATGTAAACAACTTATATTTCTTACTGAAGGCTCGTTTAGCTTGTGCTATTCGGCATTTTATATCGCTCCTGCTTCGTCCATCTTTAGTAATTCTACTTCCCAAATAACAAAATTCTTCTACCTCCATAATCTTTTCTCCTCCTATTTTCACATTCAGTGGTCCATCTTTGTTATTTCTACTACATTTCATTACTTTTGTTTTGTTCTTGTTTATTTTCATGCGATAGTTCTTGCGTAGGACTTCATCTATGCCGTTCATTGTTTCTTCTAAATCCTTTTTATTCTCGGCTAGAATTACTATATCATCAGCAAATCGTAGCATCTTTATCTTTTCACCTTGTACTGTTACTCCGAATATAAATTGTTCTTTAACATCATTAACTGCTAGTTCCATGTAAAGATTAAAAAGTAACGGAGATAGAGAACATCCTTGTCGGACTCCCTTTCTTATTATGGCTTCTTTCTTATGTTCTTCAATTGCTACTGTTGCTGTTTGGTTCCTGTACATGTTAGCAATTGTTCTTCTATCTCTGTATTTGAACCCTAATTTTTTTAAAATGCTGAACATTTTATTCCAGTCTACGTTATCGAATGCCTTTTCTAGGTCTATAAACGCCAAGTATGTTGGTTTGTTTTTCTTTAATCTTCCTTCTACTATTAATCTGAGGCCTAAAATTGCTTCCCTTGTCCCTATACTTTTCCTGAAACCAAATTGGTCTTCTCCTAACACTTCCTCCACTCTCCTCTCAATTCTTCTGTATAGAATTCTAGTTAAGATTTTTGATGCATGACTAGTTAAACTAATTGTTCTGTATTCTTCACATTTATCTGCCCCTGATTTCTTTGGTATCATTACTATAACACTTTTTTTGAAGTCTGACGGAAATTCCCCTTTTTCATAAATATTACACACCAGTTTGTATAATCTATCAATCGCCTCCTCCCCTGCACTGCGCAGTAATTCTACAGGTATTCCGTCTATTCCAGGAGCCTTTCTGCCATTTAAATCTTTTAATGCTCTCTTAAATTCAGATCTCAGTATTGTTTCTCCCATTTCATCCTCCTCAACTTCCTCTTCTTCCTCTATAAAACCATTTTCTAATTCATTTCCTCCGTATAACTCTTCAATATATTCCACCCATCTATCGACTTTACCTTTCGTATTATATATAGGTGTACCATCTTTGTTTAACACATTATTAGATTTTAATTTATGTACCCCAAAATTTTCCTTAACTTTCCTGTATGCTCCGTCTATTTTACCAATGTTCATTTCTCTTTCCACTTCTGAACACTTTTCTTTAATCCACTCTTCTTTCGCCAGTTTGCACTTCCTGTTTATAGCATTTCTTAATTGCCGATAGTTCCTTTTACTTTCTTCATCACTAGCATTCTTATATTTTCTACGTTCATCCATCAGCTGCAATATATCGTCTGAAACCCAAGGTTTTCTACCAGTTCTCTTTATTCCGCCTAAGTTCGCTTCTGCTGATTTAAGAATTTCCTTTTTAACATTCTCCCATTCTTCTTCTACATTTTCTATCTTATCTTTTTTACTCAGACCTCTAGCGATGTCCTCCTCAAAAATCTTCTTTACCTCCTCTTCCTCAAGCTTCTCTAAATTCCACCGATTCATCTGACACCTTTTCTTCAGGTTTTTAAACCCCAATCTACATTTCATTATCACCAAATTATGGTCGCTATCAATGTCTGCTCCAGGGTAAGTTTTGCAGTCCACGAGTTGATTTCTAAATCTTTGCTTAACCATGATATAATCTATCTGATACCTTGCAGTATCGCCTGGCTTTTTCCAAGTGTATATTCTTCTATTATGATTTTTAAATTGGGTGTTGGCAATTACTAAATTATACTTCGTGCAAAACTCTATAAGTCGGTCCCCTCTTTCATTCCTTTTGCCCAGCCCGTATTCACCCACTATATTTCCTTCCTTGCCTTTTCCAATGCTTGCATTCCAATCTCCAACTATTATTAAATTTTCATCTCCTTTTACGTGTTTAATTGCTTCATCAATCTCTTCGTATACACATTCTACCTCATCATCATCATGGGCGCTTGTAGGCATATAGACGTTAACAATCGTTGTCGGTTTAGGTTTTGAATTTATCCTTATTACAATGACTCTATCGCTATGCGTCTTGAAATACTCCACTCTCCTCCCTATTTTCTTGTTCATCACGAAACCTACTCCTGCCTGCCCATTATTTGACGCTGAGTTAATTACTCTAAAGTCACCCGACCAAAAGTCGCCTTCCTCTTCCCACCGAACCTCACTAATTCCTACTATATCCACGTTTACCCTATCCATTTCCCTTTTTAAATTCTCTAGCCTACCAACCTTTTTTAAGCTTCTAACATTCCACGCTCCGACTCGTAGAATGTTATTTTTTACTTTTCTGGTGACCCCTTCCTTAGTAGTCCCCACCCGGAGATCCGAACGGGGGACTATTTTACCTCCGGAATATTTTACCAAGGAAGGTGCCTCCATTATTGTTATGTGAAAATGCAGAGAGCCACATTTTCTTGGAAAAAAAAGCAGCTGTAGTTTTCCATTGCTTTCAGCTGCGCAGTACTCAGAGGACTGAGTGATGTTGATACGGCCGTTTAAGTCGTCCTGACTCACGCCCCTAACAACTACTGAAAGAGCTGCTGCCCTCTTTCAGGAATCATTCCTTAGTCTGGCTCTCAACAGATACCTCTCCGATATGGTTGCACCTTCGGTCCAGCTACTCTGTATCCCTGAGCACTCAAGCCCCCTCACCAACGGCAAGGTCTCATGATTCATAGAGGAGGATTTATTTGAGAAGGAATAAATACTAAAAAAGAAAAAGCAATGACTAAATTCAGGTGAAATATAAATGCAATTTTATAAATAACAGTAAACAGATTAATTAAACGGTGAGTTTTGGTTCTATGAAAATTTTCTTATGTTTAAAAGCTAGTTTATGTTCAAGTGATTTCTGAGTACTTTTTCAGATTAAAAATAATTCTAACTGAAAAATAAAAAGTAGCAGATTCTAGAGAAATTTGTAACAGCTAAAAATAGTTCTGATCATATATTAATCAGATCTGTTTAACTTGTTTCATTCATTCTACATAAATGCCCATAAAAAAGGAATCATCTTTTTCTAACTGTTTCTGGATTTTTTACTGTTTTTATATACATCATTACTTTCCAGCCTTCATTGGTTTTTAGTGGATCCAATATTTTCGAATAATTCTTCTAACAATTCTAATTTTTAATTAATTGATAGACATTTTTAAGCATATCAACATTCTGTTTTAATTATAATGTTGTGTTATTTTTTAATTTTTTGATAAGCAATTTTTGTTATAGTTATTCTAAATCAGACCATACACTCTTTGCATTCTATAAATCTTATCATCTATGATAGGATTAATCGATTTGCTTGGATTGTCTCTCCTAGCTAAATTTTATCCTTTCTATGTGATCGATATTTGTTAATAAAAATTTTGGTACATTGTTAATGTTGGGGATGAATTTAGTTTTTTCTACAGTAATTCTTAAACCTGTGCTGCCATGTTTGTTATATTTAGGAAAGTATGGCAAAACTGTCTACAAATGATAGGCAGTTTACTTCATTGGATTTATTCTTCCTCCCCAATTTTGTTGCTAATTATTGATTTTAAGAGAAAATTTGTTCTTAGTAGGATCTGGCCTTTCTAATTTTTATTTTTATGAATTTATATAATTGAAAATGTTTTTGATATTTTTATGTATATCAATGTTTCTCATATGAAACAAGTTTCTATACTGTCAATTAGTTTTTTTTTTTAAATATATAGTTATTAAAATTAAAACATTATTAATTAAATTTTTTATAGTCAATTTTTTTTCTGTGTATGTAAATATATTTATATACAATATAATATTCTTTCAGCCTCCACAAAGCACAGACTAGGCTTACCATATTTTTTTGGGTCCAACCAAAGACATATTTTTGAAATTACTTAGGTCTTAACAGTTTATTCAGTTTTATTTTCCACTAGACATGACTTTCTTTCAGAAATGGTTTATTTTAATTAAATAATACAATTCGCAACAAGAAAATTCTGAATTAATTTAAATATTTAGCGGATGTTTAACATTAGATACTGAAACATTAGATACCCCTTTATGCAGACCAAATGTTTCCCGCAATTGAAAAACTCTCTTAACAGGAGCAGGTATCCCAGGCAAAGACATCACAAACTCAACCATTATATAAACATTGCAACATGAAATATCAGTCTTTTGAAACACTTTAAAAATTGCTCTCCACTTCTCTCCAGTAGTATCTGGTACTTTTTCAGAACTTGACCCATAACCTACCCATTGTTTTACCACAATGTACGTTATGTGGTTCAACTCTCTACACTTGAGAACATAATTATTTTCTTTTAGAGCGCATAGAAATGCTATGCCAGAAGATGGTATAAATTTGTGGCTTTTCTTACCTGAATTTGACAAATTAATTCAGAATATGTCTGAAATGCTTCTGTTGCTCTGATAGAATATAAAAATTTTAACATATAAATGTTAAAATAATTTTGAGCATTTGTCACAAAATAAGTAAGGAACTTTTATGTTGTTAAGAAATAATACTTATTTTAAATCTATTTCCACAAATTGTCCAGAGGTGTAGAATCACATGCTGTTTGTGCTGAATTGTGTACAATGTAGGCTGAACAACCAGTTCCTAAAACAGATCTATTTAAATCACTTTGAACACTAACAGTAATTTTGGTGTTGTGAAGAGAAATTCAGTGTTATCAGCAGTATAACAAACAAACTTTTCTTCAAGTTTGTATTTTTTCACACACTGCAAAATGTGAATTTTCACCTGATGCGAATTCTCTCCTCCAGACTGAAATATCTTACAACAATCGGAACAAGTTTAACCACTTCTGTTTGAGCTATTCATCATTACTGTTAATTAATGTTTCAAAAGAATGCAACACATTATAAAATATAAATGGCGAAATAATGTTAAAAAATTGCCTCAATTTTGGTTCTAGCAGATGAAAATTTTGAGTCATATAACTTTTTAACTAGTTTGGATGAGCAGTCTGATGTTTTGAAACTGAGTTTGTGTCCAGTAGTGTGCAATAGAGATAAAATAGTAAAAAGTTGTGGCGAGACCGGTAGCCATGCATCCATCAAAATCGACGTCAGGCGCTTGCTCAAAGGTCGGCTGAGAGATAAACGGCCGTAAGAGAATGTTTAAACATGCGACACGCGATGTCGAAAGTATAGGTCTAAAATTAAAAAAATCTCCAATCATAAAATTCTCTAACCCCGGACATAAATTTCTCTAACCCCACGATAAATTTCATTTCATTCGTGGGGTTAAAATTTTTGACAGAAATAGGTTCACACGGAATTAGCTCGTAAGACCTGATTTTTTAAAAAATTTTAAGTGAATTTAAAAAAATGTTTTAATCATTTAACAGTTTAATACGTGCGTAAGTGAATTTATCTGTTATCTATAATCTCATATAATATTCAAGAATATAAAGACTGACAATAACTTGTCAAAAGTTAAATTAACTTAAATTTAACTTCAAAAATTTAAATAATGACAATTTAAAAATTATTAATTTTTTCAGTCTGTTTTATTTGTTATGATTTAGTAGGGAATAAGATTTTTTTATATGAAATTTGATAATTATATAAATAATGAATCGAAGATGTAAGTGAATAATTTAGAATTATTATAAAAATAAATAATAAATAGTATTAGGAATAAACAAATGAAAATATTAAAAAACCTAGAGTTGATTGTAAAGATTAAAGAAATTTACAGAGATCTGCCCGAATAAAAAAACAACAAAGAAAGTAATGGAAGTTTAAATTGAATGGTTTGACCTAGAAACAGATGAAGAAATCAGTGTTAAGGATTCACTGATATAGTGTTAAGGTATTCAGCAGATTTCAAAATTAGAAGACATTAAGATTAAATGGTCTGACAAAGTAAAAAATAAGCAAATAATGAGAAGAGTTAAATAATAATATAGCTATAATTAAATAATAAATTCAATAATAATATTGAAATAATTAAACATTGGTAGAACGATTAATAGAAGAAATTACAATATAGGGTATGGGAATCTAAATGGTTTACCTTGGAATAGTAATAGAGAAGGAATGGAGATGAACATGGTTCAAGGGATATGCCTCATATAACCATATGATGATTGATGTCAGATCTCGTCTTTAGAGAAATTTTATATTATTAGATTTTAGGTCAAATTCATAATCTGTCAGGAGAAAGCGCTGTCAGGAGAAAAATAAATAATTTTTTATTTGTGTTTAGTCTGGACATCGAGGTTTTATTTGTGTTTAGTTCAGTATAATAAATAAATCATGAATACGCATAAACATGGCTACAACATTCAGTAATAATTTACTGAATATATGTATTAAATACATTTTTTTTTGTAAACTGTGCCAGCTTAAAAAATTAAATAAATTTATGGTTAGTGTTGGTAATCAATGGATGTCATTAATTTAACTATAAGTTGAGAACATTTGTGATATGAGATGCAGATACCTTTCTTTCTTTTCCCTGTTTAGCCTCTGGTAACTACCGTTTAGATAATTCTTCAGAGGATGAATGAGGATGATATGTATGAGTGTAAATGAAGTGTAGTCTTGTACATTCTCAGTTCGACCATTCCTGAAATGTGTGGTTAATTGAAACCCAACCACCAAAGAACACCTGTATCCACGATCTAGTATTGAAATCCGTGTAAAAATACCTGGCTTTACTAGGACTTGAACGCTGGAACTCTCGACTTCCAAATCAGCTGATTTGGGAAGACACGTTCACCACTAGACCAACCCGGTGGGTTGATGCAGATACCTTATACTCTATAAACCTTACCTACCATAATGCAGCCTTTCTTTTTCTTCATTTACATTTGTTTCTTTTGAGCAGTAGCTACATTATTAATTAATAAATAAAACAACAGTACCTTTTCAGTTTTTCAGAATACAAATGAAGATACAGTATTTGAGTACTTCTAAATAGTTCCAAGGTTTGACATTTTTCAGACGTTACTAAAATTGGTGGTGTAATAAACATTTTTTTTTTATTGCTTCTTACTTTTTGATTAATAATGTATTACTTGCACAACTGAGCGATTTTACAAATAATTTTACTAATTAATAATGACTTGCATAACTGAGGGATTTTACTATCTCCTTTTGTTAGTACAGCCTGTCAGTATAATTTTTTTATTTCTAATACATGAAAATACATAACAAGAGTACCATGTCATGAGGCATACTTTTAGTTTAACAAACATATAATTAAATAATAATAAAGAATATAATAAATTACTTGGAAGGTTATAAGTAATATAAGGAATTATACAATCAAAATTATTTTATATAAACTGTACAATTAAAATTTGTTATGACTCATCTATTTTTGAGTACATCTTTCTGCTTTTCCTCAAACTAAAATGTTAAAAGTAAAATAAATATTATATTACTTTAAGTGCTTACCTTCTTTCTTCAGATAAGAACACAATAGTGTTGAAGAATTTTGCTATACAAAACTAGCTTGGTTTATCTATGTATTGAAAAAAAGGTAATAAAATTATAAATTATAAAAAAATAACTTAATGATTATGTATTAATGCATATTTATTAAAAAAAAATTAATAAACACTTATTAGGTACAGAAAAAAATTAATACAGATAGAGGAGTATTATGTCTTCTTCACATTTATCACTAGATATTTCTCAGCGTCATTTAATATAATTATTCCTGCTAGTACATCTGTAATGCAGCCTTCTAATACACAATATATTCATTCATATTCATTTTTTATAAACAGTTCTTGAGAATATTTCTTTGATTATTTTATAAGATAATATTTGTACAGAAATTAAACAAATGTTAGTACAAATTTTTATTAATGCAAGCGTATTAAAATATTTTTACAAAATATACATTTTTTTAAAAATTATAATGAATATACATATATTATTAAAGATTTTTATCATAAAAATTGACATTAATAACATTAATCCATATAAAGGAATGTGTGGAGAACCTATAATAAATTTTCATTTTCTGGGTGTGTTTTTTATATTTGTATATGAATTACAAAAAAGTAGTATCTACAATTTATAAAATTATGAATGGTAAAAGGAAAATCTAAGCGATATGATATAATGAAAAAAATGAGGTATTCATCTGTTATTATTTTATATAAATAATAAAAATTTACAACCAATGAAAAATAGAATTTAAAAAATAAACAGCCTATAATTTATACATTAAATATTAACAGGTAAATTAAACATTAACAGGTAACATTAAATACTAACAACAATAAATATAATATCAAACAAAAAAGAGAAAACTTAAATATATTGATTCTACCTACATTTCATTTAAATTTCCCTGTACAAAAGTCTATTCCTTCTTAACGAACGACATGGTAATCTTTTATTGCAACGATATTGCTTATTTTTCTCTCTCGAAGCAAAAAATATTAACGACTGAAATGAACCCGACAAAAGTGTTACCCATCCTAATAACATATAACCTGTGAAAGAATTCTATCAGTATATTTTATGAATTTGATTAATTCCATTTGTCGTTAATTTTGTTAATTTAGTTTTTTACTCTCATCAGAAAATGATAAAGCTTCTTGTTTAGATTTTTCATATTGTTCCACCATACTATTTCTTACTTTTTCCATTAAACTATCGATATCATTTTCTGTTAAACCTTCTGTTGAAACTGCTTCTAGACATGTCATGATGATTTTTCCTGAAAAAATACATTTTAATAAACATTTTAAAAGGGTTAAAAAAGATTAAACATATCAAAATGAACATATTATTAAATGAAACAAAGAGAAACAGGTGATAAAGTGATCTCTTTTTATGGGGAAGGGGGAACTGTACAGAAGAATTGTATCTCCAGAGTTCATTAGTGCCCATTAAAGAAACTATTAGAAATTAGAAAAAAAAATTGTAGAAGAACCAGAAATCCCAAGATAAAATAAGGATGTTTAAAAATATACATTTGCTTGGGATGTTGTTTTGACTTGTAAAAATTAATTAGAAAACTGTGTTGAATTAATATAAGAATTCAGTCTGGAAAAAAAAAATGGTAAAAAAATGGTTTAATTGTAACAGACGAAAAATAATGATGACACGTATTGATTTAGGCAGCAAGCACTGCGCGTACTAATGGTTGAATAATTCTATTATAAAAATCATAAATTTAAAAAGACAACCTAAGCAAAAAATAACCTAAACAACTCCTAACTTCCTTAGTAATCACTTTTCTTTATATTCCCTGCCATGAGATGCCTATTATTGAAACTAATGGCTATAATTGTTGTAACTTGTGACTTCTGACACAAGTCATATGTGTTTAAGGTACTTACTTAAACACATATATCTTCAGTTATCTGCTTTATGTATTCTTCTTTCTTAAACTTTTTATTTCACTTAAATTTTTTTTTAACACAGACTTCTCAGATTTTCTTTATCACCAAAATTACTTATTCTTGATTAATTAATGCATGATATTTTTATCTAATTTTTTTTCCTGTTTTCTCCTTTATTATTTCTAGTTCTTTTTTATCTGCACTTCTTTTTACAAAAACTTTATTTCAAATTTTAACAACACATCTAATTATTATGTTTAATATTATCATTTAGGTTTTTGTATCTTTTTTGGGTTTAATATTGTCAACATTTTTCTACACCAGTACCAGTAAAGCACCGTACTCCCAAAGAAATATTATAAAATTATTTCCAGTTCTTGAATGCATATTTGACTTGATTTTCTATTGGAAAGCTCTCCTTGCTTGTTTAATCAATTTTGGATATATTACTTTCTTATTGTTTTAATCCTTTACAATTATTTTATTTTAAAAACTCTCTGTAAAAATGAAGAAACAAATTTTTTTAATTCTTCATTAAATTTTAACTTTTTAAATTAAGGAAAAAATTAAAAATAACTATGAATTTGTTAACTCTTAATTCAGTTTTGACTTCAAAAAGTCAAAAAGTCTGGAATTTTAATCCATGTCAGGACTTGAATTTTTTCTCATAGTAAAAGATTAATTTTTTACATCATCACCATCAGTAACTAATTGGACGTGAAGTTTTCTTTAGTACATGTTTTCTTTAGTCGATTAGGTGATTAACTTAAACAGATTTAAAACATAAGAATAAAAATTACATCACACAATCTCATCTGTAAACCCTTCAGTATTTTCATCATTTTAAAGTATCCAGTATAACTTTAAACATCTCTACCGTATGTAGATTTCAATCCATATTAACTATCAATATAAATGTTTTTGCTTCCATTTTGTAACTCAGGCTATGAGTTAGTGAACTTCATTCATAAATTGTGAAATCATGTTTCATTTAAGGATCCTTGCTTATGAAAATATTTTAATTTTAAATAAACACATAATATTTTGACTTGTACTGTACACAAGATTGACAAATGATGAATGCATAGCGATTGAATAAACAAACATACACTATGATACATGTACAGTGTACTGTATAGTACTGATTCATACAGTAAAGCAATACCTTTCTTTTTATCTTCTAAAATAGACTGGACATTGCCTCTACATAAGAAAATGTGAGAAATACTAAGAAAATAAAATATAGACAAAAAAGATAATCAATTTCATTACAGAGTAGTTTATTTTTATAATGCATAGAAAAATTAAAAACCCAATGTTTTTATTTAATGTGTTTTTCCATCTTTTGTTCAATGTTCACTGTTTGAAGTGTTTTGTTATGAAACCATTCTTAAAGTGACTATAGAGTGTAAAATGATTCATAGTTGTAAATGTCATTTGTGAAGTGTGTTTATAGTGAAGAGATTTCGCTGTATAAAACTGAGAATAATGTTATACTTTTACACAAAATGGTATTGGTAAGGGTTTTTATTTGATTAAGCAAAAATGTCAAGAAATTAAACTTCTTAAATAATGAACAACTGAGAAATTATGCTAAAAAATTTACAAATTAATGTTGAAGATGCATCTACACGTATGATATTGCTTTAAATTTTGAAATGATTTTTAAAAAGCACATTCATCTCATAAAGTTACACATAGCCAAGTTAATGCAATTAAAAAATGCAGCATGATTGACACAGTTAAAAAAAAAATAGATAAAAATAAAGAAGAAAGGAAACTATTATATATTTCAGTTCAAATTAAACTATTTCCTAGCTATATAATAATAAAGATGTAAGGTATTACAGCATACCCATTTTAATTTTAATCACTGTCAATATCATGATCATGTTTTCCCTCCATCCATTTGTTATTTGTATCAAGATGCAGATCAAAACTTCCAATTAATTTTTATCTGTTTACTATTCTTCTTCAAAAACTTTCTTTGATTACAGATTTACCTTTATACAATATATGATTACCTTTTCTTAATTTTCTTCCTGTTATGTTTATTAAACATTTTGCTTGCTGCTTTTCCCTTTAGCGTACTTTCTGAATGCCATAACTACCTCAGTCAGCATTGTTCAATTCTCTCCTGTAATACTTCACACTAAGTCTTTTTATATAGCAACTTTTCTTACTCGATTTCTTGTTAGACTTTTAAAAAAAATTTGTCATCTGTATTTTACTATCTTCTCTTTGCTATCTTCTGCATGCTAGAACAGACATATAGTAAATCATGAATATTGTCTGTTTACATTTCCTTTCTACTTCCAGATTCTAAATCACACTTTGATAAAATCCTTCCATCTACTGCACTCTACTCAAGTTCTCCTGATTGATATTTATATATTCATTCACACTCTAAACACCTAAAACTCTTCACTATCTTTTACTTCTCATTGGATTTGCAGACTGCCTCTTCCATTTTGATCATTCTTCATCGCTACTGATGTTTTATAGTTCTTTTTTTGCTAATTTATATCCCCCCCCCCCACTTTTATATTAATTCTATGTAAGTGATAACATATTTATATTTATTTATATTTCTCTTCTATAATTTATTTATATTTATATTCTATCTATATTATCTTTTATTCCTAAAATAATTATGTTGTCTTTGAATAACAATGTTCTTGTTTCTTGAATTTTTCCCCATTCATTTTGTTATTGGATTTCATCCGTAACAATGATAAATAGTAACAAATGTGAGAGGTACATTACCTTTGATTTAGTTCATGTTTCACCACAAAACTTTCAGTTTCTTCCATGAGGTCCTTACTCTGCTTTCATAATTCTTATTTAACTTTTTTTCTTCTTAAATGAATTTAAAGGATTTATATTACAGGATACATTTGAATTTTAGTGACAATACATTAAAAAAAAACTATTCACTTTTTGATGTAGGCTTGCGTCTACAGTTTCTATATTTCTATGAGTTTTAAGGTAATAGTGTACTGGAAATAATCATTATTCAGTAATTAATCTATATAGAAATTAAAGAAGCTGCTATATGTACTCCATAAAACATTAATGTTACAGTTTTTAGTATAATAGGTTAAATATATTTGTATTAAAGCATCTAGAATTACATTATTTAATGGGCAGAAGGTAGAATAATAATAATAACGGAAAAGTAGAAAAATAAATAATCAAGAATACAATGATTAGAATATATGAACTACAGTTGTAGATGAGGTTAAAATATTAATGCAGAATAGAATAATACATGGCATGACAAATAAAAGAGCTCTCTTAATATCATTATTCCAGTATTAGAAAAATTATAATAAGTGAAAATTTTATAAAATAACTGAAAAAAAAAATTTTCATTACCTTGTCCAAAATATTTTGCTTCATCATTTATAAAATAATAAGGTGAAAACACTACTGGTATAATAGGTACTTTACACTGAATTGCAACTCTAAATGCACCTCTTTTAAATGGTAACAGTGTGTCTCTTTTCTTATTGCGTGTACCTTCTGGAAATATCCACATTTTAATCTGAAAAATATTAATAAAAAAAAATTATTATTTTTACAATAATTTAAACTGCATTCAGATTAAATGTGAATATCAATGAATGATATTTTATAATAACTACTCTCAACTTCTTAATATTGTGTGTTATATATTTTTAATCAAACAAGTTTGAAAACAAACCCTGCTTTCTTTGTGAAAAAAACAAAATTTATTATCCTTCAAACAATAAATAAAACCTTACAAAAATAAATAAATTATCAAATTTAACAAATTTCATATTACTTTCTATTTAAAATAAGGATCTGTAAATTTTTCTTTCTTCATTCTACTACTGAATAAACTCTCGTGTAGCAAAATTTTAAATAGATTTTTAATGTTCTGACAGTTGATAGATTTTATTCTTACTTTCACAACCAGTGCAATATTAAGTGTTTTTGGAACTAAATGAATGCTAAGAAACAGGAATGGTGTTAGAATACAATTACCAAAATAATTTTTTTTGTATCACTGCTCTAAATTTGTTACAAGAAATTCTGATTAATTAAACATTTTTTAATTTTATACTTTTACCTTCATAAAGTATTTTTTTTAAAAATGCACTTGCTGGTCACTGGTGTTGTTCCGAAAAAAACATATTTTTCTGAATCAAAAAAATTAAGTTTTTTTACAGCAAAACGTACTGACTGCTACTGTCTTTTTAATAATGTATGAAAAAAACATAAATAAATAAGTCTTTTATGCTGATTGGTACATAATAATAAGTTATAGATCATGTAAGGAATGGGTAGAAATGCCACCCATAGATGAAAAAAGGAACTGCCCCAACAGTTGTCTGATGGATCAAGGGAAACAGAGATAAGCCTTGATCAGAACAGTTTCACCAAATACCGAATTAATTATAAGATTAAAAACAGATGTGATTATATAATCAAATTTAAAAAAATATAAAACTTGATTTATATTATGGTAATTCATGAAGATAATAAATATTTAAAAAAAACTACAAAATAATTCATAATTAAGAAGGTATTGATGAAAATTTGCAGTATTACCTGTCTAATGGTTTCCAATAAGCCTAATGGCTAAAGCACCTGTTGGGTAAAACCAGACTTCCTAATAATCTAACAAAATAGACATTCAAAAAATAGTAGTAACCAAATACCTAGTGGTTACCAATATTTCAAACACCTAGTGGTTAGTGGCGTTCCTATCAATCAACAAATTTTTTGTTGACTAGATTGAAGGGTATTTTCATAACAGTTTAGCTACCGATAACAACACCTTGGCTGTACTCTTGAGGGTTTCCCAGTACAGCAACAATATAGTAAGTAGCTCAAACTTATTCTGAGAAGAATCATCAGATCACAAGATCCATTAAAATGTAATGAGTCCTGCTCCCTGACATTATCGTACCTGAACAATACAGTTCTGGGTGTCATCTTGTTTCATGACTTATCAAAATGAGATTTAAAGAAGAATAAAATACTGTTCACCTTTCAGAATACCAGCTATAAATCAAAGTACAACATGTACTCAACATATCAGCTTAGGAGTCAATCCTCCTGGTATACACAGTGGTACAACACAGAGCACGATTATTTTTTCTCAGGGTAGGCTTGGTCCTGGGTCGATCAGTGATATTTACTAATTTGTTGTATGAAGTGATTTGCTTTGATATGAATAACTATCAGCAGAAAATTTATTATTTGAAATGTTTATCATGCAGTAGTGGTAATGTATACCCTACTGCAAACTAGGCCTCTTCTAAATATCTCATCTTTAAATTTTTCAAGGGTTTTGAGTGTGTTCATGATTATATGTCATGGTATAAGTAAAATATAGTAAAAAAACCAACACCAGTGTTTTATTAAAAACATAATAAGACATAATTAGATCATTGGATATAAAAAATTATTATTTTTTATTAAGAAACTGCTAATTTTTCATACATCATCTATGTACAGGTGATGAATGACAAAGTTAAATCAAGAATAAGAAAAACAATTTTCTTTACTTCATAGAAAATTTCTGTTAATTTAAAGAAAAAGCTGCTGGGTTGAAATAAAATCAAAACTAAAAAAAGAAATGAAGTTAAATCATAGTAACTTCTATTATATTTACTTTAAAAAGAGAGTAAGTACACAGTGCTGATGATTTCAGGTTTTTATTTAATATGTAATTGATTGCTTCCTCATTAGCTAATAAAAAAATGCAAACATCAAACAGATAAAATCTTCAAACTTTAGATCTTTAAACTTCAAAAATCTATAATAGCTGGGAAATTGAACATAATATTGGCACTTCATTTTTACTTTTCAATCTTCAATCATCAGTAAACCAGACCCTGAAATATTTCAGGCATTTTATTAAACAAACAATCAAGTCGTAAAGGTTGTAAATTATAGTTTTAACCCGAGGGTGAACTAATTTATTAAGTTACCTTATTTATAGCTTAATAAATGGTTATTTCTATATTTATTAAAAATATTTCAAATATTTTTTTAGTGATGCAAATTGTGAACCTCAATAAATTAATTGAAAGATAAAAATCAATAATAAACTATAATTAAGATTAAAATCAAAATTAGAGTTAATTACTTAAAATTCACACAGAAAATAAATAGAATAAATACATAAATAGATAAAAAACATAAGGTGTTATGTCATAACAAAAGTCATAAAAATTTGTTTTACTTTATATTAAAAAGCAGTGCGTATAATTAATCCATTATATATTTACTTAAAAAAAATTTCATTTTAAATTCTAATAGTTACTGCGCATTTATTAAATTCAAAGCATGCATAACACACTTTATTAAAATTAAATGTTGACTTTAATGGATAAACCATGTAAATTTTTTTAATTAATTGTGCTACATCCGCATATTTTCTTTGAGGAAAATATTCATTGAAAAGTAGGATGTGCAGATTAACAGAGCAACTGGTATGGAATAATTATACATAAGATGATAATGTAATTCACAATGATTGATGATAATGTTATAAAACACTTACATCTCAGGTGGAAATCATTTCATAAACATAATCAGATGATAATAAAAAAAAACAAAGTTGCCACTGACTTGTTAAAGATTGGATGAACATCAGCTTAATGGAGGATTGGGCAACATGTGTGTGAGGCAGCAATGACCAAGTGTAATTTTGAAGAAAACTGTTTATTGACTTTAAACAGTTTCTGGGGTGTACAAGAGAAGAGTCAAATGTTGAAGAAAGTAAAAACCTGTCCTTGCAGTACACCAGGAGGAATGAAGTTGTGCTGAAACTGTAAATCGAACTTCATCTTTCATTTTACACACTTTGTATATTTGCCAGAAGGGTTGCTTCTGGTCATATCTTAGAAAAGTTATGCGACCTAAATTTGAATCGAGATCAAGACATAATTAAGTTTTATTAAAAATGGAATACGATTTTCAACGTAATATTGTAACTGCTGCAAATGGAATAAAAGTAATTATTATCACTGTCATCAGCCAAATCAAGAATTAACCTGTTGGATATCATTAACCTGTTACATATTATGTCAAGGAAAACTTTCAGTGGTAACTTCTGTTACTACATCCATTATTTCTGTATCTGCAGAGTAGTACTTCTATTCCTGATTCTATCTATATACTGCGTTAATATTACCGGTCAGAATAAAGTTTTTAATTGTAAAGAATGTATTATTTTTATTTATTACAACAACTTATAATTCATTTTATAGTAAAAAATATACTTTTAATACAAACCTTATTTTTAAATATATCATTTGATATACTGAACAGCTTTTCATTTGCTAATTTAGCATTCAGTCTATCAATAAAAACAACTCCACCTAGCCATGCCGATAAACCAAATGGCCAGACATAAAATATTTCCTTCCTGGCGATTGCAGCACACCTATCCATTACTTCCCAAAGATTAAACATTCCTTTAAAAAAAATGAAAACAATAATTATATTAAATAAGAAAGTAAAAGAACTCTTACTACATACACTACACAGATTTATAAATATTATTCTTAAACCCTGAGTAAAGATTATAAAACAAATAATGTTTTTTTTATTTTAATGTAACATTTACTGATTTGTATAACATCCATGACCTTCATTTATACAATATTAAACTCATTAGTAGAAATAATACTAGTCTTGAGCAAATCAAACAAATCATTTTATAGAAAATCCTTTATAAAAAAAAATTTAAAAATAAGATACTTGATTTTAGATTTTAATATTTATTATATATGATACAAAATGGTCGATAAAGTAAAGAAAATGCTTATGTATCACGGATTAAACATTGACTAAAATAACTAAGAAAGATATCTTTCAATCGGTTAACTGGAAACACCAGTTACTTGTATTTAATTTTATTTAACCAGTGAAACTGACTCATTTGGTGACTAAGCCTTTATTTTAATTTATTTTTTAAATGTACATTAAAATCTGATAAAAAATTCTGTGGAAAAATGAAGGAAGCAGTATTTGAGAAAGGATAATAGATTTTACATGGTTTGTGGATGTCATGGGTTTTTAATTCATGAATTAAAAGTTAAAATATGTAATGGAAATGATTTTACCAAAACTAAAATAATGAGGATAGGAGATCAATACCAATGAAAGACTAAAAGTAAAACACTACAAGTGCCTAGGTACCATCTTAACAGAAGATTTTGAAAGTGAACAAAAGAAAAGAACAATGGATAAGAAAGCATTTAATAGAAAGATATAATTATTTTGTAATAAGATATTAAAAGTCAAAGAAGTGTCTTGTTTGGTATTATGTTTGTAGTGCAATTTTGTACAGATGTGAAAAATGGTTGATAAGAAAAAGACAAAAAAAAAGGCTGGAAAAATGATCAGAAATGTGCTTTTGAAATGTGAGAATGTGGGAGACTGGAGAAGATTAAACGGACAGACAAAAGGGAAATATGAAGAAGTAATGAGGAGAGCGAGTAGTAAAAGTGTAATATGAACAATTCAGAGTAGGAAAGCTAAATTGCTGAAACATATTGTTAGTGTGAAGGATTGACTAAAACATTTCTGGAATAATCAATAAGGTGAGTAAAAGAGAGGCTAGAAAGTAATAAAAACGTTATTTTAGACAATCTAAAAGGAAATGGGGAAATCTGAAAGATGCAAGGAATCTGCATCATGGCAGGTAGCTGATGTTTGTAAGTGTTACAAAAATCATGAACAGTGGAGCAAAACTCTACAAAACAAAATATTAGTATTAATAACATAAATCACAACAGTAGTAAAAAAATAGAGATAAAAAATGTCACCAACATTTTTTAAAAACTAATATTTTATGAATAAAATACAGCAATTACTAATTCATTAAGATTTTTTAAGTTATTCTGTTACTTAATACTATTATATTACTTATCTTGTAAATAATTAAAAAAAAAAAATTAATTAAAAAAAAATTTTTTTTTCCAAATTATATAAACAGGCATCAAAAATATACATATTATTATGATTATCATAAACATACATTCTTCCATGTTTAGATGCCAAATAAAAGCTTCAGGTCAATCTCATCTCCAAAAAAAATATTTCTGTAGAGTCACTTTTTTCACATAAAATAAGACCTACTAATTGTTTAGTCTTCAGAACTTAAAATTACACACTTTTCTTATTAGAAAACAATGTTTTTACTGTTTTAAAAAGGTCAATAATACTTAATCTGATGAATATGTTGTGTTAGTAAACATAACCAAATTTGTGATTATGTTTTTACGATTAAAAAGTTAGTAAATCTAACATACAAAGTTGAAATGAGGACAGGTTCTAGCAGAACATCTGATAGAACCTGTGCTCTATTAGGATCAGATAATTAACAAGTCACCTGTTACCAGAGTGGGTGGGTGGGAATGGGGTAATCGGTTTAATAAAATTATTTTTAAAATTATAAATATTTTAACTGATTTATCAATAAATTATGCTCAAACACAATAAAATACTAGAGAAAACAATATTTAAAAAAAACATTCCATAGTTTTATTAATGAAACTTAAAATAATATTTTAATATTCTTATCTGTTTGAAACCATATTTATTTCCATAAAAAAACATTATTTTCTGCAAAGTAAACTATGATTATATTTAGATCTGTGATTACATTTGAACACGAACTGTTCAAGATACTTTCAGTCTTGGGGATAAGATTGAGATGCGTTTGCTGTTTAATGAAATGTCAACATTTTTTTGTAAAGCAGAATCACAATAGCTATTTTTAATGAGTTAGAAAAAATTTTTACTATTACTATTTTAAACTATTTTTACAATTACTATTTTTTTTTTTTAGAGTAAACATTTTTAATGATTAATCTAATCTTAATAAAAAAAGAGAAGGAACTACTAATGTTGCTGATATTAAAATTTCAGAAGTAATAATTACATTAACAAATTAGCCTTTATAAATATGTATTTTTTTATCATTAAAATGTATTTCGTGTATTCAAAGAAGTATGAGAATAAATTATAATAATTAATTACTGTAACCATTTACCTAAAATATCAAACATTGATTGATGATTTGATACGATTACAGCTCCTCGTTCTACTCGTAAAATTTCTCCATTTCGAAGTTCCCATGTTATTCCAACTAATTTCGTGATATATTTTAAAAATGAACCGGCAAGTCTGAAAATAATGTTCATGTAGTTTTAAATACATACAAAAATAATTATATATTTAGGATTGTCTTTCTACTCTTACATTTTTGTTTGATTCAATCATTTTTCAAGTAAAAATAATAATTTTACTATTTTAAATAAGATGCACATCTATCTATCTATTCTTTTATTTTATTTTGTGAAAAAAGAAAAAAGTTTTATTAAAAAGATTTAATTTTATGAGTGAAAATTTATGTAAATTGTAATAATTTTCAATGTTACATTTCTTGTCACAAAAAAGCATACAATTCTTTTGAAAATGATCAGTTATCTAACTTTACCTGCAAATATAACATTCTATGGATTTGATCAACATTAATGCATTTTTAAAGAAAATAGGTAAGAAATGTAAATTGACATGTTATTTGCTTGTGTATGCACAAAGATATATTTTTTGTGCATACACAAGGCAGTAGAAACTTATTTTTATTTTAAATACATCTTGTAGAATTTTTTTTTTTTTAACAAAAATTCTACATCACCATTTTAATTTCAACCCCCTCTCATAATTGTTTTTACCAGAGGATTATCGCATGCATCTAGACAAATAACAATGTAAAAAAAATTCATGCAGTTATCTCAATTACAACTAAAGTTATGACTTTTTTTTTAGTGTTAACAAAACAGAGAGATTAAAGTTTTCAGAAAACAGATTAAAGAATGCAATCTACCATAGCACCTGCAAATTGTATCACATGGTTTTAGCAAGTTTTATGAATTTCGAAGTGGCAGAACAAGACTGTACAAAATGACTTATGGCTTGACACTGCAAGACAAGATATTATAAAGAAAAATTAATGTGAAAAATTTTCATTCCTCATTTCATGAAATTTTTTATCTTAGTTGAGTTTTCATTTGTCCAGACGGAAGTGATATTTTCATTATTAATTCATTTTTTTGTGCCCTCATAATACTATTCAAAAAGAAATTTTTCCTTTGATTCAATTATTATCTTAAAAATTGATATAACTTAAGGGGAAATTCAGGAAGTTACTTTCTCTTATTCCAACCTCATCAATCTAGCATTACATTCTCATTCATAAGAAAGAATTTAGCTGACATTAAAAGAAAAAAGATGCTCAATTAAAATGAGTTTCTGAAAGAATTTCCTGCACAGAAAGGGTTGAGTCAATATAGTGCTTAAAAAATCAATCCTTTAAACTCAGAATTGAATAATATATAATTTACTTTTAGTACTAACTTCAATGGAAAGATTAAAAACTCCTTTTTTAGCCATTCCAATATGTTGCTATATAACAAATTTCATCCATTCCTGAAATTGTGTAATATGTGATAGTATCCTACTGTAGTATCATACAGACAATAAACTAGTGATTGTACTTAAAATGAATTTGGTTTGTTAACAAGATTTGTTTGCAACAAAATCAAACTGTACTGTTTTGCTTTGAAGCACCCTAATAAAATGCTCATCAAAATTATTAAATATCGGCTTATAATTGCATGCACTCCCATCTGAAGTAAAATCTTTTGAGGCTCCCTCAAGAAATCAGAACAAATTTTCCAAATGCAAAAATGGGCTGTCAGACATTGTCACTTAAAGTTACACAGACTAATATTTTAAAAATTGAAGATATACAACATAAATAAATCCTTTATTTCGATTGATATATAAAATACATACATAAAATATTATATGAAATATAAACCTCCAAAACACAGTAGGTAAGTTAAACTTACCATATTAATGTGGTAATAATATTAATTGGAAATTAATATGGTAAGTTTATCTTATCTAATTACTATGCTTTGGTGGTTTATATTTCATTTAATATTAAATTTTATTAACACAGTGGTAACACTTTAGATCCTAGACATTTGTGATATGCATGGTCCCTGTATCCTGGGGCTTTCTGAGAGTTTTAAAACAATTCTGTTTGAATTTTGTACTTTGAATAGGTGAATGATATGAACATGTTTAGAAAGAATATAATGCAGTTTTTTTAAAAATTATATGAGATACTTATTTTATTACTTAAAAAATTATATAAATAAAAAAATTGCGACTACTGTTTTAAACATAATAAACATTAGTGTGGTAAATTTTGAAACGGGCAGGTACACACATAGCCATTGTACTCAGAACATAACCATCAAATAGTTTCCTTTCTTCCAGCTTTCCCTGTGGTTGCCTTTGTTTTTTCAGAGCAGATTTTATAGACTCTTGCAAGCTGCTTTTTATTTTCAGTCGGGGGTATTTTCTCAGGAATGTGACAACTTATTAATCTGTTTGTTTTTACTGCTGTTGGTGTGGTTTGTACAAGAACTCCTGCTTTTTTTTCCTAAAGGCATTCCAATGAATATAACAATTTTTTTCTAAATGACATTTATGTCTCAAATTAGATGGTCATGATTCCTGGTATAAGATAAAGGCATTTGCAACTGACATCATAAATTAATGGAAAAGTAAATTTTTCAGTAGACAGTAATTACAGTCTTTTGTTTGATAATTGGAAGTGTAGGTTGAATGTCTGCGAATGACCAGCCCGAATCTACGTCAGATTGTGTACCTGATCTGTTTCTTTTATTGTTATTATCACTATTATTGTTAGAAGTGGATAGCCTAGGATCAAAAAAATGTTACTACCATATTCTGAATCTGATGTAACCTCAAAATTAGGGTCTTCTTCAGTATCATCTATTTCACCTTCCAATCACGAATCATATAAATTTGTTAACGTCCACGAACAAAATTATAACTTGGTTCAGAGTCCGAATCTTCACAAGAATCGGATTCAGATAACATTTCAAGAATTAGATCCAGTGCTTTGGGTTCGTGAATATATGGGCAGAAAAATATAATTTTTAATATAACTTTTATATTATTTTAACGAAAACACCACATTAGCTTAGTTTATACTCTATACTTTCAAAAATATCCGGCAGAGTATGGAATAAAACACGAATCGTTCCAAATCAACTAAATACGATCCGATGAACCGCAACAACGAATGCGATTTGTATGAAAATTTATAACGTTATTAAATAGGAATGCCAGTGAATTTGACGGGCTCCGGTCACTACGGAAATGTCGATTGCCAATGAATTACACGGGCGTAGGATTCAAGTGATAATATTAATGAATTATTTGAATATTTAAAAAAAAAAAAATTAGAGCGCATATATATATATATATATATATATGCTCTCTCTTTATACATATTTATACACAGCCAAAAATAAGAAAAAAGTTCATATAAACATTGGTCAGAAAATGGTTATTTAGCGAGTTTCGGCTCGCGAAAAATTTAGCCCTGCTTTCTGCTCCCTCTGTGAAATTAAACGTACAAACATTCTTGGGGTACAAACCGAGGGGTAAATTTCGTGCTTCCGAATGGTTTTTTATCTAAGAAATTGAATAAACTCCTCTCTCACTTAGGTTTTAGGAAAAACGGGGTAAAACACGACGTTTTGTCGGGAAATACATTTTTAAATTTGGAATAAAATAAATTTGTTAATTTACTTAGATAACAATAGTGAATTTAATTCCGAAAAAGTTTATGGAAATAACGTCTATTAAAATTAAACATAAATCTGAGAAGTTCAATCTTAATTAGAAACAAAAAACTCAAACTGGATTGGAAAAGTTATACAATTTTAAACAGAACAATTTACATAAAAATACTAGAAATTATAAATAAATTTGAAAGACATCCTTCTAAAACTTATTAAACATATTTATTTTTTCAGAGGTTGAGAATAACAGTTGATCATAATTAAGTTTAGTGTCTAGCGTTTGAGGGTTGTTTGTGCTGTTATTGTTCAGTCAGTAATTCACATTGGTTGATTTATGGTTAAGAGAATAATTTTCTCAGAATTAAATTTGATACCTTGTTCTTGTAAATAAGATACAATAATATTTAATATATTACAAAAATGTTTATATTTCAAGTTATATCATATGAAACTATGTCTTCAAAACTACTTTTGATATTTTTTAAGAAGTTAATAGAAATTTGTTAATTTTATAAAAAGGTGTATTTATGTAATTGATTCTTTACGGATCTTTTGACCTGAAAATTTAGGCAGTAATGGATTATTGTTAATATATACTTGTTTGTTTCTATTGATTTGTTACAAATTATTCACATTTATTAATACATTTTTTTAGATAAAAAAAAAGATAGGAGAGATTATGTTATTTTTAAACCTTATGTTCATCATAGAATGTTACAGCTTTATTTGTAAAACTTGTTCAGCTTTAAACATTATTAATTCTTGACATAAAAATAAATAACATTCATTATTTGCTATAATTTTATAACATTCATTGAAAAAAAATATATATATTTATAATTTTTACATTTACAAGTGATAAAATAAGTCTAGTAAAATTTTAAGAATGAAGCCAATCAATTATTTCTATTGTTTGGATTGAAATTTGAAATGAGTTAAAAAATTATCATGAAAATGGAAGTTATATATGAATTAAATAGAAAAAATATGGAAATGTGATATCCCATCAAAAATGTTTCCATTAAAATTTACCAAAAAATAGATCAAAGAGAAAAAAAACTTCAGTTGCATTTAATAATTAATTTAATAAAAAATATAATTTCTGATTTTAATTAGAGATTTTATTGTCACACTAGAGGTCAAATATCCAGTTACAGTTTGGTCTTGTCAAGTTTCAGGATAATGCTTCTTGATACAATATCACTAAATGAACAAGATATCAGATTAACTAAATCTGATATCCTTTCATATATTGTGATGTATTTTAAACTATTTATTTTAATGAAAAAACTTAATTGCTAAGCTATCAGAGAAATTAAAGGTGGTGAAAGCCATGTTAACTGCTTTATCAATATATAAACCTAATGGCTTTTGAAAGTTGATTTTTTTTTGTAATATAAAATTTTTTTTTGCATATAAAATGCAAGTCCTCATTACATAAGCAGTAGAATACAAGCTCTACAGGAACCATTCTCACTCTCTTGCTCCAACTATCTTTTAATGATCAATTTATCGATAACTCCTACATCTGGCTCATGTTAGTTTTCAATCTTATTTTGAAACCTTGTAATTAAAATGAAATCATAATCATACAAAACTAAACATGAGGCTTCCACCTGAAGATGTTTGGTGATGATTTTAAAAATTAAAAAATCAGTAGGAGTGCTAAACTTAACACTGACCTGAATTGGAAAATGATATTTTCCTAGAGCACTATAGAGTAGAAAAGGACCCCCCCTTTGTTGAATTTACTATGTTTTAAAAAATTATCTGATTTTTGCACGTAATTAGATCACGTGGTAGGTAATCAAAACTTGCTGCTTTTCTAGACTACCAAAGATCTAGAAAGTCTTATTCCTGCAGATTGACTTATTCTTCAGCAGGTTCTTCTCTAATACTTAATAATAAAAATAATTTTTATCTAATTTAAATCCAATAAATTTACAACATAAATAAAGATAATACACTATTATATACCTGGAATTTGCGACACTAAGTGGTCGAAGTAAAAATATAGGTATGAGGATTATCCCACCTGTAGATACTAGTACAATATAAACTATAAAACATCCATAATATCGTACTTTGTGATTTGATGCAAACGGCAGTAAACAAATTAGTAATATAATTACTGGTATCAAATAAAAATCAAAATGAAGCCAGTTTAAACTTAGCTGTGGTAACATTACTGAAACAAAACGAGAAAAAATAAATTAAAATAAAATTAATTTCTAACTTTACTGTTTTTATTAATTAAAATATGATCATGATATACACATATTTATAAAAAACTAAACTGTATGGTTTACATGATTTATGGACTTAAAATTTATATATAACTAAAAAGATATGGTGTAGAGGAACTAATTCTCAATTAATGCAAATATAAAGGGAGGCAGATGGTTTTTACAGACTTTAAAAAAACATTCTACAAAGACCAAAAAATTTGTATAATTTATTATTAGTTGTTTTAACAACCAATCTTTTCTGACTCAAATTTCATCCATTTCATTCAACCATCAAAATAGTTACTTGTAAATACAATTGATGTAGACCAATAATTAGAAAATTAAAAATTATTTACATTTATAAATGCAATATCCTTCACAAAAATAGAAGTGATTATTATTATCTGTTGCAACTGATTAAAATTATTTTCATCTTATTCAAAGAACTAGTGTAGATATTTAAGATTGCAAGAAAGAATCTAATATGATTAATAAATAAAATAAAAATCTGCGGTTGAAAATTTTGAACTCCTGTTTCCATGATAAATGAATAGAGATCCAAAGTTTTATAATAAAATATACCCCACACCTCTCTACCATGTAAAAAAAAAAAAAATTAGTTTATTAGAAAAACAATAAGAGTTTAGCTTAATTAAAATAATTAAACAGTCAATATATTAAATTTCCACACAAAATCTATGTATTTCGTACCCATCCTTCTGAATCCAAACCTCATTTGACAATTTCATAAAAATTCATCAATTCAGTATTGATCAGTTAGGTAAAAAAATACTTCCAAAATAAATACTCACTAATTTTCTAACAAGGTACAATATTCAATTATAGATTATTAATGGTTGGTATACACTACATACAACAATTTTGGAGTAGTCTACTGATTATACAGATTCAAATATAATTAAAATCAAATTTAAATTCTATTTTAACTAGTATGTACTTTGGAAACTGAAAATCAATTTCCTGGTTTTAGACCCATTGGACAGAGATTGAATGCGTGATGAGTTATGAAAATAACTGATGGTCTTATAGCCTGTTACCCCAAAACACAGTAAAAAAAACCCACTTATGCAATAATATAAATTATTCAAATTATTTTTTTTATTAAAATAATATAAAATTAAGAGAAATAATATATGAAATTTTTATATTAATAAAATGTAATACCTTTCACTTTCTCTGAATAATAACTAATTTTGAAAATGAAATCAGTTTATCACTAGACTTATACTAACTAAAATATTATCACTTTTATTGAAACTCTTAAGAGTAAAAAATCAGAAATTGAAAAGAGGGGAGGGTAAAGAGTTCGTATACAAGAAAACCAGAGTGAAGGAAAGAAAGAGAGACAGAGAGAAAGAGTAAATGAGAAATAATGGGAATGGAAGTGATGACATTTCAATGATTATAATATTTACGCACAATATCATTTTAGTTTTATGCAGCAATGAACATCTGCATTCAAAGGCCAATGAATGAGTTAACAAAAAGTAAGCCTGGTCTTATGTAAAAAAAGAAATGAAATAAATAAATAGATTATTCTAAACATGATACATGATTATTTGGCAAACTGTTTTAACTATAAATAAATACATTATACACTATAGTGAATGACAAGGTTTTGTCAAGGTAAGGTAAATCATATAAATTAAATTTTTTTTATAATACACTTTGGCAAGATTCAGTATAAAAGTTATAAACACACTCATACATACATATATACATACACGTGCATGTGTGTACATGCGCGCGCACACATACACACACACACACAAAATGTAATTAACAGTTCATCAAACTGAATAGCAATTAATAGAACATACATAAAGATTTAATCACCTTGACTGATTAGTATCATTTATTTTTGACTAATTAAAATGATTTATTTTTGACTAATTAATATTATTTTTAATTGTGTGTATTTTTCTTTACCTGATCTATGTAGCATTCTTTTAGGTAATAGTTATTATTACTAGTAAAGGCAAATCACAATCAAAACAATGAAGAATCTTTTCTATGATAAAAGAAAGAGCCACGCTAAATGATTATTGAAATAACTCAACAGAAAACATAAAAAATTGTTAACAAAAAAAAAAACTGATTCTTGGGTAATACAGTATTTATTAACAACCATTCTGACCCCCGAAGGGGAAGACATCCTCTGTCATCCTCCGTTCCCAGCTCTTATGGGCTTTATCAGAGGTCATCTTCGGAACCTCGGCTTTTTACATCGGCCACTATGCCACGAGTGACATGAACAACCAGTTGGCTCGATTAAATCTGGAATATCTCTGAGTACTATTCTGAAAACTTAAAAGTAAATGTGAAGTAAAACATCAATAGCCAAAGACAAATTCAATGATGCAAGTCCTGTAAATCATTGAAATTGTGAATAATAGGTACAGTTCAATGAACACTATGGAATTTTTTAGTGGCTAATAACAATTGATACCACTGTAAATACTAAAAAAAAAAATTAAATGAATAAACAAAACTAAGTTAACACTAAATCAGGAAGAAATACACAAAATAGAAATCAGCGAGAGAATGCTATTAAAAAAGATAACTGATCCAGGAAAACAGGAGGGTGAAAAAATGTGCAAGAACTGTAAAATCTATCTCAAAACAGAAAGACTCGCAGATGCCGTGCCATATAAAAATGAAGACTAGCTAGCCTTTTACGGACTTTTGATAAACGTAATCGTGACAAAACAGTAAGGTAGTTCGAACAAATCAAAGAAAATCTCAGAATTATAGGTATAAAACATACAGATATAGAGAACAGAAATGTATTTGGAAAGAAGAACTATGAAGAGATCCAAAAAGGAAAGAGTTGTAATAAGAAATCGTTAGAAGAGAGAAGGAAACAACATAGCTTGGAAAGAAGAGAGACTGACCAGAAATTAACTATTAAATGCGGTCCCAGTGGACATTTTTATCACCAAACAATGATTATCACTTATTATTCAGTATTAGTAAATAAAGTAAATATTAATTAAATCTGTTATTTTATCAATGATTATTATTATTTTTTTACTCTCAGTATTTCTTTTTATATTTTATAATTGATCTTTTAGATGAATTAATTTTTTTTTTACCAGTTTTTAAGAATTTCCTACTTTGAAGCTTTTTTCTATAACAATTTTATTTGTTTTTATTCAAGATATATGCAATTTTTAACACAATTGCAATAGTATAACTACTCCAAAAAGAGGAATAGAGATTCTATTTTGATTTTTTTTTTTTTTTAAATTCAGTGAATAATGTTTACAATTCTATTTCCTTTCCCCTAACCCCTGGCAATTTTTTTGGTAAAAGTCATAGGGAAAAGAAGTTTGTTAAAAATGTAGGATGTAACAAATATATTTTAATGATTGAAGTTTGATGGAGAATAGAAAACATTAATAAATATGGTACAAATTTTTCAGTCAAGTTTTTATATATTATTTTAGGCTAATAACATGAAAGTAAAACAGCTGAAAGATAATGTGATACATCATGAAAAAATGCAAAAAATCAATAATTTTTTTCCTGCTCCACACTTCCCAAGAAAATTTTTGATTTGTCTATGTTTACTATGTTACATGGAATAAACTAAAAAAATTCCACTGTAAAATGTAAAACCAATAAAAGGTTACCTAAAATTTATTTTTGGTGGGTGGGGGTGAATTATGATGAAATTTATAATTATAAACAAAAAAATCAAAAACTTCCTTTTTTAATCTTTGGTTCTAAAGTATTTTTCTGGGTTATTTGCACTACTACTACTACTTCAGCTAGGAAGGCATAAAAAAATCTGGTTAAAAATTTACAATAAGTAAAAAGATTTTGGGAGAAGGGGAAGAATTTGGGTGACAAATTTTTAAAAAATTGGGGTTAATATAAAATGGGGTAACATTTGCAAAATTAGAAAATTGAACTCAAAGAAACTATTTACACCCCAACTGTTGAGATATTGATTCCAAAATTTTACAAGCTGCCTCATATAAACAAGTTTTTGTGCCAAATTTCATCAAAATCATTTTATCCAGTCAATGAAGCTTCAAACATGCAAACACACATATATACAAACATTTCCCCCACTTTTATATTTTTTGTTTTTTGGGTCCTTGGGTTATGAAACATTGAGAAAAACCATATCCTATTTTTGGACAGAATACCATACTTTCCTTCTTGCAGCATAGGGCTAGAGCTATGATGCTACGAAATTAAAAATGAATGAAAAAATTCACTATATGAAAAATTCAAGAAAATAAATGCACTAATCATACTGATGTGTGGGTTTCCAACTTGAAAGTAAGGGAACTGAAAATAGATGTAAAAAAAACAAATTATTTAAAGATAAACAAACTAGACAAAAACTGTTTACAAAAAAAAATCTTATGTGGACACCACATGACTTTCTTGTAAGCCTATTAAATTAAACAATACACATTTTTTTTAAATGAAAAGTAAATAAAATTTTATTTCATTAATTACTTTGATATTTTTCACTTTTTTTATTGTTATTATTTATCATAAAACTTTTTTTACAATTATTAATTTAATAATTAAAATTGGCTATAACTATAACTATTGGCCCGTTTAATTTTGCTATAACTCTGGAACCAATGAAAATAAGTACCACTTATGATATATCGTTGAAAAGCTCTCAAGAGTTAAGAAAGTCGAAATTCAATTTTTTTTTTGGATTTTGGGCTTTTTGGACACTTTTGGTTCAGTTGGTTACAATAAAAGGGGAGGTGCACAACTAGATGTTACAATGGTCCTAAATCCAAAATTTCAACATCCTATGGCTAATCGTTTTTGAGTTATGCGAGATACATGCATACAGATGTCACACCGGAACTAGTCAAAATGGATTCGGGGAAATAAAAAATATTCATTTCAGGGAAATGAATATTTCCATTGAAATCTGAAAACCAAAATTTTTCACGATCACAATACTTCCTTTACTTTGTACAAGGAAGTAAAAAATGGTGTTTCAATTCTTCAATCAATTCTGTCTTTTTGGCTAAATCTGATTATAAGTTTATTAAATTAAAATAACAACTTAATTAAATTAAATTTTTTTGTTTTGAAATAGTATTATTTTTTTGAACAGTTATTAAACTGCTTTACTTTTCTTTAAAAAAACTGAATACGCATTTTTATTTTATTTTTAGTTAAAATATGGATAGGCATAAATAAAATACAGACCACAGAAGAAATTTGAAGGATACAGAATAGTGAGAAACCTGCATCTTGAGAAATGTTAACTAAAATGCTAATCTTGACCTAAGGGTTTAAAAAAAGAAAAGAGAAACTTATATTACTTTTTGATTAAAGATTAACCAATTTTTATAAGTTTTCCTATAAACTTCTTGAATTATAATATGAAAATACTTTATTAGAATGACATCAAAGTACGTATATATCATAATTAAATACTAAGTTACAATGACAAAAAAATCTTCAAAACATCAATGTAGAATATTAATATTTAAAACATATTCCATTCATGTCATGCTAAAAAAAAAACACAGAACACAACTACATAAGAACTTTCTCTATAAATTAGTTTATTTTGTTGAATTCGATACTGGTGAAATTGGTGAGTGTATACAGTTATAAAGACCATCTCTCACACAATCACATTCCAACTGCCAAACTCTTCTATCCCGCCAACTTTCCTCCTCCAAATTCCTTCTCTCTATCGCCTCCATCACTCCAGGCCATCCAATGGAGGTCATCTACTTTTCCTCCTCTCTCATGGAGTCCATTTCAACATCCTCCTAGGCCATATATACTTCTCCATTCTCTGAACATGCCCCTACCATTGTAGTCTTTTTCCCTCCAAAAATCACTGTACCTGTCCTGCGCAGCACATCCATCAACCTTCCCTCATCTCTTTTTCTAATTTTCCAAGCTTCTGATCCATATACAAATTTACAACCCATATACAAATCTGATCCATATAAAGCTTTCTACAAATCTCTCTTTCTATTAAAACAATCATTTTGCTACTTGGAAGGGTTAAACCATTGCTGTTTTGCCCTCTATTAGGCATATGTTAGATAAAAACAAAAAACAAAGGAAATATCTAATTTGACAATTCGGACTGCTTCTTATACCTCCTGCTTGATACCTCCTCGTATTAACAATTTTATCAGAAATGATTAAAAAATACTCAAAAATTTTTAAATTGGGTGTCATGACTCACTTTTATTAAAAATGTTCATATATCACCTACATTATTATTAAATACAGTTGGATTTTCAACCTTGAAAATTAAAAGTTAAAGGTAACTGATAGTGCTGGTCTCATCAGCCTCCTTGTTTTTTGGAGTTTAAAATTATATTTATTTTAGTAATTATTTATTTCAATAAGTATGTCCAATTTGATATTGAAAATGGCAAAAAAAGTTTAGTACACAAAAAAAATACCATGATACATACCCACCCCTTGTCCGAAAGGATCTAAAATCATGACAGTTTTAAAGCTGGATTGTACATAGTCAAATATTGTGACAGATTTCAATTTTTTTGGTCGACAGGTTTTCGAGATTGGGCAAAAAATGTTAAATAACTCCTCACCCTTAAATCTGATTGATCTACTTAAAACTTCAGAAATTTTAATAACTTCCTAATTTACTTATTTCTAATTCTGTTCAAAATTAATTAATTATTCTGTTCTTATTAATGCCACATATATAAAATATTTTTGAGTAATTTTCAAATAATTTATGCTAAGCAGTAGAGAAGTATTAATCAAAATACATGCTAACACATACATTTTTATGAAATATCTATTACTTTTTTTTTGGAATAAGTTAATTGTCAACATATTTAAAACCCCCAATATTCAAAACGTTAGCTGATTATGATACATTATCCTTTTTGGAGAGTTCTCCTTTCATTTCCTTCTGTTCACCATAAATTCCTGGAATAAATAAAAAATTACCGTTTAAATCACATTCAAAAATTTCAAAATGTTGGTCACGTCAACTTATTTATTTTTTTATTTCTAGGTAATAGTTAGGGTATCAAATTATGTTTTATTAGCTAAGACCCTTAAAATTTTCATTGTAAACAAAAATTATATCTTATTTGGAAAGTTGATTTTTGTAGTGGAAGGTAGTGTCTCTGTCTTTTATCTGGAAGTTCTAGGTTCCAGTATCGGTCAGGCATAGCCTTTCTTTATACACAACAAAAATCAATTTCATTATAATCAGTGTTTATCAGGATGCCATCCAGAATAAAACGGAATATAGAGGAGTTAATTATTCTTTTTTTTTCGATCCTTCTAGTCAGTTATAAACATTAAACACTTATACAACATCAATAATCCAATTTATTGTTAAATTTACAGTAGGAATAAAGCTAAAACAGTAAAATCAGTTTTTTACATTTTCATTGAGATCTTTTTTTTACTTTTGAAATCGATTGTTAGTTAAATTATTTTTGATAAAATTCTTTCTTTAGTTTTGCTTTACTTTTTAAAAATCGAAGTTTATTCTCATATTGAAATGGCAGATGTGTATCTCCATATTAGGGGCTGACAGACTGCAGTCAAACTGAAGCGTGCCACTTAAGTGTAAAATGTTTTCCTATTTGCCATATGTTAACTGAAAAGTTTTTTAATTCTACATGAAAGCTTAAGCGAGACCGAAAGCTCCTAGAGCTCATCATTGTGGAAGACCGCAAAATACAAAAACACTCAAGTTAGAAGAACTGGTACCGGAATATATTGAGGAAAATCCATAGGGCAGTACAAGAACGGTTACGTCAACTAACTACCTGGATAATTCTGCAACGCAAATGGATGTATCTGTGTCAAGCACAAAGATTAATGAGTATGACCATCTATGCAAGACTACTATTTTGAAGAGAAATTTTACAAAATTTATAACTAATCCACAATTTCTCCCCACAAAATATTCAATGATAAAGCTGGATTCAACCAAAATAAAATCACAATATTTTCATAACTATTATTAGCAACAAGAATATTAATAATGCCAGTATGCAGTCAAGTATGCAGATCCTTTACATATATATATATATATATATATATATATGTGAATATATATTATATATACATTAAGGTATCTAAAAGAGTCAAGTCATAAAAAAAATTAAGTTAATGCAAAATTCATAAATTTTAGCATTACAAATTTTCATAAATAATGTAAAATAATAAAATATAATTATTTTACTTCCATACAATAATATAATATAAACTTAGGAAACTCTTAAATAATCTTTTAATTGTTAAATGTAGAAAAATTAAATATAGCTAATATTCCTGTTTGAAATGATTATTTTCTTATGTCAGACCACCATAAGCTAAGCAAAGATGGAGGAGGCCAACTCCCCCATCTATTCTTACATTTCAAATGTTAAAGAGTAGGTTGTGTAATCATTTTAAAGGGCAATGAAGAACAAAACGTTTTACGTAAAAATCTTTGGGCTACAACAACCCTAATAAAACTGGCGGCCGTTTAACGTTTTTAAAAATTTGTGTACAAAACAGTAAAAAACAAGAAATAAAAATATCAAATATGCTTGTACCTTAAAACGATCTACTGTTCGATATGAGACCACTACTTGAATACACTGTAGGTCACTTTTAAAACCGGTTGTAAAAGGTATTAAACCATCATTTTGGTTAGGATTGTCATAGCTATAAGTTTTTTACATTAAAATTTTTGTTCAAGTACTTTAAAATAATTTGTCACAACCCAGAACCTCCTAGGTGCTCAGATGTGGGGTATATATATTGCCCAAAAACTTATTGTTTTAAGGTATAAGGAATTTGCTAAATTTCATTTTTACTATTAAAAAGTTAAAGTTCCCATTCTTTAAAAACTGGAGAAGACCACGAAGAAAAAGAAAAAAGAAGTTCCCTGGCCGGCTCAACGTGGGACCTCCCGGAGGATGCCAACATCCCCGCCGGAGCAGCTGGCCTGGCCGGTCCGCCGAGGGAGTCGCTGGACGCGGCGCTACCTTCCCGCTCCAGCTCACCGGGCTTCAATCGCCCTGGCCGGCCTAGCGTGGGATCGCTCAGGGATAACCGCCTCGGCCGCGCCAGCGAAGGACGACCGACATCGACCCGACACTGCGAGGCTCTGGGGTCCACTAGTGCCACGCTGTACTGCCAACTGCCGCTGAGAGAACTCCCCGACTTCGTCGGAGACCAGCTTCCGGACCCAACAGCTCTTCTCAGAGCTAACACAGGGTTATGAATTACAAGCCGTCGAATCCATTCGACGACAACAGCCCTTTTTGGGGCTACCTTAAGGTTAGTAATTACAACGAGCTGTCGAAGCCAATCGACGACAAAGACGGCCCTTTTCAGGACCACCATAATAAGGTTAGTAAGTGCCACGTGTCGTCGACGCCATTCGGCGACAATACAAATACACAGTGTGTGTGTGCGCGCGCGTGTGTGTTTACTTACTGTGTAATGAAAATGGTTTACATTTAACTTAAACTGTAGGCTTTAAGCTCTAAAGAGTACATAAATTCTTAGAAAGAAGAATGCCAAACAATGATAATTTTCTAATTAAAATTTATTTACTTGTAGTATCTTAATTATTTAAGATACGATAAAACAGAAGATAAATTTTTACTTTAGTCAACCTATATAAAATTTGATAAAATGAACAAAATAAATGTAAATATTATGATAAATGAAAACAGAAATAAAGGTTTATTTATTTTATTCTAAGATCACACTTCCTCACAACAATTACCTGTAGCTTAATAAATTAAAATTAATAATAATTAATAACAAGTAATTAAAACAATAAAGTCGTTTTTGAATTATATTTGTATTATACAGTTATTGTATGATATTTGTTTTTGTGGCAACTATTACATTTTTATTTAGTATACTTTTAATTTTTTATAAGTTCAGAGCTGATCTTTACTAATTTAAGACTGATCATTTTTGTCTCAGTAGAGCTAACTGAAATTAAACAATTAAACCTGGATTCTGCAGCATCATAAAACAGCTATTTCATACTCAAGAAAAAACGTTCTTACTGAAGAATTAAAAAAAATTTGCACGGTAGAATTTCTTATTGCTTAATTAAAAAATGCCTTTTATAGCACTTTTATACAAATAAACTCACACTGGTGGTGTAACTTCCTGAAGTATATAAATTAGATAAGTGTAACAGTTTTTAATTACAGGTTACTATTAAAATTCTATGTATTTAAAAAAAAAATTTAAACTATTTTCTTGTAATTTTTTAACCTTCTATTACAATATAAAGTAAAATTCTTTATTTAAAAAATGTTGTGAAAAATTTTTTCAACATAACCATGTCTTTGGAAAAATATTTATAGAAATTATTCATTTCTTACATGTTTTATTCACAACTTAGTTACTTTATAAGATACGGTAAAGAAAGCACAAACTGTAGAGAAATTACTCTATAGATGTTGATTTTTTTGTTTTTTCTTAGATCCTTAGTTATAAAGTTAGTTATGAAAAGCCCATAGAGTTCAACAAATTCAAAATGCCATTTACTTAATTTTTAACTGAACAAAAAAAAAAGAAGCAAATAACAAGAAAGACTACAAACTTTGAAGAAGGGCTTACATTATTTTACCTAAAATTAATTGTTTTTTATATTTGCAATAAATATTTTACTTCAGGTGATTGACCACCAGTCTTTCAACCCACCGAGGATTGGTCTAGTGGTTAACTCATCATCACAAATCAACCGATTTTGAAGTTGAAAGTTCTAAGGTTCAAATCCTAGTAAAGGCAGTTACTTTTATACCAATTTTAATACTAGATTGAGTTTGGAGGATGGGTTTCAATTAACCACATGACTCAAGAATGGTTGACCTGGGACTGTGCAAGACTACACTTCATTTACGATCATACATACCATACTCATTTATCCTCTGTAATACCTTATGGTGGTTCAGAGACTAAACAGAAAAAGACTACTAGCCTATTCACTATGGCTCTTCAAAATGTTAGTGTGTAAAACTGAACATTTCAAAATAGAAAGTCAACACCTGTTAATTACTTCCTAATTTCATCATTTTCTGGTGTATATTTTACTGTATTACAACATTCAGTTCTGGGGTGATCAAGAGTTATTATTGAAGCTCCTGATCCTGTTCTAAAGCGTCTTTTTTAATATCTGATGGAAAAGCAATTTCCAGCAGCGTTTTATTGAGTTGAATGAAATATTTTTTATCAATGTGCACTTCTTCCATCTCTGATAAAGTAAGGCTGAATCTTCCCAAAGATTGTGGAAAGGATGCATCATACTGTCTAAAGATAACCTTGAAGTGCTACATTTAGTAGGTTAATGGGTCATACTTTGTGGCTCCTTTGTATGTAGATTCTTCTTTCACTACCACTTTCATGTGGCCAAAACCAGTGTGGTAGTGAAAAAGAAGAAATGGAAGTGAAAAGTATGTAGATACTTCTTTCACTAACCAACCCGTTTCTGAACCCTTATATTCCTCTCAGTGTCTGTCATATTGGTGAATTTTTGTAAGTCATCCACTAGATCTATGGTAATGATGTGGGAACAGGGAGTTACTATATTCTTTTTATTTACTGGAAATAGCCTGGATATTATCTTTCCTAGAATCCAAACTATTCAGGTTTAGTGAGCGACCGTGATGATATATTTGTCATCAAAAATTATGGCAATAAATTATAAATTATGAATATTTACATCTTGTACAGAAAATGTAATAATCATAACACAGATTGATTATAATTAAGTGTGACCACAAGCTTATAGGTTTTTGTATTTTTTTTTATGTGGCAACAATATTTTCTTTTCCTAAGGTTTTATTATATTTTTGTCTGACCGATGGTTTTTATTTTTTCTTACTAACTGATAATACACTGTTCCAAAATATTGCTATAGTCATACAGCAAAGGGTATTCTCCTTATCAAATAAAATTGGAATTTTAAACAGCGCACTACTATTTGACAAAAAGGGAAGGAAAATATTGATTTTCTAGTTTAGACTAACTATTTCAATCTTCTGTTACAGCTGAAATGGATATAAAGCACCTGAGGTATATAAGGCAGGTTCCTCTGATATTAATGATGTACATAGTAAAATCTATACAGTAAAACAGAGTAATAATGTATTTGTAAACCTGAATATTACCTAAATTTTAACGAATCTGGCTTGGTAACTGACAACCTATATAATTGGCTCAGTGAAAAAGAAATGGAAAACGTATTTCACTTTTTATTTTCCCATAATTTGCTTGTTACTCTTGAGGAATAATATGCTGTACAATGCTAACTTGTATTTTATATCTGGTTGTGATCATGCATAATTTGATTACGGCAAATAATATTTAATATATTAGGTATTTGCAACATTTCTTAAAAATGAGAAAGATTTATATTCACTTTTATAACTATTTTTATCACCATTACTGCTGTCTAAATTTCTCTGAGAAATTAACAAATTACTTTTTTCTAGAATTTAGCACGATCTTATAAAATTACTCTGTAGTCCATCAACCCGTGCTAACCAATATGTTATTTATATTTAAAGTAAATCTGATATAAATTTGTAGCCGTTTATTCATAGATCTTAGCTTTCTAAAACAATGTATACTTGTATTATTTTAAGTGCAACTAAATCTAGACTATCAAAAAAAATCTGAAAGTTCTCATAATATTCATAAGAAGAAACTTTACTAGAAAATGTTTTGAAATTTACGAGTGCACAAATTACCTTCCTAATAGTATTAAAATAAGTACATCTTTTAAAATTAACTTAGGAAGAAACTTTACTGTAATTCTTATGTTATCTAAGAATTTTATACTGCACAATATTTCAGGAAAAATATCCAAATAAATTATATGTGAGGGCATGTAATACATATATGTAATTGTTGTTAGTATAACGTTTAATTAAATTAATTTATGGATTTTTCAATCTACTATCTAGCACACTATTATTTAAAGACTGTAATTTTTACTATTCTTATCCCATTTCAAGAATATAAAGTAAAACATTTTTCTCATAAATACAAAATATTTAGCCTAACAAAATTGCAACAAAATAATCATTTAAGTCTACTTAATTTAAAAGAGGAATATTTCATTTCAAGGTTCAATATATGTATGTTACAAGTAATGTTATTCTAAGTAGTCTAATTATTGGTAGTTCAGACTCACACATAAGTGTACATGGTCGTTTGTGTGATTGTTTGCATGTGAGTGTGTTTCAGCCTTTTTATATGAAGAGGTGTTTTAAAATTGTAGATAAATTGGCATATGAGGAAAAGACTGTGATAATCTAATCTATATAACATACTATACAGTAAATAATCTATAAAAATTTAATTGAAATGTAGAAAAAAAAAATATAAATAAATATTGAGTGTAATAATTGTTTTAATCATTTTCATTTTTGAAATGATACTAAACCAAATTTTATAAAATGCAATATTTTTATATCTTACTTCAAAATGTTACCATTTTCGGCAACTGGTGCTGGTGTTCTCAGATCAGCATCAGCTCATGTTATTGCTGCACAGACATTTTGAGTTAGACATTTATTAAAAAAAAAGGTCACAAAGGTTGTGTAAAATTTATTTTTTCTGTTAATCTTAGCTGTGTTAAAAAAAGGTTAATAATTTTTTATATAATGACTTAAGATTTCATCCTTTGTGTGTATGAGTTTAAAGAGATGTCAACATGTAAATGGTTGTGGATTTTTAAGTCTGTGTTATGGTTAGGTTTGTGTCATTTTAACAAGATAATATGGTTTACTAGAATAATAATTGTTTTTAGAATAATATCATTCGGTTAATTAAAGTAATAATTAACTTGAGCTATCTACTTTAAAAAAAAATAATTTAATAAAATAGGCCTATATTCTGAACGCATTAATATATTTATAAAATATGCAGAGCGATTCAGGAATAAAGGAAAATAAAATGGGAACTGATTTTAGAGCTTGTAATAAGTAAAAAAAATCACAAACATACGTCCGAAAAAGATTTGTTATAAGTTAGGGCTAGCGAAAAATTTTGCCAGGATTTGAGTTAGTTCTCCCAGTGAAATGACATACCAAAATTTTTCAACTGTTACATTAGTGGTAAACATGTCGGTTTCCTATGTTTTTGCCTGAAAAATCAAATAAAGTAAGTCTCAATACTGAAATAAGTTATATTTAACTTGAAACTTCTGGGCTTTTGCTTTGCTTTTTATATATAATTTTTTTTCTTTCTTTTGTTACGGTTCATTTAATTCAAAGGAGAACACATTTCTCCTTTAAAGTAAGGGATTGTACCAAATGTATATTTATAGAAACCAAAAAAACTTGGAGTTGACATTTTTTTAAATTTAATTTATTAATTAAGGTCATCTAAAGTTCATATTTTACATTTTTAATGGTTTTATGCGTTTATTAAGAATCTGTTTTGCCAAACAATTTATTTTTTTACATAGATTATCAAAGATGGGACCCACCAAATTTAAACCTATAATGTCTTAAAAATACTTATTTATTTTAACAATATGAGATTTAGTAATTAGATCAGCAAAACTCTACGGTGGGTGGTAATATATCAAATCTTTTATTTAGATTTGAATCCCAGATAGGCATACCATTTTTTCACATTTCATAAAATGTTATATCACATTCCCATACTAAACCTTTAACCTTACATGATGATTAATCTTCTAATGAGAAACAAAAAAAAAAAATTGAATTCTATTTATAGATTTAGCAAATTGATCTAATATAAATGTTTTATAACAAAATAGAAAAAAATATTTAAAACCAATAAATTCAGAATTTAATTTTCATAAGTATTTACAGTATCTGGGGTCAATAAATACTTCACAGTGGATTAAATAAGTAAATTGTATAGAATCTTGTAAAGTAAAAAATCACATTCTAGGCTAACCCATTACAGTTGTTATCAATTTAACTTAAATGTCTATTTCATAATAATCTTCTCTACTAATCTCAGTGTTGTTAGCTTCTCTATCAGCAATATTATGCTCATTTTCTGAATCCATATAAGAGGGGGGGGGGGGGGTTGTGTGGTTTATTCAGTATCATTTCTATTTTTATGTAATCTGTATTGTTTTATCGGAGAATAAATAAACTCATATTACCCTACACTAAACTCTAATAAAACATCGTGCAAACACAAAATGGAAATCTATAAACCTTTAAATCAGTACAAATAAACTGATAACAATAAATGAAGCAGGTGAATGATTAATGATAATATTACACTATATTACTTGCAGAGTATGCAAGTTTTTTGTCAAAAACATTTTTAAAATTTTAGCTTAATCTTTTTTAGAAAATTTTGTCTTAAAAATATATTATAAAAATATATCTTATCCTGATTAGGAATAAATCCTTTTTTTTACTCCTTGAATCTGTTGAATTATATCTATTTTAATATGACTTCTTTTTTCAGTAATTACAGTTTCTAGATTCGATATAAATGGATAATAGTTACATCTATAGGTAATTTATACTTTTTATAAACTGATAATTTCTATTTTTAATAATCAAGTTCAAGTTTAATTAAAATAGTGACTATATAATTTTTTCTGAAAGCAGTTTTAATAAAATCTTATTCATTTTATACCTTTAGCAATTAAATTTTTACTGCCGATTATGAATTTTTGTATTACATTAAAAACAGATCAGAACATTTATATCAGTCGATTTAGTATGCTATTTATTTGTTTATTTAAAATACTTTGTAATAAACTTTAAAATTAAAATAATTTCTTTTCATAATGTTTTTAATGTATCCACATTTATTTTTTTTAAATGAAAATTAAATTATATAAATTATTATTCACAAGATTTGAAGAGAGTATGAAAGAATTAAAAATAAAAAATCAGCCACAATTCCAAAAAAAAAAATGAAAAAACCAGTTAATACTTTATTATGAATATAAGACTTGTAACTATGAATAATTTTTTGATACTTGAGAACATTAGAGTTTAACGAGTGTCTATCGTGTAATAAAATTATCTTAATACAAATGATTAATGGTTATAAATATATAATATTACTGCAGGATATAGGAAAAAGAACAAAGGTAGAATTTATTTATATCTTCATTTTTACTTTAATCATTCAGTGTCTCTGTGGAGTTAATTATTGTGTTGTAAGACTCCTTTCAAGTTGTTCTTTGTACTACTACATCTATTTAGTGTTGCCGCATAATGAATATAAACATAAAACTTGATAGAACTAATCGTATATAGACAGGAATGTGTCTTTACTAGAACCAGGGAAAGTTTGATTCCTATTTTATTATTTAAAAATAATCTTTTTGATATAAAAAAAGTTCCTTATATAATTTTTAAGTGATCATTTTTAATTTACATTTTCAAGTATGTTCAAGTCATCTTGGAAACAATTTTGCACATGTTTAACAGTACTTCAGTTCATTATGTGTAATTAAAATAATCGATTAAATTACAATTTTCAAAAATTCTTTTTAATGCAAATATCCTTATTTCCTTTAGTACGTTCATTGTGGTAAGATTTCTGAATTAGAGTTAAAAACTTCAGCAGGTCTTCCTAATTATCAATAACATTTAATTTGCTTTTTTAAATTTTTTACTTGCTTTTAAAGATTTGCATTATTCATACAACTGCTAAAATATTACTTGGAATATAAGGTGCAAATTTTAAATAGTTATACCCTGTAAAACCAGAAGTCCCATCACTGAATGCAGTTTTTGAAAAGCGATGAATACCTAAATACTTTTAATAGCATTTTGAGTCTTATTTATTTACTTCATCTGTAACAAACGACGGACTAGTTCCTAACTACAGTGTGTGAAAAGTCCCATGTCTGATCGAGATTCAAATCCAGAACCTTTGTGATGAAAGGCACAGACACTAGTGCTTCACCATTGAGGCTGGTGGAGTAGTATTGAAATGACAATTGAATACGTTTATATTTAATGAGGCCATAGTATAATTTTTTATGTTTTAATTTGATTTAAGGTTTTCTTTCATTTTGGTAATTCTGTTTAATTAAAAGATAGTTGATATACTGAGAACCTTTTCTGAAAAGGAAGATGTACCAATTTACCAATTTTTCATAATGTGACTAACTTTTTTTTTAGATTGAACACTTCTAAAATATAATTTTTTATTATGTTAAATTGAAGGGTAATTTAAAAAAAAACAGTCATCAGCTGCCAATCTATAAAAAAAATTTAATCTATTTTATTTCATTGTAATATTCTTTATGAAATGATTTATTTAAAAGAGATTATTTTTTTTGTATAAAATACAGTGGTTAAAATTTCTTACTGTTCTAAAGTTGTCCAAATGTTCTATATCATTCATTAGCTGTTTTTTGTTTCCAGTTAAATGACAGGTTTACATGTGCTTCTTCCTTTTTATTTTTTGCCATTTCTTGGTTCTCGATTATCAGTTTCATATATTTTCATCTTTCTCTCCCTTTACTGTTTTTACTCTGTGTCTCTTTAGAAATAAACTTTCTCTAACCACATTTATCTTAGTACATGGCCCACCATAAACCCCTTACCTTGTCCTTTTTATCATAAAATTTTACCAAAAAACTTACACCGTCAGTCCAGCATAGTTTTAGCATTTTTCTTCACCTACATATCTCAAAAAGTTTCCATTTGTTATTCTAGCTTCCTGACTGGATAAGTTTATGTCATAAAGTCTTATAGTTTATATTTTAAAAAATCTGTAATTCCTTTGCTGTATGTGATGTTGCAAATTCATTTTTTGCATTGAAGTTCTTCCAGTTTATTGTATTTTACAAACTTTATATTACACATTTAACATTAACTTGTCTGTTATCCTTCTTTAATTTACTTTCAAACTGAATTTCTGTTACAACAATCAATAAATTATCCTACTACATGTTAATCATTTATGATAGCAATATATTAACAGGAAATTAAAATAGAAAATAATATTGTTTGAAATTCATTCTATAAAAAAATTTCACACAATCTTCAATTTAACATGTTTCTAAATAAAACTGAATGAGTCATTCATTTAAAAAAGAAAGAAAGAAGAATTGGATTAAATAACAAAACAGTAATTACACTTACTTGTCTGTTCCATTGAAAAGATTGACAATTATAAGTTGTCAAATACATCGCTACATAAACAGACAAGTGGGTTGAAACAAAATGAAGTCATTTAAATTAATTAGAATTGCACAATACTTATCACTGTACTGAACCTCTAGTTATAAATTTTTTTTTTATTAAGGATGAGGAAAAATGGTGGAAATAATTCACGGGCTAATGTTAGCCAACATTTTAATTATTATTACATATTTTTACTTCCTTGTACGAAGTAAAGGACGGAAATATCCATTTTGACTAGTCAGCATGACGTCTGTATGTATGTCACATAATTAAAAAACGATTAGCCATAAGATGTTGAAATGTTGGATTAAGGACTATTGTAACATCTAGTTGCGCACCTTCCCTTTTAATTGGAATTGACTGAATCAAAAGTGTCCAAAAAAGCCAAAATTCTAAAAAAAAATTTGGATTTTGAACTTTTCTTAACTGCCGTAATAAGCCCTCATTGAGAACTTTTCAATGATGTATCATAAGTGGTACTTATTTTCACTGGTTCCAAAGTTATAGCAAAATAAAATTTTAACTAAAAACTATTTCGATCTTACAAGGGAAGGCACATCGATTCAAATCAGACTTCATCTCCTGTGATTGTAAAAAAAATCTTACAATAAATAATTATTTGATAACAATAAAAAAAGAAAATATGAAAAAAACCATAAGTTATTAGTGAAATAAAATTTGATGGACTTTTAAAAAAATGTGTATATGTAATTTAATAGGCATTATTACATTATGTGCATATGTAATAGATCTGGTGAAACACCTGATTATTAAATATAAATTGAAAATTATAATTTACAATCTTATTATTTTTGGATTTTCTAGTTTAATTTCTGTTTAATTTTATTTATTTACTCCAGGAATTTGTGTTTAAAATTCTTAACTTTTAGTCATTACTCCACTGATACTGTCTGAATATTCTGCCTAAGTCAGAGTTGATGGTCATTTTGTTTTTTTTTTTTGTTGCCAATCATTTAATTGCTCTTTGGTTTGATGTAATTCTTCTGATCTTAATTTATGCACATGTTCTCTAGTTTACAAATGTTCTCTCTCTTTATCAACGCTATTTCATGCTCTCTTAATCTTTTATTCTTTATAAACATTTATTTTTATTTTTTATTAACATTTACTTCCTCTTTATATTTATTATCTTCTCTTAATGTTTTTATTTTTTCTTCCTTTTCATTCTTTCTTTAGTTTAAAATTTTCTTCTTATTTAAATTTATCATCTCTTAATATTTTTATTCTTTCTTTGGTTTTAACATTTTCTTACCCTTTATATTTAGCATCTTCTCTTAATATTCTTATTCTTTCTTTGGTTTTAACATTTTCTTCCTCTTTATTTTATCAATCTTCTCTTAATTTTTTTATCCTTCCCTTGTCTTAACATCTTATTTCTCTTCATAATCATGTTCTTGTTGGTTTTTTGAGTTACATACTTCATGTTATCTTTCTTTTTTCTGTATGATCATTTCTTTTTCATTTTTGATTATTCACCAAATAATCCAATAATAAAAAATTGAATATTTTATACCGCAAGGTCAAAATTAACATTTGTAACCAGTATACAGGAGTTATTTATTTATACAACACACCAGAAATCTGAAACTTTTGATAATCAGCAACTCACAAAGGTATGAATAATACTGATCTAGTAATATGAGCAATAAAGGGACTTTTACTCTATCCTAGTATTTCATGTAAAATTGTTAAATTAATTATTGTATAAATAATTGATGTTAATAAAAACTATTTTAGCAATTGTACAATTGTCAATTTTATTAAAGAATTGGAGGATCGTATCTCACTTACAAATTAAATAAGTGCAGAAAAAAATGTATATATGAATTTAATAGGGATACCAGGAATTAATGTGATGTCCACATTACTTCAAATTCATTTTTTGTCTAAAAATTATTTTTATTTAAATATTATTGACACTCAATTTTTGCATAAAAATAAGGTTATCATAAAGGGATGTTTTAAACAAAAAAGTTATACAAAACTACAATATGCCAAAAATTAATTAATTTTGACAAAAATTACAATTTAAATAATTATGTACCCACAATCAGCAGAAACAGACATGAAAGGGTATTACTGGTTATTACAGACTAACTCAATTCTCAGTTTTTATATATTACTTTGAGGTTTCACCACTCGAATTTCAAACTATCTTAACATTCAAACTAACCACACATCTCAGGAATGGTCGAACTGAGACTGTACAAGGCTACACTTCATTTACATTCATACATATCATCCTCATTCATCCTCTGAAGTAATACCTGAATAGTAATTCCTGGAGGCTAAACAGGAAAAAGAAAGAAAGGGTGTTTACTATAAAAGCAAATTCCTCTAGAGTGAAATTAACTAGAAAAAATTAATTAGAGTAAAATTAAATTATAGTGCTGAAATCGTTACAATTTTGATATACTTGGCACAGTGATGTATGACAATATATTCAGAAAAAAGCAAAGAAGGCAAAAAAAACCGCTTCAGTCCTTATCTTCCTAGAATTTTAATTTTAGAAGGGATTTGGAAACCAGTTTCACCTGATAGGTAGTTCAGCTACTCAGCTTACTGCACAGTTATCTGAAAAGAAATAACTGTTCCCAATCAGTTTATACATAGTCACACATAAACATATGCATTGTCTTTTCAGGTCCAGGGATTCCACAGCAACACACACACAAATAGAGGGAGAGGGGTGAGAGAAAGAAAGAGAAAAAAAAGAGAGAGAATGAGAGAATGTGTGGCAAACAAGCATAAGAAAAGTGTTGTTGAACAACACAAAAGTACCAAGAGTATGAAAAACTCTTCTTTCCAATATGTAGCACATTCCTTCGGTAGACCCTCATCCTGCCTGCAATTCTTCATGAAGTTTAGCATGTGGGAGCACCACATTTCTGATCTATGACTTTTTTGACAGCCAGCTTAAATAAATGCAGTAACAAATATTTCCTCACACAAAATTGTTTTGCTCGGAGGAAGTTGAAAAAATATTTAAAGGAAATAAAAAAATTATTCTCTATCAGTATACTGAGGTTGAAAAGTATTGTTACTCTAACAATGTTTAATTTATTATAAAATAATAACATTTCTAATCATGTTAAAAGTTAGAAGAATAACAGAACTCCAAATTTTAGGGGTTGGGGGTTATAAACATTAAAGGGTAAAATTTTAATGAATTTCCCATTGCCTTTAAGATGACAACACTCCCTCAATATATTTATTTAAAATTTGGATAACTGTTAAACAATGTCTTTATAAAATTAAAGACGTAAGCAAGAAACCTCGTCTTAATAAATCAAAAAAGATGAGCAGAGGAACCACTTTGTGACAACCAAAAGATTTTTATACTTTTAGTGTAAAAATACTTGAATATTAATCAGGCTGTGGACAATGTGATAATTGTATATAATTATAATTTTATGAGTATATAAATTGTATGGTGCTATTATAATGTGTATTAAGCAATGATTAAAAAATACTTTGAATTGTCTATGTAGGCGACGTAATTTTTTATTAAAAATGTAGGTACTTACGTATTAACGCCACCGCAGCTACAGCTTTATTTAAAAACAAAGTAGTCAATCGGATTTCGGTGGAAATTAGGCTAAGTTTGGTTAAATTATATTTATAAAATAAATATTTATTTATTTATGTTAAACTCTATATCGGCACATTTTCCACCGAAATCCGATTGACTACTTTGTTTTTAAATAAAGCTGTAGCTGCGGTGGTGTTAATACGCAAGTACCAAAATTTCCAACTTCAGTTACCTGAAAAAAGATTTGCAACGGAACCAACAAAGAAATATTCTTTGCTAAATAAAAAAAAACAAAAAACAATGAAATGATGAGCTAGGTTTGAATGTACTCTAAAAAACGTACGCTGTTCGAGAACCTTCTTTTGATATCTATTAAAAACATCGTCGGTTTTTATTCTGTCTTGAATGTAATAGCTTTACTTTAAACAATATTGAGATATAGTATATTAACAGCTATAAAATAAAAGAATATAATAGAAAGTAAATCTAAAAAAAATAAATAATATTTATAAATATACTTACACATTGTTCTCGGGTAATCATCGAAATGCATGATAAAATTTATAAATAAAAATATTGCAACATAAATGTAAACAGAGAAAAATTAAATAAATATTAGGTGTTTTTTGTTGATCTATTTTATATTAAATGAGTATTATCGGCTAAAGAACACACTCACGCAGTACGATTATGTATGTTGTTTATAGAACCTTCTCTTGTTTCCTACACGTTACAACTACTGATTGTTGTCAATCCTACATCTCATGTATTACCAATTAACAGAAGGCAGGATGGAAGTAACTACATCAGTAGCGTATGCTTCTCTGTGTTGGAACAATAGCGCTCCTGGCGTGTTAGTGGAGCGGTGTTACTGTTATACACTTACATTTTGAAAACAATACATTTCTCTAAAACAAATTTGTTAAACGGATACGAAAAAATGTTAACCCTTTTTTTTTGTTTTTAATCCATTTGTCTTACAAAATGTAGCTCTCTTGATGATTATTTTTTGTTTTGAGCATGAAATTCGTTTGGCCGTCCTAAAATACGTTCTTTTATATAATTTAATTAAATTTTTTCTTTAGAGAAATATTACACAGAATTTTAGACGATATAAAAATATTTTTAATGTATACATATTTATATACACCGGGTACTAATAAAGTATGGTAATTCTTAATAACATTACAACAACTAAAATCAGAAAAATTAATTGGATAAATGCTCCTAGCTGATTATATATTTTTCAATGAAAGGGGGAAATTAAAAAATTTAAAATGGAAAGTTTAAAGCTGTGACAAATCATTGAAGAAGCTTCAATTTTGGCATAAAAACCTTGACTTCAACAATAACCAAACTGACGACCATTTAATAGTTTTCACATGTAGTTTCAAAGTTTTACAGTACATCCCAGTTAGTGGTTTCACCGAAAAATATATCGTTCGTGGTAGAAGTATTTGCTAAATGTTTTATGTATTTTTTGTGTTTTACTATAGATTAATTATTTAAGAATTACTGTGGACCACTTTTTGAAACAAGTTACGATTAATGTATAATGCCAGTCATTTTGGTTAGGGTTGTAGCCCGAAGTTCTTTTACATCAAAATTCTTGTTTTTCAATGTCCTTTAAAATCGTTCGTCACAACCCTAATCTTTACATTTAACATTTTTGAATCGTCTTTCCATCCTTCCAAGCACAGTACTTGGAATGTGGTGGTCATTTATAAAAAAATCTGATGTGGATAATACATGACTTCTCTGAACGCCTATTAAATTACATATATACATTTTTTGCTGCACTTCATTTAAATTTAATTCATTTGAAAGTGATATACGATCCTCCAACTCTTTAATAAAGTGGACAGTTACACAATTGCTGAAATATTAGATTTTATTAACATCAATTATTTATACAATAATTAATTTAACAATTTAACATGAAATATTAGGATAGAGTAAAAGTCCTTTTATTGCTCGTATTACTAGACCAGTATTATTCGTATCTTAGTGAGTTGCTGATTAACAAAAGTTTCAGATTTCTGGTATGTTGTATAAATAAACGATAATAATAATTAAACTATTTTGTTTAATGAACTCCTGTATACCGGTTACAAATGTTAATTTTGACCTTACGTGTAATATATTCAGTTTTTTATTATTGGATTATTTGGTGAATGGTCAAAAATGAAAAAGAAACAATCATACAGGAAAAAGAACGATAACATGATATTTCAAAAGAAACGACAAGAAGATAAATATGAAGAGAAATAAAATGTTAAGAACAATGGAAGAATAAAAACATTAAGAGAAGATGATAAATATGAAGAAGAAGAAGAAGAAGAAAACGTTAAAGCCAAGGAAAGAATAAAAAGATTAAGAGAGGATGATGAATATAAAGAGAGAGAAAATTTGAAAACTAGAGAACGTGTAAACAAATTAAGATCAAAGAATTATATCAATTAATTGCCAACAAAAAAAAAAAACGAAATGATGATCAGCTCCGACTTAGGCAGAATATTGTCCGACAATATCAGAGCAGTAATGAATTAAAAGATAAGAATTTTTTGCAATTTATTAAAGATCGGGCATGTATGCTTCAGTGTATATATTGTTCTTATGAGGGTCTATTTTTCAGTCACTCTGTAAGTGAATTTTAATGTAGATTTAATTAAACAGACATTCAAGAATAATTAAATAAAATTAAACTAGAAAATCCAAAAATAATAAGATACACATTTTTAAAAGTAAATAAAATTTTATTTCACTAATAACTTACGATCTTTTCAAATTTTACTTTTTTATTGTTATTATTGAATAATTATTTCTTGTAAAAGTTTTTAAAAATGACGAGTTAATAATTATTAATAAATCAATATATTTAAATTAAGAAAAAAAAAGTTAAAGAAAAAGCAGATGAAGTGTGATTTGAATCGATGTGCCTTCCCTTTGTAAAATCAAAATATTTCATTGTTTAAAATTTAATTTGGCTACAACTCTGGAACCATTGAAAATAAGTACCACTGATGATATATCGTTGAAAAGCTCTCAATGAGGGTTTATTACTGCAATTAAGGAAAAGTCCAAAATCCAAATGTTTTGAACACTTTTGATCCAGTCGATTGCAATCAACAGGGGAAGTGCACAACTAGATGTTATAACAGTGCTAAATCCAAAATTTCTACATCCTACGGCTAATCGTTTTTGAGTTATACGAGTTACATACGTACGTACAGAAGTCACGCCGTAACTAGTCAAAATGGATTCCGGGATGGTGAAAATGGATATTTCAGTTGAAATCTGAAAATTGAAATGTTTCGCGATCACAGTACTTCTTTTACTTCGTAGAAGGAAGTAAAAACGGGTTGCTTTGTGATAAGAACATTTGATAATTTAATTTTTGTGTGTTTAACTATTGAAAAGTTGTTTAAGAGTTTTTTATACTTCCGGTTTCCTTCGTACGTGTATGATATATACTCGTATATGATATAATCTCGTATTTTATAATATCCGGTATTTTAATTTTATTTATACATCCACTATTTTATTATTATTTATTATATTATTTTATTTATTTTTACAATTATTTAAAAAAATCAAAAAATAATTTCTCTTAATTTCTTGGGGCATACTATAACACAGTGGTTTAAGTTATTATTTAATCCTAAATAAAAAGTATGTATTTATCTGGTCTCTACGTATTCATTTTGCATTTCCATTTGTAAATATAAAATGAATGTCGGCTGGCTTTGTAGCGTGCTCTTATCATACTAACTAACGATACAACATAATTGTTAATAATAAAAGCGCTCACTCCAACCTTGCAATCAATCGACCATTGTTTTTTTTAAAACTACGTATAGTTTTGATGTATCATTCAAAACTCGATAAAAATTTAAATGTTTTGATAATAAATATCTTGGACAGCATTGACGGCGCTCTACGGTAACGGCATTTACTTCCAACTGACGATTCCTTAAAGTACAAGACTTCTAAGAACTAAATGCGAATATGAAAATTAACTGCTATTAGTTTTTCCCTTCCTATTATTTGCGGATATTCCCGGAATATCTATCTATTCATTGTTCCGAGGGAAAAGATTGTAGATATTATATTAAAAAAATATATGTTTGTATATATATATATACGTGTATATATTAATTATTTTATATATGTTTTATCTGTTGAAGATCTTAGATAATTTGAAAATAATTACATTATTTACAAGTAATATGTTTAAAACGGAGTAAATTTTCAAGGATAGGTTAATCAAAGTTTTTAGACCAATATTCCGAACGATATCAATTTGTGTGATTTCTACGATAATAACGTATAGATTTAAGTTTATTTTCCCACGTTATTATATACCGGATACAAGAAATACCGGATAAAACCGATATGTTTTTTGCAAAGAAAGTGCAACATAAATATGAAAGAAATATATATATATATATATATATATATATATATATATATATATATATATATATAAATAATAAATATAATAATAATAATGTATAATAATATAATATAATAAATAATATAATATATATATATATTATAATAATAATAAATATAATAAATAATATAATATATATATATATATATATATGTGTGTGTGTGTGTGTGTATATTTCACCTATTTTACATTTTTCTGTGGATATAAATAAATATATACAAAGTGTTAAAAGAGGCCCCATCCCCTTAGTTTACTCTATAAATAATAGTTTATTGGCAAACACATAATAATTTACAGGTGTTGAAAACGAAGTCTACTCACTTCTATGCATTTTTCAACACGTTTGACCATGTTACTGGCTGCTCTTTTTAGCTGTACCCTGTCTATTTCCCGGATGGTATCGGTAATGTTTGTCTTTAATTCCTGCGGGGTGTGTGGATTACTTAATATATTTACTATAAACAATATCTTTTAAGTAAACCCACAGAAAGAAGTCTGGATTAGTCAGATCAGGGAATCTTAGTAGCCACAATTCTTTAGAAATTATTCTTCCACCGAAAAAATCCTGTTGCATCTCCATAGTACAGTGAGTTGTAAGCCATCGGGTTGGTCTAGTGGTGAACGCGTCTTCCCAAATCAGCTGATTTGGAAGTCGAGAGTTCCAGCGTTCAAGTCCTAGTAAAGTCAGTTATTTTTACAAGGATATGAATACTATATCCTGGATACCGGTGTTCTTTGGCGATTGGGTTTCAATTAACCACACATCTCAGAAATGATCGACCTGAGACTGTACAAGACTACATTTCATTTACACTCATCCATACTCATACATATCATCCTCATCCTTGTTAGGGATGTAGGATGTAGAGGGTATACTGAAATGAAACGACTAGCACTAGATAGGGAATCTTGGAGAGCTGCATCAAACCAGTCAAATGACTGAAGACAAAAAAAATTATCATCCTCATTCATCCTCTAATACCTGATAAAGAAAGATCAGGTGGCTAGTAAAGGCAATTAATTTTATACGGATTTGAATACTATATCTTGGATACCGTTGTTTTTTGGCGGTTGGGTTTCAATTAACCATACATCCCATGTATGGTTGACCTGAGATTGTACAAGGCTATACTTCATTTACATTCATACACGTCACCCTCATTCATCCTCTGAAGTAATACCTTACGGTGGTTCCGAAGGCTGAACAGAAAAAGAGAACCATCAGATGGCTGTTGAAGCAGGTTTAATAAAAATAATTAAATGTACTCTCTAAATTTATGTACGCTAATCATATTATTTAGTTATAAATAAACTGGTATCATTTATAATTTTTTAAAAACATGATTTTCTTAAAAATAATACAATTTGTATTAAAAAGCAAAAAAATAATTTTGTTCTCAAAAAATTGCGTTTTAGAAAATTTCCTATTTATGCATGACTAAAAAGAAAAGCGTGGGGCGCGTACTAATTATAAAGACGTATATGAGAACGTGCCACATGCTTTTTCTTTTTAGTTACGCGTAAAATAGAGAATTTTTGGAAGTAATTTTCTTGAAAACTAAACTATTTTTTAATAATATTTGTTTTTGCTATTTTTTTATTTTTTTTTTAAGAAAAGCAGAATTAAGATAAAAAAATTAATTAATAAAAAAATGTTTAAATGTTTTTTGTTCGCGCGCGCGCACACACTTTGCTATTGCCAGAATATTTACCACAGTTCAAACCTTACCAATCTCCCTACTATAAAAACATATACATAAATAACTAAAACTTCTTTTACTAAATTTAATATCGTTGTGCACAAGAGATATCGATTGTCGTTGTCTATGTGAATATCGACTTCCTCAGGCAGTTATTATGTTATTAAATATTATTTTATTATAATATTATGGTAGTAGTAACATGTAAACCACTCCCGGGAGAAATAATAATAAATTGTGAAATTTTCAACGAAATCTGTTAAATAATTTTTGAGTTATTAGGTCACACACAAAACAAAATCCACTTTGATCATCCCTGAATTCATTTTGACTAGTTCCGGCGTGACGTCTGTACGTACGTTTGTATTTCGCATAACTCAAAAACGATGAGACGAAGTGTGTTGAAATTTTGGATTTCGGACTATTGTAACATCTGGTTGTGCATCTCCCCTTTTGATTGCAATCAACTGAACCAAAAGGGTCCAAAAAAACTTTTTCTTAACTGAGTAATAAGCACTCATTAAGACTTCCAGAGTTATAGCCAGATTAATGAAATATTTGGATCTATAAGGGGAAGGGACATTGGTTTGAATCAGACTTCATCTTTTTTTTTCTTTTTTTACCTTTTTTTAATTAATTTTTTTAACATTAAAAAAAAAAAATTTAATATTTTGATTTATTAATAATTATTAATTCGTGATTGTAAAAACAATTTTACAATAAATAATTATTCAATAATACCAATAAAAAAAACATATGGAAAAAATTTGAAGTTATTAGTGAAATAAAATTTTATCTACTTTAAAAAATGTGTATATGTAATTTAACAGGCATTATTACATATGTGTACATGTAATAGATTTAGCGAAACATCTGATTTTTTAATATTAATTGAAAATTATAATTTAGAATCATATTATTTTTGGATTTTCTATTTTAATTTCTGTATAATTTTATTTAATTATTCTGGAATTACTGTTTAATTTTATCTGCTTTAAAGTTTACAGAAAGACTGAAAAACAGACCCTCATAAGAACAATGTATACACTGAGGCATACATGCCCGATCTTTAATAAATTGCAAAAAATTCTTATCTTTTAGTTCATTACTCCTCTGATGTTGTTGGTCAATATTTTCCCCAAGTCAGAGTTGATCAGCGTTTCGTTTATTTTTTATTTTGGTGTCAATCATTTAATCGCTCTTTGGTTTGATATAGTTCTTGTGATCTTATTTTGTGAACACGTTTTCTAGTTTTCAAATTTTCTCTCTCGTTATATTCATTATCCTCGCTTAATCTTTTTATTCTTCCTTTGGTTTTAACATTTTCTTCCCTCTTTGTATTTATCATCTTCACTTAATACTTTTGTAAACAATTTTTACGATAAATTAGAATTCAATAAGTTATTAATGAAATAAAATTTTATGTATTTTTCATTTTTTTAAATGTGTATGTGTAATTTAATAGGCGTACAAAGAAGTCATGTGTTGTCCATATTAGATTTTTATTTTTAGCTGCTATTGGGGCAGAGCAGACCACTTGTGCGCCGGGTAGCTGCGCGCAGTGCAAGAACGATTTATAGTTCTTTATACGACCAATTTAGCTAAAATTATATTTGTGTTTTGGGGATAAAAGAGGAAAACACTGGAGTTGGAGCTGCGTTAAAAAATCACAACTTAAGAAACGGCTAAAAATGTTCAGGATACTGAACCTTTTCGTTGTAAAGATTTTTCTTGTTGTTAATACGCTAAATTCATGAACGTTATTTAGTTACAATTGGCAAAAAATTTAACTAAATATTTGTACCGAAACATAAACTATGTAACAACATTTTCGCAGCTGGCCGCAGGCCCGCCTTTTTTCTTGTTATTATAAATTTAATTAATTTTAAAGTTCAATGATTTTAAAATAAATGATTTCTATAGTTTTTTTTTACTCTAATCGTGTCTCCTTTTCCTGAGAGTTACTAATAAAAACATATAAATTTTTACATTTTAAACAATTTTTAATGTATAATATTAGACATATATTTTTACGAGGCAAATAAATTTTTCGTTAGTTTCAGCAGCATTTTCATGTTATTACATCAGCAACTCTGATGTAATCCCTATATCCTTTCAGGTGGTTAGTTAATTAGTAAAACTAAACGGTGTAGTTAGTGTTTTGTCTCTGCTGGCGTCTCTTCTTCAGTTTTACGAATATATACGACGAATATGTACCAATAACGTATTGCATCTTAAAACAGTGTTAGTTTTTGTTTTATAATTTATTTGGCGCGTAGCTATTATTTGTTATTATTTTGAAATTACGAGTAATATATGAAATGTGCTATTAATTAAATTATTTTGTTAATTTGCATTTTGAATTTAGAAAATTGTAAAATTCAGGTTTCTCAGTCAAAATATTTTTTTAATTTTTATTAGTTGTACTTCGGTCATTAGAAATCAATAAGAAAATCAAAGGAAGTGAAAGTAAGAAATATTCTTATGAAGCCAGCAGAAATGCGTTAAAAGACGACATATTTTCTTATTAATCATCTTCTTAATTCTGCGTATCTTCTTAATTATCATCTGATGAAAAATCACCAGATCAGTATTATGTACTTTTCTCAGCTAAAAAGAAAATAAAACGTTACAAACACCCACGAATAAAGTCCGATTCATTGATAGCTGACAATAGTATTGCTATATTACTATTCATAGTATAGCTGATAACAGTCGAAGGGAAAGGATTAGCTTTCCACGTACGATATCATTCCTATCACTGTTATATTGAATTGCAGGAAATGTGATGATAGCAAGATTTCTCGTCAGCGGCAAAAAAATTATTTTTTCATCGAAGATAAGTCAAATAACACTCTCTGTCTTTTTTCAACGATACACCAAGGTCAAGCAATTTCCTAAACGACTGGGAGCCCCCAGTAATTGAATATTTTTAAGAAACCAAATACGTAATCGATTGTTTAGATCAAATTTTAAGTTCTAATGTTTTGTTCTCGAACAAAGCGGTGCCCGTTTTCAATAATTTACGGTATATAAAAATAATAAACATTAATTCTTGTGTTGTTTTGAAAAGAGTAAGAACATTAAAATGAATAAGGAAATAATCAGAAAGTTCGAGTTATGTGACTTTATAATCCCTCGGTTGGAAGAGCGGTCTACTCTCCAACGATCGGTAAGAACTATACCTCTTACAGTTTTAAAAAATAAGAAAATAGTCTGGCGAGCCCACTGCTCGTACAAAAGAGAACAAAGTTCGAGATATGACGATAATAAAAAGAAAATTGACCACAAATTAACATAAATTAAAAATTCATTTGTTTTTTTTTAAAGTAAAAATGGACTTTTTATTGTATAGATCTCTTACTATATAGACTCTTATATAAATTTTGCTGGCCATTAATGAATATTTTACTGAAAAAGTTTCCTTTTCTCAAAAATAACACCTTTTCCTATCTGTTAACCTTTATTAGTGTGCACACATAGGAAGTATAGGTAATTAAAATTGATAACTGACAGCTGCAATTTGTATTATTTATTTAATAAATCGATACGCTAAAGAAATGTTAAGCTTAATCTTTCGCATTAAATAAAGATATTAATACACTACTACCTTGGCGTCAATTAGTAACGTGATTTTCTTTTGATGCATTTTGGAATTACTTTCCCAGTTGAACGCAGCAAAATATAAATAATAAACCTAAACCTTTCTTCGTCTCACAGAACATGTCCTCCAGGATTTTTTTATTTTAATGATACTTTTTCGTTTTATGCCACCCAAAAATGTTTGCCCAAATCAACTCAAAAATAATTATGTTGAAAAAAACAATTTCTAGGCGAGAAAAAAGGTAAAAGATTTTTTTCGACATTTTTCTATCTTTTTTGTACTAAAATCAAGGTAATATAATTATTATTTGCCTTGAATCAAAGAAATGAAACATCAAATAAGAAAAAATAATCCACGTCGTGGCTTCGCCCGTGCTATGTGGTTATATATGATTAATTGTGAGTCGACCAATATTTTGTCGTTTTGGACAAATATGAGCCAAATCGAACCATAGATACAATTTTTCGAATTATCTCGATCCCAGCGCCACCTAGCGGGTCTAAACTAATTCAGAAACCTTTGCAGGCGTGAGCAAAACAACTCGCAAATTTTTAATCTGAATCAGAATCTTATTATGTTAATTATGCTACCGTATGCAAGTTTGTTAAACACTTTTTTAATTTATTTTTATTTGTTACACTTCATTCACTAATGCACTTTTTCACAGTTCTTTTTCTGATCACTTAAGAAATAGTGTCAAAAGCTTAGATATTTTTTTCTTGCGAGTTCTTCCAGACAAATTAAAAAAAACTTCTGGGTAATCTTCTATCTTCTATATATATAAACAAGAAAGCCTATGTGTATATTTGTTTCGTAAATATCTGGACATCAGCGCCACCTAGCGGGTATAGTTTTTGCAAAATTTTTTTTTTCTCGAAACTAATATATATTCTGAATACGAGCCAAATCGATCCATAAATACAATTTTTCTAAATATCTCAACCCCAGCGCCACCTAGCGGGTCCATCTTTCGCAAAAATATTTATTTTCAAGTAACTGATATATTTTCTAAATATGAGCCAAATCGGACCATAAATGCAATTATTCCAAATATCTCAATCCCAGCGCCACCTAGAGGATCCAAACTAATTCACAAAACTTGGCAGGCGTGCGCACAACTCACTAAAGTTTCATTGGAATCGGATGAATGGTGTTGGAACGCATACGGAATAAACAAACAAACATTCATTTTTATATATATAGAAAATAAACTGTTAAGAAATGCACAATTTAGACATATAATTTATACATATTATCTATTCGATGTTACTTTCATGATCAACAGGAACCGTTGGATTTCATGAAAATTGGTTCAATCATTCCAGATTTACAGAGGCATTAAAACGAAGTAAATTACTTACATATAATATCTCTCCTTCTGGATTAGTCGGGTAATATATGTTTATAGACTAATCCGGGTAAAAACAAAAACAACGGGGTTTTTTGGAATTCGTGACTTCGGGGGCCGGTATATAAAATATTACATAAACAAGATGCATATTTACCTTCATAAAAGCAGATTTATTGTGGATGAAATTTTTATAAAATTATGATATGAACTAAGACGCTGTGAATTTTTGGGAATTGAACTCAGAGCGCTTATAAATTAATCGGTTATTTAAACGATCATTAGAATATGCTCTACCGTAAAAATAAAATTTTACTACAAAATAAATTCAGATGCATCTAATTAAGAATGTAGTGGAATTTCCTGTTTAAAAATAGATCATTAGAGGCAGTGGTTTTACTATATTTAAGTCAGTTAAATGTAGAGAATAGTAATCTAGCAGTATTATACTTTTAACTTTTATTCTTTCGACAGAAGTATATTCGCGTTGGAATTCAAAATAATGTTGATTTATTGCTTCACATTAGTTTGTAGAACAAATCTTGCAAAGCACACACGCGCACACACACACACACACACACACACACACACACACAAAGTATAGGTAATTAAAATTGATAACTGCAGCTGCAATTTGTATTATTTCTTTAATAAATCAAGATACGCTAAAGTAATGCTAAGATTAATCTTTTGCATTTATAAAGCAAGATATTAATACACTACATTGGCGTCAATTAGTGACGTGATTTTCTTCTGGGATATCTTGGAATTACTTTCCTAGTTGAACGCAGCAGAATATAAAATAATAAACCAAAACCGTTTTTTTGTTTCACAGCATATGTCCTCCGGGATTTTTTTATTTTAATGGTACTTTTTCGTTTTATGCAACCCAAGAATTCTTGCCCAAATTAACTCAAAAATTATTATGTTGAAAAAAAATTTTCTAGATGAGAAAAAACGTAAAAAATTTTTTTTTCAATTTTTTCTATCTTTTTTGTACTAAATCGGGGGAATATAATTATTATTCACCTTAAATCAAAGAAATATAACAAAAAAATAAATTTTATTTATTGAGTAATATAAATTGTTGATTTGGAAATGTCATAATAATCGTTAACATATATGTACATTATGAATACACATGAACATAGTAAATAAAACAAGCAACAACAAATTGATTTAAGTATTAGAAAAATTTGAAATTTTTCTCTCCCTCTCCCGATTACGTCACATAAATAAGAATCAATCATAGTTGTAGCGGTACCTGTTCTGATTCATGAGTTTTCTTCATATTCTTGATAAATGTAAACACATCTTGTCATTTTTTTAATCACTTTCCTTTATGGTGTGAACTAAGTAAAATTAAAATGTATACTTGTGCTAGCTAGAACCTTTAATATTTTATAAATGTCTTAATTTAATATAATTTTTAACTAATTTAATGCGATTTAAAATATAAATAAAGGAAGTGTAAATTATCCATTGTTTATTTATCCGGTAATTACTTAGTGTATGCTATTACCACGACCAACGAATTGCTCCGCGGCTGGAATTGATGTACATTAATTTTGGTACCCGGGCCGGATGATTAAAAAATACGGATAGACCGGATAATTAAATAATTATGTGAAATATCAGCTACTAGTTCTAATATTATGATATTATTAGTATATATATATATACTGCCGCTTAGCAAATTCAGTCTTCATTGATGATCTTCAATAATAATAATTAACTTATGAATGAACGAAAATATTATTTTAGAGTTTTCTTCATTACATTGAATTTGGGTTCGTAATTTACGTTAACACCATTATCTATATAATATTTGTGTAATTTAGTTTTACTTTGTTTTTTTTTTGGCCGTATTAGTTATTGTAGTCATTATGGATAAAGAAGAATTATTAAGATAAAGAAAATCAATAAAAACCTCTATTACACGAATTGGAATATTCGCCGATAAATTTGACGCGTCACAAGGTGACAGCCACCCTTGCAAGTCAAATTACGAAATCTGCTTGAATTGCACTGCAAATATGATTCTGATGCTTCAGTTAATGAAACTTCTACATGTGAAACACACTTCATACCACTAGGAACAATGAGACAGATTTATCGTCTCATTACCACGTAAATCTGATAAACTAGGTGATTCTTTCATTAACGCTAAAAATAGGTTTTTATATCTAGAAGGAAGATTATACAACAATTATAATCTTAAGGAGAATACTTCGTCTTTATGCAAGAATACTTAAGATCAGGTTATATGTCATTACTTAATTCTGACGATTTATTAACTAGTCAGACATATATTACTTTTTCTTTCTTTTTCCTGTTTAGCCTCCGGTAACTACCGTTTAGATAATTCTTCAGAGGATGATATGTATGAGTGTAAATGAAGTGTAGTCTTGTACATTCTCAGTTCGACTATTCCTGAGATGTGTGGTTAATTGAAACCCAACCACCAAAGAACACCGGTATCCACGAACTAGTATTCAAATCCGTGTAAAAATACTAGGATTTGAACGCTGTAACTCTCGACTTCCAAATCAGCTGATTTGGGAAGACGCGTTAACCACTAGAACCCCCCGATGGGTTAGACATATATTACTTACCTCACCACATAATACTCAGCCCACAAGTCTTAACTAATAAAATGCGAGTTGTCTTCGATGGCTCAGCTAAAACCTCTAATGGTTTATCTCTTAATTAGTTGAACCTGTTGTCCAACAGGATTTATTCTCAATAATAATTATGGATTTAGAATCCATAACTGTCATTACATCTGAGCTGAGGAGCTCAGTGAAGGAGCGAATTTCGAATGCAGGTTCGATCCAACTAAGATGATGCCGCGAGTAACTCCAGTACAAGCCAACAATAAATGGTTCGGTGAGTTACTTAAGACAAGTGAAAGAGGTAATGTATAAATTTCATTCATAAACTGTTAGGGTAGTTTTATTTGTGAACTTTATACTTGTCTTATCTATTGTACTATTGTTGTTAGTACACGACTGGTTGCTAAAAGTGTTAAGACTAGCGATAAAGCTAGTCTTTTGTCAATGGGACTGAATTCTGGTTTTTTCATTGTTTGTAAATCTGTGAGTAAATCTTGACGATTACTTTAAATTTTGTTTTGTATGTAATCTTTTTTATTATTATTGGCATTAATGTAGATTTGTTTGTTATTGACATTTAATATTATTATTGTTTACTGTTGCCATTATTGTCATTATTCTAATTATAACTGTGAGATATTTTTTATTGCCTATTATTATTACTATTATTTTGATTATTATTGTGATTGTGATTACTATACCGTTTTTATTTGTTTTATAATTGATTTGTCTTTTTTAGTTACGTTCTTAAAGTAATAAATTGTAATTATATGAACATTTTCATTTGCCAATCTCTCAATATCCTGAACGAGCCGCGAACACGCGACAATATATCATCTCATTTCAAATTGCCATTTAAAATAATACTGAATGATACAAACATAAAACCATATCATCAATTATTGTCATTTCCGTATAATTAAACAATGATTAGCGATTATAAAATTATTTTAAAATTAACTAAAACGTGAATACTCTACCTGCAAATGAAAAAGTGGAAAGTCCATTCTAATAATTTTATGTTTATTACAAATTACCATAATTTGGTTAGTCGTAATTTTGAAACTTTACTGAAATTAATCTTTCCATTGCCACAATTTCTAAATTACGGTTCGGAATGTGTCGTAGTACTAATCGGCCACGAATTCCAATTCGCTGGAAAATAACGACTAAAATAACGGAATTAATAGTGAACACGTCTAATTGAACGAATCAGTTGCTACAGTTTACGTCACAATTTTTGTTGATAGCGAATAATTCGATGAGTCACTGATAACAGTTTGTAATGGCTGCCTTTCTTTTTCTACCGAAGAAAATACTGTGACATCATTGTCGGTATTAATAGTGTTTATGTAAAATTTAATTGTATTTGGCAAGTTGAAGATTATTATAATCGATTGGAAATAACAATTATTTATTATTACTTGATATAAACAATTTATTGATTTTTTTTTTGTTTAAGCGTATTATCACAATTAAATAAACAACCCGACAGATAAAATAATAACCATTATTGATTATGGCGAACGCCTTATATTGTTCTTCAGTAATTCAGATAATATTTATGTTTTTAAAATTTATTAAGTTACTCATTTCCTGTTTATTAATTATTGAAATTTGACGTTTTGATGACCGAGTTAGTCAAAATACACATATTACCTCTGTTCAATTCTCCTTAATTTGCTTAAGACTAAACTCAAATTCCGAACGAATAGAAGAAACGTGATAAAATTTGTATGATATTGAAATACCATAATGAGGCCAGATTCATAATCAACGATCCGAATCATTTACGTATACGACAAGAGGGATTAAGTAGCTTTACCCGATAAGCATGCCAGCATCCGGTTAGGTTTTTGTACAGCCACTAGATGGGAGACAGAAACCCACCGGGTTGGTCTAGTGGTGGACGCGTCTTCCCAAATCAGTTGATTTGGAAGTCGAGAGTTCCACATATTAACCACACATCTCAGTAATGGTCGAACTGAGAATGTACAAGACTACACTTCATTTACACTCATACATATCATCCTCATTCATCCTCTGAAGAATTATCTAAACGGTAGTTACCGGAGGCTAAAAAGTAAAGAAAGAAGATGGGAGACAGAATCCACAGACAGATGCATAATCAATAGGCTGCGTTCCTTCTGGGTCAAATTTCACAGATATTAACGAAACGGTATTCAAACATGCGCTCATATTGCGTATTCAATTAATTTAATCGAAAACCAACATAACATCGAGAGGTTAGGAATAAGAATAAGGTAACCGGGTCGGGAAGTGGATTTATGGTAAAAAAGAGACGGATCTGACAGGAAAAATAGTCCTTGAGAAAGGTATTCTTACGAGGTAGTTTTTACCCAGGATGGAGCCAGCACATTAATAATCAACAATTTTGAGTTGATCGGCAAAAATATACGCTGCAGCAAATTAATTTTAGTCAAAATTTTGAAAAAACACCCAAAAATACTCAGGCTTTTTTAAGGAGAATTCTTATCAATCTCCAGATCTGTAGAGCAAATAATAAAAAATATTCAACTTGAACTGTAAATCGTTAAGCTAGACCTACACTTAAGAGGATTATTAACGACTCTAACATCTCAGGAAATTTTATGAAATGATAGATAATCTTATATATTTGACACATTATCGATACATTTTGTTTTTAGACAAAAAAGCTCTATTTCTTACTCAATATCTTTCGCTGAATCCGGTAACTGAGTGAATTGTAATCCTCATTGTTGATCAATTGTTAAAAAGCCTACTCTGTGATACGGCAAGGATTTCGGTCTATGTTATCTGTAAAGTTTTGAGCCTCAACATGAAGATGACAGCACTCGCCAACAAAAGTTGGGGAATGTATTTGCGCATGCGCTGAAAGGTACTCATTAAAATTTCAGCCATTTTGACGCTCAGTTGTTGTTTGATAATAGTTTGTCATTGTTAGTGTTTATGTGAAAATGGAAAAATCGAATACCGTGCCGTGGTTATATACTTGCATTTGAAAGGCAATACGCCTACGCAAATTAAAACAGAGTTGGACGCTGTTCAGGGAGAATCTGTCCAGTCATTTTCCATCGTGAAAAGATGGGGATAAATACGGTCGGCATCAGCTTGGTTGATTATGAGCGTTTGGAACGGTCAAAAACTGTAACCACCACCGATATCATCGAAGAAGTTCACCAAATGGTACTGCACAACCGTCGGATTAAGGTCAGAGTAATAGCAGAGGCTATGGGCATATCGAAAGAACGTGTTGTCATATATTAACTGAAGAATTGGATATGTGTAAACTATCCGCGCATATGGTGCCTCGTTTGCTCACTTTGGACCAAAAACGCATTCGAATGGACATTTCCAAGGCCCTGATGGAGCAGTTTAAGCGAAACGAGTCAAATGTTTTGCGTCGATTCATAGTTGTAGATGAAACATGGATCCACCACTACACTCCTGAGACGAAACAACAGTCAAAACAGTGGACTGCAAAGGATGAACCTGCTCCGAAAAAGGCGAAGACGGCTACTTTACCCAAGAAGGTGATGGCGACAGAACGAAATTTTGTTTAAAGATTATCTTCAAAAAGGTAAAAAAATAACGGGACAATATTAGACTCCATTACTCGACAAGCTGAAGGCAGAAATTGCAAAAAAACGACCACATTTGAAGAAGAAAGTGCTTTTCCATGAGGACAATGCGCCTGCTCACACTTTGACGATAGCCATGTCTAATATTCACGAATTGCACTTTGAATTGGTTGACCATATCTGGCCCCAAGCGACTTTTTTTTGTTTCCTAACCTTAAAGTTTCGCTTATAGGAAAGAGATTTTCATCGGTCGAGGAGGTTATCGCATATGTAAACACCTGTTTTGCGAAAAAAGACGCCAGCTATTATTTGGAAGGGTTAAAGAGGTTAGAATATCGCTGGAAAAAGTGTATCGACTTGAAAGGAAACTTTGTTGAGAAATAAAACCATATTTGGCAAAAAAAAAAAGTCTTTCTATTTTAGGTTCAAAACTTTTCAGACAACTTAGTTATAAATGTTTAATTGTAATCTGATACACCCTCTGAGTGACGATAAACTAGGTTATTGTAATTCTATTAATGGAATTAATTAGAATGGATTCGTATTTCCAACACACTTGACCCGACCAAACGTCAAACTTTAATACAGTAAAATCTAGGCAAGGAAGAATTATATAAAATTATTGGTTACGATGTATGGTTACTTGCGTTTCCCGTCGCGGCCAGGGGATATTTAGTCGTTCATGGCACGCTTCGTTCGTCCTTCCCGTCTAGCCAGAGTGCTCTGCCCCTTGGACCCCGTTGTGTTCATTAAACTCATGCGTTGAGAGTAATTATGATAAATAAAAATTAAAGCCTGTTCGATTTGTAGAATTATCAGTATATTGAAATTTCTTTAGGGCAACAGTTCGGTCAGTACAAGATCCAAAACTTTGAGTGATCTAAGAATGTGGGTCACAAAACAGTCGGTCGCCATCTTAAAAATATTAATTATAACTGGTTACTCGTTGGAAGTAAAGGTTGAAATGTATTTTAACCGGTTCTTAGCGAAAACACTATTAGAAGGTGACTGTATTTCGTCTCATTTTTTAAAATTACTTTTATATGTTTTTTAGTGAAGTAACCAGAGGCAGGTGCAGCCAGTCCCGTTGCATATTTTGTAACAATGGCTGTATTAGTTGGTTCATCGCGCTGTACATCATCGCACCCCTTAAAACATCTAAATTCAGAATAACCCCAAAATGATTTTTAGATATTTATTTGGAGAGGATTTGCAAGCCCCAATCTAGTGAATATCCAGTTTAATCTAGTCGGAAGTGGGAAAAATTTGCAATCATTGTTCCAACATTTTTTAATCTTTTTTCACTCTTTACAATGTCGAATTTCGAAAGATTTAAAAACTAGTTTTAGATATATACACGAAAATTACACACACAAAGAATCAAGTTTATATCTTCATTTGTTACCGAGAAATTAAAAGAAATAGTAAATTTCATTGTTATACGATTTTAACATTTTAAACTCAGAATTTCAAAAAAAAAAATCCTTTTTTAGTGTACACTTACACCGTAAGAAGATATATACAAATTTTTATCAATTTATCTTCACTAGTTTTTGATGGACGTTGATGAATTAGTCATTCAGTCAGGACAAGTAAGATACAGTAGTACTAGTCACCGGGTTGGTCTAGCGGTGAACTCGTCAACGCAAATCAACCGATTTCGAAGTCGAAAGTTCTAAGGTTCAAATTCTAGTGAAGGCAGTTGCTTTTATACGGATTTAAATACTAGGTCCTGGATACTACCGATGTTCTTTGGCGGTTGGGTTTCAATTAACCACACATCTCAGGAACGGTCTACCTGAGAACGTACAGGATTACACTTCACTTACATTTATTTATACATATCATCCTCTAAAGTAATAACTCACGGTGATTTTGGAGGTTAAACAGAAAAAAAGATACACTAGTTACAGATAACATTAAATAATTTATACGAGTATATATGCAAACTATTTCATTTAAATAATTTTTTTTTAATGTAATTTACGATAATCAGAATACGGTAATGGTATTACAGTTAATAAATCACATTTTATAGGTCTGAAGATGTCGAGATTGGTATCGTAAACCTATACTCTTTGCAACAGTAAAATTTTGTTTATTTTTTAAATATTCGTGTTATCAGCAAATGTTTCATCTGAACTATTATTACGTAAATAACGAGACACATTTAAAAGATAATTCCATTATATTTAATAAATCACAGTTATATATATATATATATATATATATATTTAAATCGGTAGATAATTAACATTAGCTTTTTCATGTTATCTATCCATTCAAAATTGCAGTAATTAAGGTTATTAAATCAAATTTTTATTATCTGTATGCAAAAATTTATGTTCCTAACGACCAAGAAAAAATCTAGGGAGAAATTTGTCATAATCCGTGAATGTGATCAATGGCATGTATTAGTTTAAAATACTATCTTCCCTTCTCAATAAATAATTTCTGTTATTTTTCTCTTTGGATACATTTCACCAACGCAAAATATTAAAATCCTAATGAAATTATGATTATTGTAGGACAATTATCACCGTATTGTATGATATACAATTATCACCGATTTTGATGAAATTTGAAATATACCTTATTTAGGATCTAAGTTAGTCGTAACAATTGAAATTATTCGTCGAAAACACCTTTTAACCGAGTTACGTTTAAGTTACACAATATCCTCACAAAAAATTACCTGTAATATATTATTTTCTGATTAAATAAATTTCGGTGTCAGTGAAATTAAGTTAAGAATGAGATTAGATTCGCTTAATTAAATTAATTAAAGTTAATATACAAAAAACCGCTTACCAACAATTAAATTCGAAGCGTTCAAGCGCTCTCAAAATTAAATTCCATTTTCAGGAATTCTCATATTCGTCCTATTTGAAATAGTAATTAAAATTTCACATGTAAATTGTAATAAAATCGAGATATTAAAACATAACAGTTGGTCGTCTATGTTATAAAATTATGTCAACGTAAACGTCCTGTCAATTTGGTAGAAGATAGAATTTAATTCCGAAAGCGCTTGAACGCTTCGAATTTAATTGTTAGTAAGCAGTTTTTGTATATTAACTTTAATTATATACTTATACCGACGGCTGTGCTTTCTAAAATTATTATAAATTAATTTAGGTTAAGCTTAATGTGTGGGTTTTGGTAAATCTGCAGTGTACATTATTCACAGAGTAAGTGACTTGGTTTAAGTAATATTTAATTGAATTTAGTTAGATTTAGGTCAAGATTAAAGTACACGGTAACTATCGATTCCGTGTACTTAACTTCGTAGAATATAAACATAACCTCTAACGCTCATAATCTACCCTCGTCTAATTAACCTTAAATATTAAATCGGCTGGTTGTTAGAGGAGTCCTAACAAGTAAAAAATAAATTTACTCCGAAAATAGTGTATATTATACTTGTACAGTGCTGAATTACGAAATTGTTTTTGGCTAGGATATTGTGTAACTTACAAGGGATGTAATTCCGTTGAAAAGCTTTTCCGACGAATAATTTCAGTTGGAATGAATAACTTAAGTTGTAATGAATAACTTAAATAAGATACGAGGTGTGTGAGAAAAGTAATGAGACTGAATTTTTACTTAACAAAGATTTAATTTTTTTCAAACAACAATATTATCCCCTTCAAAGTAGTTCCCTTGGGCAGCTATACACCGGCGGAGTCGTTGTTCCCACTCCTGGTAGCAGCGCTGGAAGGCTTCAACTGGTACGGCTTTTAACCGGTCGGTCACAGTCTTTTGAATTTTCTGCAGAGATCCAAAATGACGTCCTTTTAAGACATGTTTCAATTTCGGGAAAAGGAAAAAGTCACAAGGACTCAAATCAGGTGAATACGGGGGTTGAGGTACCGTAGGAATGAGTTTTGAGGTAAAAAATTCCGTGATGGAAATGGCCGTGTGACACGGGGCATTGTCATGATGAAGCATCCACTTGTCTGCAATGTCTGGTCTCACGCGAATCACTCTTTTCCTGAGCCTTTCAAGGACACCTTTGTAAAACACTTGATTGACAGTTTATCCTAGAGGAACAAATTCTTTATGCACGATACCCCTACTGTCAAAAAAGCAAATCGGCACGGTTTTGATCTTTGATTTGCTCATTCGAAATTTTTTCGGTCGAGGAGACGACGGTGTGTGCCACTCTTCGCTTTGCCGGTTTGTTTCAGGATCGTACTCAAATATCCAGGATTCATCACACTAGTGCACTATTCTTCAATAGTGCGATCACATTATTGAAGAATTCTTGGTCATTGTCAATTCTCTCAAGACGATCAACGCACACGTTTGTTCGATTGTCCTTTTGTTCCGTTGTGAAGTTTTTCGGCATCGATTTCGGACAAACCTTTCGTATGTCCAAATCGTCTGTCAAAATTTGATGTACGGCGAAAGTGTTTAAATTTAACTGTTCACTCATCGTCCTTATTGTTAAATACAGTCTGATTTCACAAGAACCCTCACACGGTCAACGTTTTCGTCAGATTTTGAAGTTAAAGGTCTCCCTGAGCGAGGTTGATCTTTCGCGGCCTTCCAAAAATGATTTGTGCCAGCGGAAAAATTGTGGTCTTGATAAGCAATATTCCCCGTAGGCTTGCTTCAACTTTTCAAAGGTCACACTCACGGATTCCCCATGTTTAACACAAAACTTGATCGCACAACGTTGCTCTAAATTCCGATGCTCCATTTTCGTAACGCACAACAAAAACACAACTTCACTGATAGCACTGTCAAAAATAATGTGTTGGCTGAACAGAGTTGAAACTCGTACTGAGCATGTAGAAGGGATGAACAAACCGGTCTAGCGCAGACCTGTAGACACAGCGTTGCCAGATCGCTCACAGTGTTACCAATCTCATTACTTTTTCACACACCTCGTATATTCCAAATTTCATCAGACTCAGAGGTGACTCCGTAATTCTGTTTAATTACAAAATAGAAAATTATGTATACATTTTTACAGATAACTTGTTTAAAATCACAAAAACGTTTAGTTTTTCTTACCCCATTTTGGAAATAAACTGTCCCCTAATTTTTTAATTTAATAAACAAATTACACTGCGAAACTTTACGATTGTCGATCAAACCTTCCTGATGTATAAAACCAAATATAAGCTTAATACACATATAATGATTTTAATATTTTTGGGTTCAGGGATCTCAAAACTTCGAAAAATATCGAAACTCAGAATGCCAATCTTTTTAAAGGATAGCAATAAACATTCTTGTTTATTGTATACGCAACCGCTGTGCGAATTGCGAAGATAAAAATAGATTTTAAATTATTAAACGATTTGCTTTCAAATAATTAGAATTTTATCTTCCCAAAGCCTTGTCAGCTCCTTCCTTAATAGAGTATCCTGTAGCACAGTACGCCTGTCTTTAAATGACTATGATGTATATAAGCTCCCGGATACCGTATTGAGGAAGAAGCCGATAATAATTAACTCTGAAAAGCCTTGGGAAGTAAAAAGAATTCCATTGATCCGATAGTGATTCGTTAAATATTTTAATAATTTATAACGTTTCGTCACGCTTTTTAACGAATTATAATACAGAAATATTATAATTACTTCCGTAATAGAGTAACTTTTACGGTATTTTTCAAAGAGAAAAAGTAATGTATTTAAATAAATTGAATAAATTATTTATGGAGGAAACTATTTGGAACTCGCTTGAATTTATATTATTATTACTGTTACATCGCTTAAAAGCGTACTCTATTAAGGTGAGGTTTGGGGGTGTGAGGTTTGGTTCAGAGACTCGATCGATGAACAAACTGCGCCATATTACACACTACTGGGGCTTCTGTTAACTGCAGTAACTACGTATACAGTTGAACAACAGTTATGAAAACGTATTTCAGTTCGTAGCGAAACGAGTCGACTCCCTTTTTTTCTCCTTCCTGTTTTCCTCTTACATTCAGTAAAATTTCATCAACAGACAAAACAAACCGGTGACGAATGAAGTACTGATTCATCAATTAAATCTAATTCTATTATATTCTACATCCTTTTAAATAAATACCTACTACATTCAATATCAAATTACTAATGTAATACGTTTCTCAAAACAAAGCAAAAAAAAGAAAAAAAAGTTATAATTAGGTGTTAAATATAAACGATATGAAATTAATTTTCCCCTGACAGCATATAATATTTTTCGCTATTTTATCACAAAAAGGGATAAATAATTTATTTTTAATTTTAATTTTTTCACTCTTTCTAACGGTAACGTTTGTTAAGCATTGAAGAACAGGAAAAAGTAAGAGTTGCTTTCTTTGAAAGTAAAGATGTATATTATACTTTAATTTCCCCTCTTCCCTTCTATCACACTTCTCTAAAAAAATAAAAAATATATTAAAAACGCTTTTGGCCTTAGCGGTGTTACGATCAGGTAAACAAATGAAATGTCAAAATATCGAATTACATCAGGACTTCGATTCGCTCTGTAATTATATTTGCTACATAATTACACAATAATATGAAGTTCTTAATCTTCTATCGACATTTAAAGTGCGAGGAAAGTAAATATTTAATTAATTTTTCTATAACCCATCGGTCTAGTAGTGAACTCTTCATCGTGAGTTCTAAGGTTCAAATTCTAATAAAGGCAGCTGCTTCTATACGGATTTGAATATTATATCATGAATACCGGTGTTCTTTGGTGGTTGGGCTTCAATTAACCGTACTTCTCAGGAATGGTCGACCTGAGAATGTACAAGACAGCGTTTCATTTACATTCATACACGTCATCCTCATTTATCCTCTGTAGTAGTATCTTACGGCGGTTCCGGAAACTAAAAAAAAACCAATACTGTATGTAACTACTTTGTCTGTTAATTACTGATATCTACAGCTGGAGTTTTAGCAGAAAAAAGTACAGCCGAATTTACTCAATTGTTTTTTTTTTTAGGCTGGAAAAGTATAACGGATATTTCATATCATATAAAACATATTTGCCTTTAAATTTTTAAAATATTTCTTATATTTTATTCTATTTTAGGGAGTATTATTTTTCCTTTCTTTATGAAATCATACTACAATCGAGATTTAACTAGATTCAGTGATCCAGTTACGGCACAGTCTCCTTTCAAAATTTTTTTTATAGTCCTGAAAGTTAGTTCATTTATTCTATAAAGTACCGGATTAAGCTTCTACCGAGCCCTAAATAAAATTTAAAATTTGGGGTCCCATTTATATAAGATGCGGATAACTTCAAACAAAAATTGAAGGGTAGTCGATAAATTCCATTTTCGGAATTAGAAAGAAGCTTCTCAAATTTTTTTTTGGTTTTAAAATAAGAAAAAAAAATGTTTTTTCATTTTTAAAAATTTTAAAGGTAATACTTATACTTATGTTTTTAAAAATTAAACCGTGTTAACCTCCAAAGAAAGGCAATGGTCCCCCCTTGGATGCACCAATGAGACTAATGTGATTTTATTACCTTATCAATTACTTAGATGGTATTTATTTGTATTATCAACAAATAATAATATAAGATTCTATATTATTAAAGATAAAATAAAAAAAATATATTTTTAGGTAATTTTGTTTACTATATGGAACTTTTGTACCAGTTATAGATAAAAGATAAATAAATGTTTTATGCAATTTATTTAGATTTTTTATTCTACCGGTTGAACTTACAGCAAAATTATTTTTTAAGGGAGATTTATTTATCAATAATGCTTTTTTTTAAATAAAAAAAAGTTATGTTTATTGGGAAAATATATTTTGCATACTGCCAGTTAATTGCGTTTCTCGCAGCTACATTATAAAAAAATTCTATAAAGGTATAACAAAATAAATATATATAAATAAAAAAATAAAAAAGTTAAAACAAAAGGAGATGAAGTCAAACCGAAGTGCCTTCCCCGTGTAAGATCCAAATATTCAATTAATTAAAATTTTATTTGGCTATAACTCTGGAACCAATGTAAATAAGTACCACTTATGATAAATCGTTGAAAAGCTCTCAATGGGGGCTTATTACTTCAGTTAAGAAAAATTCCTAAATCCAATTGTTTTGGATTTTGGATCCTTTTAGTTCAGTCGATTGCATTCAAAAGGAGAGGTGCACAACTAGATGTTACAACAGTCCTAAATCCAGAATTTTAACAGCCTAGACTAATCGTTTTTGAGTTATGCGAGATACATATGTACATACGTACGTACAGACGTCACGCCGAAACTAGTCAAAATGGATTCAGAGGTGATCAAAATGGATATTTCCGTTGAAATCTAAAACCGAAATTTTTCGCGATCACGATACTTTTACTTCGTACAAGGAAGTAAAAATAAGGATAAATTTCCTGTCTCCGAAGTCATAACTGTACATATGTTTAAGATTAATCCACTGTTTAAGAATTACGTGCGTATAAATAAAATTGGGAAAACTATAACTTTGTTTAAACCTTGATTTCCATTAATTATCTTAATTTTATTTCCAGCTGTGCATAACACTCAAGAGGTTTGAATGTTGTTATGCATGACCTCTTTTAAGCCTTAATGTAGTATAAGTTAATATTAAGGATAGTATAAGTTAATATAATATTAATTTATTTTTATTTTTACTCATTCGAATAATTTGTCCAAATTGAAAATGTATACTGCGCTCCTTAGATAGCATACTTTTTGTGTGTAGATGAACATTCGTTCACACACATACAATTTTCGTAAAAACTTATTTCCGAATAATTTACTTTTTCACTATTCATAGGCTACTACGGTATATATTTTTGTAAGCTTACACGTTATTAAAATAAAAATTCCTAAAATTTCTCATCTGTCTTGTAACAGGTAATTTCTTGTAAACTCAATCATTTTTCGAATTCCATAACAATCTTGTTATGCATTATTTTACTTTAAGACATAATTAACAATGCACCACGATATAAAAAGTTGCCTGCTTACAGCATAGTTGAGATCCTCCTACCCCTATCTCACACATTTACTTTGTTAAATCGATCACCCTGACGTTATAAAATCTCAACCTTTCATCCAGAAAATCCTGGATTCGATTCCGGGCCGGGCTTGGCAATTCTCATGCCCTACAAAATTTGCATTACCCATAATTCTACGCCAGTACACTTTAATGATAATCATATCTTTTAATGGGCAATGTAAAAACGTTTGACGTAATAAATATTGGGCTACGACAACTAAACTTAATATTTCTCACAGCTAGTTTCAAAAAATGTTTCACAGCTGGTTTCAAAACTTTTTTACAGCTAGTTTCACACCTCTTAAATAACTCGACAGTGAAGGAAAACAGTTATATTATCATTAAATTTTGGAAATTAGCTGTAAAAATATTAAATGGACTTCACTTTGTTTGGATTTCTCTTATCGTGAAGTATTTAACGTCAAAATTTTAATTTTTACTGCCCTTTAAAATGACGTGACATGACAATGACCTTTCATTTAAGGTTATTGAGTAACCCCCACAGAGATTCCCTGGTGGTTAGGGATGTAATGGTTTCATACTGAAAAATTTATCATTTCGAGGTAGGAGCGGAGGCTAAATTTCATTTTTCTATGTTTAACTGTTAAAAGATTATTTAATAGTCATATTTTATTAACGCGCTGTATATAAAGAACATAACTTTTCATTTAAAATATCTTACGTTTAAATTATTTATTTTTTTAATATAAAAATAAATCGCTGAAATAGTTAATTTTGTGAAAACAAATACACCTTTACCAAAGACTTTAACATTTTATGAAAAAAGTTTAACAAACGTGTAAAAAAAAAATGCATTCACGTCTTATCGAGAGCTTCTTTTTTTGAAATCTGTTACACAATAAGATAATAATAATAAATAATATTATTCATTTATTTATTTAGTCTTAACTGTAAGCCGATGACCAATTAAAATTAATCATTGAATTTTGTAGCATGTAAAAATTACCTAGCCTCACCAAGATTGAAACCCAGAACTTTTCAGATAAAGGCGAGAAAACTTATTACATTAAAACACTAAAAAAATTATTAAAAAAAAATAAAATTATTAACATAATTCATATTTGATGATATCTCTAAAATGTTTACTTACAGCTCACTTTTGTGTAGTTTTCTTCGTCGATTGTTATTACGTATATATCAAACAATCAATAAATTTCCCCACCAAACACTACCTCATTCTATTATATTATTTCATACAAGTTGACAGTAGGCTGCGGTTTTCTATCGATATTGAAAATCGTATTATAAAATATGAATCAAACCACAAAGTGTGGTTTAAACTTGTTTCACTACATTTTTTTTTCAATATTATTACACTCGATTTAAAGAACATATCGATGCAAAAATTATGTTTCCCTACATTTTTATTTCATTATTTTTAAGTTAATTAAGATCCGCCAAATTGACATTTGGCGGATTTATTATACAGTATTGGATTGTGGGGAAATCGAATTTAATTTTCTGGTAAATGAAAAGTAAAGACATTCTAGCGGATTGTCTTTCTAGATCCAATTCCTTCAATTTTTTTTTTGTTTTTATTTATTTTTTAATGTAAAATGGAACGAAAATAATACATATCTTTATAAAATGGGGAGATTTCATAAATTATTTTATTAAATCTTATTTATTTATTTAAGTAATTAACTACAATCATAACTCCTTTTATCGTAATCGTTAGCGATCCGAAACTAAGTTTTTCAGTATATGAAATATCCTGACCGTGACCAGGATTTGAATCCAGAATTTTATAAAGAATTTTTCCTCTTCTAGTACCGTTTGAAATTTATTTATCGTGCTTTAAATGGTACACTTTTCAACGAAAAATGATTTAATCTAAGTTAGAAAATTTTATATCTGATACTTGAAAATTTGATATTTTAGGTCTTGTTTTTCTATTATCGATACTTAGATTACTATAAAATTAATTCTTACAAAACCTACTGATATTTAGTTTATATAAATAATTTTAAAAAACGTATAAAAAATTACGTAACAGTTAACTGTAGGAAAATATGTCTTAAAAATATCAAATCTTCAATTAAAGATAATAAGAATATTATTTTTTATAAGTAACTGTAATTTTGTATTAACGTAATAATATCTGTGGATTTTATCCGGAAGGTTCTGAATTCGAATCCCGGTCAGGCTAGAGAAAAAATCCTATATGCTATAAGTATATCAAAATTTTACTATTTTACACTTTCCTGTTGAATAGAAACAGTGTATAATGCATTTTTTCTTACAGAAAGGGATTACGTAAATTTATAACTTAATACTATTTGTCACAACCTTACGAATCATTGATATATGTAAAGCATTTCTTCGATAAGTGTTGTTCATATACACCTAAATTCATACGGTAAACAGAGGAATATTATTTGCATTTCATTGGGATTGGTGTCCTGATGTGTAACAATATATACAGATTATTGAAGACGGAATAATGAAACCGTTTCAATTTTCCCACTCCTCAGTAAACTCGGAAGAAAATGATAGTTTTTTTTTGGGTATGATTGTTTTAAAATAAGTAGCCTACAATCATTACGGTTTTGATCACACACACACACACACACACACAAATTAAGCTGTAAAATTCTATACGAAGGACAGTCAAATCTAGACCAGAGTTTTATCTTCACGGCATGGTACGAACAAGAGAGAGTTGGTGAGAGGGGGTGAGGAAGGACGCCAACCACCTTGGCATTCGCTTCTCTCTAATTGGAATCGTCGTGTGAAGTACAACAGTCAGCTACTATCGAGAAGTTTCTCCAGAATGAGGGCGTCAAAACATCCGAAATGTTGATTAAAGTATTTTGGGAATATATCATGACCCCAAGTCTACGACTAGACAGAAAATTTAAAGGATAACGTGGAGCTGTAGAAAATGAATAACAATAAGTGTTCAAAGACAAATCAGACGAATGACAACATGCGATCGATCCGTGACCACATTGTAGAGGATTGACACTTTACGGTCGATAAAAAGTGTTCGGAAATGGATATCAGTTATGGACGTGGACATCACAAAACACCTCGTATTCCCCAAACTATGTGGTAGGTAGGTCCCTAGACGTTTTACACAAAATCATAAACAGGTCCGACAGGAAATTCTCCAAAGGTTCCCGACTCGCTTTTGATGAGAAGAAAGCAATTTTTTGCATCGAATATTCATTAAGTGATGAGAGGTGGATACACATAATTACACTCCTGAATTGACATCGGGAGTATGAATTGGCGTAAGAGTGGAAAGATTTGCTTTGTAAAAGCGAAAACGCGTTCGTCGGTAGGAAAAATCCTCGCACCCGTCCTTTATTACCGGGAAGGCGTATTGCTCATCGATTTTCTCCGTGAACGCTGCGATTGCTCCATAACATCGGATTAAAATTAAAACCGCCATCAGAATTAAAAGGCGGTCAGCCAATCAGAGATCTAATTCTCCTTCATAACTCCAGGCTTCATACAGTCGTTAGGACTCGGAATAAATTGCCTGACATTTATCGGGAAACATACCACGTACAGTCCAGATTTATTCCCTTACGATTTAGTTTTATTTTTTGTCATTGAAGAAGGCACTGGAAGAGCATCGATTCCGGAGCGACAATGAAGTAAAGGAGTTTGTGTATTAATTGCTAGTGACAAATCTTCGAACGTATTATAAAGAAGGGATTCACAAGCTCCTTACACGTTGAGAAAAATGTGTAGAACTTCAGGGAGGCTACGTAGAAAAGCAATAAATACATTTTATATTTTTATTCTGTACTAATGAATGTTAAAAACAAAATTCCGGTTTATATTTGACTGACTTAGAAAAATAATGGTTACGCCTAACTGAAAAATAATGGACGTATCTTATGCATTCGGTTTAAGCTAGTATATATGATACTTAATTTTTAAAGGTAAATCAATTTAAAATTATAATATTAAATTATAAACGTAAAAAATTTCCTAATAAGAGACTATGTAGCTTTTTTTTGGGAGGTGGAAATGGGAAACAAAGATTATTGTTTTATAAACAGCTATAAACAAAATCAAATAACGTGTGAAAGGATATTGCTACAATTGGATATCATTAAATTTACCGCATACACTTAATAAAATTTGATATGTTACCCGATAAGACAATAATTATCATTACGTTAAACTCAATAACCATTTAACAAATAAGGTTTTGACAAAAAAAAAACCTAATCTAATCAATTAAGTCGTGCTTGATTACTTCACGCGCGCGCGCAAACACAGACACACACACACACACACACACACACACACACACACACTCATTAAAAGCAAAAATAATTTCATTTACCGAGGCGGAATCCAAAGCAAGCTGATGAACAAAAAAATGAACAAAATTGTTATGAACAAAAAAATTATAAACACTCATTTATTTAGTGCTTATTATTATTATTATTTTTCCCTTTTTTTCTATATTTTGAGCGCTTTCGAAAATATTTCTGCTTCGTTAAAATATATGAATACATTCGAAATAAAAATAAAAATTATTATTTCCAAAAATACATATTTGAATAAAATATTTTTAAATAAGAAAGATATCTTTACCATCTCAATAACTTATAAAAAATTAAATATTCTACTGCTATTATAATCTATGGCAAATGATTTATAACAATATTCTTTATTGGTACCATAATTTAAATAGTTATCTAAATAATAATTACATTAATTTTTCTGCTAAGAACACTATAATTTTTATATTGAATAATGATTACCTTTCTTACTTCATTATTTTATTTATGTTGTACTTAAAAAGTACAATAATTTCGACAATGAAGTGGTTCTTTGTTTTTCTGTTTAGCCTCTGGAACCACCTTAAGATATTACTTCAGATGATGATATGCATGAATGTAAATGAAGAGTAGTTTTATTTAGTCTCAGGTCAACCGTTCCTGAGATGTGTGGTTAATTGAAATCCTACCACCAAAAGAACACAGCTATCCGCGATCTAGTATTCAACGGAGTGTTTCCAAAACGCGTCAACATATAATAAAAGAATGAATCTAAGAAAGGTAAACAGTACTCAACGTAGAAATATTTTTAAATATTATTTGATTTTTTTTTTTAATGATTTAAATAATTTAATATTGTACATGAAAATTAGTTTATAACGATTGATTCTGATTATTTAATTTATATTTGACATGGTAAGAACCTGTAAAATTTTATCTTTTATATTATTTGAGAATCGAATTGAAAAATTGATTACTATAAAATTGCATTAATTTATTTCTTATGTATTTAATTTTTTCGTAAAAAGTAATTTTTCAAGTATTCCTGTCGTTTCCTTAGTATATATTTTTTTAACCTGCGGGTCCACCGTTAGATATTGCTTCAGAGGATGAAATTAATGATTTGTAGTGCGTGTGAAAATGTCATGTCTGACCGGGATTCGAACCCGGGACCTCCGGATGAAAGGCCGAGACGCCTACCACTCGCGGCAGGTGGGAGATGTTGGTCGAACTTAAGTTACTGATTCAGGAAATCAAAATAAATGCTCTAATTCGCTTCATTTTTCCTTTTTATATACGAGGTACGACAATAAAGTAATGAGACTGATGTGAAAAAAAAATGTTGCTTCCGTTTTAGTCATGTTTAGTGTTGACTCCTTCAAAGTAGTTCCCCTCTGATTGCACACATTTATTCCAGCGCTTCTGCCATTGATGGTAACATTTCTGGAACTCATCTTCTGTAATACCCTCCAAGACCCTCGTCACAGCTTTATGGACATCTTGTGTTGTTTCAAAATGATGTCCCTTGACCACCATTTTGACTCTTGGAAATAGAAAAAAAGTCGCACGGAGCGATATCTGGTGAATAAGGTGGCTGTGGTAGTACTGAAATTTATTTTGAGGTTAAAAATTGCTGTACTGACAGAGCAGTATGGGATGGCGCATTATCGTGATGCAGAATCCAATTATCAGCAATGTTGGCACGGACACGAAGAACTCGTTTACGAAGTCTTTCTAAAATTTCTTTGTAGAAATATCGGTTAACTGCTTGTCCAGGGGGCACCCGCTCTTTATGAACAATTCCCTTGGAATCGAAGAAGCACACAAGCATGCATTTCACTTTTGACTTTGATATGCGAGATTTTTTTGGTCTGGGTGAACCCTTTGAGCGCCATTGCGAACTTTGGCGTTTTGTCTCTGGATCGTATTGAAAAAAACCAACCTTCATCACCAGTGATAACAAGGCTCAACAAATCTGGATTGATTTCCGTTTGCTCTAACAGATCGGCTGCCGCATTTTTCCGTGTTTCTCGCTGTTGTGTGAGATTTTTGGGGACCATTTTTGCACAAATCTTTCTCATACCAAGATCTTCAGTTAATATTAGACGAACCGTTTCTCGATCGATGTTGAGTTCTTCTGCAATCATTTTCACGGATAATCTTCGATCAGATCGTACGATTTCACGCACCCTGGTCAAGTTGACATCTGTCCGTGAGGTTGATGGTCATCCACTGCGGTCTTCATCTTCAACATTCGTTCTGCCTTCACTAAAAATTTTATGCCACTGAAAAACTTGAGCTCTTGAAATAATGCCCTCTCCAAAAGCCTTCTGAAGCTTACCATAAGTTGTCGTTGCGTTTTCACCCGATTTAACGCAAAAAGAAGTGGCATACCGTTGTGCAATATTTTGCGGTTTCATTTTTGTGACGAGAGACACAAGCACGTGTTCACTTATTACAGCACAACTCACGACTGAGCAGTTACATCAATGTGCCGGTTGGACTAGAAGTAGCTTATAGACCAAGGTCAAAGATTGTGTGCCTACGCAAGCTGCAGGGTTGCCACATATTGCAAAGAAAAATCAGTCTCATTACTTTATTGTCGCACCTTTATTTCTTGTACAAATTACAGAAAATCTTTATCTTAAAAACGAATTGAAGTATTCTAATGAAGTTTAGTGTATTTATATATTCAACAACACCTAAAAAATAAATAAATTTGAAAAGTTCAAGATGGCAGCCATTTAATTATTAATAATTCCTTAGATACTAGTTTTGTCGAATTAATATTAAATAAACTACTAAGCATTTCTTACGAACAAAATGACACCTCATTTATTCAGATCTGTTGATAAATAACTGAGGTACAGCTAAAAGTGGATCGCAAAAAGATACGTGAAAACAGATACATGTTTCACACTAAATTCGTTCTTAATACCGGGCAATTGAAAAAGAACTTTACAACTTAAAAATATATAAAAATTTATCGAGATAAAAATTTATGACTTCCCCGTTTGTAATGCGATATAAATTCCACATGAATTCGATTAAGTTCCAGACCGTATCCAGCAAATCAGGCATTACCTCTACAACTGCGGTGTTAATTCGAAGTATTAGCTCAACAAGATCGATAGGCAAAGGCGGTATATAAACCCGATCTTTAATGAAATCCTACAAGAAAAAATCTAGCGAGGTCAATTTGGAGAGCGAGGTAACCGTGCGATAGGTTCTTCACGACCGATCCATCGTCCTGGGAATCGAGTATCAAGAAAATCTTGGACTTATATGCGGTAATGAGGTGGTTTCTCATCTTGCCGATAGTAATGGCGTCAGTCTTGGTCATCATCATCATCTAAGTGAGGAATTAAAATATTTTAAAGTAAGTCTAGATAAACGATACCGTTTACGGTTGCCTCCTGGAAGAAGAACAACTTGTTTCGATAAAAGTTTGGTGCCAAGAGTGAATGTATGCCTAGTAGGAGGCTCCCTGCCGTACTGTACGAAAATTACGTTGAAATGCAGTTTTTGACTGTAAAACGTGAAACAAAAACACACAGCAAACACGTTCCGCACCAGTAAATAAATTCATTTCGAACAAACTGGTGACGGCACTGGTGGCCAAATTCAGTACTAATAAAGTACGCGAGTCAAAAATTGATGTGTTTTGCTACTAACTGAGACATCAACCGAATCTGTAAGTTATCTCAATAAATTTGTACATGCTTTTAAATTTGTGTCCTTTCTGAATCATCCGGTATATAAATTCAGTAAGAAATGACTATTTAAAACGAAAGAATTCTGCTAATATCTAAAAAATATTTTTAATAATAACATCTTTAATAGCTTTAAAATAATATACAAAGAGTTAATAAGTTATGGGAAACTTTAAATAAATATTAGTTAAAAATTAAATTAACCAAATGCTCCTACCTCGAAGCAATCTATTTTTCAGTATTTGATCTTTCTTTTTCTGTTTAGCCTCCGGATTCACCGTAAGGTATTACTTCAGAGGATCATATGTATAAATGTAAACGAAGAGCAGTCTTGTTCAGTCTGAAGTCAACCATTCCTGAAATCTGTGGTTAATTGAAAGCCAACCACCAAAGAACACCGGTATCCACTATCTGGTATTCAAATCCGTATAAAATTAACTTGTCTTTACTAGGATTTGAACCTTAGAACTCTCGACTTTCGATGTCGAGTTCACCACTAGACCGATCCAGTGGGTTAATATTTGACCACCACACTCAAAACATCACGTGGATAACAAAATAAAATATATAAATAACTAAATAAAAAATAACTTAATAAAATCACGTATAATTTTAAACGACATTAAAAAACAAACAATTAATGTAAAAAACTTCCGGCTAAAACAACCCTGACCAAAATGGCGGCTATTTTATGTTTCTCACAACTAATTTAAAACTGGCCTACAGTAGTCCTTAAACGGTGATTCACTGTCGTTGAACAGTTATTTAAGAAGTACTTTAATAGCCGTACACATTTCTTTTAATATTTTTTAGTTGAATTTCATGGGGGATTGTGATTGTGATGGTCTCAGACCTCAAAATGGACAGTTTTGAGATAGAAGCGACCATTCCATAAATTTTATATTTCTAGGTTTAACCCTTGAAAAGTTATTTAAGGGTACCCTTTATTTTTTCTGTTCAGCTTCTGGTAATTACCGTTCAGATAGTACTTCAGAGGATGAATGAGGATTATATGTATGAGTGTACATGAAGTGTAGTTTTGTACAGTCTCAAGTTCGACCATTCCTGAGATGTGTGGTTAATTGAAACCCAACCACCAAAGAACATCGGTATCCACGATCTAGTATTCAAATCCGTGTAAAAATAACTGACTTTATTAGGACTGGAACGCTGGAACTCTCGACTTCCAAATCAACTGATTTGGAAAGTCGCATTCACCATTAGACCAACCAGGTGGGTTTATTTCATGGTACTCGTGCCGTTGGAAATACACTGTACAGTTATGAATTATAAATTATATTGTTTACATAAAAACGACCTTTATAAAAATTGTTTAAACTTATATTGTCAAAATATTTCACTTTACGGAGGCTGAGATTAACCTCAATCCATATTTTTTAGTTTTTTCCTTAGTTACACATTATTTTTTGCTTTATTAAATTTATTTAATTGTAAATCTCTTCTTCCATCTTCTGATTCTGAATAATTTTTATCGAAGTGAGTACGTAATATTTTACGTGTTTTGGTTAACGTAGAAAAACTTTTCTACTGGTCGGTATTATGATTGACAATTCCAATTCATACGAGTAATTTATAGTTTTAAACCTTTATAGTGTATGTAAAATCTAAAGGCGGGTTCTCCCTACAAGCTGCCTCTACCTGCCTCCTCTATACCACTCCTATAATCCGGCATGCGGACACTTGTTTCTGGTCGCTACAAAAGTAATGCGTGCGTGTTATTTAAAAACAATTCTCATAAATAACTACACACCGTCAAATAAAATCATAACGTTATAGTGTATAATAAATAAACAACTCATTTCATATACTTATTACGTAATTTGTACTGTTAATTTATAGCAAAACCGTAGTTTAACATACTTGAAAAAAACAAAAAACATTTACAAGAAATAAAAAAAAAATACTTTATATACATCCTAAACAAAATAATGTTCAAGATAATAGTATTAATGGTAAATTGTTATTAAAAATTACAGAAAATATTTCGTTGCTATAATAGTGACTTCATAATTAAACAAGGTGGAAGTCATCGCAAATTAATTGATGTGACTTTTAGAATACACTACTTTCGCTGTCGCTGAGTAATGTTAAGAGCAGTGGAGGGGATGCCATAGTGTACTACAGACTCGCCTTCAGATATTACATACACTATAATATGTGTACTCTACAACATTATTATTCCCTTCCAAAAAAAAAAAAACATTAATGAAAAATATAATTAATAAAGTAAAGGTCTTCTTATTTATACGTATTAAATGAGGTATTTAAAGTAGAAAATTGTTTTAAAGATATTATTCAAGGAGTCATTAACGATTATTTAAGAGTTCCCTTGCTTTGTTAGCATTTAAAGAACGACACACACAAACATGCAAGGTCCTAAAAGTATACAACAATAATAATAATAATTTTTTTGTCGTACAAATCTTTTTAAATTAAGTTTCTTAGTTTTTTTAGGTGATAATCACATCATCAGATTTTTTTTTTTTTAAATTCAAATGAAAATTAAAATAAAATTATAACTTTATATTATAGCGTAAATAAAAAGAACATAAAATATTATAGATCTTTTTCGGTAAGGTTACCACTTTTTTTTTTAATTTTTTTAAGTAACTAAATAACCCGATATTTTTTTGTTCTTTAGTAACCATATTAACCTCTGAAGCATACTTTTATTAAAATAACCCAATAACTTAAAATTTTATATATAACTTATTGTATATAATTTTTATTTTTAACGTTAATTAGACGAGTTTAGCGAGCGAAGCGAACGTTGGCTATGTTTGATAAGAATATGTTGATTCCGTGTAATGACGAATCGCGCAGGTATATCAACATAATCTAACCAAACATAACCTACGCTGACTTCGCTCGCTAACTTCGTCTAATTAACGTATTTAAACTAAATACAATAATTTTAATTATTGTTATTTTACATTGATTAAAAATAAGTATTTGTTTCTTTTATTGTTATTTTTTAAATAAAAAGAAAAAAGTGTTACCGCTTACCTAAAAAGGTCCTAATTAATATTAAATAATATATGAAATATATTAAAATATATTTAATTAAAAATATACAAATGTAACGTATATAAAATATTATATGAAATTAAAATAGTACAAAAAAATAACTGTTAAATTGTAGCTGATTTTTTTTTACCGAAAGTATACATTGTAATTTAAATTCTTTAACTGATTAATCGCGAAAGCATTAAAAAAATAAAAGTGCTTGAACTAATCTAAATACTACGATTTATAATTTTATAAGTGCTTTTTTTAATACAATATGATTGGATTTTTTTTTTTTTTTTTTAATTACGAAACTGATTAATTATCAAGTGTTTCCAATCAATATTTGTGTAAAATTAAAATTGGTAATGTAAAACAGTTTTCAATACTGAATTACAAACATTTTATATAGAATGTTTTGTTTACAACAGAATTAATACTGATGCTTTTATATTAGCTATCAAAGTCCGCGTGCAAATCATTTGAGGTACAAGAGTCGGTACATCATTATTGCTTTCAGTGAATTACGTATATTAATACTATGGTAAATAGAGCGTAGATTTCATCAACAGACGAATATCGGTTGCATTAAAGTGGGATCGGCTTACCGATATATATGATGATACATTCAGGTCGGTTAAATAGGCATTGTCTTGTAACAAGATGAAAGCATTATAATTACAGCTGATAAATAAAAAGAAACAAAAATTATAAAACGCTTTGTAAAAGGCTTGCAAAGGATTAATAATTATCACGGCTTTGCCCCTGACAGAATTTTAATTCAAATACGCGATACGTCTTTAAATATTAAACACTTAATTATGCAATATTTAGAGTTACAATCGTGAAAAAAACAAAATGTTGAATAAAAAAAATTTGGGTCCGATGTGATAGATCAGATGATGATCAGATTAGATCAAATCAAGTTTTTATCTTAAAAATTATGCAGTATTAAAAATATGGTTGAGAAAAAAATATCAAAATTATTAGTAAGAAATTTGAATCCAAGTTAACCCTTTGACTAAATGACCTTTTTATCACCGACATTATATTGTAATTCGACTATAATCGCTAAAAACAGAAAAAAAAATCGAAAGTTTTAGTAAAAATATTTTGTCCCCTTTCTCTATAACTACCTTATATAACAATTAATAACAGGCACAATTTGAGATATAGATATTAAACAAAAAATCGGGTGGAGCTGTGTCGGGGCGCACGGCCGTTGGTTTTCGTGAAACGTTACAGACCTTGGAAAAGCTCCTCAGAGGTACAGATCGACCAACTTATCTGTAGTGAATTGGGAGAGCCACCGTCGTATTTTTTTGAACAAAACAGAAAGTCTCCGATGGAAAATTTAAGTTTCTTCATTTGGTCAACTTAACAGATAAATTGGTCGGTCTGTATGTCAGCGAGCCACTTTTAGTGTATCGGATTGAAATAAAGAGACATTGACTGCGTACTAAATCTAATTTAAACATAAAAGAGACACCAAACGGTACATGATATTTATTTCGACTAATATTCGACGACAATTTTGTTCAATATCGGTCTGTGATATGAGACGTAAGAGAAACATTAGCCATAATAAGCAGTGCTAGAGGTGCTCGCGCCGTCGGCGTAGTTAATCTCCCCTTTCCAACGATACGCGTAATTTATATTTCCGGTTGGCTTTTGCGCGGGTTGAGGCTGACATATTGAACTTTTTTACACGTTTAATTTAATTTTTTACACATAAATATTGCCCAAAATACACTTATTTATTACTTAAATCGATCTACATCGGCAAATCCTAAACACAAACACGAATCACCGTGCTATCACGCCTAAGTCGTGAGCTACACTCACTCAATGGAAATGAGCGAGAACGCCAGTTTTGGCCGATCTGCGCTGTGCTTCCTCCCCGCCAATCACTCGTTAGTGGCGCAAACTCAAAGTCGTACCGACGAGCTGACCATGTAAACTATAAAATTACACCGCATTTACGTCTCTGAGATTAATAGTTAGGGAGTTATTAGGCAGGATGATGCAACCTTTTCGTTACGCTAAAAATTTCTGTTCTGCTACCCGTATGTTTCGGTGTGATTTTAAATTTTGTGTTCCACGTCAAAACAAAAATGTAAACAGAAATTATAGAAATTAGACTTCTTAAGCCGGGTCCTCGTGGGACGCCCCTTTCATAAAAAGTTAAAATTTCCATGTCGTCTATAATAGTAGATGCAACTTTTAATTTTGAAAATTAAAATTAAAAAAAAAAAAATTAATTACAGGTTCCACTCATCCCCATTGTTTTTTTATGGTTTAAAAATTTATTTATTGGAGTAATTATTTACTTCAACAAATCGTTCCGACTCCGTTTTACTACTCAACAAAGCTAAAAAAAATTATATTTTACTTTGTTTTTTCTTCTTCAGCCATTTGGCTGGTTTGATACATTTCTCCAAGATTCCCTACCTATTGCCAGTCGTTTCGTTTCGCCCTACATTCTACATCCCTAACAATTTGTTTTAAATACTTCAAACGTTCACTGCCTGCACAATTTTTCCCAACTACCTGTTCCTCCGATATTATAGCGACTATTCCAGGATGCCTTAAGATGTACGAGCGACGATCAGAAAGTAAGTTACATCCCCTCTATGAAAGAAACACAAATTTATAAGACGATTTTTTTTTATGAACAAAAAACGACATATTTTTATTTATTTTTAGACATAATCACCGAGTTTTTGTAAACACTTTTCATACCCTGTGACAAGTTTTTCAATTTCACTTTCATAAAAATGTCGTCCAATTTCCTTCAACCATTTAAAAACCGCTTCCCTAAGTTCATCATCATTAGTGAAACGCTTCCCTCGCAGATCTCGCTTGAGAGGACCAAATAGGTTATAGTTGCAGGGTGCTAGTTCAGAGCTGTAAGGCGGATGAATTTTTGCAGGAACTCCTTTGTCACATGAGGCTGAATGAGGTGTAGCGTTGTCGTGAAGAAAAACGACCCCACCTCTCAATCTTCCGGGTCTTTGGTCTTTAATGGCTTTACGCAATTTTTTTAAACCCCCACTGTAAGATTCAGCATCGATTGCTGCTCCTCGGGACATAAATTCACTATAAACAACTCCCTCAGAATCGAAAAAGACTGTCAGCATAACCTTTCGAACATGTGGAGATGTTTTCACTTTTTTTTGGCCGCAGCGAATTTTTATGTCTCTATTCATATGATGCTCGTTTAATCTCAGGAGTGCAATCAAGCACCCAGCTCTCATCCCCTATGATGATTTTTTTCAAAAACTGTGGACCAGTCCTGGAATAACGTTGAAGAAAAGAAAGAGCAAAACGTTGGTGTTTGTGGTTGTCGGCAACAGATGTGGCACTCATCGTGTACATATTTTACTACGGTAATCAAGCTGATCGTGAATAATCGCACACACTACCATAACTGATGTTAAGTTCACTTGCAATCTCTCTGCAAGAAGGACGCCCAGCACGCAGTTCGTCACTCACATTTGTTCTTCCATTTCTGAACGTATGGTACCATTTTGTGATCATCAGGCGTGACATTACATTCTCACCGTATACCTCGATAACTTGGCGATGAATTTCACAGCAATTGTAATTTTTTGCCCACAAAAATCGGACTACTGAACGATACTATACACGTACTGAATGTCGTACAGAATTTCTGCTGAGGAAGCGTGAGGACAACAATGCAATCAGTGTTGCCACCACAGGATATTAATATTTCCCTTTCAGTTCAAGAGCACGGTAAGGCTTTTTGATCCACCTCTCGTAATGTTTATATAAACATATTTATTTATATAGATAGCAGCACTTTATCAAATATTGTTAATTTTTAGTTTAATCTATTTAAAATCTTTCACAATAATATAATATTGGCTAGCCAAATAGGCCGAAGCCGGGATTTATTTGTGCCAAATTTAAACTTTATTGGTCAACGGGTTTTTGAGATATGAGGCAAAAGCTTTTCATAAATAATGTTGAACATCCCTCCCACCACTGGATCCGGTTGAATTAAAAATAACATAATAACTACTTTCATCGTTTATTTTCTACGACCACTATGCAATAAGTGAACAATTAAAAAACGCGAAAACTATCCCTTCTTCCTTTTTAGATTTTTTCCAAAAATACGTAAATGCTACCAGTATCCCATAAATACACATTTTTGAACCATTTTTGAATAATTTATGTTGAGCCGGTCCAGAGATATTAATCAAAATATAGGCCAGCACCAATTCAATCTAATCCTTTTCCTTTATAGCTACGCTGCTACAGCAACATTAGGTGAGAAAGTTAAAATTTTCTTTATAAACCTAATTTGATAAAAATGTTTTGTAGACGGTAAATTAGCATTTATAAAAAAATCAAGATCGTACGAACTGTTTATAAAGTTAAACAAATATCAATTTAAAGAATTAATAAAGAATGGTAATTATTTATTATTAACGACGTGAAAATTATACGCAGGTAAAAACAAATATTAAAATATATAAATAGTCCCAGCAATAATAAAAAAAAGGAGTAATTAGGAAGCTACTAAAAATACGAGTAGTAATTGCGCATACAACTCAGTATGTAGATTTCACATAAAGTTAAGAAATTAAATGTTTAAATTATATTACGACTAAATATATTTTAGGTAGATTTCATTTGGCATAAGAAATGCATTGAACTTGGTTCTACATAACCTGTTACTTGGTGAATATTATTCTAAGTCGATCGGAAAGTTGTTGCAAGAAGAAGTCTTCATTTTTTTGTAAACGAGGACTGAAAATTTCCTGAACTGGTGAGCAAAAAATTTGTTCTAAGTCCCACAGCGTCACTGATTTGGCCGGGGAACTTCCTTATAACTTCTTACCCGTACCCCCAATCCGAAATCCCACTAGGATCTACGCGATCCACACCCGACCGCATATTTTACCACCCCCCACAAATTTTGACCACCCCCCAAATCCGACCTCGGATTTGTCTTCCTCGGTGTCTTCCCGTAAGGGGGTTGGGATGTGGAGAATCATCCAGTCTGGGGTATAAATTGAAAGTTGAGTTCACTCAGGGAACTAGGACTAAATTTCGTTGTTGCGAACATTTTGGTTGTATGTTGTTGTTTAATTTGCCTCGAATTTAGGAGACATTTACTAGAAATTGGCTCAGTAAAAGTAGAAGTATGCACGGGGTTCGTGCTTCCGCGAACTCTGTTAACTAGTGCTTAGGGCTTGTGATAAAATTTTACCAAAGAAAAAAATTATAACTATTGAATATATATTAGTAATAAAAAATAAATATTAATTATTAGATTAATAATAAATATTTATATTTTTGCAATAAAACTGTAACACATTTTTTAAATTTCAATTGTTTTTAGACACAATAAGAAGAAAATTACTTCTGAAAGAATATTTATCAATAACAGATAAATAATTTTATTATATTTGTTTAATGAATTAGTAATTACTAATTTAAATGAATGCATAAACCAATTAGACATGTTTTATTATTTTATATATATATTTATATTTTGTTCCAAATTTTATTTTCAAAATAGGTTACATTTTATAGAGCCCTTAAGTAAATTTGATCATACAAAAACACTTTTGAAAGAAGGTTCCAATCGAAACTCCACTATAATTACAAATAGTATTATAACTTATGCGAAAAGTTTATACATTTTAAACACGAAAAATAGCACTATCAGTAACATAACAAGTCAAACGATAACCAGTAATAAAAAAAAAGAAAAAGATGAACGCTGAGAAAGAACAAAACAAAATGTAAAGTAAATGAGCAGCACTCAGAGGATGCGTTATCATAAATCACATATGGTCGTTAAGGTACAGCACGTGGACACGTTTAAGCTTTCTAACGTCCTCTCGATTATCTAGGAGATTCATGGCCAAGTGGTTGATACGGTTATTCAGGCGCAGTTCATACCTAGAACTGATGCGTTTTATTTCTTTCTGGACGCAGCGTAATCCTAAATATACACGGATCTCACTATTTTTGCAAACCACGGAACATCTGTGATATACTTCACTAACTTCTGGAACCGTTTGAAAATCTGAACGTTGCTCTTGCTTGTTGTTCCCCATAGTTCAATTACATACGTCAAATCGGTTCAGGATTGCTCAGTACAATAATAACCTATTGGATAATTATAACTGGAACTTCTTGCCCAGCAACCAGTAAATTTCCTAAAGCTCGATGTTTAATTGTTTCCTTTTTCCTGCATATGATCCTTCCGTATTAGGCGACGATCCAGGTGAAGACCTAGATACCTTACGTTTTCGGTTTGCAGGATTAAAATGTCTTTAAGGTTCACCTTCGGACAGTGTTCTCTCCTCAAAGCGAATGTCACATAACTCGACTTCGCTTGGTCAATCTTCCGTTTTTCCAGCCACCTGTTGATTTTGTCTAACCCAGACTGCAGAATAGTTGAAGCTACAGTTGGATCCACATCGACAGTTAGGACAGCCGCGTCGTCAGCAAAAGATGCAAGGTGATATTGTCCACGGTTGGAAGCTCCGCAGTAAAAATGAAGTAATTGAGCCTTGGATCCATAACTGAACCTCGGTTACGCCCGACTTAGTGTCGAGGAACGTAGACAGCTCGTGACCATACTTCATATGGGAAAATCATCGGTCCAGGAAGCTACGCAGAACTAGGTAATTCGGTTGAGGGAGACACTTTTTTAATGTGTACAGTAGGTAAGGAAGCTCCATTTTGATTAATTCGATTGAAACTAAAAAGTGTAAATTCTTCAGCACAATCCTATAAGCCATTTCGTCATTTCTGCTAAAGATTAGACTGCGTTGACGGTGTAGATCGATTATCTTATGTAGATGTCTACAACCTTAAAGATAACGTATAGTTGCTTAGGGATAAAAAGTTTAATGCTGCAGTTAGATTTGCTGACTACCGTTTCAAAACGTTCCTTGAGCCGTATAATATTTATGATATCGGCGGAGGTTTAACGGGGTCTTTTCTACAAAACGTATCATCAGCATCATCCATTAGAAGGTCCTGGTACCGATTTATCAACGTTAAATCAGAGCAACAGCAACATGCGATCTTGACGCTTTCTACGAACACTACTACGCTTCTACGACACTGGCACAGTCTGTCATGATACGGAAGACAGCTGTGAGTCTCTAATGTCGCAATCGGTTTCGCTGTCACAGACCGCATCCACAACGATTACAGTGTTATCTCTTAATTAGTTTGCGTCTTGAATTATATAAAATAAATTATTTAAATTATAAATAGATATGAAAATGCGGTAGTGCACGGAAATTCATGAGTAAAACCACGCGTACTTTCATAATATATATATATATATATATATATATATATATATAATATATAAAGCGTCTCAGGAGCTGTTGGCGTAACTTAAGGGACGATTCAGGAGATTAAAATAAATAAAAGAGCTTATATGAACGCCCTACTACACTTCATTTTTTCATCGCCTCCCATTTTATGTTATCTCAATATAACTGCAATACTATAAGACAGCTTACAACAGCTTAAGCTTTGCAGCAGCTTATGAATTAACTGAGGTATTTAATTGAAATTATTTTGTGTTACATGATAAGCCAATTCCATTTTTTCATCCGATTTCTTGAGAATATATTTTCTTGGCCGTTTCATTTTTCAAGGTATTTGAACTGTTTTTTTCCTTATTTAGGTTTTAAAAAATTTAGGATTCTTGATTTTAATGTTATTTATTCTTCATTATTAATTAAATTTTCTAACTCTTTTTATAAAAAAAAGGATACAGCAGTTATTATTGTATTTACTCGCGTACGACGCGCACCTTTTTTCTTAAAAACCAATATGAAATTTATGGGTGCGCGTAAATTGCGGGGATTTCCAAATGAGAGTCCAATATCTGTATTTACTATTGAACTACGTATTGTGGAATAATATACTAATAAACGGTAGTAAAGTAAGTAAATCGTAGCGTGTATTCGAATTGCTTTTGATTTCACATCAGTAATTTAATGTTGAATGACATCCGTTATGTAGGCTGTAATGTAATTGTCGGTTTATAAATAAACATTTTAATAAGCATTACTGTTTATCTTCCCGTTTCAGGTTATCGCAACAATTGTTATTATTCATCATCCTGTATTTTTGTACAGGATACATGTCGTCTCGGTACGCATGACAGCATTCATCTTGTTTTAATCAAGTGACGGTAGATGGATCAGTTTAAGTTTTTCAAGTTTGTACTTTAATCGATGTAGTAAAAATGACTACTGTAAAATGTTTGCGTTTATTTACTGTCGTTGAAAAATTAACTAGTTTAACTAGTTAATTTAACTAGTTTAACTAGTCATGCATCAAAAATCTTAACTAGAATTTTATACAGAAGAATTGAGAGGAGAGTGGAAGAAGTGTTAGGAGAAGACCAATTTGGTTTCAGAAAAAGTATAGGGACAAGGGAAGCAATTTTAGGCCTCAGATTAATAGTAGAAGGAAGATTAAAGAAAAACAAACCAACATACTTGGCGTTTATAGACCTAGAAAAGGCTTTCGATAACGTAGATTGGAATATAATGTTCAGCGTTTTAAAAAAATTAGGGTTCAAATACAGAGATAGAAGAACAATTGCTAACATGTACAGGAACCAAACAGCAACAATAACAATTGAAGAACATAAGAAAGAAGCCCTAATAAGAAAGGGAGTCCGACAAGGATGTTCCCTATCTCCGTTACTTTTTAATCTTTACATGGAACTAGCAGTTAATGATGTGAAAGAACAATTTAGATTCGGAGTAACAGTACAAGGTGAAAAGATAAAGATGCTACGATTTGCTGATGATATAGTAATTCTAGCCGAGAGTAAAAAGGATTTAGAAGAAACAATGAACGGCATAGATGAAGTCCTACGCAAGAACTATCGCATGAAAATAAACAAGAACAAAACAAAAGTAATGAAATGTAGTAGAAATAACAAAGATGGACCGCTGAATGTGAAAATAGGAGGAGAAAAGATTATGGAGGTAGAAGAATTTTGTTATTTGGGAAGTAAAATTACTAAAGATGGACGAAGCAGGAGCGATATAAAATGCCGAATAGCACAAGCTAAACGAGCCTTCAGTAAGAAATATAATTTGTTTACATCAAAAATTAATTTAAATGTCAGGAGAAGATTTTTGAAAGTGTATGTTTGGAATGTCGCTTTATATGGAAGTGAAACTTGGATGATCGGAGTATATGAGAAGAAAAGATTAGAAGCTTTTGAAATGTGGTGCTATAGGAGAATGTTAAAAATCAGATGGGTGGATAAAGTGACAAATGAAGAGGTATTGCGGAAAATAGATGAAGAAAGAAGCGTTTGGAAAATATAGTTAAAAGAAGAGACAGACTTATAGGCCACATACTAAGGCATCCTGGAATAGTCGCTTTAATATTGGAAGGACAGGTAGAAGGGAAAAATTGTGTAGGCAGGCCACGTTTGGAGTATGTAAAACAAATTGTTGGGGATGTAGGATGTAGAGGGTATACTGAAATGAAACGACTAGCACTAGATAGGGAATCTTGGAGAGCTGCATCAAACCAGTCAAATGACTGAAGACAAAAAAAAAAAAAGAAAAATTAAAAGTTATTCGCTAAGCTGAGGAATCTGTAATCGTGCAGCAGGCCGTAAATATGATATTCCCGACTAATATATAAGAGATCGGAGAAAGAAAAAAAGAGAAATTATGAACAGTAGTAAAAGTAGAAGAGCATTTCGCAGCGGGATTCGGAAGTTTTCTCGAGTAGAAAAGCAGTTGTCTTACATTCAAGACGTACGAAAGCAAGTGTTTGCTGTTTCAACAGAGGCGGCACAATTAAAAGCCGCTCAAATCGCGAGGGAACCTCAAATACCGAATTTTAAAGCGTGTCGAGGACGGTTAATTCGTTTTATGAATAGATATAAACTAATAAATCAATGAGAATTCGGTATAAGAAAACAATAAATCAATAACGTACATTTCTATTTGTCAACGTCTGCCGGATATCCTTGCGAAAAAATTATTGGCCTTCTATATACATGTAATTCAGTTACAAAAAAATAGCTTTTTAATGGGGTCGGTAGAAAATGCCAATCAAACTCCAGTTTACTTCTACATGCCGGCAGATTCATCACTTAATGCTGTTAAAATAAAACAGCGCAAATTTGTATTTCTAATGAAATGACGCTGTTACTACAGCCATTCGATGTTTGTATTAATCGGCCTTTCAAAGCACATTTGAAACATTTTTATTCAGATTGGATGGCGACTAAAGTCCAAGAAACGAATTCTACCGGAAGAAGAAAAAGCCGAGTTTGACATTAATAAACGAATGAATCTTGGCCGCACGGGATCTTACTTCAAACGATTTGGTTGTGAAAAACTTCAAGAAATTCTGCATTTCTAAGAGCCTAAATGGAAGTAAAACTCTTCCTCACGGGACGACGGACGATTAGCCCGTTCTGAAGTCGGAGATTCAAACAGCGATGAAGATTAAAAAGTAAGAATCCTTCTTCAGATTTTATCGTGTTATGATTTAACTTGCTCGTCATAAAATGGTCATAGGTGTTGCTACAATAGGATATTTTCTCTCTTTTTTTGTATTAGATGTGCCTGCTAGCTTACCTGCATTTATTATTATTTTTTAAGTAAGCCTTCTTTACATTGTTTATCAATGTACCGTAATTTTTGTAGTATTTAATGACAATCTAATTTCAAAGTGCATACGAGTATTTTATTATTTAATCTTTATCGTATTAAAAATGTTCTAAAAATGGCTGTTCTATTGTACTCCCTGACACCGAGATATAAGCTTACTGCCAGTTTCTCTGCGTCCTTTTGCGAGGCCTATGCAATTTACTTCGCCTAGAAAGTTATCGAGACCCGTAGTGATGACAGCTTCCTAGTAATTATGACTCTAAGAGTAGTGTACTTGAGAGCTTGGGCTGCAAATGTTCTGAATCCAACGTCCAGATTATTCATGATAACCCACCGTTTAGTGGTTTAGTGGTGAACGCGTCTCCCCAAATCAGCGATTTGGAAGTTGAGAGTTCCACCGTTCAAGTACTAGTAAAGGCAGTTACTTTTATACGGATTTGAATGCTAGATCGTGGATACCGGTGTTCTTTGCTGGTTGAGTTTCAATTAATCACACTTCTCATGAATGGTCGAACTGAGAGTGTACAAGACTACGCTTCATTTACACTCATACATATCATCCTCTAGTAATACCTGAACGGTAATTTCCGGAGGCTAAACAGAAAAAAGAAGGTTATTCATGACATCTTTTCAAGACGGTGGTATTGGTACGGATCCCTGGCCATTGTGACATCCTAGGGAACGAACGGGCGGATGAAGCTGCCAATGGAGCAGCAAGAAATGGCGTCCGAGTAAAATTCCGAGCTCAATGGTATAAGTTCTGGCTGCTGAGTCCTCCCACGGCATTACATCCGGGAGAATGTGCTCGAGAAACCTCTTTCCCCGAGCAACAGACCAAGCTTCTTAAGTCGGCTAAGGATTGAACACACTAGGCTTACCTAGTGGCTATTTGGCTCTCCTCAGAACTGTGAGGCGTGCAAGGTCAAACGCCCTTTGACCTTGATGGTGAACGATCCGTTCACCATCTGCTCTTTGATTGCCCAATTTTTGTAACCATCCAACAAAACTTAGACCTGGTTCAGATATGAAATCTCTATTAAACCGGAAAGAAAGTATAAAATATTTGTTACGGTTCCTCTCCTACAGTGGAGTGAAGAAAGCAATTTAGTGGTTTTGTCTGATTTATGTAATTTAGTTTGTGTTTATTGTCTTTGTTTATTCTTTATTTTTGTTATTTATCAATGACTTTAATTCTTGATGGGACTGTAAATAAATGCATAAAAAAATAAATAGAAATCAATTGAATATTTTACATGTTAACTTATTTCCAAAAACTACATTATTTTTCGGTGCGTGTCTTACATGAGGGCGCGTCATACGCGAGTAAATACGGTATTATTATTTTTTAAAATAAAATGTCAATTATTGACTTAAATAGCTACTGCTTGGTAAATGACAAAAACTGGAATAAGGTTAGTGAGGACAATGACAAAAGATTATTTATTGAATAGTTAAAAGAAAATATTTAAAGATATTTTTTACGCGTTTCAAAAGGGAGAAAAGTAACTGAATATATTTTTTTATGTAATTGAGATATATTTTTTTTATGGAAAAAAAACTTATCATTTACTTCATTTTTTATAAAAAAATTTTAATAATTAAAAAAATAAATTTAAACATTTAAATTAAGTAACTTAAAAGTAAACGGGAAATAAAATAAGACAACCCGTGATTTTTAAACGTTATTTAAAGGCGAGTTATTTAATTAGCTTCAAGGAAGTTGTTAGCTTCAACTATTCGGTAATTATACAAAGCGAATATTATAAACAATATAATTTATTATGATACTTTAATTGAATACGTGATACATTGATAACAAAACAGTCGATATTAAATTCATATAATTATTATTTATTAGAGTTTAATTAAATAAACTGAATTAGGAACGATCAACCTGTGACGGTACAAGAGCGTCTACCGGTTTACAATTTTACGCTTAAATCTGTTGAGAAGTCAAAAATGTTAAAACAGCATGATATTTTACAATTAATTAATAAGGACCGATAATTTTATTAAAGATTTATTAAAACATTATCAACTTCTATTGATAAAAAAATATAAAAATAAAATAAATACTGATAGTCAACCATTTCAAACAAAAACAGTAATTAAAAAAGAATTGATTACAAAATACATATATTTTATTTTAACATACTCGTAATTTAGATAGTAAAAGATATATTTTTTGTGCAGTAACATGTTCATAATTACGTAGTTTATTTTTTATTGAATTAATTCATAAAAAAAATATAAATCAATTCAGACGCATTCAAAGAAACACATTTTTTTAAATGTGTTTTTTTTGTAATTAAATTACGTTGTATAAAAAATGAACATCTGAAACTGAAGTAGTGTTTTTCTTAACAAAAAGACTATTTAATTATTACTTTTGAATTAAACTCAATTTTATGTCTGTATGAAGAAAAATTTCTACCATCTATTAATAACTAGTATTTTATCATTGTGTTTTCAAATGATGCTGTTTTTCAATCAGCAGTTCTTTAACTTTTTTCTTTTTTACACTTAATTACTTCAGGCAGAAAATGTTTTTTTTTTTTAAGTGTTATGTTAGTTCCGATAAACTATGTAACAACAGCGTTCAAGCCCTAGTAAAATCAGTTATTTTTATATGGATTTGAATACTTGATCGTGGATACCGGTGTTCTTTGGTGGTTGGATTTCAATTAACTTCACATTTCAGGAATGGTCGAACTGAGACTGTACAAGACTACACTTCATTTACACTCATACTCATCCTCAGAAGTATTATCTGAATGGTAATTACCGGAGGCTAAACAGGAAAAAGAAAGCTATATAAGAAAGTCTGTAATGATAAACAATCGTTATTTGTGTTGTGAGAATTGATATATATATATATATATAACTACACAGTTAACAACACAGTTGTATAAGTCCTACAACTGTGGGTTGTTTCTAACGCACGGCTTACACACACACACACACACACACACACACACACACACACACACACACACACACACACACACACACACACACACACACACACACACACACACATATACAAATCTTAATTTCAAATATTTATAATTTTATTAAAATATAATATTTTTTCGTAAATTTAATTCAATGTTTCTAACTAAAGCGCGTACGCATACTATTTAATTCGCGAGCGGCGACGGTCAGAACTAACTATATTTATGTAATTTCACAATTTATACAGAAGAAATTTCGCTTGTATGGTCGGCAGACTGGGGCAGCCACGAGGCTTGACGCACCAGGTACCAGGTATTCGACCGGATGATCGAATTCGAGACCCAGACAGACAGTTATTTTTTTACACTTTAAATATTATTAATTTATTTAGTTCTACCGTTCCCCTCTGACGTCACAACATAGCAGACGTAGGGCGTAACAGAACACTGTTGGAGGAGTACAGCGCCGTATGGCTCTTAAGGTGGCGTCGGCATACGCCTCTGTCTCGACTGAGGCGGTGCTGATGGTGACTGTGATGCCGCCACTTCAGCAGCTGGTGGCAGCTCGTGCGCAAATTTATCAGGGTGTGTCTAAGAACGATGGCAACAGAACTGCCTACTGGGATTGGCAAGCAGGTGGGATGCGTCCACAAAAAGGAGTTGGACGCATCGTTTGATCGCGCACATTGAGCCGTGGGCAGAGAGGAAGTTTGGCGAACTGAGATTCTGGCTGACCCAATTCCTGACCGGCCATGAGGTCTATCGTTCATACCTGTGTGGAAGAAGAAGAGCTGAAGACCCCTTCTGCCCCTACTGCCGGGAGTTAGACACGCCGAAACACGTGATATTCCAGTGCCCGCGGGGAGACGAGGAACGCCGCGACTGTACTGGCATAACTGGGCATCTCGAGGCGGGGACCATCATCGTTGGAACGATGTTACGAAGTTCGGTGGACTTTGATATTGTGACGGGGTTTGTGTCGGGAATACTGCAACTGAAATATCGGGAAGCGAGGGGGTGAGGGACAGCTCCGTACGGAGCAACCGTTCGCCCGTGCTTGCACGGGTGGACGGCGGTGATGAAGTGCAGGGACTCTCGAGTACCTGAGCTAAAAGACTAAGTCCCGGCGGGGCGGTCCCTGCGGGGGTGTCCCCGTTAGAGGCGAAGCACAAAGAATCGAGTCCCGGTTGCTGGGTGATGGAGGCCGGGAACGGCATAGCCGGACCTGAAATTTCCCTCGTCTGGCGACTAGAGGCAAAGGCACCACTCGGAACCGTGTTCATGCTTAACTGGGGGTCTGATTCCGGTAGGCAGGAAAAAACATAGCAGACGACTAAAACAGTAACATAAATTATTTTGTGATTTTACAAAACAATTTTTTTTGGAAATATTATTATCTTTTAATCGTTAACAAATGTGCTTAAGTAAAATATGACCCTAATTAGATGAAATCTCGAGATACTGAGGGTGACCTTTCTCTACAGCCCCACCCCGTTGATCTATTCACAAAATGAACTCGTATTCGCTTTTTGTGATAAACCCTCCAGAAATGTTGACATGACGTTTAAGTTTTCCTAAAAACAAACTCATCGTTATAATTTCTAGATAAGCCATCCATTTTACTTCAAGATAAGCTTGGTCGAAGTCCCGTGTACTTAAACCAAGTAGTTTTCTAGTAATAAGCATTTGAAAAAAAACACTTTGGTTATTTTTTATAACTCAGTTTATTTTAATGATAATTAAAGAGATTAAATAAGATATTCTCAAAAAATCATGTTTATTGTTTATTTAATCAGTCATTTATTTCCTTTCATATTTATATGTGCTGAATCTATTATTTATTCATCTTTATTTACTAAAATAAAATCATGAATAAAAAATAAAATACAAAAAACGTTTTTGACATAATTACTTTAATACATTGTTCACTGTAAAAAAATTGTCATTTCATAAGGAAAAAACTAGAAGTAGAAACCAGATTCATGTGCTAAGAGGGGAGTGTTCAACAGAATGAATTAGAAAGACGTTTTTTTCAAATAAACAAAAATATGAAACAACAGAGAAAAAAAATGTTTGCATAATTATCTGGCCTAGCTCTTGACTTTTTTATTTCAAATACGCAATATGGTTTTTAAATAATAAAAAATAATTATGCAAAATATTTATAATTACGAAAGAGATAAAAAATTTTAAGTAAGAAAGTTTGGGTTGCATTTGAACCCCCTGATCAACTGCCGTTTTTAATTTAAAAATTGTACAATATTGAAAGTATAATTAAGAAAAAAATCTGATGTAGACATCACATGACTTCTTTGTACGCCTATTAAATTACATATACACATTTTTAAAATGAAAGTACATAACATTTTATTTCATTAATAACTCCTGATATTTTATTAAAATTGTTATTGAATTATTATTTATCATAAAACTTTTTTTACAATCAGAGGTTAGTAATTATTAATAAATCAATATATTAAAATTAAAAAAAGTAAAAAAAAGAGATGTCTGATTTAAAATGATGTGCCTTTCCCTTGTAAGATCCAAATGTTTCATTAATTAAAATTTTATTTGGCTATAACTCTGGAACCGATGAAAATAAGGACTACTTATGATATATCGTTGAAAAGGCCTCAATGAGAACTTAATATTACAGTTAAGAAAAAGTCCAAAATCCAATTTTTTTGTTGGTACTTTTGGTTCAGTCGACTGCAGTCAAAAGGGAAAATTCACAACTAAATGTTACAACAGTGCTAAATCCAAAATTTCAACATCCTACGGCTAATCGTTTTTGAGTTATGCAAGATATAAACGTACCTACGTACAGACGTCACGCCGAAACTAGTCAAAATGGATATTTCCGTTGAAATCTGAAAACCGAAATTTTTCTCGATCACAATTCTTCCTTACTTCGTATAAGGAAGTAAAAATCAAAGTTTTAGTAAAAGATGTTGGTTCCCTGTTGACCCCTTGACCAAATTATTTTTTTTTATTATCAAAATTATACTGTATTCAGATTATAATTACTAAAAAAATAAAAAATTGTAGTAAAAATATTTTGTTGCATAAACCCCCTTTCTTGATAGGTATAACACTTTTAATAAGAGCCACAATTTGAAAAAAGGATATTATAAAAAACAGAAAACTTTAACAGAAATTATAAATTACAAAAGCCGGGTCCTCAAGGGACGATCGACTTATAAAAAGTCCCCACGTTGTCGACATTACTACTAGACACGGTTGGGGTTCTTAATTTTAAAAATTAAAGTTTACAAAAATTGATATTTAAAGTACGAGTCCAACTCAGGCCACTAGTTTTATGGGGCTTCAAATATTTTTATTTAGATGATTATTATTTCAGTAAGTTGGTCCGATCTGGTGTAGTATTGTTCACCAAGACTAAACATATCTATAGCATACTAAAAAAAAAAAAATTGGTTTATCCTCAAGCCCCCTTGACCGATAGTGTCAAAAATTAGGCCTAAGCTAAGTTTATTATAGCCAAGTATCTTAGCAAATTTTAACTGCTTGGGTGAACGATTTTTCGAGGTATGACGCAAAAACTGCCTACAAAATAATATTGAATTTTCTCCCACTTCTTATCCGATTGATTTAAAACGTAAATAAAACTTGACTTGAATCTTAAATAATTTAATAAATATTTTTTTTTTACTTGAAATCGTCACATAAGCTTAAAACTAGTGCGTAGGATATGAAAATGAAAATTTTATAGCGTATGAAAAATGAGTGCCTGACCGGGATTCAAACCCGGGACCTCCAGATGAAAGACCGAGACCCTACCACTCCGCCACGGAGATATTATTTTTCTAAAGTTCGATTCTCAACCACTATAAAAACAAAATCAAAACTTAAAAATGGCGAAAATTAACTCGATTCCTTTTTTAATTTTGTCCTAAATTTAACGCCATCAAATATCCCATATACAGAAATACATTTAAATATTTTCAGAGAATTTATGTCGAGCCAGTCCAGAGATATTAATCAAAATATAGTTCAACAACACACCTACGTACATACATACTTATACTATGTTTCCAAAATTGCTATATTGTACCTTTTGGACTAAGGGGGTTTTGAATCGTTGACACTTTGGCGAATCCCCCTTTATACCTCTGCTACCGCAGGAGCAATAGAACTACACACGGAGAATTAAAAAAAAAAAAAAAAACGCAAAAGAGGAAACGCATTCAAAAAATGGTCAGTCTTCGTAATAAATATTAATTAAATAAAATTCTAGGTAATAATCTTTTTAATTTAAACTAAAAACTTTCCTCTACTCTTAAAAAATTTTAATATTTGATTTCGTTAACCGAGAATTAAAAATATTAGTAGGGATAAAATAGATGAAATTTGCTTCCGAAGTATATAATATTTATCTTTTAGTGATTACTAAACTTTTCATTTTTAAATTTCTTATAATTATTTATCGTTTTATAAATACCAGTATCAATATTTTTAAAGGTGTTAAAAAAAGGACACTAGCGGTAGGAAATTCTATGAAGTTGTAAAATTAATTTCATAATCTTTTGTTGTAAACGCAGATAAAATATCGCAATACAAACGATCAGGATACTTATTTATTAATAAATATACATTAACGTATATGGTTTAATAAATATTTTTACTTTTCCCCCTAGAGCAGAGCTATAGTTCTAAATCTTGATGTTTTGACACCTAAGGAACCCATAAAAGCGGATAGAAATTTTCCAGATGTTAATTTACGGATGAACTTGTGTGTGTGTTCGGTGTTGGCCTCTAAATCTCCTTATATCTCCGGATTTACTGGACCGATTTTGACCTAACTCGGTCAGATTACTTCTATATATGGAGCAATGATGCTATTAAATTTTCAACTTAAAAGGTCAAGAGGGTGAGGCTGTAGAGCAAGATTACCCTCAGTATCTCGGGATTTCACCTAATTAGGATTATATTTTTCTAAGACACATTAGTTAGCGATTAAAAATTAACAATATTTGCAAAAAAGGTTTTGCGAAATCACATCCCACTCCAAAAAATACTGTTGTAGTCGTTTGTTGTGATGTCACAGGTGAGCGGTAGTATTAAATAAATGAATAATATTTTTTTTTGTCTTCAGTCATTTGACTGGTTTGATGCAGCTCTCCAAGATTCCCTATCTAGTGCTAGTCGTTTCATTTCAGTATACCCTCTACATCCTACATCCCCAACAATTTGTTTTACATACTCCAAACGTGGCCTGCCTACACAATTTTTCCCTTCTACCTGTCCTTCCAATATTAAAGCGACTATTCCAGGATGCCTTAGTATGTGGCCTATAAGTCTGTCTCTTCTTTTAACTATATTCTTCCAAATGCTTCTTTCTTCATCTATTTGCCGCAATACCTCTTCATTTGTCACTTTATCCACCCATCTGATTTTTAACATTCTCCTATAGCACCACATTTCAAAAGCTTCTAATCTTTTCTTCTCAGATACTCCGATTGTCCAAGTTTCACTTCCATATAAAGCGACACTCCAAACATACACTTTCAAAAATCTTTTCCTGACATTTAAATTAATTTTTGATGTAAACAAATTATATTTCTTACTGAAGGCTCGTTTAGCTTGTGCTATTCGGCATTTTATATCGCTCCTGCTTCGTCCATCTTTAGTAATTTTACTTCCCAAATAACAAAATTCTTCTACCTCCATAATCTTTTCTCCTCCTATTTTCACATTCAGTGGTCCATCTTTGTTATTTCTACTACATTTCATTACTTTTGTTTTGTTCTTGTTTATTTTCATGCGATAGTTCTTGCGTAGGACTTCATCTATGCCGTTCATTGTTTCTTCTAAATCCTTTTTACTCTCGGCTAGAATTACTATATCATCAGCAAATAATAGCATCTTTATCTTTTCACCTTGTACTGTTACTCCGAATCTAAATTGTTCTTTAACATCATTAACTGCTAGTTCCATGTAAAGATTAAAAAGTAACGGAGATAGGGAACATCCTTGTCGGACTCCCTTTCTTATTAGGGCTTCTTTCTTATGTTCTTCAATTGTTATTGTTGCTGTTTGGTTCCTGTACATGTTAGCAATTGTTCTTCTATCTCTGTATTTGAACCCTAATTTTTTTAAAATGCTGAACATTTTATTCCAATCTACGTTATCGAAAGCCTTTTCTAGGTCTATAAACGCCAAGTTTGTTGGTTTGTTTTTCTTTAATCTTCCTTCTACTATTAATCTGAGGCCTAAAATTGCTTCCCTTGTCCCTATACTTTTCCTGAAACCAAATTGGTCTTCTCCTAACACTTGTTCCACTCTCCTCTCAATTCTTCTGTATAAAATTCTAGTTAAGATTTTTGATGCATGACTAGTTAAACTAATTGTTCTGTATTCTTCACATTTATCTGCCCCTGCTTTCTTTGGTATCATAACTATAACACTTTTTTTGAAGTCTGACGGAAATTCCCCTTTTTCATAAATATTACACACCAGTTTGTATAATCTATCAATCGCTTCCTCACCTGCACTGCGCAGTAATTCTACAGGTATTCCGTCTATTCCAGGAGCCTTTCTGCCATTTAAATCTTTTAATGCTCTCTTAAATTCAGATCTCAGTATTGTTTCTCCCATTTCATCCTCCTCAACTTCCTCTTCTTCCTCTATAACACCATTTTCTAATTCATTTCCTCCGTATAACTCTTCAATATATTCCACCCATCTATCGACTTTACCTTTCGTATTATATATTGGTGTACCATCTTTGTTTAACACATTATTAGATTTAAATTTATGTACCCCAAAAGTTTCCTTAACTTTCCTGTATGCTCCGTCAATTTTACCAATGTTCATTTCTCTTTCCACTTCTGAACACTTTTCTTTAATCCACTCTTCTTTCGCCAGTTTGCATTTCCTATTTATAGCATTTCTTAATTGCCGATAGTTCCTTTTACTTTCTTCATCATTAGCATTCTTATATTTTCTACGTTCATCCATCAGCTGCAATATATCGTCTGAAACCCAAGGTTTTCTACCAGTTCTCTTTATTCCGCCTAAGTTTGCTTCAGCTGATTTAAGAATTTCCTTTTTAACATTCTCCCATTCTTCTTCTACATTTTCTACCATATCTTTTTTACTCAGACCTCTTGCGATGTCCTCCTCAAAAATCTTCTTTACCTCCTCTTCCTCAAGCTTCTCTAAATTCCACCGATTCATCTGACAACTTTTCTTCAGGTTTTTAAACCCCAATCTACATTTCATTATCACCAAATTATGGTCGCTATCAATGTCTGCTCCAGGGTAAGTTTTGCAGTCAACGAGTTGATTTCTAAATCTTTGCTTAACCATGATATAATCTATCTGATACCTTCCAGTATCGCCTGGCTTTTTCCAAGTGTATATTCTTCTATTATGATTTTTAAATTGGGTGTTGGCAATTACTAAATTATACTTCGTGCAAAACTCTATAAGTCGGTCCCCTCTTTCATTCCTTTTGCCCAGCCCGTATTCACCCACTATATTTCCTTCCTTGCCTTTTCCAATGCTTGCATTCCAATCTCCAACTATTATTAAATTTTCATCTCCCTTTACGTGTTTAATTGCTTCATCAATCTCTTCGTATACACACTCTACCTCATCATCATCATGGGCGCTTGTAGGCATATAAACGTTAACAATCGTTGTCGGTTTAGGTTTTGATTTTATCAATAATATTTAAAGTGTAAAAACGAAACCCAATCTGGCTGGGTCTCGAACTCGATTGGTAACTGGTGCGTTAAGCCTAACGGCTAGACCGGTCTGCCGAACGTACAGTGAAATTTTTTCTGAGTAAGTTGTGATATTACATTAGTTTAGTTAGTACCACCACAGACTCGAGAATTAAAAACGGTAGGCGCGTAAATTGTTAAATTCTCTGTATCGATAGAACTTTTGTGATTTCACACTAATTTTTTATTATTATTTGTTGATTATTTTTCATATATTATATGTTTGAAAAAATAAATAAATGTAAGGGAAACAATTAAAAATATATAAAATAATAATAGAGGGTTTAAAAAAACTTAAAATATTAACCGTAGGTTGTAAAAAAAAAATTTATTTTGTGATATGACAAAAATATTTTTGATGAACGATTTATATCGATGTGGTCTGTTACATCTGATCCGAGGTTTTCGTTAGTTAAATGAGTAATCTTGTTCAAGGGATGAGATGAAACGCAGACGTTTACATTTACTTTAAACTAAACCTGTACCAAGCATACGAGGTCTGTAAGTAAAGTAATGAGACTAGTTTTTTTGGCAGCTGAAGTGGCAACACTGTAAAGTTACTAGTAAACATACGGTTATATGAACAGCTGATTTATATTAGATATCAATATTTTTAGTCTATTGTTGCCGCGTGAGACGTAAACAAACTTTTCGTGAAACGAGTTTTTGTTGTGCGTTACAAAAATGAATGATACTAATTATGAGCAACGTTGCGCAATCAAGTTTTTTGTAAAACTCGATGAGAATGCTACTGAAACTTTTTCAAAATCGAAAAGGGCGTATGAAGATGACGCTCCGTCACGAGCCCAAGTTTTTAGGTGGTTTAAAGCATTTTCAGATGGCCGGGAATCAGCTGGGGACGATCCCCGCTCTGGAAGACCGTTAACGTCAAAAAGTGACGAAAATGTTGAGCGAATCAGAGACTTGATACGGTACGACCGGCGATTAACTGCCAGAATGATTAAAAAACAATTGAATTTGAACCGTAACACAGTTCATCAAATTTTGAAAAAACGAATTGACATGAAAAAAGTTTGTGCAAAATTGGTCCCAAAAACCTCACTTTGAACAGAAAAAAATAGGGTGGAAGTGGCCGCGATTTTCTTGGGCGAATTGAAACTGGATGCTCCATCATGACAATGCACCTTGTCACACTGCACTCTCAATTAATGAGTTTTTGACAAAGAAAAAGATTCCTGTAGTTAGTTCTTCAATCACCTTCGACTTTTTCCTGTTCCCGACTTTAAAAAGACACCTCAAAGTATACCATTTTGGAACGGTAGAAAACATAAAAAAAATTATAACCGACCGTCTGAAGGATATTCCGGTTTCTGAGTTCCAACACTGTTATGAAGAGTGATAAAACCGTTTAAAGCGTTGGGTAGCTTCCCAAGAGAACTATTTCGAAGGTGATAAAAGTACACGTGTAATTGGACAGTAAATAAATAGGTTTTTTGAAACGGTCTCATTATTTACTCTATTTACAGACTTCGTATATGAATATGGTATTAAAGACTCAATATTATCAGCGTGGAAAATTTTTTTATTGTTTACGTTTATTTAATATTATTTTATTTATTTTTTGTTATCTTTCAATGCTGTGTAATCGGAGTACGTTACATTCGTGTGTTCTCATATCGCTCGAACTGATTTTTATATATTTAAAAAGAATAATAGTAATCCGAGATTTGTTCAAATACAATGAAGTCGAACATTGACCGGTTGATACTAGAGTATTTGTTTACTTAATTTAGCATGATAATGTATACTAAATAAAGTACGGTGATTAAAAATAGCTTACTTGCTAAACATTGTTACAATTCACTGAATTTTCACTAGATGATATTTATAAACAAAAATTGGGCAAGATTACGGGTTGTTCATAAAGATTTTCTTGAAATAAAAGGGAAATTGTAAATAATCCCAACTTTTTTAGACTTAAAAAAGCTGATAACGATGATGATAAATATTTCTCGTTATTTACTCATATTGAATTTTAATTCTTCCATCAGAGATAAATTTAAAAAAAAATATACTCTTACAATTTTATTTATTTAAAAAAAAAAATTGTAAAAAAGAAATTACTAAAAAAGATTCCTATAATTATTTTTTAGTCGGTTATTAAATTAGCAATAAACTCATCCCAAGTAAAAAAAAATCCCTTTAGGCACGCCGGAAGGCGGAGGTAGATTTCACAGGTGCTAAGTAGGAGATAAAAAAGATTTTCACCTTAAAGTTAAGAAAAAATTCAAATTTACTCAATACGACAAAGGTTGCATGTGGAAAAAATTTTCACTTGTTTAGCATATGAAAAGCCCCGTCTTCTTACAATACCTGCAACATTTTGGGTATCCCTTGCCCATATCATATTTGGTCATATTAATAATTGTTTCAGACAAAAGTTTTAGGTAATGTTTAGAGGCCTAACGACAACTTTAAAACGATTTTATACTGTTCCTATTAAGGGAGGTATGGTTTTTTTTTGTCTTCGAAACACCAATTTTTCCACCCCCTGGGCTAATGGTTGATGATATCAAAAAACTTTACTGAGAAAAGTTTTAGGCTCTATTCAAAGAATAGTCGGAACTGTAAACAATTCGATATTTTACTTGATAAGAAAGTTATAGCGATATTTTTTCACGAAAAAGCTCCTATTCCCATCCCCATGGTCCGATTTTCCCAAATACCGAACTCGACCGAGATTTTGGTCGTTATATTTTATGTATCAATTTGAAAGCGATTGGCGCAAAATTGTGTCCAGAAGAAAGTGAAACATATATATATATATATATATAAACTTTTGAACTGACGGTGGTTTATCTTAAGGTATCATTAATCATATTTAAAAACACCCAAAAATTATGCTTTAATACCGTTTTAATTTAAAAATTTAAACCCTAGTTTTTTTTTAATTTTATATATCTCCTTTCCTAATCCGTCAAATGAGTTTATTTATAAATAACAATCTATGCTGATAATCAGTTCGTAAGAACATAAATAATGTCAGACGAAACATAAAAATTTGTACAAGTTTCCATAATATATTTGATAAATAAGCTCTGTTATTCTATTATTAAGTAACGAGTGAGTCATTGATAAACGGTTCATTAATTATATTTTCCCGATAGGCAGAATTAATTGTTTAACGATTTGCAATGCGACTTTAATTTTTTTACTTATCTGTTTATGCACTTATTGAATCGTCTACACTCAAGATAAAAGTTTTACATTTCAGCATCGCTCAACGCTTTGATATAACTTCCTGCATCTCAGAACCGAGCAAAAATATTAGCTACGACCAAACATTTTTCAATGTGGGATTTTCCTAATTTTTGTGATGGATCAAAGGAAAAGCTACATTTACGAGTACAAATGGTTTAAATTTATGTATGTGTGTGTATATATATATATATATATATATATATATATATATATATATATATACGTCAATTATTATGACAAATTCTCATATATATACACACACATATAAGTGATAACGAAATTTTGTCAACTTCGAAACCACAAAAACTCCCGTACCGAGTTTTTGGTCATTTTTTTATGTCAAACGGCTATCGGAATTGTCATCTGCGACCCCCAAAACCCCGCATAGCCGTTTTGCAGATTTTGCAATTCTTTACACCCGCACCCTTAATATATCCCGTTCCGGAAAAACGTTTCCAAAGTAATGGTCGAATATTGTATTGTCACCCGACCTTAGTAACTGTGCAAAATTTAATCAACAGGCAATGTCAAGAAGTATGTTAAATTAAAGATGTAAGATTTAAGGACAAACATGAAAAAAAACATTGTGAGGTAAAAAAAAGCAAGTAAAAATGGAACATGATCTGTTGGGTAAAATTAACAAAAATAAAAGAAAACACAGCTCGTATTTGCCAAAAGAAATTGGACTTTAATGAGAAAGAAAACAACTGAACTTATGTTAAATCATAACCTTAAAAACTAAAAAGAAATTATGAAATTAACATAACTTAATGATACTTAATAAATATCAGCTGAATCAACATACGAATATTAAATGAGAAAATACATGAATATACATTTTCAAATACACATTTTGAAAATCTACAATTTAACAACGCCTGAAAACAAGAGAACATAAAACACCTTATTTTCAATTAGATAAAACATAACATCAATAAAAAAGTATAACTGGAAAACTGTCGCATTACTGACATGCTGTAATATTGAAAAATTAGCAATGAACAAATGTCATTAACTTAAAAAAATATTTTACAGTAAATCTTAATTGGCACTGGCCTTTCCTGATTTATGAACAACAAACTTAGCATTAAATAATTCAAACATGTAATTTTAGTTTAATTTAGAAAAAAGGACACAATAATATTCTAGTACAAAAGAGTTAATTACAATAATCAAATTGAAATAATTTAACATATAAACAGAGTTCATTTTAGTAAATAAGGTTTCTTGAAAATATGAAATTACAAAGAAGTCCTAAAACATAACTGCACATCAGGATTAATTTGCTTTAGGTTAATTTAAGAGAAGTATTATGAATACAGTTCATGAGTAGAAAAGAATTAATCTCGGTGATTAACAAGTTACAAGATTAAATGAGTTAATTACAATAACAACAAATTATAATAATTAAGCACGTAAAATAGGTTACAGCTGAACAATGACACAACCTTATACAAGTCACCTTTCGTGACTGCACTTAAGTGAATAAATGGTTTTTAAACTAAACTTGAAATTGAAAATGCATAAGGTACGATGAACTGAATGTTCCAGAAATTTTAATGATAAAATAATTGTTGAACGTGATAAATAATGAAAATTGAACTTGCCTGTAGCACACAAATATTAGCAAGAGACGAACTCGTGAATGAAGGTAAATGAATACATACAGTAATCTTGGGCGTAGTCCGCAGTGGTGTATCAGGAATGCAGGGGTGAAACGTGGTTTAGAGGTTGAGGAGGACGTGGCGTCTCAAAAATGTAGCAACGAGTTTGGAGAGATTCTGCATCGATGTAAATGTAATCAGCAGCTCGAGAAGATTCGGCGTCGATAGAATTGGCATTATGTAGTGATTGAAACACTTTCCACAGAGACGTAATACAGTGAATTTGAAGAATAACTTAACAAAGAAACGAGGCAAAACAAAAACATAGAGATCGGTGAAATCACGCAGCACTGACGAGTAGAACTAGAGAATATTTCGACAGAGAAATACCGCAACGTTTGTGAGAGTACGAAGACGACGAAAGTATTAACATCATACGAGAGAGAGAGAGAACATCGAAGCCTGGTCCTCCATCCGCACAACGTGAAAGTCAGGACTAGAATGACCCAAGCTGGCGTGGTGAGAAGTAGAGGAAGCGAACAAAGCAATGGACAGAAGAGTGTGTGTGTGTGTGTGTGTGTGTGTGTGTGTGTTGACAACAAGAGTAGTGTCTAAGTGTTAGTATGAGAACGATTAGAAAGAACGTATGGAATTCGGGAACGAAGACAAAACAAAAATAATTTACAAGCAAGCAGACCACTAAAGAATTACGTAAGGCTGATAAAATAAATTTCTGAATACGCAAGTTGAAGAAATGACATCAGAGCAGACAAAGAGAAATAGACTTCTAGGAACTGTGACAATATTGAAATTGGTTGAGAATAAAAAACACTTAAGAATAATATATACATTAAAACCAAACAGCAATAAATAATTCGAGATATGAAATACGAGATCTGAATTTAAGAGAGCATTAAAAGATTTAAATGGCAGAAAGGCTCCTGGAATAGACGGAATACCTGTAGAATTACTGCGCAGTGCAGGTGAGGAAGCGATTGATAGATTATACAAACTGGTGTGTAATATTTATGAAAATGGGGAATTTCCATCAGACTTCAAAAAAAGTGTTATAGTTATGATACCAAAGAAAGCAGGGGCAGATAAATGTGAAGAATACAGAACAATTAGTTTAACTAGTCATGCATCAAAAATCTTAACTAGAATTTTATACAGAAGAATTGAGAGGAGAGTGGAAGAAGTGTTAGGAGAAGACCAATTTGGTTTCAGGAAAAAAATATAGGGACAAGGGAAGCAATTTTAGGCCTCAGATTAATAGTAGAATGAAGATTAAAGAAAAACAAACCAACATACTTGGCGTTTATAGACCTAGAAAAGGCTTTCGATAACGTAGACTGGAATAAAATGTTCAGCATTTAAAAAAAATTAGGGTTCAAATACAGAGATAGAAGAACAATTGCTAACATGTACAGGAACCAAACAGCAACAATAACAATTGAAGAACATAAGAAAGAAGCCCTAATAAGAAAGGGAGTCCGACAAGGATGTTCCCTATCTCCGTTACTTTTTAATCTTTACATGGAACTAGCAGTTAATGATGTTAAAGAACAATTTAGATTCGGAGTAACAGTACAAGGTGAAAAGATAAAGATGCTATTATTTGCTGATGATATAGTAATTCTAGCCGAGAGTAAAAAGGATTTAGAAGAAACAATGAACGGCATAGATGAAGTCCTACGCAAGAACTATCGCATGAAAATAAACAAGAACAAAACAAAAGTAATGAAATGTAGTAGAAATAACAAAGATGGACCACTGAATGTGAAAATAGGAGGAGAAAAGATTATGGAGGTAGAAGAATTTTGTTATTTGGGAAGTAAAATTACTAAAGATGGACGAAGCAGGAGCGATATAAAATGCCGAATAGCACAAGCTAAACGAGCCTTCAGTAAGAAATATAATTTGTTTACATCAAAAATTAATTTAAATGTCAGGAAAAGATTTTTGAAAGTGTATGTTTGGAGTGTCGCTTTATATGGAAGTGAAACTTGGACAATCGGAGTATCTGAGAAGAAAAGATTAGAAGCTTTTGAAATGTGGTGCTATAGGAGAATGTTAAAAATCAGATGGGTGGATAAAGTGACAAATGAAGAGGTATTGCGGCAAATAGATGAAGAAAGAAGCATTTGGAAGAATATAGTTAAAAGAAGAGACAGACTTATAGGCCACATACTAAGGCATCCTGGAATAGTCGCTTTAATATTGGAAGGACAGGTAGAAGGGAAAAATTGTGTAGGCAGGCCACGTTTGGAGTATGTAAAACAAATTGTTGGGGATGTAGGATGTAGAGGGTATACTGAAATGAAACGACTAGCACTAGATAGGGAATCTTGGAGAGCTGCATCAAACCAGTCAAATGACTGAAGACAAAAAAAAATGAAATACGTTGACACCAATATGATGATGCAATCAGCAAGTCAAACTGGAGACTGAGAGAAATTGATATCGAAAACAAACCCAAACAATCTATTTAAAAATACACGTAGATAAGCCTTACAAAAATGCAAAAATAAAATTACCAAGCCTGTAAACTACAAGATTCGACCATAACCTTGAATTCATTGGAATAAAAACAACTTTACGTGTTGGCGTAAACATGATCTATACAGCGGCAGTGTAACCTTTGAAGATGTGCAGTCATTCTTACTATCGCTGCAACATACAGTGCGAATAGAATCAGTCAACGAAATGCAGATGGACATAAAAACTGATCCCTGACCTTCAGCGATGGCTGTACCGAAAACACGAAGTGGGATGCGATTTGACCCGGTTCCTTAATGTCCACGATTCTTTCAAGGCATACCTATGCACGTCGACGCTTAAACCCTCCGTGGAATGCGATTATTGCGATGAAGAGTATACCCCAGTAACCTCGATATTCATGTGGGATAGATTCCTGTAGCATAGGGAAGCATGCTTTTCCTATGAGAGAACTCGGCGTGTTTTCTTCAGAAAACATTATGGGGACTATGTCGCATATCGAACGAAAAAAATCACTCGAATAAAGGTATCGGAAGAAATGCAGGAGTGAGTCGTTCCTCCTGAATTTCCCTTGGGATTATGTTCATATTAAAGCAGCTTCAGCCTGAAGGTGGAGTAACAAGAAAAAACCAATGCGTGAATCCAATTTTGTTTACCAACGTTATTTTTATTTTCTCGCCGTAAATTTAGCGCGTAACAATCAGTAAAATATAGCTCGTGGAACTTCAACCTTACAAAGAATATTTTTAAGTAAACTGCTGCTGTCGATATCAATACTGATTTTTGTGTTCCTAAACCGATCTGGCAAGATTATGACCGCTAATCCTTTGGAGAAAGCTTTTTTCTATTCGAAATAATTGGAATAATTTCCGTGGCTATCGTGAAACGACTTTTCAGAATAAATTACGCTAAACGACCAACAACAACAAGGCGATCCGTCTATGAATGGGAAAAATCAATTATAAAACACAGGGTATAAAAAGATAGGTCTGGGAAGATCTCCCACTTCAAAAGAACAAGTTCGTCGTATTCGAACAGGATACCAACGTAATCCAGGTACATCGATTAGATCATGGAGTTTAGAATTACAAATACCGCAATCGAACATGTGGAAAAGTTTGCGGAAACGATTGAAAATGACACTCTTATAAATTACAGTTAGTTTAACGTTTAAAAGACGATGATAAAGTATTTCTGTAGAGATAAATTTGTGTCGTTTATGTTTATTTAATATTGTTTTGTTTATTTTGTATTATCTTTTTTTACGAACGTGTTGACGAAGAAAATGAGTTTTTCAATACCTAATTTTTGGTCACGAGTATACGTTTCACATTAGTCAAAAAGGTCAACAGAAAACGTATATGGGGAACAGAAAACTCTAGAGAGAAACTGTTCTAAATGTACGGGATTCACCTAAGTGAAAATGTTTTATACTATTTCCTTCAAAAACGTATACGAACCGATTTTTTTTATTTCACAAACTGGAAAAATTTATCTTGACTTGTTAAGTGAATGGAAGACTGGTCTTAACTCAGGAATATACTGAGATCTTTTTTCTTGTACAAGATGGAGCTCCACTTCATTTGTACGTAGAAGTTTTAAATTATTTGAATAAATAACATCCAAAACGTTGGATCGCCCGTGCAACTTAGGAAAACAATGATAAACGTTGGCCACCAATAAATCTAGACTTAACTTGTGGTTATTTTTTGTAAGGTTTATAAAAGACAATGTTTTCATCTCTCAATCCTGTTGGTGTAGATAACGGAACACAAACGCTGTACTACAGCCGAGTAGGATGGGCTTTCACGAGTTTGGATGAATTGGTCACCATGTTATCTGTAGTGCGACTCATGGTGAATACAGAACGTTTATAGATATAAACTTTAGAGAAATTTTCTCCAAATCTACGCTGCTACTGACGACTAAAAAAGTAAATTGTATGTAAAAAATTAAAATTAAATGTTATTCTTGTTTAAGTTAAATAAATTTATTTATTAATTTACTTGTTCACGTACCAATACACTAGTGTGATCTCTTATAACGTTTAATTTATTCAAACATTCAAATTTTAAGTTTGCAAAAATTAACTTTATTTAAAATACTTTTTTAAAATTTATTTCACATAAAAATATTATAACGGCTGAAGCGAATAAAGTATTTACAGAAATGTTTATGAAATTTGTATATTTAGTGATAAGGTGGATGGGAGTTTCTTTAATATTTTGAAATGACTGCTAAATATTATATGAAGCCCGGTGAACGTTTCAAAGAAAATGGGAGACATAAGATTGATAATGTGTTCACTCGAGTAGAATTTGTTGTATCTTCTGCACAGTGTTTGCAACCTTAATCTAAGTCCAAAACAAAGGATTTTCATTTAAAGAAAACAGTATCACTCATTGTAACATTCGTAAATTTAAGATTTTACAGAAAAAGCAGCTTTTAAAAATATTGTATTATACGACTTGTATTCATTCATACAACATAAAATATTGAAATAAACACTAGTTATGTAATAAATAAAATTAAATTACAAATTTCAAAATCCTAATTTGTCAACTGATAACTAATGATATTAATTTTCCGAAATCGGCGGCCATGTCCGATCAACGACTGATTAAATATGAATTTCGCGCCGGGTTACTATTAATTAATTTTGGTGGATGCTGTAACTAAACGACTGTAAGCAACTTGACACAGGATACAAATCACTCATGAAAATTACACAGACATTCCCTATAATAACAGGCATCCAGAGTTAGATTTAGTAAGGAAAGGGAAAACTGTATCGGTTTCCCATAGCCTTCTTAATTTTGATCCCAAACACTGTAGTATAACATCACGGCAGATTCTCCGAAATACAGATGTTATTTACTTTATAAGCGACATCTTTATTCTGTACACAAAAAAATAACGGTTGTATAATTAACATTATTACTTTCAGAGAAAGGAACTAGATAAAACCGATTATATTCCTTTCTCTTGTGAAAGCTAAAATTAATTTTAGGTTTCGCTGTCTCCGTTCAGTTTAGAAAATGTATATACGTATATAAGAGACTAATATTTAAATTACCTTTTTATATGACGCTTTGGAACTCCAAAGCGGTCACAACCGGTTCGAGTTGTCTGTGAAGGTGACGAATAGCTCTAAGCTCTTGAATGAATCGATTTTATTTTTCAATAATATTTCATTAACCCCGACGATCGCCAATCTCGTCGATTTTGAAGTGCGGTAGGTAATTCGCTTTTCAAATTAAAAAAAAAAAGAACATTCGTCAGGCTGAGATTCAGAACAACTAGTTTAAATTCTGATGAACGCGCAGGAAACGGTTTCGGTTATTCAACAAAAAAGAAAAAAACGTGAACGATGAAGCGAGATGTAGACGCATCAGTTATTACCAAAACAATTAAAGGCTGCTATTGATGTGCAGATTAAACGAAACAGAAGATCTACAGTGGATGATTTTTAAGGGACTTCGAAATTAAAAAAAAAAATGATGCACGATACAGCACAGTCGGCATGCACGTTAATTTACGTGTCTACCTGCTCTACAATAACGCGTGTCCACGTCACGAAAGTACAGTTTCGATGGAGGTATCGGACCGTACTCCGTACATCGGGATCTAGCAATATCTGATTTATTTTTTCGAAATTAAGAGAATTTTTAAGCTGTGGATGCGTGCAGACCAGAATAGCAGAAGGGGTTTTAGAGGAAATCAAGATTTACCGATTTAAAAAATTCTTAGGTATCAACGGGAGTTATGTATAAAAGATAAAATAGTTTTCATTGTATAAACCAGATTTTGAGTTACTTTAAACTGTTATCCATTTATGATAAAAAATCTTACTTAAAAAATGACCTTCGAATCTTATATATATATATATATATATATGTATATATATAAACTAGCAATAAAAATGATTTACAATTTTTGCATGTCCACGAGTTATAAAGTAAATTTCACGTGTTTAATATTATTATCAACTAGACGAAAGATAATTTAATCTACAACAATCTGTTGAACTTGTTCTACATTGATTCAAGTTCATTCATTTTATAATATGAGAAACATACATCACTGGAAGAAAGGTTATCAAATGTAATAAGCCTGCGCTAATTCATGTGCGTCTGAAAAATGTGTATTGAAAAAAAATGTTAAGCGTTGAGATTACTCGATAAAAATTCTGTAACGTAATTGTGGCAATCACACGCATGCACAAAACATGCAAATACACACAATTATGAAGTAACATTTATCTTTGATTAAAAAAGTGTATTTAACATTCAAAAAATGTTGAATTAGTTAATTAAAAATAGGAGAAAAATATGTGTGCATAAATTCACCGATTCAAAGACAATAAAATTATCAATTAATCATTCATTACATACCGAATGTATTACAACAATTAATATTATTTATAAAATTCTATTTGACAGAAATAATATTAAACAGCCTTGATCGACTACCAAACTTTGACAAATATGATTAGCGAAATAAAAAAATTTAATTAGTCTGTATAGTAAATTTAACAGAATGTTTTCTTTCACTATTATTTCATGGATCAATAACAAACCAAAGTATGAATGTTCGTCAAAAGACGACTTCCCACTCTGAAACTTTTGTTTTTCTCGAGGTTTTAAGAATCCCTTAATATATATTATATATATATACTAGCTCCACCCGCCACGCTTCGCTGTGGCACATTCTTCGCCGTTGGCTTCCCAACGGAACTATTTCGAAGGTGATAATGTAAATAAATATTGATAAATATAATTAAATAATTATTGTACTTATATATATATATATATATATATATATATATATATATATATAATTATTTTGATAATTATATTATATATTATATTGTATTGTATAATTATAATAAACTAGCTCTACCCGCCACGCTTCGCTGTGGCACATTGTGATTGTATGGATGAGAAATGAGAAACAAAACAAAGCATACGTTTCATAGAAGTTTAATTTTGCAATACTTGTGGATATACATTTTTTTTGTTTTTCCACTGTCTGCGTAGATATAAAGGCTATCTGGTTTGCCGACTCGGGAACACGCAACATAGAGTTGCCCATGTGAGAAGCAATCCGCATCTAAATCTAAACCACACAATTCTAAAGATTGACCTTGAGCTTTATTGATTGTGGTTGCAAATGCCAATCGAATTGGGAATTGGAATTTAAATAAAAATGGTGTATCGGTTGAGATTATGGGTATTCGAGGAATGAGGACATCTTCACCTTTGAAAGGCCCCGTTAAAATCGTTGCTTTCACTACGTTATTCATCAATTTCTTAACTGCAAGTCGCGTGCCGTTGCAGAGTTTTGGCTGATTAATATTCCGCAACAGGATAATTGTCATTTTTTGATCGAACCGTTGCTGGAATCAATCTAAAGAGGAATGTTTTCCCAGTTCTTCCTGGCGCATCCAAGAAGAAGGTCTCCACAACTCCGTCATTTATCATTTGCATTATGCGATCATAAATGCCTTTCTGTTCACGCGTTAATTTGGGAATGTTTGATCGGACATATGACTGAAGATAACCAATGTTGTAACTCTGTTCACGGCGTAAATCCACATCAAATGAAGCAATCGCAGCTCGGGTGGTTGCTGGAGTTCCCGATTGACTAAGAACTTTATTTGCAATAGCTAAGCACTTGTCTTCAATATTTATCAATGCTTCGTTGTAAATGCCTTCTGTAAATTCCACGGTCATATTGGTATTTTCTAGGCGTACTCTATGCAAAATATCCTCAGCCATATGCGATCGATATCTTTCCCATAACTCTGTGGGAGATGAAGGGAAGCAAGCGGTCAATATAATTGCGAATAATGCGCGAATTTGGTTTGGATGTGCAGTGTTGCACGCGTCGTTAATATATATATATATATGTTGTTCGTTTTCTAATAAATTCAGAGCTTGGTGAAAGGCGCAGCTCAATCACGACACGATCACACAAAAGTACCTCGATTAAAGTGAATATTTAATTCAGATTGTATAATAATCTGAATCAGATGCAAGTGGATACGATTTTTTTTTTTTTTTAATAAACAATGTAATTGGGAACAGGTATTGTTTCGAATGTGACTGCGGTTGTCGTTAGCTAGTATGGCGAGTGTTCCTCTCGCTTCCGGCAGATGGCGCGGTCACTGGTACACAGCTGACCGTTAAAATACTGTTTTCTCGCGGTCGCGGGTATGTGACATGCGAAAAATAGATAAAAACAATTTTTGATGCGGGTTATATATCGTGCTAAAATTTGAGCTCAATTGGTGCAGAAAAGTTTGAGTTTTTGAAGCGTACACAAACGAACTTAACATTTTTATATATAAAGATTTGTGGGCTGCGAAAAAAAGCCCTTAAGTTGTGCGAAAAAACACATCATTTTAAATGCTTACAAAAGCAGAGTAATGCTTACAAATTACAGAATAATCAAACGGCGTTGATTTCAGATGTTAATAAACTGCTAACGTAAGTAGAAGTTGTGCTGCTTCAGTGTACAACGTGATTCTCGACTATGAATCTACTAATGAATTACGGTCTCCAAAGAAAACAAAACCCCACAGGTCAATTGAGAAAAAGGTGAGATTTTGATAAAAACGCGATTCGTAAAAAAAAAATACGAATTTGAATTTTTTAGAAATATTTTAGCGGTGTATTATGTCCTTTGGAAGAGAATTCGGTTATTGTCTTCGACAACGCTTCTTATCATTAAACGAAAAGAATTCCAGCCGTGTTATAGAAAGACAAAGATATCAAAATGTGGCTTAGTTCAAAAGGAATAATTTTTGAAGAGGTTTAAGTTAATATTCAATCATTGCAAAGGGTTTCGCGTATTAAAAGTAATTATAGTCCATATAAAATTGGTTTGACACACAACGCCATATTGGTAAGTCGTGTTTTTATTCGGCTCCTGAGGTAACGTCTCGGACTATAATCCGGTGGTTCCGAGTTGGAATCCCGGTCAGGCATGGCATTTTCATACGCTATAAATCATTCTTATCATCATTTGAAGCAATGCATCACGGTGGTTTCGGAGGTTAGAAAAAACAAAAAAAAAAAAACGATTACTTAGTTGTGTGGTTTCAGTGTTACTATTTGTGAATTTTGTTCTTTGCTTTTACATAGCAAAGAACGCTACATGACCAAAAAACGATTGTTTGGTCGTATATATGTAAAAAAATAACCTAACAAAGGATTTTTTGGTCTTTATGTAGAGATATTATTTTCTGTGTATTTGGTTATTTCGACTTTTTTTGTTTGCATAGTCTTAAGTCTATCTGGGCTATAAGAAAGTTGGTTGTTTTAATTTATTTACTGTAAGTCATCCTTCTTGGTGGCTTTTCTTTTTGTTTTGGTGTTGTTTTTTTTTGTTATTTTTAATAAAATACAGATGTTTTAGCTGTTAAATATAATTCAAAGAAATGTGGTCGTTGTGTTTGACAGCGGCCATGTTGCATTGATCTGATTGGTTTTCCTTTGTTTACATTTCCATCTGATTTATTAGCCTCTTATTTATTAAAAAACTGTACAAATTAAAAATAGATAGATAGATTTATTAAAAATAGATGAAAACAATTTCTGATGCGGGTTATATATCGTGCTAAAATTTGAGCTCAATCGGTGCAGAACATTTTGAGTTTTTGAAGCCGTACACAAACGAACTTAACATTTTTATATATATATATAAAAAATAGATGAATAGATACGTGCGCGTTTACTTACTGCAGCTTGGGTTTATATCTCGGAAACGAATTAATCCAGAATCATGACATCGAATTCTATAGCTTTTTCATAACCCTTTTTATACGGTAAACATTTATAAGACAGCTGTGTTTTATTTTAGGAAGAATATGAGTACAAGGAAGGTCGTTCTGATTCTCAATCTTAGAAGACAAGTTTAAGAATAATAAACCATCTTTATGTCACTTTTAGATCTAGAAAATAATTAGATAATGTAGATCAGAACAAAAGTTTTAAAAAATTTAGGAAAGTTTTATTATAATATGGGAAAAAAAGACTTAAATATAATCTGTAGAATAATCAGTCAGTGGTGATAACAGCGAAATAAGGTGAGATAAGGATGTATTCTGTCCTCGTTGCTTTTAATTTTTTTATAGAATTAATTCAGGAACCGAATATACATTTCAGAGTGGAAAACTATTCAAGGACAAAAAATAAGAAGTTTTAAGGTTCATTGTTATGAATCGAGATCGACTAAGAATTCGTATGAGGTTAAAATATTCTGACAGTATGTTTAACGAACAGTAAATGTACTGGGAAAGACTAAAGTTTTGTCTACAACTCTGTATTTTTCCAGAAACCAAAAACGAGTTAGAAGAAGTTCTGAATGCCTTTAATTTATATTAGGGAAGAAATTTCATACAAAAATGAATAAGATTACAAAACAAAGGTGATGAAATATAACAAAATGATGAAATTAGGAATCGATCGCTCGAAGGTAGAGCGGCGCAAACGAGGAATGCTTTCAGGCGAGAAAGGAATCTGCGGTATCATATACAGATCTAAGAATTAGAAAGATGTGCGTAAAAATATATACGTTTATGCTGTTTTATGACAGCGAGGTATCTTTGGAAAGGACTTTAATTAGTAAAGTGAACCGCTTTTAAAAAATATCACAGAAGGATTATTAGTTCTAAATACAATAAGACGCCATTATTATGCGGACATCCGGAGGCAACTGCGTTATAGCCTAACCGGTTATTTCGAAATTATAAACGAAAAAAATGAAGCCAGTGAGTTAATATTACAACAAAATAAAAATATTATCGAATTTTTCTGTTTAAAATGAGAATATTATTGGATAAAATAAAGTATACAATAAAAACTAACAACACAGTTGTAGGACTTTCCCGTCACACGGTTAAAACCGCGTTCCAGGAAAGTCCTACAACTGTGGGTCGTTTCTGATGCACGACGTACACACACCACTTAATTAAAAATATTTATCTTTTTATTTAACTACAATATTTTCCGTTTCTTTAATTCAATGATTCTAACTAAAGCGCGCGCGCATACCGAATTTAAATCGCGCGGATGTAGCGGTACTAGCAGCAACGGTTGACATTAACTAAAATAATGTAGTCTCACAACTTACATAGAACAAATTTTGCTTGTACGATCGACAGACCGGTATAGCCGCGGGGTTTAACGCATCATGTACCGAGTAAAGCGGGCGATATAGTTCGAGACCTAACCTGACCGAATTTCTTTTGTTATACTTTAAATATTATTCATTTATTTAATTCTACCACTGTGACATCACAACTACTGTGATTCTACCGCTGTGCCTGTGACATCACAACATAGCAGACGACTAAAACAGCATTTTTTGGGGTGCACATTTTTTTTTTTGCAAGCATTATAATTTTTTAGATAGGGAATCTTGGAGAGCTGCATCAAACCAGTCAAATGACTGAAGACAAAAAAAAAATTATTTTTTAATCGTTAACAATTGCGCCTAAGAAAAATATGATCTTAATTAGGCCAAATCTCGAGATACCAAGGGTGACTTTGCTCTACAGCCTCACCCCGTTGACCTTTTAAGTTGAAAATTTAATGACATCAATGCCCCAAATGTAGAATTAATTTGACCAAGTTGGGTCAAAATCGGTCCAGCAGTTCTGGAAATATAAGGTAATTTAGAGGCCGACACCGAACATACATACGTACAAACGAACACTAACATCCGGAAAATTTCCATCCGGTTTTTGGGTTCCTTAATTGTCAAAACGTCAAGATCCGGTGAAAACCGCCAATGCCCAAATTGGACCGATTACAATACTTTCCTTTTTAGCTCCTGGACGGGAAAGTAATAAAAAGTACTTACATTTTTGTAGCTGGATTACATTTTCACATTTGTTTTTTATTTCGCAATGGTAAACTACGGTAATCGTAGAGTCTTTTAGGTACTTTCCGGTACAGCTTAATTGAAAATACGTTTTTTCAGTAATGATTTGATTTCAAAATACAGTAAAGTAATATATAGTGAGTGCTACATTATTAAAATATATTTACTACGTATAATATATTTACAACCAACACCTCTGAAGATAAAGAAAAAGATTAAGTCAACATAAATTTTTGATATCGTTATTTTGTTTTTGCCTCCTGTTTATACAGCCACGCGTAATTTTACAAAATTAGAAGTATTACAATGTTTATTTATTCCGTTCAATTTATTGCTAAATATGTATACGTAGGTAAAATGCGTTTTTACGTATATAACTATCTACTAAAAAGTAAATTTTTTTTGGGACAACCTTCTATCCGCGTTATCTGGGGTCAAACTGTATCTGGAAATGCTCCTCTCAAAAAAAAAAAAAATAAATAAAAAATCAATGCGATAAGTTATTAAAAAAAAATAGTCTCACTGGATTGTACAGAAAATTGCTGTAACAAAAATAAATATTTATTATAACCGTCGGTATTACTTTATGAATTCAAGAAAACTAATCAGATTAATTTATCTAAAATGACACAGATAATTAGCTATTTTTAATTCACGCTGATCGGTTAACTTATTTGAATACATTTTTTACGTAATGATATTTTTTAATGGTGGATCACAAACGGGTCATTTTGAGTTCAAATAATGTAATTTTTTTTTTTATGGATACATAATTTTTATTTGTAAAAAAAACCCATAAGCGATAAGTTAACTTCTGTGGAAGAACGGCTGCACCTCAGATTTCACATTCAGAATAAATACGTGTTTAAAATCCGGTCAAACATGGCGTACATTTTACAAATTTTCATATGTCATTCCCTTAAACAGATTAGCGTCAGGGAGAAGCTCATCCTGCCGTAAAATCCTACCTAACCCCAGAAAATGCTGGAGAAAAAATCGGCGTAAAATGACAAAAAATAATGGTACTGAAGAAAATAAAGTTTGAGAATAGCGGCCGGCGTATAGCTGTGCCGTTGCGTGCGAGAGAGACAGACTGATAGGACAGGCGGAACAATTAGACAGTCATTCCTTTACGAAAACTTTTCGTATATCTCCGTGTACTTAAATAGTATGCAGTACATCGACAGAGTTGTCAGGATAGTTAATAGCGCGGTAAACCAGACGTCAGCCTATGTGCACAGCAATTCACCGCCCGCTATAAAACGAAGGTAATATGTTCATTTTTGGGGAAATTAAGTAGTAATTCAGGAAGAAGAGGAAGACAAATAAGGATGTAATCCGATATAAATATGAATGAATTAAAAAGTGAGTGGTGAACACAAGAATGGTAAAATACAAATTTTGTGACCGGCCGAAAAAGAAAAGAAAGGAAAGAGATAAAATAAATGAAACGATAGAAACTTTTCAGAGCACAGAAATCGATACGTCACCGAATAATGGCAAAAAACTTTAAACGATGAACTTCTCGGATATATTGATCGAGTACAATTTTTCATGACTTTGTTATGAACATATTTCCTTTAAGATTGGTATATTGGCAATATTTAATTGATTTAATCGACGGGAACAATTAAACATAGATCGAGAATGTCTCATATGCAATACTTCATCCTATTTTAACGATTCTCAACCAATCAAAGTTTAGAAAGAGTTATTTGAGTTCTCAATATATTCGAGTCATCGAATGTAATATGTTATAATAAATAACTATGAAGCCTAGATAATCTTTTAGAGATTTTCTATTAACTACAGTTCTTTCATTATTCATTCGTGAAGTAATTGCAAGCAGTGATCAGAAAGTTTGTCACTACTTAAAATTATAACAATAAATGGAAGAAGAAAATTTGTACAGTTCTAGAATATATTATTTAAATTTTAGGCTATCCTATGTTCAGTCAAAGATCATAATAAAATACTATTGTATTAATACAAAACGCTATGGACAAAATCACATGCTGGAGCAGAGGAGTATATGTATATTAATTAAATATTAATTAAATGGCTTCAGTACACTGAAGCCATTCAATTAATGAAATATTTGGACCTTATAAGGAGAAGGCACATCGGTTCGAATCAACTTCATTTTTTTTTTAACTTTTTTTTAAATTTATATATATTGCTTTTTTAATAATTATTAAACTCTGATAGTAAACAAATTTTTACAATAAATAATAATTTAGTAATAACAATAAAAAAATGAAACGTTATCAGAAGTTATTAATGAAATAAAATGTTATGTTCATTTAAAAAAAAAGTTTTTTATGTAATTTAATACGCGTAAAGGAAGTCATATGGTGCCCACATCAGATTTTTTTCGGTAATTTTTTATTCATAGTAAAAAATTGGAACATATTTGTTTTCAATTTAATTAAATTACCATTAATTAAAATCATTTGAGAAAACTTTAAATATTTGGGGGAAAACATCATACACAACCTCCAAGAAAATCCAAACTGGAATGAAAGAATAAATAAACTCATCAAAGCCACAATAAAAACACAAAACATCTATAACAAAAAGTGCATGTCCATAAACACGAAAATAAGACATTATAACTCCGTTATCTGACCAGAAATACTTTACGGATGCGAAACCATATTTGGACCGTACCAGACAAGGTTTACCGACAAACTGGAAAAGATTGAAAGACAGATTCTACGGCGATGCATCGGGAAAAACATTAAAAAAGACGGGATTTGAAGAATTATTCCAAACGAAGAGATTTACAAAACAATCATCCCGATAACTAATAAATTTAGAAACAAGAGAATTTCTTTTCTAGGACATATTTTCAGAATGGAAGAGACCAGACTTATCAGACGGATAATCGAACTTTTCTGGAACAAGAAAAGCAGACCGAATTGGTTATACGAAGTACAGAAAGACATGGAGGAATAAGACATAACACGTGAAAACCTAAAAACGAAAACCGGAAACTATGAGAAATTAAAAAATAAAGAAACAAGATTCCTATCAAAACCCAAGAAAACAATAAGCCGGGTGTACTCTGAACAAAAAAGGGCAAGAAGATCTGAAACCCTTAGAAATTACTGGCAAAAAAGAAAAGCTGAAAAACAACAAATCAGCAAGAAAAGAAAGAACTTGCCAAAAAAAAAAAATGAACTAAAGTGACCCATTATGGTCTTAAAAAAAAAAAAAAAAAAAAAAAAAAAATCATTTGAAGAATGGGGGAAAATTAACTTGAAACAATTAATCAGTGAAGTTATAATCATGAGTAATTAGTAAGAAGTAGCTCTTAACATCCTAGTAAACGTATAAAAATCTTATTCGTCGTTTTTATTTCAGAGAAAAGATTATAAAAATGACCCTTCTTTGTTCTTGTCTCCATAATGGTGTACCTACAATCCTCATTATTTTTTCCTTCTTTTTAAACAATAATGCAATAATCAGCAGAAGTATTTTCGTACATCCTGTACTTTTTCCCTGAACTTCAACAATTAATTAGAAAATGGTGTTATAAAGGAAGAAGAGGAAGTCGAAGAGGATGAAAGGGGAGAAACAATACTGAGATCTGAATTTAAGAGAGCATTAAACGAATTGAATGGCAGAAAGGATCCTGGAATAGACGGAATACCTGTAGAATTACTGCGCAGTGCAGGTGAGGAAGTATAGGGACAAGGTAAGTAATTGTAGTGCTCAGATTAATAGTAAAAGGAAGATTAAAGGATAACAAACCAACATACTTGGCATTTATAGGCCTAGAAAAGGTTCGATAACGTAGACTGGAATAAAATGATCAGCATTTAAAAAAAATTAGAGTTCCGATACAGATAGAAGAAGAATTGCTAACATTTACAGGAACCAAACAGCAACAGTAATAATTGAAGAACATAAGAAAGAAGTCGTAATAAGAAAGGGAATCCGACACGGATGTTCCCTATCCCCGTTACTTTTTAATCTTTACATTGAACTAGCAGTTAATGATGTTAAAGAACAATTTAGATTCGGAGTAACAGTACAAGGTGAAAAGATAAAGATGCTACGATTTGCTGATGTTATTGTAATTCTAGCTGGGAGTAAAAATTATTTAGAAGAAATAATGAACGGCATGGATGAAGTTCTACGCAAGAACTACAGCCTGAAAATAAATAAGAACAAAACGAAAGTAATGAAACGTAGTAGAAATAATGCAGATGAACCATTGAATTTAAAAATAGGAAGAGGAAGATTACGGAGGTAGAAGAACTTTGTTATTTGGGAAATAAAATTACTAAAGATGGACGAAGCAGGAGCAATATAAAATGCCAATAGCACAGACGAAAGGAACCTACATTCAGAAATATAATTTGTTTACAAAAATTTTTTTGTAAACATTTTTTCAAAAATTACATTTTTGAAAGTAAATGCTTGGAGCGTAGCTTTATATGGAAGCGACACTTGGACGATCGGAGAAGAAAAGATTAGAAGGTTTTGAAATGTGGTGCTATAGGAGAATGTTAAAAATCAGATGGGTGGATAAAGTGACAAATGAAGAGTTGTTGCGGCAAATGAAGAAAGAAGCATTTGGAAAAAATATAGTTAAATATTAAAAAGTGAGGCAACATATTAAGGCATTCTGGAATAGTGGTTTTAATATTGGAGGGGCAGGTAGAAGGGAAAAGTTTTGCAGGCAGGCAACGTTTGCAATATCTAAAACAAATTGTTAGGGATGTAGGATGTAGGATATAGGGGATATACCGAAATGAAACGGCTGGCACTAGATAGGGGATCTTGGAGAGCTGCATCAAACCAGTCATTTGACTGAAGACAAAAAAAATTAAATATAATATTTTTCCTTATTTTATTCAAAATTCTAACTAAAGCGCTCGCACATACATATTTAATTCGCGTGGTTGCAGCTGTAATAGCGGCTACGGTCGGCACTAACTAAACTAATATAATTTCACAAATTTCGCTCTTATGGTCGGTGGATTGGTGAGCTGCAAGGCTTAACGAACCAGATACCGCAAAAACCGAGCGATCGAGCTCGGCCAGACCGAGTTACTTTTTACACTTCAGATATTATTCATTTATTTAATTCTACCGCTCACCTGTGACGTCACAACACAAAACGACTACAACAGCATTTTTTTGGGGTAGGAGTGAAAATTTATAAAAACTTATTTTGCAAATATTGTTATTTTTTAATCGTTAACAAATGTGCCTAAGAAAAATATGACCTATTTGGGCGAAATGTCGAGATACTGAGATACAGCCTTGCCTCGTTGACCTTTTAAGTTGAAAATTTAATGGCATCAATGCCTCATATGTATCCGACCAAGTTTGGTCAAAATCGGTTCAGTAGTGCTGGAGATGTAAGGTGATTTAAAGGCCAACACTGAACACACATACACACCTACATACGAACATCTGGTTTTTTTCGGTTCCTTAGGTGTCAAAACGTAAAGATCCGGTGAAAACCGATGCCCAAATCGGACCGATTACAATATTTTCCCTTCCAGTGTTATAGCGCTTTCTAGACGAGAAAGTAAAAGAAGTAAAAACATTTACCGTGAATTCAACTAAATTTTAATAAAATCAATTTAGGTGAATGATGTGGAGGCAAATATAAGTCGATAATATTTGTATTAATTTTGCATGAAACGCAACGACACAATGAAAAAGATTAGTCTTAATTTGAATAATTACTGATTAATTTAAATAATATTTTTTAATTAGTTTTTTATTAATTTAATAAAATCTTCAATTTTATTTATTAATATTTTTTTTAATTAAAAACTAAAGAAAATGTTTTTTTGTTTTAGTAAATTTCTAAATAACGATTTTCCGAAAATCGAAGTTCTACAGTAATATAATAATAATAATAATAATAATAATAATAATAACGATTTAAGTTATTCATTTAAGATAATTTATAATTATAATAACTGAATAAAAACAACATGTGTACATTTCAAATAAATTATACAAATAATTAAAAACATATACATTATAAAATAAACTATTACTTACTTTATTTTTTTTGATAAAAAATTCCTGATAAGGCCTTATTATATTTTCGTCAAAAAGAAATAACTTAAATATAAAATCTACAAAAATTATATTCAGAGGTACTAAAAAAGTATGAATTAAATCTTTAGACACCAATAAATAAAAACCATTTGACAAGAAATAGTAAAACAACTGTCACATAGCCGAAGTTAACGAAAGTCGATCGTCGATTGATATCGATGAACAATAGGAAAATCTAATGATACTAAACGCCAGTATAATACAAAACAGCACGGCACGCGTTCGTTTGCCTATATGATAACAAAGCGATATTAAAACATAACCTCAATTAGAAGGGCTCGCGTTTCATTTGCACTAACGCCTCGCACTACAGAATAATATATACACACAACCGAGGGCGCTGTTGTTCCCACAGCAGAGTGTTTACAACCCAATACGTTCGTTCTAACTGGACATGTACATCTGATGTGACGGGAGTAAGGAGCGTGCGTCCTGCGCCCTACTTATTAATTTATCGGTCTTCTACAGAGTAGAAAAGAGAGAAAAAACTACGCTTATTGCCTGGTCGAATTGACTTATTTATGAATCTGTATTGCAGCGCCAGCTACAGCTAGTGCATATTATTTTTTGTTTAATTCTTCTTTTTTAAAATCCTTGATTTTTTTTCTCTACCATGATAAATAATATTTTGCGTCATTATCTGAAAAAATATATTTATTTCTTTATTGAACACTGCGTTATTTAAATTTACATCAGCACATTTCACTAACGAGATAAAAACATTTTAGACTAATAAATCATCTTATCTTACAAAATTAATAAAAATAAGTATACGGGCCAAAACTTGGCCGATGAATTTTCCCACTTATGATTCGCTTCAGAATAAAATTGGAAATTCAGAGATAGACGATATGCTTAATTAATTTTTTAAATATTTACATTTGATTTCATAATTAAATGAACGTACAGTAGTATAATAAAGTACATAATGAAAAAAAAAAATTTCACGGGTGTTTATATTCAATTCCGATCTAATCCTTTATAAAACATGCAAAAATATTCTACACATAAAATAAAAATTATTTGATAAATAATGTTTTCTTATTGTTCTTTACCAATTTGAGCGTTTTCTAATTATTATCATATTGCAAGCAAGAATTGTTTTAGTAAGAATATCAATTTAAAAAAAAAAAAAAATGGTATGTTCCTTTTGAAAAACTCATAAGATGTATATTAAAAAATCTGATATGGACACCACATAACTCCTTGTACACCTATTAAATTACATACACACATTTTTTTTTTAAATGAAAATTACGTACAGTTTTATTTCCTTAATAACTTCTGATGTTTTTTTTATTTTTTATTGTACATACAATTAATATTTATTGTAAAAGCTTTTTTACAATCAGAGGTTAATAATTATTAATAAATCATTATATTTAAATTTAAAAAAAGGAGATGAAGTCGGATTTGAACCGATGTGCCTTCCCTTTGTAAAATCGAAATATTTCATTAATTAACATTTTATTTGGTTATAACTCTGGAACGAATGAAAATAAGTACGACTTATGATATATCGTTGAGAAGCTCTCAATGTGGGCTTGTTACTGCAGTAAGAGAAAGTCCAAAATACAAATTTTGGGGATTTTGGGTTTTATTGGACACTCTTGGTTCAGTCGATTGGAATCAAAAGGGGACGTGCACAACTAGTTGTTACAACAGTCCTAGATCCAAAATTTCAACATCCTACGGTTATTATTCTTTTGATTTTTGCGAGATACATACATACGTACTTACAGACGTCACGCCGAGACTAGTAAAAATGGATTCAGGGATGGTCAAAATGGATATTTCCGTTGAAATCTGAAAACTGAAATTTTTCGTGATCACAATACTTCCTTTACTTCGTACAAGGAAGTAAAAACAATTATTGCTTCGGTAGTAATTTATGTAAGAAAAAAAAAACATTAAATAATTCGCACTGGTGCATTCAATGTACAGGAAGTAAATCTATTAATAAAGTGATTAACCGTCGAATTGTCTTACAAACAGCCGTTATCAGTAGCAGCTATTTAGTCTGCAATAACTTAATTGCTAAGAACAACTACTACTAGATCGTGGATACCGGTGTTCTTTGGTGGTTGGGTTTCAATTAATCACACATCTCAGGAATGGTTGACCTGAGACTGTACAAGACTACACTTCATTTACATTCATACGTTTCATCCTCATTCACCCTCTTAAGAAATAATACCTTACGGTGGTTTCGGAGGCTAAACAGTAAAAGAAAGAAAGAAAAGTTGTTAACGAACTTTTTTCTTTTTCCCAATACTTAAAGTGGCGGGTGTTTATTCATTTTTTTATTTGTTTTTATTATCAAAGAATCAATATCAATCAAGAATTATGAAAGGGCATCAACAGCTATGGTAATTATTCTGGTGAAATTGGTAGCATGTGAAAAAATTATATTGACCGGAATTCGAACCCGGGACCAAAATGCGGGACAAAATGCCGAGACGCTACCCACTCATTGTGAAGGTCGGAAGAACCATTTTATGCTCGATTTGATAACAATCATTTTCAATTATTGTATAGCTAATGTTATCCTCAAAGCGACTATTTTCTCTTAAAACTTTTAAAAATAATCGTTCCTTATTAAAATAATTAGCATTTGAAAAATAGGGTTAATTGGATATATATTATTGTTGATCGAAAAATGGCAAACTGGGACAGGCTATTGAAAAATTACCCCGTTTCGGTTAATAAGATATATTTTTAGATTTTTTACATTTTTTTTTTTTTGCTAAGGCGCCTTAGCTTAAAAAAAAGTAGTACTTTATTTTTTAGAATTTGTTATCGATAAAAAAAATTCGATAATGAAATAAAATTTCATAGGCAAACAAAAAGCGGCTGAGATATAAAATACCTCATTACTATTTTTGAAACTTATTTTTCGAAGTAAGCCCCAAATATTTAATAAATTACGAGTGCACTAGATACGGATTACGATATTTATTTGAATTAAGGCTTCAGGCTAATTCAAAAATTTTTTTTGGAGCTGTTCAATTTTTTTTAATTAAATTTTTGTTTTGTTTTTTAACTTCTTCAAAGTGGAAAGATGGGGGGAGAGGCCTACAAAAAAGAATGTTCGTAAGGCAAAATAAAGATTCCTTGAAACAAAACAGGGTCGTTCAAAACGATTTAAAGATCTGAAGAAAAGGATGAATAGGGTTTGAAGTCAAGAACCTAATGTTTTTCATGAGCAGAGGCAAATTTTCAGTACTATATTTTTTGAGAAATATATATAAATATATTTTTAGAGATTTTTCGAGGTGAAATATATCTAAAACCCTTCCCAGTTATGTCAAGAAACGTGGGTAAAAATTTGGTTGCGATTGATCGAGTAGTTTTTTTTGCTTATTCTGAATAAACAATAAATTGCGGGAATGCATGAAATGTATTAAAAGAAACATAGTTTGATAGCATCGTCGAGATAATTATTGATCCGCAAGCGCTTTTCAAGTGAGGCTTAAGTAAAAAGATCACACCGTTATTTGTTGATTCATAAACGTATTTGTAATGAAAACGCCCGAAGAATGTTCATATCGAGTGATTGTTGTAAGAGTCAACCTGAAAAATTTTCAAATTAAAGACCCGATGAATGACATTCGTTTGCACAAATGCGTCAAGTATCGAGTTACTTAAGAACCCTAACATAAGAGTTTTTTGAAAATCAATAAATAAATTCTACTGCCTAGATCGGAGTTTTTCGACCGATATTCTATTTAATCGTCCAGTAACATTCGTCAATGGTGCGGGACCACCGTGGGATCAGTTGTTTAAAAAATAGGTCATTCAAATCAGTACAGTTGGTGAAACATTATGCTCAGACAAAATAAAATTTATATTATATACGAGGTGTGTGAGAAAGGTAATGAGATTGGTAACTGCGAGCGATTTGGCAATACTGTGTCTACCGGTCTGTGGTAGACCGATTTGTTCATCCCTTCCACGTGCTCAGTACGAGTTTCAACTCCGTTCAGCCAACACATTATTTTTGACAGCGCCATCAGTGAGGTTGTGTTACGAAAATGGAGCATCGGAATTTAGAGCAACGTTGTGCAATCAAGTTTGCGTTAAACTTGGGGAATCCGCGGGTGTGACCTTTGAAAAGTTGAAACAGGCCTATGGGGAACATTGCTTATCAAGAGAACAAGTTTTCCGCTGGCACAAATCATTTTTGGAAGGCCGAGAACACGTTGAAGATCAACCTCGCTCAGAGAGACCTTCAATTTCAAAATCTGACGAAAACGTTTAGCGTGTGAGGGTTCTTGTGAGATCAGACCGTCGTTTAATAATAAGGATGATGTGTAAACAGTTAAATTTAAACACTTTCACCGTACATTAAATTTTGACAGACGATTTGGACATGCGAAAGATTTGTGCGAAATTGTTACCGAAAAACCTCACAACAGAAAGAAGGACAATCGAAGAAACGTGTGCGTTGATCTTCTTGAGAGGATTGACAATGACCAAGAATTCTCCAATCGTGTGATCACAGGTGATGAATCCTGGCTATTTGAGTACGATCCTGAAACAAAGAGGCAAAGCGAAGAGTGGCACATTCCGTCATCTCCTCGACCGAAAAAATGTCGAATGAGCAAATCAAAGATCAAAACCGTGCTGATTTGCTTTTTTGACAGTAAGGGTATCGTGCATAAAGAATTTGTTCCTCCAGGACAAACTGTCAACCAAGTGTTTTACAAAGGTGTCCTTGAAAGGCTCAGGAAAAGAGTGATTCGCGTGAGACCAGACATTGCAGACAAGTGGATGGTTCATCATGACAACGTGTCACACGGCCATTTCTATCAGGGAATTTTTGACCTCAACCCAACCGAATGCGTTGACCTCAACGCATTCCTACGGTTCCTCAACCCCCCTATTCACCTGATTTGAGTCCTTGTGACTTTTTCCTTTCCCCGTAATTGAAACATGTCTTAAAATGACGTCATTTTGGAACTCTGGAGAACATTCAAAAGACTACGACCGACCAGTTAAAAGCCCTACCAGTTGAAGCCTTCCAGCGCTGCTACCAGGAGTGGGAACAACGACTCCGCCGGTGTATAGCTGCCCAAGGGAACTACTTTGAAGGGGATAATATTGTTGTTTGAAAAAAATAAAAACTTTTGTTAAGTAAACAGTCAGTCTCATTACTTTTCTCACACACCTCGTATATACATATATATATATATATATATATATATATATATATACTAGCCGGCCATCTAGCCAGAACTGGAACCTCAGGGCCCAGGTCGGCTCAGGCGAACCCCGGAGCCAACTCACAGGCTCCTCAGGGCCTCCCGGAACCACGGGGCCTACCCCAGGGGCGCGCTCGCTTCGCTCGCTATTCCCAATTTGTCAAGGGTACCGGCGCCCTGGAACCCGCAGAGGTTGCTTCGGTCACCATTCCTATCTACCCAGGTGGCTCCACCCTGGGCCCCCGCATTGTACGTTATCCACATGTTTATGAGAATAATACTGATAAATAATAATTTCAGGTATTCAGGCTTTATAGAAATATGAAAAAGAAACTAAATTACAAAAGAGAGAATAATAGTAACTACGGTAACTAAAGTACACACTCCTTTGACGACGAAAAATTCATAACTTATTTCTTTGCCGTGGTAGCAGAAATATAATAATAAATCAAAAGAATTAATATATTTTTCCTTAATAAATATCTTTAATTCACAACTTCATCCTTCCTGGAAATAACGAAATCCCGGAAATAATGAATATTTTTAATATCTTACCCTTCGAGGGAGCTAGGGGTCTCGGTTTGTGGCTATAATACGAATGTATCCTGAAAATTTCAGAGCAATAAATCGGTTGGTTCTTCGAGATTTTTTGAGATGAAATATACCTAAACACCTTCTCAATTATGCCAAGAAACATGGGTAAAAATTTGGTTGCGATTGATCAAGTACTTTTATTCCGAACAAACAAAAACCCTCTTATTTTTTATATAATAATATAGATAAAGATAAATTTTATTTAACGTAAATTTAATTCTATTATTTTTTGTAATATTATTCATTAAATTGATTCGAATCAATCATTCAATTCAAACCCAGCTAACACAGTAATAGAGACTCACAGTTCACAGTTCATTAATTCAATTCATTAAAATTTGTGCTTCAACCGGCATCTTCACTAAAGAAATGTAAATATATGGGTAAAAATTTGGTTGCGATTGATTGGGTAGTTTTTTTTTGCTTATTCTGAATAAACAGAAGCCCTCTTCGTCTTTGTATAATAGTGTATATATATATATATATATATATATATATATATATATATATATGGATCCTCCTGTTTTTGAAGTCGGTTAAAAATCTGATACATTGTTTATAAACTTACTCTTTCATGGGAGAATTTACCTTTTTCTTTTTTTCAGTAACAGTACAAGTCAGAAATTTAAAATAAATTTAGTCCTAAGCTAACGACTATTTAATGTTGAAGATGGAAAGGGGGATTCTTTAAGAAAGTAAACACATCCTTCTTATATCACATAATTGTTTATTCCTTTTTTTAGTTTTTTGATCACATTTTACTGATTTTATATGCTAATTAATACATCAACATTGATTGAAAGTAAGTTGCCTTACATTCCAATAATTTTGTTGTATTCGTTTCGCAAACCTAGTTGTTCCATTTTTTAGATTGTAACTATCGGACTCGGCAATGCTTCACCGTTGCTAGATTTGAGTATATAATAAAGATTAAATGAACACAGATGAAAGTTTGATAAACATTAAAAAACTGAACATTACGGAATTTCACAAATTGTAATCTTTCCCTTTTTCCCTTTTCCCACTTTTCCCTTTCTCCCTATTCCCTTTTTCCGTTTTTCGCAAAAATATTTCTTTCCATGTAAGTAACAAATAGCGCCACATAGCGGGTCCAAACTAATTCAGAAAGCTTCGTAGGCGAGCCCACAACAACTCACCAAAGTTTCATCGCAATCGGATGAACGGTTTAGGAAGGAATAAGAGACATACAGACAGACAAACATTCATTTATATATATATATATATATATATATATATATATAATATAAAGGTAATAAAAATAAATATAAAGGTACACTCATTAAATGTAATACTTTAAACGAACTAATGACGAGCGAAATCTGGCTTTTAAATCAACTGTCTTATCAGTGCAGCGCTTTTAAAGTTATAAGTAAATGATAAAAATTATGCTTATAGTTTATTCGAATACTTATTTCACGAGTTTTTAAAATTCTTCTTTATCGTATCGTATCTCATAAAATACTTTTTTTTTAAATTATTTTTAAACATTATAATTATTAATAAAGATATTAAAATATAAATTTTATTTTTAATATAATTTTTAAGTACATCACTTTGAGAAAAGTTTGTGTTAATTTATAAATGTATCACATCAGTTATTTTTGATTTTTCAGTTACAATCGAAAATACCAGCGCTTTGTCAACCTGTATCATTAGCGTTTATTGAGCCGTAAATGATACTATCCGTATCGTAGTTTATAACACAAAGAGGCTCTAAGAAATAGAATAATTTATTTTTTAATTTTGTAATTTTGGTTGATTAAGAGATACAAAGAAAAAATCGAGCGAATAAACAAACTTATTGTTAATTTACAATAAAATTTTAACATTTAAAAGTAGTTTTTAAAGGTACCTATAATATATCTTTCTTAAATAAATTTGTATTCTGTATTCCTTCTGATTTCTTCCTTAATATCTTTCTTTTGGTCTTTTCCAGTTTCCTAGAAAAAATCTATTTTTCAGAGAATACATTCTACTGCGTGCAGGGTTTTTGGTTCGGTTACTGTGATAGCGTCTTATTTTGATGTTTATCGAAATGGATGTCTTGTTGCATTATGTTACGATATAGTCGGTATGCCAATTTTATCTTTTTTTACCTTTTTTTCAGCGATTCATTCTTTTGACAGCTATCGATTTTATTATTTTGCCTAGATATCGGAATCAAAAACTGTAATGTTTTTGTCGTATTTTGTATTATTTATCATCAGCGTCAGGTCTTTGTTGGGTTGAATCATCGATTCTGTTTTTCGTAAGTCTGGACTGTACAAAAGTAAGCAAAATGAGCCTGATGGTCTTCCGGTTCCGGTCTATAGGCGATCACGATTGTGATCCGCCTATAGACCTGTTTGTCTGATCAACAACTTTATGAAGCTGTTTGAGAAGATGCTAGTGATGAGCCTTGCCGATAAAATAGAGAGATGCGGTGGACTAAGCCCACATCAGTACGGATTTGGAACAGACAACTCGACGGTGGACGCGGGACAACGTGATGAGCATGGTGGACGTGGCGGCAGCCGGGTCCAGACACAGGAGGAATATTCCGGCGTTCATCTTCTTCGACATCAGGAATGCTTTCTACAGTCTTGTGGTTGTCCATCTTCGAGTCGCTCGCGGATAACAGGACCGATGTCTACCTGAGAAGTGTTGCAGTTCTATCTCTGCCAAAGGACTATCATCACATCTAGCGTTAACGGCCGGTACAGATTTAGGTCGATCGGTATGTGCCGTAGGGGTCTGTCCTGGGTCCCTTATTGTGGAATATCTTCTACGATGGGGTCTTGAGGCTAGCATCACCTGAGGGTATTGTCCCTTTTGCCTTCGCGGATGACTTGGTTCTGGTCGTAGTGGGCAGGACCAAGCAGAGCGTGATAGACAGGAACAACGAACAGTAGACAGTAGTTGACTACTCGATAAAGGGCCGGAATTGGCTCCGGAGAAGACCAAGTTGTTAAACATAGCTGGAAAGCGGAGATCGAACCCTATCGCCTTTCAGGTGCAGGGTGTGTCTGTACTTTCCGAAACTTCGGAAGTACCTTCGGGTATGGCTGGACGGAAGGCGTTCCTTTCGGAGACATAAATTTGAAGCTGCGATGAGGACAAATACGATGGTGACTGCGCTGAGCAGGCTTTTCAGCAATGTTCGCGGTCCTAGGTCGTGGTTCTACGTCCTAGGTCCTAGGTCGCTATTCGAGCGCCAAAAACTCGGTAATGGTTTACGGTGCTCCTGCTTGGATAAGGGCCCTAACTACAAAATCAAATTAAAAAAAATCCCTTTCGGCACGCCAGAAGACGGAGGTAGATTTCACAGGTGCTAAGTAGGGGATAAAAAAGATTTTCACCTTAAAGTTAAGAAAAACTTCAAATTTACTCAATACGACAATGGTTGCAAGTGAAAAAAAGTTTCAGATGTTTAGCGTACGACAAGCCTTATCTTCTTAAAATTCCAGCAAAATTTTGATCACCCCTTGCTGTAAGGGTTGATCATATCAAAAACTGTTTCAGACAAACGTTTTAGGTAATGTTTAGAGAACTAATGACCACTTTAAACCGATTCGACACTGCGGCTATTAAGGGAGGTATGATTTTTTTTTGTCTTCGAAACCCCGTTTTTTCCACCACCTGGGCCAACGGCTGGTGATATCAAAAATCTTTACTTACATAAGTTTTAGGCTTTTATCCAAAAATAGTAGGAACTTCAAAAGATTCGATATTTTACTTAATAAGAAAGTTATAGCGATATTTTGTTTTTTTCGAAAAAACCCATGGCCGATTTTGCCTGTTAACGAACTCGACCGAGATTTTGGGTCGTTACATTATTTTATGCATTAATTTGAAAGTGATTGGTGTAAAATTACCGGAGTTATCGTGTCCATAAGAAAGTAAAAAGTGAAATATATATTTATATGTTTGAACGTTTGGGGTCTGGGGGATGTGAAACACGAAGATATGTCGAAATTTTTCGGAAGTGGAATCATGGTACCTATTACAATAGGTAACTTTTTTAAAAATTCTACCTAAACAGCTGATACATTAAACAATACCCGCTTCTGATCGGCCACTGAAAAGAGTAGGCTTTTGATCGGTTCAACACCTTTATCATGACTCACCGACTTGGTCTAGTGGTGAACGCGTCTTCCCAAATCAGCAGATTTGAAAGTCGAGTTCCAGCGTTCAAGTCCGAGTAAAAGCAGTTACTTTTTTACGAATTTGAATACTAGATCGTAAATACCGGTGTTCTTTGGTGGTTGGGTTTCAATTAACCACACATCTCAGGAATGGTCGAAACTTCACTTCATTTACACTCATACATATCATCCTTTGAAGTAATATCTGAACGGTAATTCCCGGAGGCTAAACAGGAAAAAGAAGAACACCTGAGTCATAATGAAAATCTGTTTCATAATGACCCTCATTATGATACATGTTCCAGCCGCGTAATACAATCGTTATAATACATCCGTGGAAAAGAGTATTTTTAAATCTGTATGTAAACTGTCATTCATATCGTACAGTTTGTTTCTTTATTATAACAAATTTTCAATTGGTTTTTTTGTGTTATTATAATACAATGTAATTATAAATGATGATCTTTATTTCTTGCAATTACTGTTTTATTTATCATGAAAATTATCATTATATGACCTTAAAAAAGGGTTACAGGTCAATTGGGCTAATTATAAATGTAACCTTTAATAGATTTCTAAAAGCAATTTCTGATAAAAATAAATTAATAAATATTTTAGTACAAAGAAAGATGATACTAATAGATTAATATAATTTAACTAAATATTTTATAAGCTTTTCTGTTTAATTACTTTTTAAATAAAATATTATTTAAAATATTTTAAAAACCGGCAATAATATTTTACAATTTTCATAATATTTGCAAACAACTAAAAATCTAATCCTGTCCTGTTCAAAATTTACAAAATTATTATTTTCATCGTTATACCTATCTTAGTTTATTATTTATTTTTTCATCAAATTAAAAAAAGAAAAGAAGTATAGGTCTACAATAATTCGTTAAACCAATGAAAAGTTAGGAAAATTATAGCTAATTTAATTCTCTTTTTAAGATAAATATCTTTAAATCAGATCAGAATAGATCTGGGGAAAACTGAATGTGCCCAAATTAGACTGATTACAATACCTTCCCTTCCAGAGCTATATCTTGACACTAGACGAGAAAGTAAAAATTTTATAACGTTTGGTTATGCTGATCTATAAATTTACAATTAATACATGATTCATTGAATATGAAAGCATCTAGACAGAACTGTGATAATAATATACTGGCAGAATATATTATTTACTGTATTAAAAAAAATCTTTATACGATTATTTTACTTGTCAATATTTTAGTTGCAGGATGTCAACATGGGAACTGGAAAATAGTTGGTGGTTAGGAAACAATTTCTGTTACTGGTATATACAATTGTTATTTGCATTAATTTTTCTGTACGTAATACAAACATCAAAATTTCAATATTACTTCAAATATGCATGTTACATCAGCATAACATTATCTGCAAGTCTTTTCTACATACCAGTATTTGTACTGCGACCAAGAAACCCCTCAAATATTGTGTAAGCATTTCATAGTTATTCAACTTAATTATAAATAAGTTATTCATATATACATGTTCAATGTTATTTTAAAGTTCAATGTGCATTAATAAAACAAAAATGAATGAAATAAACAAAAAAAAAAAATTATTACAATTATAACTGAAAAAAAATTCCTGGGGAATACAAGAAAAAAGAGTTGAATGTATTTTTTAGTAAGGAAATTGGTAAAGGTGAATGAAAAAAATAAGAGAGAAATAAATTTTTTAATTATTAGTAGCATAAATATATCTTGACACGTAAATTTTTACAGTAAATATAAGAACACAAAATAAAGACAAAAGTTTTAAAGTGAACAGGCATTTGTTTTTTAAAAATAAATGTACTTTACATATTTGATCTGTTCTATGAAGAATATTCTTACTTTTCACTTTTTACTTCATACGGTTATTTCTGTGCTGTTTTTTAAATAGTAATTTTTAAAAGTTAAAAGTTGGAGAAGTCTGCACATTGTCTCTGCATTCTGTTGTTTGAACTAAGTTGTTAGAAAACTTTTCATGGCTACTCTTCAACTCATCATTTGGCAAAGCATATTTTGTATTTTCAAGTTACTGATTCTGTCCATAATACTTTTCTTAATGTTTTGCTGGAAGTGGTTATCAGTGCTTAAAAATGATTCATAGAAATCCATGATTTAATTTTATCTTTTAGGTTATATTCGATTCAAATTTTGTAAATAAAATGCTCCTTTCATTAGAAATAATCTCAAGAACTGCTATTTTTGTTTTTTTAAAGAAGCTATTTTAACTTTGCCTCATTATTTATACGCAACCAAAACAACTAACAGAATCATATACAAAGTTTTCCTATCTTTAATTCTGATGGGCTAGTCTACAAAATATTATTTTGCAAAGTACATTTTGAAAAATCAGAAAATCCTTTATTTAAAAGAATGTAGCAAATCTTCATTCACCATTTATCAACTTCTCAAATCCAGTTTTAAAAAACAAAAAATAGCAATAAAGTGAAAAGTTGAAAAAAACTTAAAAAATTCCTGTGTACTTCTGTGCAAGATGATAGACTTTTCTTTATTTTATTTTGTTTCTTTTTGAAAAAAGTATCAACTAATTGTAATCTAAAATTTTACAAACAAAATGTATTAAGAAATAAATTTTTTTTTGTGTTTAGTCATTTGACTGGTTTGATGCAGCTCTCCAAGATTCCCTTCTAGTGCTAGTCGTTTTATTTCGGTATACCTCCTACATCCTACATCCCTAACAATTTGTTTTTTCATATTCCAAATGTTGTCTGCCTGCACAATTTTTTCCTTCTACCTGTCCATCCAGTATTAAAGCAACTATTCCAGGATGCCTAAATATGTGGTCTATAAGTCTGTCTCTTCTTTTAACTATATTTTTCCAAATGCTTCTTTCTTCATCTATTTGCCGCAACACCTCTTCATTTGTCACTTTATCCACCCATCTGATTTTTAACATTCTCCTATAGCACCTCATTTCAAAAGCATCAAAAGCTTCAAATTCAAATGCATTTCGCATTTCAAAAGCTTCAAATCTTTTCTTCTCAGGTAGTCCAATCATCCAAGTTTCACTTCGATATAAGCTACGCTCCAAACATATACTTTCAAAAATCTTTTCCTGACGTTTAAATTAATTTTTAATGTAAAGAAATTCTATTTTTGACTGAAGGCTCGTTTGCTTGTGCTATTCAGTATTTTATATTGCTCCTGCTTCATCCATCTTTAGTAATTCTAGTTCCCAAATAAAATTTTCTACCTCCGTAATTTTTCCTCTTCCTATTTTTATATTCAATGGTTCATCTGCATTATTTCTACTACATTTCATTGCTTTCGTTTTGTTCTTATTTATTTTCATGCTGTAGTTCTTGGGTAGAACTTCATCCATGCCGTTCATTATTTCTTCTAAATCGTTTTTACTCCCAGCTAGAATTACTATAACATCAGCAAATCATAGCATCTTTATCTTTTCTCCTTGTACTGTTACTCCGAATCTAAATTGTTCTTTAACATCATTAACTGCTAGTTCTATGTAAAGATTAAAAAGTAACGGAGATAGGGAACATCCGTGTCGGACTCCCTTTCTTATTACGACTTCTTTCTTATGTTTTTCAATTATTACTGTTGCTGTTTGGTTCCTGTAAATGTTAGCAATTCTTCTTCTATCTGTATTTGAACTCTAATTTTTTTAAAATGCTGAAAATTTTATTCCAGTCTACGTTATCGAATGCCTTTTGTAGGTCTATAAATGCCAAGTATGTTGGTTTGTTTTTCTTTAATCTTACTTCTACTATTAATCTGAACACTAAAATTGCTTCCCTTGTCCCTATACTTTTCCTGAAACCAAATTGATCTTTTCCTAACACTTCTTCCACTCTCCTCTCAATTCTTCTGTATAGAATTCTAGTTAAGATTTTTCATACATGGCTAGTTAAGCTAATTGTTCTATATTCTTCACATTTATATGCTCCTGTTTTCTTTGGTATCATGACTATAACACTATTTTTGAAATCCAACAGGTATTCCATTTATTCCAGGAGCCTTTCTGCCATTCATGATGCTCTCTTAAATTCAGATCTCAGTATTGTTTTTCCCCTTTCATCCTCCTCGACTTCCTCTTCTTCCTATAAAACACCATTTTCTAATTCATTTCTCTCGTATAATTTTTCAATATATTCCTCCCACCTATCGACTTTACCTTTCGTATTATATATCAGTGTACCATCTTTAACACATTATTAGATTTTAATTTATGTACCCTAAAATTTTCCTTAACTTTCCTGTATGCTCCATCTATTTTACCAATGTTCATTTCTCTTTCTACTTCTGAATACTTTTCTTTAATCCACTCTTCTTTCGCTAGTTTGCACTTCCTATTTATAGTATTTCTTAATTGTCGATAGTTCCTTTTACTTTCTTCATCACTAGCATTCTTATATTTTCTACGTTCATCCATCAGCTGCAGTATATCGTCTAAATCCAAGGTTTTCTACCAGTTCTCTTTGTTTCGCCTAAGTTCGCTTCTGCTGATTTAAGAATTTTCTTTTTATCACTCTCCCATTCTTCTTCTACATTTTCTACCTTATCTTTTTTACTCAGACCTCTTGCGATGTCCTCCTCAAAAATTTTCTTTACCTCCTCTTCCTCAAGCTTCTCTAAATTCCACTGATTCATTTGACACCTTTTCTTCAGATTTTTAAACCCTAATCTATATTTCATTAACACTAAATTATGGTCGCTATCAATGTCTGCTCCAGGGTAAGTTTTGTAATTGACGAGTTGATTTCTAAATCTTTGTTTAACCATGATATAATCTATCTGATACCTTGCAGTATCACCTGGTTTTTTCCATGTGTATATTCTTCTATTATGATTTTTAAACTGGGTGTTGGCAATTACTAAATTATACTTCGTGCAAAACTCTATAAGTCGGTCCCCTCTTTCATTCCTTTTGCCCAGCCCATATTCATCCATTATATTTCCTTCCTTGCCTTTTCCAATGCTTGCATTCCAATTTCATACTGTTGTTAAATTTTCATCTCCTTTTATGTGTTTAGTTGCTTTGTCAATCTCTTCGTATACACACTCCACCTCATCATCATCATCAGCGCTTTTAGGCATATAGACGTTAACAATCATTGTTGGCTTAGGTTTCGATTTTATCCTTATTACAATGATTCTATCATTATGCATTTTGAAATACTTTACTCTCTTCCCTATCTTCTTGTTCATTATGAAACCTACTTCTGCCTGCCCATTATTTGAAGCTGAGTTAATAATTCTAAAATCACCTGACTAGAAGTTGTTTTCTTCTTCCCACTAAATCTCGCTAATTCCTACTACATCTATATTTATCCTCTCCATTTCCCTCTTTAGATTTTCTAACTTACCAACCTTTTTTAGACTTCTAACATTCCACGCTCCGACTTGTAGAATGTTATTTTTTAATTTTCTGGTGATCCCTTCCTTAGTAGTCCCCACCCGGAGATCTGAATGGGGGACTAGTTTACCTCCAGAATATTTTACTAAGGAAGGCGCCTCCATCATTTTTATATGAAAATGCAGAGAGCTACATTTTCTTGGAAAAAAGCAGCTGTAGTTTTCTATTGCTTTCAGCTGCGCAGTACTTAGAGTGATGTTGATATGGGCGTTTAAGTTGTCCTGCCCTTAACAACTACTGAAAGAGCTGCTGCCCTCTTTCAGGAATCATTCCTTAATCTGGCTCTCAACAGATACCTCTCCGATATGGTTGCATCTTCGGTCCAGCTACTCTGTATTACTGAGCACTCAAGCCCCCACCAATGGCAAGGTCTCATGATTCATAGAGGGAGAATGGTATTATGCTGTAAATAAAAATATTATGTAAATTCATTCATAGCCATGAAAGAAGATTTCTGATACTTCTCTCCTATTACTGTATCTTTAAGGAAACATGGTCCCAGCACTCTTTGGCAGGGGATTACTTTATCCCAAACCAACCATTACATACTGACCGTTCTATTTAGTAATATAAATGCATGAAGTAATGTTAAAATAAATACAGAATATTCAGCTTAAAAGAGGCCCATCACTTAATTTAATCTGTAAATAATATTTTATTGGCAAACACTTACATAATAATTTACAGCAGTTGAAAAGGATGTCCATTCACTTGTCAACATATTTTCCCATGATCCTGGCTGTTCTTGTTAGCTGTATCCTGTCTATTTTCTGCATGGCATTAGGAATGTTTGTCTTCAATTACTTCAGGATATGTGAATTCTCCTACAAAAAAATTTCATTTAAATAACTCCAAAGAAAGAAGTCTGGACTAGTCAGATCAGGGGATATTAGTGGCCACAGTCCTGTAGAAATGATTCTTCTGATGAAAAACTTACAGTAACATCTCCATAATAGAGTGAGCTGTATGGCAAGTAGCAAGTGCAAACCAGCAGACATACTCATCCTCTTGCAGTAAGGTTATGAACTGTCAGATAATTTCTTGGTAGATGGCAGCATCCGCAGTTTTTCCAAAAAACTAGGTTCCTATTATTTGTTGCCTTGAAATCTCATACCATACTCCTGTTTTTTGTAGGTGAAGGGGGATTCAAAGAACAGTGTGGGTTTTCAGTAAACCAGGTCCAATAATTCTCAACCCAAGGGTTGATCTAGTGGGTTGATCTAGGGTTGGTCTAGTGGTTAACGCGTCTTCCCAATTCAGCTGATTTGGAAGTCGAGAGTTCCAGCGTTCAAGTCCTAGTAAAGCCAGTTATTTTTACAGGGATTTGAATACTAGATCGTGGATACCGGTGTTCTTTGGTGGATGGGTTTCAATTAACCACACATCTCAGGAATGGTTGAACTGAGAATGTACAAGACTACACTTCATTTACACTCATACATATCATCCTCATTCATCCTCTGAAGAATTATCTAAACGGTAGTTACCGTTGGCTAAACAGGAAAAAGAGAGAGGTCCAATAATTCTATTTATTAACATACCCACCGAGGTGAAACCATGCTTCATTTGTGAAAAACGCTTAATCTAAAATGACAGTGTTGCATCTACTGAAATTCTTGAACCATAGATAGTAGTGAACCCTTTTAGGATAATCAGCATTAGTTAGTTCAGGGAAAACCTGCATTTGATATTTCAGCATTTCAATATTCTCCTCACTGCAGTGAGGACTGAACCTAATGAAATGTTCTTTTCTTGGCTTAGTCTCTGCAAATATTTATGAGATCTTGTAATTGCAGCTTAATGTCCTGTATGAACTGTGTCATTAAAACTGATCTGTGTTGAGCACGTTTCTGTTCTAATACCGAAACTCTTTCAGGAAATTCTTTTACTAACTTTTGAATAACAGTTTTCACTGGTGTTTCCTTTTCAAATTTCTCCCTGAACTTTCACTGACATACAACTTCAGATTTCGTTCCTAAGTAAGTTTCCATCATAAATACATGTTCTTCAACAGTTAATTGATTTTAACAGACAACACATGATTACGCAACCTTGCTCAAAAGCCAATGCATAACACTGACTAGCAAACTCTAATGTGCTGGCAATAAACAGTCCTTCCTGCTCCAGCTCCAGTCTTACCAACATCTTCTGCATTATTTTACCCATCTCACACCAATATATTCATTTTAACAAAAATATGCATTTAGCTTAAACTAGAGTAATAGGGGCTCTTTTAAGCTTATCCTTCTGTATATAAATATACTATGTATAAAAACTATAAAATAATTCAGAAGATAGAAGGCGTTAAAGAAAATTATTTGAGCACATAATTACTCCTAAGATGTACTACAAATAGTTCTTTATTTTAGATATGATATTGGCATCTTAACAAAAGAAAAGCAGATATGATATTGGGTTATCATAAAAATACAATTTATTCATGAATTGTGTTGTTATTGTAACAATATGTCTAAACAATACAATTTAGCTGTTCTTGAAAAAATTATACAGGCAAAAATTTTTAATTTTAAATTGTCCCAGTACATGCTTGACTGGAACAAAGGAAACTGCAGTAAAACCTTGGTCAGAGCAGCATTATAAAATACACAATTAATTATCAAATAAACAATTTATTTGATTAATGTATATAATTAAAAATCTGTATTACACATACTTGGTAAAGGTAATAGAAAATCTCTTTTAAAAAACAAATATCTTTTAGAAACGAAGTATAAAATTATGGTTATAAGTAACATCATATAATACAGTTAATAAAATGTACAGAGCCCAGAGCCTGGAGCCCATCATAAAAAAAAACACAGTTATAACAAAATCATGATATAATTATAAATTAATTCATTATATCATTAAAGCTACTATGAAAGTAATTTTAAAATATACAATTTTAATAATTTTTTTATAGATTAATAAAACCGGTGGCAGTTTTAATATCAAAAATTGTCGGTGTTAGATGGGAAATAAGAAGAGGAGAAATACTAAGTAAAGATCAGGCTGGAGTTATAATTGGAAACCATCAATCAATATTTGATGCTTTAGGTAACTATTTTAATTTAATATTACAATTAAATAATGTTAATAAAATTTGTTGATAAGTTAAAAATGTTCAAGAACTTCAGAAACATATTGGCTTAAAATTTTATAAATAAATATCTATATTGATTTTCAGAAATCAGAATAAAGTTGACTTTTTTGTTATTTTTGCAATCTTTTACAGTAATTTCTGTTTACAATCTTACTTTATAAAAAATATTTATTTTGGCTTTATTATATTCTATTATGCAATTCTATATTAATCAAATAGGCTAATAGGTTTAAATATTTTTTTCTCTTTTTAAATAGTTCTACTTTTATGTAGATATTTCATCAAATGATAATTATGTGAATTTATAATTTTTAATTCATTTAATAAGAATTAACATATTTTATAGCCGTTTTATGGGTGTAATATTACATTATACTTTAAAACATAGATTATTTGTAAATTAAAATATAATTTCAAAGATGTTGTTTTTAGGAAAAAAATGAAACAGTCAAATAAATGAAAATCTTCCCTGCATTCTTAAATCATGTTTTTTTCAAATATTTTTTGTCTTTAATTATTATTGTTTTGAATGCTTATGTCAAAAGAGATATCTCTTTCAATATAATTGTTTTTTATAGTAAAAAGTTTCAATAATTATTTTCACTGCTACTTGAATCAGTATTTCAATTACCAGTAATGCAGAAGTAATTTTCTGTACCACAGTATTTGTGCCAATCTTTTTTATGACTATGTTTCATGTAAAGTATCTGAGGAACAAGAAGCATTTGTCAAAGTTACATTTTCTAAAAGTAAGGATGTTCAGTAAACAGCTAGTCTCTGTAGAAGACAGAGTGAAGGTTCCACTTGATGGGTTGAACATCACCTGCATTCTTGTGGGCTTCACCTATTGGTATGTGGCCTTAGATTTGGTTGTTTAAAAAAGACAACTGGAAATCACTTCATTCATTCGTATTAAGCCTGGCATGGGCTACATGTTATATTTTTAAATGGCTAAGCCAGTTTTAAGAATGATTAGTGTCAATTTGCCTTTAAACATTACAGATTAGGAACCTAAAATTAAATATTCATGATAATTGTTTAAGCATTGTTGTTCTCAAGAAATAAGCTATGTTTTAGTACAAATTTAATAAAATTCCCTTAGCTTCAAAGATGATCCCAATTTTTTTATAGTTTACAGATAGATATGCATTTGTTAAATAATTGATATTTTTACAACTTTATATAAACTTCCTAGGAACGATTTAAATTCTACCAGTTTATCTATTCTTGATTTTACTTCTCCTGAGCCTTTGTCATCAATTTTTATACATAATTATGAACACAGAAATATCTTATAACTATGACACACCCTAATAGCAGTGATGTTAGATCCATTCTTTGTTTACACCTATAATAAATTATATGATTTTACATCAGTTAAACATAGCAAAAATCTATCTGTGCAAAAATTTTGATAGTGTTGTTACTTCTTTTTTATGTCATCATTATTACTTGGGATTCATTTTTTTTGTTGTTGAAAATTTAGTGGTACAAATCTTGACATTACTCTGATAAAGTATTTTCAGTGAAAATTCAAGAAAATTAATTGGAAAAATTAAGTAAATTTAAGTAAAAACAATTGAGCATATTCCACATTCCAATGAACCTTAACTTATACAGCCTGTTTACATTGTTTCTCTGAACATCTTTTTTATTTTTATCAAAATACTTATTTTTCGACTTTGGATTTCTTGAAAATAGCTTTTTTACATGTGGGAAGTGTTTTTTGTTGATAACCTACATTCTAAATAAAAATAGAAATTACTAAATATAAATGATTTTTTTTTTTAATAATAAAACTGGCAAAAACAATTAAAAATAAAATATAATATTTCTTCAATTCTTCTTTAAATTTCTTTTCATCTTTTGAAGTTAGCACTAAATTAAGGACTAATAAGAAGTCATGAGCTTTTAATTTAGCTCCACCTTCAAAATTTAAGAAAGAGTTAAAACAACATTACTATTTTACTTTTAAAGGTGGTGTTTAAGCAACAGCTTTAATTATTTTATTTTTAAAAAGAATTCAGCAGTATTATGATTAATGATTTGTGTTTGATGAATTGATGAATCATATGATGAAAATCATAATGATTTATGAGTAGTCAATAGTTTTAAGTTAAGCGCCAACTTCAAAAAGTCAAAATTTAAATTTAATTGTAGTATTTTATTTTTACATATGGTGTTTTAAATGTCAGCTTTAATTTTTTTTAAATGCTTGTTTTGTTTTCAAATAATTTCAGTGTTTTTTCCAGTATTATTCCTGAAGAAATAATTATTATTCCAGAAATGATTTCTATTCATATTAAATTAAATAATAGTTAAATATAATAATTAAATAATATATTCATACTTACTTTAAATAATTTCAAAAACATACCAAGTAAAATTTTCATAAAATCCAATCCTTCAAAAACAATCCAACCAAAATAAAACAACCCCTCAATATCTCCTTATTTACTCATCTAGTTTTTTTTTTAAACTTAATTAATTGTTCTCAAAGCACAAGCAGCAATAGAACATTTAATGATTGAACAGTACGTGAGATAAAAAGTTAAATAGAGGGTGAAATTAAAATCAAGGACAAACAAATTATAAATCACGGTTTACAAAAATCAAAGTTTTCTTTTCAAAATCTCTCACTCTAGCACTGCTACAATTCATCTCAGCTTTTTTCCACTGTACATAATAATTTGGTTGAAGAGAAAAATTTATTTTTATGTTTTACAATTCTTTTGACCTTGGAATTTGTCAGTTCTAAGTAAATATATCTTTTTGCATCATTGTTCTGATATAAATTGAATTTACTGTCATAAACTGAATGTTCTGCTTATCATAAAAAACTAAAGACTGCTTATTCCCAACCTTATTTAAAACTGTGTTTTATAAATTATCAATCATGTCCCTGAAGAAGGAAGGGATCGGCATTAGAGAAAAGAAAATATATTACACAATGGCTTCTTAAACTGACTTCAGAAATTAAAAATTTTACCTGAATTTGAAAATCAAGACTTCTTCAGAAACTTACAGTGTTCGTGGTGCCTCTGAAGTTTGGATTAAGTTTTGAAGGATCTTTACTGTTCATAAAAAAAATTTTAAAAGAAATTTAATATGTTATGAAATACATCATGGAAAAAAAATCCTTTACAGTGTAATCTAAACACTGTCGTCAGTTGTTCAACATTCAATACTCCAGAGATAGTTCCTGAAAAAGCCTAATTTATGGCAAAAGTTAGGGCAAACTCAGGTAAAATTTTCATAACTTTCACCTTAAAGTGTACTGAAGTCAATTTAAAAATTTACTTTTTTATATATGACGCTTTATAAATTAAAATATTCAAACAAAAATTAATTCTATAATGTTTGGAGATGGTATGATATTTTTAGGAAATGCAATAGTGGATATAAACAGATTATTTTAAAATTAGCCATTATGTTGGGATATAATACAAAAATGAAGATTAAGAAAACAGAAGTAATGAAGAGAGACCAATTAAATTTTGTATAAAAAATCATGATTTCATTGTAAGCCTATTAAATATATACACATTTTTAAAAGTACATAAAATTTTACTTCAGTAATTTCTGATTTTTTTCATATTTTTTTTGTTTTAATCTTATTATTGTATTATTATTTATGGTAAAAATCTTTTTACAATTACAGGTTAATAATTATTAATAAATCAATATATTTAAATTAAAAAAAAAGAAAGTTAAATAAAGAGGAAATGAAATCGGATTCGAATCAATGTGCCTTCCCCTTGTAATATCCAAATATTTCATTAATTAAAATTTTACTTTGCTATAACTCTGAACCAATAAAATAAGTATCATTTATGATATATCATTAAAAAGCTCTCAATAAGGGCTTATTACTGCAGTTAAGAAAAAGTCCAAATTCAAATCTTTTGGATTTTGGGCTTTTTTGGACATTTTTGGTCAAGTTGATTGCAATCAAAAGGGAAGGTTCTCAACTAGATGTTACAACAGTGCTAAATCCATAATTTCAACATCCTATGGCTAATCGTTTTTGAGTTATGCGAGATATATATGTACATACGTACAGACAAATGTCATGCCGAAACTTGTCAAAATGGATTCAGAGATGGTCAAAATGAATATTTCGGCTGAAATCTGAAAACCTAAATTTTTCATGGTCACAATACTTCCTTTACTTCATACAAGGAAGTAAAAAGGAAAAGTTGAACACGTAAAACATTACAAATATATAGAAAATATATTAACAGAAAAATTACAAAAGTGAAAAGGAAATAAAAACAAGTAATGCTGAGTAAGGAATTATTCAATAGAAAGAAATAGTTACATTGTACGTTGGAGTTAGACCTAAAGGAGTATATTGTGAAACATAAAATTTCATGTAATGATTAGAAACTTGAAAAAAAATTGTTAGAAGAAAAAGGAATAAAGAAAGAAATTTGATCTTGGGGACTTGGAAGAAATTAAAGAAAATTAACTGGACAAACAGAATGAAAAGTGAGGAATTAATGATGAGTATAGAAGATCATAATTTGAACACGAAAAAAGATAAAATGAAAATGTACAGATGATCCAAAAAAAAAAATAAATGGAAGCTATTAATGGAATTCAAAAGTTTATCTGCAAGTGAAAGAGAATAGTGATGAATTTGGTGCAAGGGATCTGCCTCAGGGCAAATAAGTATGTAATGTTAAAAAAATTCAATATCAAGAATTTCATTTCTTGAAAAATACAAAATTATTTAATAACTTAAATTACTTTTAAAAAATTATTTCACTTAAAAAAAAGAAAATAATAAATGCTTCAATGTATAATTTATTCACACTTCATCTTTAAAATACTTGTACTTTATTCAATTAATTTACAATGCCATAATTAATTTTCAGTTTCAGCTGAGTGAAACTGATAGTTGAATAAAATTATTTTTCTATAAAAAAATGTTTTCCCCAGTTTTTAAATATTTAAAAGTCATCCTATATTTCATTTTGTAAAGTAGCTTATCACACAAATCAGGAGAAGAATAATTTAGTCCATTATAATATAATGTGGTTCTTCACAATAAATTTCAATATTTTCTAAATTTCTTGTAAAATTTCAGGTGAACCTTTTGTTATATTTCAGTGAGTTATTACAAGTAGAGTTATCAAACATTTTTTTTTTTAAATCTATATTTTGTCAGAGACTGTTCATTAACACCTGGTATGAAGCAAAATATTTGTTTTAAATGAAAGTAATTTGAAAATTGTTTGTATTTTCTTTTAGAGCTTCTGTTATGTACAGGAAGGAAATTTGGATAGCAGAAAGTTTTTAAGTATTAGTGTTAAAAATATTTCTAAGAATTCTTAACTGAAAAAACTACAAAAATCTTAATTCATTATCTTTGTATGGTGGCAATTTAAACATAAAACTTAAATTTATTGAGTGAACTACTACCTCTTACTATTCTTCACAAAATGGAAGTAAAGTAATTGGTTAGAAATTAACCAGTTATAAAATTATTAATACTATATTGTTCAGATATAAATTAACATCTATATTTTAATATCACAAAACACAGTGATAAATTAAGAGTGTATTTTGGGTATTTACCTTTAGTTAAGTGTATCATTAGATTTGCAGTTATTGGTAACACATATAATCTAATAATTAATTAGTTTACACTTATTATTTAAAATAAAAACTAATTAATCATTAGTCTTTTCCTTTATTTCAGAAAAAAATTGTATCTTTTTTTAAATTTTTTATTCTAGTGTATATGTAATATTTATTAATTTTTTGTTGTATTTATTACTATACAGATGAAAACAATACAGAAGAAAAATAATTTTCTTTTCTATCGATGCTTTATAATTCTTTATCTTACCCAGTGCTTGGTAGACTTTTTTTATTGTGGGAGGGTTGATAATATTCGGTAGTGTTGCAATGTTGTGCTGGTGTCAAAATTTAGGAGTTCTGTCAGTTCTTCGCAATTTAGTAGTTTGTTGAAATATTTAGCTAGGATTTCCAAATTGTCTTTATTATGAGTCAGATTATGGTTTGCACCCATCATTAGTAGGGTTGGGGGATTTGTATTTTTGGAGTTGTTTTTTGAAGGTTTTGTGGTGGTCTCTTGACTGCGATTTGTTGAATTTTTCTTTTATTGATTTCAGTGAGTCTTTATGGTGTTGTCTTTTTATTTTCCTTAGGGTTTGGTTAGATTCTTTTCTTAGTTTTCTAGATTTTGGAAGGATGTTTCTGATTTTTGGGATTGGTGTAATAGCTATGCTTGACGTCTCTTCTTCACTGTTTCGTTGCATTTGCTGTTCCACCATTGATATTTTTTATGGGGTTTAATTGGGGCCAATTCTTCAGTGATTTGTTTAAGATTGTTAACTAGGTTTTCGAGTTTATCAGTTATTGTTATTTTTCAGTTGCTTTTTGGTAATTTTCATTTTTGATTAGTTGGATAGGGTCTATTTTTCTTTTAGTTTTAGGGACTTGGTTTTGTTGCTTCCTTCAGATTGTGAATTTAATTTTAATTTTGACTAAAAAATGATCTGAGGCTGTGCCTACTCCTTGGAGAACATTTACCTTGTAGATCTCTTTGTGGTGGTGTTTGTCCATGAAGACATGATCTAGCTGCCATTCTCCTTTAGTGCAGTCAGGGTGTTTCTAGGTTTTGAGGTTCCTCTTAAAAATGTGGATTTCGAGATTAGACTGTGGTTTCTGCAGAGATCTCTGTTTTCATTAATTCTCTTTTGGGCGGGCCATTTTCTGGTGATGTCACAGTATCTTCTTTCTCTGCCTAGTTGAGTGTTGAAGTCTCTGATTAGTTGTTTAATGTGATTTTTGGGGATGTTATTTATGGTCTGGTTGAGTAGGTCTCAGAAATTTTCTGTTTCTTTACAATCTTTTGGAAATTTTTTTTATTATTAGTGGGGGTGTGAGCATTTATTATGATGTACATTTTATTAAATGTTTTTAAGTTGAGTATTGAGATTCTTGGGGATTGTAACTTGAATTCTTGTTCGAAGATTATTATTTTGAGGCTGAACAAAAAGTCTGTTCCAAATCGTAGGACACTTTTCATCACTCTCTTCCCAGGCGTACCTTTGAAGAGTCCATATCCTTGAGATTTCATGACATCTTTGCTAGTGTTTCTTATTTCCTGTGGTCCCATGATGAGAATTTTGTGTTGATCCATTAGGTCAGTTATTATTTTTAGTTTAACAGTCTGCATGAATGAGTTTACATTATGTATGGAAATGTAAGTGATTTGTTTTGGTTTGATTTTGGATTTTGTATTGTTCTTGTTCATGTGCAGTGTTGGGGCATTCTAATGCTTCCAATTGCATGTTATCTTCAAAGTGGCAGTCCGCCATACCTGAGTGCTGCCTTTTCTGAACTCTGGTGTTACTTGGTTCAGCCGGTGGAGTATTCCTTAAAAGACCTTTCATGGATGACTGTCAAGGGGTAAACTGTGGTGGGAGTAGATCCCGAGTTACAGCTCTAGATTTGATCTAGTAAGATGATAGTGGGGTATGACTTGGTTGGTGATAGATGAAGTTGTGAAGTTTGTTTAGATTCAGTTCACCGGACAAATTTCTCCTATTTGTTTCGGATATATCCAGGTGCACCTTGCGGAGGCTCGACCTGACTTTTGTTAAAACTGTTGTTTTGTAGAAAATTTAAAACGTCCGATCCTAAACATTATGTCCAAACATTACAATATATTATATAAATGAAAATCAGGAATGGTAGGTTTGCTATTTCAAACAAAATACGAAAGGAACTGTTACAGCATTTGCCTGGAAAATGTATGGTAACAGTAACATCACAAACTACATAATTAATAAAAAATGGGGAGGTTATAATTCATATTAATATAAAAAATAATAGTAAAGCAACTATGTGAGGGTAATAATGCTAAAAGCCAAAACCATCTTTAATTGACTGCTTGTTATAAATCTAAATGTTAAAAATGATGAGAGGAGTTTATTATATGCTGCTGTCTTTATTGCTTGCAGTATATTTATTTAGTCAGCACTGAAAACAACAGTTTATACTAATTAAACTATGAGAAAATTACAAACAAATTAAAAAACTAAAAAATACATTTAAATGAATAATTAAATGAAGAAAATCATTATTATATATAATTTATATAATTATATTTAAAATCTATTAAATAAACCACTAAGTACATCATGAAAAATTAAAGTAAGATATGCCTAGTTGGTTTATTTAATAGAGTTTAAATATAATTTAATAATACAGAGGAATAATATGAATCTTAAAAAGATTAATTTCAGTAAAATACTTTTGCATAAATATAAAATAAAATCTATAATACTAAAAAAATCTATAAATACTTTTATTTATAAAATACAACACTCAAACATTTAAATAAATATTTAATTGAACAAAGAGATTAACTATAGTGCATAAGACTATAAAAAATACAATGTGTGAATGAGTGCTCATAAAACCACTCTGTAGGTAAATACAATCACATCATTCTGAGTCTAAACCACTACAAATTGCCAGCCTCCGAGGCACAAGTGGTAGCGTCTCGGCCTTTCATAAAGAGGTCCCAGGTTTGAATCCCAGTCAGGAATGGCATTCTCACACCCTACAAAAATGATCATTCATCTCATTCTTTGAAGTAATACTTAATGGTGGTCCTGGAGGTTAAAGAAAAAACCACTACAAATTAAAAACACATTGAATGAGGTTGTTGTCCTTGTCAGTAATGAAGATTATACAAAACTTGCAAGAGTGATTGAAAGGGGTTTGAAACATCTAAAAACTCGTATTTAAATTGTTTTATTTTATTAATTAAAGAAAATTAGTAGTAGTTTTGTGTAAAATGCATAAATTAATCAGTAACTCAAAGCTAAGGAAGAATTGACAAATTACTAATCAATTCTTAATATTTTAGAGCATATATTTGCCATGTTCAAAGAATGACAGCCAGCTTTTTTAATAATATTTCTGGTATTCATAAGTTCAAACATTAATACCATTATTGGTAACGCATTGAATTACTAAGTAAATTAAAAAAATAAAACAAATAATTAAATTTTTGTTGTTGAATAATTAAAAGAAATCAATCTGGAAATTTTAGCTATGCTGCTTCACAGCTGATAGTAGAAAAACTCTTGTTTGTATCTAAGAATGAAGGGTCAGGCAACTGGAAAACATTACATAATATAATATTGATCAGAAAATAGGAGAGCATTTACTAACAATTTGAATCTAATAACACAATTATCTATGCATAAAATTTTGCTCAAAGCAGGTTGGCATTCTCTCCTAAAGTTGTGTTTAAAAATACAAAAATAATAACTATTGTTAATTACAGGGATAGCAGAAATTGGACCAAATTTAATGAAAGGTGTAACAATATCAAGAAAGGAGATATTCTATTATTGGCCTTTTGGTTTGAGTGCATGGCTTGGAGGGGCTGTTTTTATTGATAGATACAATGGTAAAACTGCAAATCAAACGCTACTTAATACTTGTTCTGTACTACATAAATATAAGGTATAGTTTAATAAAAATGTATATTTATTATTTTTTCCTGAGTAATATTTTACATAAATGAAAAAAATTTGAATACATCATAAATATGAATAATGCATAATATGAATATGGGTATACAATTACATGAAGTTAAAATTACAAGAATTTAGAGGACAAATTGTATATAGGAACTTGGAATGTCAAGATTTTGTTACAGAGTGAAAATTACAGAATCTCAAGAAGGAAATGAAGATAAATAAAATGGATGCCTGAATGAACTAATGTGGTAAGGACAGGGTTAAATGAAGAGTGGACAAATTACCATACTATATTCTGGAAGAAAAAGAGGGGAAAAAACAGAGTGGCAATAATTATGAAGAATTAATTAACAAAATAAATGGAGAAAGTATGTTGTACAAATGTTTGATTAATATTGTTAAGATTTGGGATGTTACAAAAAGGTTTAGTTATAGTTCAAGAATATATGCCAACATTGAATTATGAAGAAGCTGTTAAAGAGCTGTATGAGAGTAATAAAATAAGTAACAAGATGTTAAAGATGTAATAAAATCGGAAAAGCATTGCTGTAAGGTATTGATGGGAGGGAATCAGGAATGCTGGTTTGAAGAAGATGAAGAGGGAAGTGTGGTAGGAAAATTTGACTTAGAGATAAAGAATGGAAGGGGGAACAGATTAGTAGATTTTTGCCTATGTTAAAGATTATTTATAACCAACACTTGGTTTAAAAACCATAAAAGGAGATGTACTTGTGTGAACCCTGGGGACAAGGCTTGCTATCACATAGACAATATCTTAGTAGATGAAAGGTGTAGAAATGCTGTAACAAATCCATTGAATTACCAAATATCAATAGTGTTCATGTGTTACTTATGAAGAAAGTAAAAATATCTATTAAGAAGGTTAGGTAGATTAAGCAAAAGTAATTAAGAAATGGAACTTAGAAAAGTTGAAGAAATGGATGATGAAACAATGAGAGAAAAACTAGCAAAAGCAATTATGGAAAGCAAAAAGGAAAAATGTGAGGAGACTTGAATGAAAATAAAAATACCATAGAGAGAAAATGGTAGAGAAAGAAATAGGGTATTATAAGGAGAATAGAAAGCATGAGGTAACAACAGAAATACTAAAAATAAGGTGGTATAAGAATAAGACAAGAGAAAATGAAAGATTTGTACATTTTAAATTGAATGAATTAAGGAGATTAAGCAAAAAACGCTAGGGAAAGGTGACTGAAGGAGGAATGCATTGAAAGAAAGGATTGGCCAGTATGATGTGTAGGAAGATGAAGAGATGGTTTTCCACATGGTATAAATTTAAAGGTAATGGTAAGATGAGAGATATTTAGGATAAGATTGGTAAAATGCTACATGAGACAGAAATAAGAAAAAGATGGAAGGAATATATGAAAAACCTTGTATAAGAAAGAAACCTGAGGAAATAAATATAGAAAAGGAATGGAAGATAGCTGAAGAGGATAAAGTACTGACCGCTAATATTAAAATATGAGGTACTAATATGAGGCAATTAAAGAATTGAAGAATAAAAATCAAGTGGAGTAGATAAACTTCCCATAGAATTTTAATGAGGAAGGGGTAAGAAATAGTTGAACTGTGTAACAGCAAATACCATATAGGAGAATGATGTGAAAACTTTGTGAAAACGACAATTCCAAAAAAAACTGATACCAGAAAATGTTCAGATCACAGAACAATAAGTTTAATAGCATGTAGTGAATTGGAAAATAATGCATTAAAGGAACAGTTCAGCTTCTGGAAAGGAAAATGAATCAAAGTGTGTTTCATAGATTTAGAGTAGGAATTTAGTAGAATAGAGGCATTTGGTAGAACAAATTATTGAGATTTTTAAAGACAAAATAGTAGACTGGAAAGACAGAAGGTTAATTAAAGAATTACACATGAAACAAACAGTTGTGATGAACGTTATTGAGAAAATATGACAGACTGGGTGGGGCTAGGTCGAGATGTTAGGTAAAGATGAGGTGAAAATTATAAACTGCAAGGGAACAAAGGAGAAGGCTTGGGACAGAAACGGTTGGAGACAGGGATTATGTAAGAGTTCTGCCGCCAGGTAGAACACCAAATGATGATGAAAATTACATGAAACAATAATTTTTCTTCTGTAATCTAACTGTATTAAAATAATGCAAAGTATGTCATTATTATAAATTAATATATTTATAAATAATGATGAGAAAATTATTTACAAAGCATGTCTGTATCTTTCAATAAACTTAAAATATTGTAAGTCTGGGAGTTATTTCAACAAATGACGAACATGTTTGATAATAATAAAAGAAATATTATATATTAGTCTTTGTATATGAGAGGGACTTTCATAAATAACAATGGACACTACTTTTTACTTCCATGTTTACTTTGTTTAGGTGAAATTGCTGTTTTTTTTTTTTTTTATGTTTGACGTAGAATATCTTTGTTAAATGGGTAATAAACACATAAAACTTGTAGAGAATTTAATTCTGAACAAATTTGTGTAAAATAAGTTGAATAAAACAAAGAAAAGATAGAAAAATTCTAATTTTATTTAGAAACTGTACATTACTACATATGTCAGGAAAGTACTTATTTAATGCAAATAAAAACCAAATTCTTTTTGGTTATATGAAAAATTTGTAAAAACAGTATTTACTGTTAAAATATGAACTGAAAATAACACAATTGCAAAATAAATATAAATATGCTGTCTCTAGGGAAGGCTTTTTGTGAATTTTGGTTTTAACGGTAAAAATTCTCTTTGCCATTGAAGTAATGCCGTACTTATTTACAACAGAGGATACGCTGATTATCCATTGGGATTGATTATCAGTTTTGGGTGTATGTAATGTAATGCTACAGCTACTGTAATAGAATATAAAGTAGGCTACGTTTACCAAATCGCAGGGATTCCTTCCCAAAACAATTAGCACGACTCTTCACATTCTTCAGGAAACAGGTTCACTACCTAGTATTAGTACAAGCTAAGAACGATCTGTCCAACAGGACACTGTTATTGATGAAATTATTATTGATGCAGTTCAGTGCAATCCAAGCGTCAGTGAACGACGTCTTTCTAAGCGGATCGGAGGTTTTTCATTCGATAGTTTCGAGGGCACTTAAACAAAACAATTTTTATTCTTTTCATAAACAGACAGTTCAACATCTACACCTAGGAGACGGTCCACTTCGCTTGGAGTTCTGCAACTGGTCGAATACAAATCGACAACTCTACAAGTATGTTTTGTTTACCGACAAGGATAATTTCACTCAGGATGGCGTCAACAACTTACGCAATGGGCATACATAGGCAGAAGTAAATTAAATGGTGGAAGGCAATTTTCAACACCAATTTAGCATCAATGTATGGTTATACTGTTCATATCACCTGACCGCTTAATTCTGAGGTCTATTTGCATTTTCTTCAAGAAACATTGCCACAGCTGCTTGAAGATGTTCCTCTAGCTCTGAGATGCAAAGTATACTTCCAGCACGTTGGAAGTATACTCCCCACTACTCTTGCGCCGTTTCCACTCAGTTAAATCAACATTTCCCTGAGAAATGGATCGGTCGTGGAGTTCCACATTTCTAGCCACCAAGATCGTCTGATTTAATAGCTTTAGATTTTTGCACCTGGAGATGGATGAAAAATTGTATGTGTATACAAAACAAAAACACCTTCTCGCGAGGAATAAAATATCTGCTTTATGGACACGGCTGAGAAATTAAAGAAATGACCTGAAGCACTAAAAGGAACAAAACAGCAATACAGTAGCGTGCCAAGAAATTTTTTTGAAAATGGTGGGCTCATTTTTGAATATTTATTATAAACTGGTACTGGTAAATTTTTCTAACTTTTTCTTTGGTTCTTCAACTCATGTTAACCATTGTGTTCAGATTACATTAAGTTTTTTTTTTAAGAAGTTTTATGTGTTTATTACCCATTTAACAAAGTTATTGTATTGGGGTAGCTGAAATCAAAGCGAAATCTTTCACTGGCCATAACTAGCAAATGAAGCATTTTAAGACATGTTTATATGAACTTTTTCCATTATTTTCACGAGCAGAATATGTCATGTACTATCATAAAAGTATTGTAATACTTACGATACTTGAAAGAAAATATTATAAAAGTATCGTATCGTAATATGTCATAAAAGTTTGTGGTGCACTCTGTCTATAAATGGGATTTAAAAAATAAAAAAATACTAATAACAATGATAATATTTTTTTCAGGCAAAGTTGATAATCTTTCCAGAAGGAACACGCAATCGTAATGGTGATACATTATTGCCTTTTAAAAAAGGTGCATTTAGAGTGGCAATTGCTGCTCAAATTCCAATTTTACCTGTAGTATATTCACCTTATTATTTCATTGACTCTGAAAAGAAACACTTTGGTGATGGTAAGTTGATGTAAAATCATACTCATATTACAAGGCATAGTTAGCATTATTGTAATCACAATATAATATAAATTAACATTTCTTTCTCTTAACGAATTGGTAATTCCTTTAATTTTAATTATCGATATTACACTCTTGAAAATAAATGAATACAATAAATACACTTATTTTTTTTTTGTATAAAACTTTCTCCTCTCACTCCTTGCAGGTTGGTAGGGTCCCTAGTGCCCCTACTTTTTTAAATTCAAAAAAAGTAAAAAAACTTGCTTCTTGCTAAGTGAATTGTTTAAGTTTCCATACTGTCTACAGTTTAACACTCCAAATAGTATTTCAGTGGCAGATCTAAACATTCTTTGTTCTTCATATTTCTTGATTCCTTTTCTCTTTTTGACTAGAACCATCATAATAAAGAGAATATTATTGGGCCAACAACTTCTTATTCTGATACCTACACAGTTCTATAATTATTCTTTCCTTTTCACCTAACCATTGTAATCAGCAAATAACTCATCGGGTCTCCAAGTAATATCATTTTTCATTTCTTGTGAAACCCTTATAATAACAGGATGACAGTTTTTAAACTACTTTTTAGATGTATCAGTAATTATAAAATATTCTTAAAAACTAATAAATTCCCTTAATTCTTAACATTACAATTTTATTAACATACTCAAAAAGTATGTTATACCTTCTTAATGACAAATTTTCATATTGTGTACAGCCAACATGCTCTTAAATACAAAATAATGAATTAAAAATTATCTAGCTTTTTTCTTATTTTAAAAATTCCAAATAAATTCTTAAATAGTGTATACAAATTAATTAAAAAAAGAACAAGCCATGCATCATTTTTTAAATGATTTTACACTGATGAATAACAAAATTTTAAAACCAGAGTTATATTTCAGTATACAAACTTTTAGTAAAATTGTCTTCTTAAAAATATTTGAAATTTTAATAATTAATTTTAATCAAAGATGTTATAAGTAAATAAAATTTAATTTTATAAATTGTATATGAGTTAATTTAGTTTTTTCTGTTCATGTAATTAAATTAAAACTAAAAATCGATTGTTTGTTCATAGGTCACATGATAATAAAAGCACTGGAACCGATACCAACAACAGGATTAACGATGGATGACTTGGACCGATTGATTGATAAAACATGGAATGTTATGTTATTGCATTATAAATTATTAAAAACTGAAATACAAGATTACAAAATTTACAATCTTTAAAAATTTAATGTATTTGCAAAACTAATATATCTATGACATTAAATTGAAAGGAAAAATGTTTACACATTGACTCTCATGATAAATATCTGGTACATAATTGTTATCTGAATGAACTGTTCAAACCAAACTGAAACCCACAGTGCAATTCGTTTTTTAAGTCTCTGTTCACATTAAGGTTGCATTTATAACAGTTTTAAATGGCACTGAGTTTTTTCTCTGTTCAACAATGTCCAAGACAATGCATCTTAGATATGGGATATATACAATACATAAGAAATTAAGTCATTTTGTAGTTTACAATTTTTACCTAGTTGTATTTTTTTATTTTATTTATGTCAAATAAACCAATATTTTAGAAAAGTAATGTTGGCTACTCTTTCACAGTTTTTTTTAAATATTTAACTAATAAATTGTAAGAAGTGAATCAATATTATGTCTGTTCTGTCGGTATTCATGTTATGACAATATTTTTTCATTCATAAAACCTAGGTGAAAAAATTATAAACAAAAAATTACATTGTCTATGTAAACAATATGAAGTTATATTCATTTCTTTTTTTATTGAAGTCATTGCTTAGTATTGTTTATTGAAGCATAGTGATATGTGTATCCAATGTCATTCTGATATTCAAAGTGTTCTCATACAAACTTCAAGAACATTAGTGGAAAAACTTAGGAAAAAAGTATTACACACTCCCTCATTCCAGAAAGGAACTTTAGCTTGTATACAGTAGCAGTCTTTTAACCCAATTTTTTTTTTACATTTTTTACTTATTTGTATCTAGATGCTGGCTTCTCATTTTTTGGATTCCTTATAAACTATGTAATTTCTAGAGGTAGAAATTTTGTAAGTGTACCCATGATTTAACAAAAATGAAGCTAAGTGAATGTGGATGTTAAAAGCTACAACCATAATGGTTGTAAAATTAGTTGGAAGTCACTCCTGGAAATGAAATAGCAGTCCTTAAGAAAAGTAAGATCCCATGCCAGGCTTACTAAGGAAAGTGGTTTCTCATTACCTTAACGAGCAAAGTATTCAGCTTTATATTAACACGGCAAGTCAACTGAAGTGATGTCAGCCAACTCTATAAATAAAATCTTCATTATGTTTCCAAGAACTGACAGAATGACAAACATCATTACTTACAAACAAAGCAAAACTGAATGATGCCTATTATACCTTAGCTAATAGATGTTAGTGCTAGCCAACAATACCCCAAACCGGGTGAAATAAGCACATTAAATACTCCCCTAAAAGGGTGAAGGGGACTCTCTTAAGCAAGCTCCAAACCGAACATCCTAGCGACATGCCAGATGAGTGTGTTATCCCACGCAAAATCACTACCCCCATGAGTCCAACACCTAACGGTATAGGGCCTCCCCGCCACCGTGGTACCCATTTCAATAGGCTGGGTCGACCGTGCTAAGCAGCCCTGCTGAGGACCAGAAGGGCGGGCACGACACGCACTGCAGGCGTGTCACCCACAGTTGTGATGTGCCCTTCCTATAGAAGCCGAGGCCCGAACAACATCCGTCAACAGGTCCTCAATATGGGAGTGCTCGGAAATGCTGAGGAGGGCCAGGTTCCACAGGGTAAACTTTGGTAGTCCTCCATGTGCACCAATGACAACAGAAAGAACTTGCGCGCTATCAACACCCCTCATCACGGCCAAAACTATCGCCTGGTATTTTGAAATCTTCTCTTGAGGTCCCTCCTGGAGGGAATCACCTTGCTCGAAGCGAACGGTAACGTCAATGATCAAAGCCTATTTTGGTGCTTTAATTACCAAGTCAGGCCTCAACATGACGGAACCCTCGCTGAAGAGCTGCTTACAAGTGTTTCAGCTACATTAAAGACTAAGGCAAATAGTGCAAAGCAACAGATTAATTTACCTCTTTCTGTTAACAGAAAGAGCAGACATTATTCTGTTAGTATTGTAAAGTAACAAATTATCATCAATCCCAGGTATTCTTATGAATGTAATTTATGTTAAGCACCTCATGTACAAGAGGGATTGATCAGACTTTTATCACTGAGTAATGATTTTCATTATATAACCTGTACCTGTGACAGAATAAAGATGCCATTTTAAAAAAACCTAAAATAGAATAAACCTTTTAAACAAGCAAAACCAATTTAAAGAATGTACTGAAAAGTAAAAATAAAATCTTTTTAATTCTGCTTTAAATTTACACTCTTTTAAGTTAGCACCAAATTAACAGTTTGTAATTAGTTTAGTTTTAATTGACTTTAAAATTTCAAAATTTAAGATGAATTTTCTTCTAATTGGAGGAAGTTTTTTATTCTATTTTAGTGCACTTTTAAAAGTCAGCTTTCTTATTTTTAAAAATTTATTTTATCTACCAATAATATTGTGAAACCCAGTTTGGCATTTGTGATCCAATACGTAAATTCTGTTTTTAATATTAAAAAATCAGGTGGGCATAACGAACACATAAAATTCAGCTACAAAAGGTATAAAAACATTTTATAACTTTTATGAACTATGAGTCAGTGTGCTAAATTTTTCATATGAAAACTAACTTAAAAATGTTATTTTTTATTGTAAATGTGATTAATTATAATATAGAATTATATTAAGTAGTAGGTACACTAGCAAATTTATTTAAAAAATAAAAAAATAATAGCTGGACAAATAATTTTTAAACGTAAAAAAAATTCCAAATATATATATTAAGGATTTATGAGGCCTAGTCAAAATAAAAACACAATTATTAAAAAAATGTTTATTATTGTTTATTAGTCAAAGATTAATTAAAATTTTTATTTCTCAACATAGTCCTCTTTTAAAATTATGAACTTTATAATATTTTTAACAAACTAGCCAGTCAGAGCTTGCTTTGCTCACCCCCCCCACAACATCTAGTAGTGGGCTCCGGTCCCTGGACCCTTGATACATTCATATTCTCCTGTTTGTGAGAATAGTAAGTATTTTACAAATTCATTAAAGAGAAAAAGATTAGTAATTATACTTAATTATGTTTCTGTTGCCATGGTAACAGAAATATAATGAAGTAAAAGTTTTAATATAATTACATATTATACATATATATTGACTAATGGTATATTATATATATATATATTATAAACAATTTTTAGATATCAATGTATATATATATATATATACATTGTTTGTATCAAGAAGCATAGCACTTCTATACTTATTTTAGAAAATTTCAAAAAAACTTATGTCTACAATAGTCTTTTTTTTTAACAAAATGTAAAAAAATTATAAGTATAATAAATGTTAATGTAAACAATGCAGTGTTTTTAGTACACATATAATTATTATATAGTTGTTGGTTCAATTTTTCCCACTAGATGGTAGTGCTCCATTCAAAATAAAAATGTGGGCACATAAACAAACCAACACACCATGCTTTTTTTTTGGAGAGACCTTATTTTGGTAGTAAATAATTATATTTTTTTCAAAACCAGTAAGACACAAATTTTTTATTTTTTCACTGCTTTGGAAATATTTCCCTCTTAAAGATTCAAATCACATTGTGATAACCTGGAAATGTAGGCAAGGTGTGCAGCCTTCACCAGATTATCTATTTATTAATTTATAAACACTGGACATATGAACAGAGAAAAATCAAAAATAAGAAAATGAAATGGAAGGTGAGGAATGAGTTTGCTGATAAAAATGTCATAACACAGAAGATAAACTTATGTATCAGTCTAACAGAGAAGAGATATATTTTAGTAGTGATGTGTAAGGAGATAGGAAGTGCAAAGCAACAGAGGGCAAAAACTGAATGTCTTACTTTATTTGAAGAAATTAGAAATAAGACTTATGTCAGGATATTAAGTGTATTATACTTTTATAACCCTGATTTCTGATTAATACAGCAAACTAACCCAATCTACCAGTCTATGTAGTCTATGCATCTCTTTTCTTACTATCCATCCCTTTTTGTTATTCTTGATTCTTTTTTTTCCTATTATCACGTCCCACATCACTACGTTTCATACTGAGGATTCTGGACCTGAAGAACCAGTGCATCCTTGTTCTCTGGAAGAGAGGATCTTGTCTTTAGATCAACTCTGGTAATTATTCAGTGGCTGTACAATAAGCCAAATGGTTTAAGGGCTTGTCAGTTAAAGTTTAACTTCCAAACTATCTTCCGCCAATAACAAACAAGTTCATATCTTGATAATTGGTTTTGTGACATGGGAAGGCCTAAAGATATCAACAACAATAAATGAAGTGGTAGGGGATTTTTTATATTAAGGTTGTAGTCTGTCAGTCTATATACTGAGGAAGTGGATCGGGAAAAGCGGATCAAAATAAGAAAAAAAAAATTGAGAATCATGATATAACAAATGAATTGATAAAATTGAGAAAAAGCGCTTTATGTGATTTGGTCAAATAAAAAGAATTTAGTACTGAGGATGACTATAGCAGAAATTGAATCTGGGTCTACCAGGGAAGAGGAAGTGTGGTACCATTTGTGAAGTGTTACAAACAAGAGTGAAGTAAGAATTCCTGTCACAATTTTTTATTCTCTAAATTAGAAGGTGAATGGAATAAGTAATGATAGTATGATAATAATGATATGACATGATAGTATGATATGGTAGTAATGATAAGTATGATAGTAGGCTGTGAGAGACATCCAGAGCCATAAAAGTCTCACAAAATGTATCTTGAAAAATACTTTTATAATTAGATACACCTTTACAACTACATATTATCGAGACTTGCAGAGGACAATTAACATGTGAATTAAGACTGTAAAAATGATATACCCCATTTCAATAATTTGAATGCTTTAATTTATTTTAAAATAAGTAATAAAATGAAAATAAGTAATTTTAATAGAAAATATGTTTGTATCAACTAAAATTTCTTAAAGTTTGTATGAAAGTCCTAAACAAAAGTTGAAGCATGGATCAGATTTTACAATAGTATTATTGCAAGTTCTGTCTTCTTTGAAGTGACTATTATTAATAGCGATTGCTTTTCTGTAATTCAATAATCAATTTCATTAATCAATTTACAAAAGCAGAAAACAATATACTTAGTTCCAGCAAAATGCTGCCATCTGCTGACAGGAAAAGGATATTTTTGCATGGCATCTAAAATGTCTGGATCAGCTTAAAAGGTGTTTCTTTTCAATAACTGAACCTGAGTTTATTGCATTAGTTTTTTATCAGATCAAAAAACAAGAGAATTTACAACCGACAAGTAGGTTTCAATTAATAAATCATCTGATAACTACACACATATGTTTTTAATTTTATGCAGACTATGAAAGTAAGAATTTAAATAGTAAATGAAAAAAATATTTTATTTTACTGAGATTTCTTAGTGAAGGTTTCTTTTATGTCAGTTTTATTATTATTATTTTTAAAATTACAGTTTGTATTATTAATTTAGAGGGAAGGAATTAGTAGGTAGAATAATAATAATAATAATAATAATTGTTTATTATTATTATAATAATATAAATATTATATATTTTTCCTGAAATTCACACATTTTTCAAAAAAAAAATTCCTATAAGTAAACAAAATTATTTTGAAGAAATCCTTTGATCAGAAGATGAAATACGATTTATAGACAGGTAATGAAATATTTATGAATCACTTTTTATCTGGAAATGTGCTTTCAGAATAATTTTCAGGAGTTTAATTTAAAACCTTTCAAGCTGCTATTCTGAGTGAATATTTCTTAGGAGAAATGGTTGTTTTTTTTTAATAGAAACTACTACTAACATCGAATTTCTAGGCTATTTAAAATTAATTTTAAAACAAGCAATTTTGTTAAATTGCCAATGAAGAACTGATTTTACACATCTTTTTGAAGTATTTTCTTTTCTTTTGCAAACAGTAGTTATTTGAACATGTAAACGACAAAATGAACCAAAATTTACTATCACAAAACACATTTTACATCATAAAAATGTTTTCAATCTTATCAACTAACTTTAATAACTAAGTTTTATATAATTTTAAATGCCAACCATCATGAAGGGAAAAAACAATAGTTGTAACTGACAATGTAAATTCCTAATTAGAGATTAAAAAAAAATAAACTTATAATACAATAAAAAAAAATTGCACTTACAATATAATTAAGTTTTATCAGTTTATTTAATTTATATAAGTATTTTACAGTGAAATATCATCTCTGTTCTTTATAATTGTGGTTAACATCTGTTTTTTAGCATCTAAGGTAAGTAATATATTTGTTAATTTGAAGAAAAATAAATATATACATTGTAACTACAATACCGTTGGAACGAAATACAAAATTAAATTAAATTGAGTTTATAATAATAATAATTGAAGTAGTCAGTCATTAGCTGGATTCAATTTCTGTTAAATTGCCCAGAAAACGTATGAGATCTGCGCTAACGACCAAGAATAACATTTTATTTTCAGAATGATAAACTTATACAACTTATCTTCTACAGAAATTACAAACAGAAAAAACAAGACTTTCATGAAATGTAAATCAACAAATATTTTTGAAAATATTAAATGTTTTCTCTTAAATTTTCCTCATCTACTGACTTATCCTGGCATTTTACAGTAAGTCATGTACCTTGGCCCCCTTCAGAATTAGCCTCCAATAATCTGAGGCTCATTGTTTGACTTTGTAGTCGTGTTTTGTTTAGAACATGAAGCCACCTACCCCACACCTAACCTTGGGGGCCAGGAGTTTTTGTTGCGGTTTCCTTTCTTTGCCAATAAAGCCCTCTTTTGGGGAGCTGGACATTCGCACTCATCCTGCTAAAAAAGTATAGAATCTATGGTGGTGACAAATTTTGCCCCATATTTTCCTTGTAATTTACTGATATCATATCGACACCACTGTTAACTCAGGAACAGCCAAACAGCCATTTTCCCTACTCCACCTCAGTAATTACAGGCTGTGAAGACGTTATAAGGGACACAGATTATCAGGTTATAGGGGACACAGTTAGATGTCTTACTGTATAAATTTTCCTAAAAATTACAGTTTAAATTTTTCTTATTGGCTGCATGAAATTCGTCAAGAAATGGGTACTGTGGTTAACTCCTATCAAAAGATTTTTATGTCGGAAAACAAAATGACATTGAAAAAATTATTGTTATTATTATTAATCTGTACTGATATGGGTATCAGTAAAGATTAATACATTATAAACCTACGTCAAAAACTGGTATGAGGCGTACTACTCCTAGCATAAAAAAGTAAGTCGTTTGGCTGCACGGATAGATGGATCAGGACGGAAACCGTGATAAAATCCTATCAGGGAATCGTCACAAAATACGTTTTTAATTTTAAACTAATTAAAGTCCTTGTAAAATCCATATTAATAACTGAAAAAAAATTACATTAAAGCAAATACATTTGAGCTTTATATGTGAAGATATGACATAAATAATTTAAAATAGGTTAATAGAAAATGTTTGATCCCATATTAATTGGCCAGGTTAAATTTTAAACGACGAAGTCGGAAGTTTAGTTTCTGCATTAACAGAAATAATGAATAATTTAAAATGGCAATTTTAGTGTCATACATCGAAAAATTCTGCTGAGTTACTTAAAAACAACTTTGTTGTCTAGTTTGATAAAGGTGGATGTTTTTCCTTTTTTTAGGAATTGGCTGTATTTTTAATTTGCATTTTAAAGCAAGTCACATTTATAAAAATAGAAGCATAGATAAGTTTATTCTCCCGGGATATTTTCCTTAAGGGAGAATATTGAATGCCACACGGGAATTTACTTCGGCATAATGAATATTAAACAACGATTAAAAACTTCTATTTAGACCCTCAACGTAGAAAACGTCGTCTATACAGCAGTTTGTTCAGTAATTGTAGCCTGTAGTGGAAAATTGAATCGTTCAACATGGCCTATACGTGGAAATAAACAAATGAGATGTAAACAAAAATTTAATATTTTGGTTAAAAATATATTGACTAGATGACCCATATGACTTACTGATAAAACCATTTCTTTTTTCTTTAATAATAAATGAATGTAAACTAGATAAAGCGTGCTGAATGCTGTTTAAATAAACTGAAAAAATAAAATTGTGGTTAGACAAACAAAGCATTGAAATATTTCAATCTTTTCATTCGGCTTACTCTAGAAAAAAACTAACCTTTTAAAGTTAATTAAACAATACTCTAGAAAAAACTAACCTTTTAAAGTTAATGAAACAACTTTACATGCACAAATGTGCAAATGATTTTCCCTCGGCATATTGTTTTTCAGTAAATGTACATTTTAACACTGAAATAATGCGTTTATTGTAAACTAAATCTTCTTAATTATTATACACATAAATGTATATGTATGTATATATATTAATATGCACTAATGAATTAATAAAAGCCTAAGCAACACAACTGAATTGATTAATTACCTAAGTTCCGAAAACGTAACGCGTTCAACCGGTACACTTTACACAAACATAAATAAATATGTTTATCATATAGGTATACTACATATTTTCAAGAAAGTCTGGAATAGTTCTTAATAAATCCTCAAGCACTATCACATTTTTGTTTCAAAAAAGTAATTTTTGAATGTACACTGTAAATTAATTCTATGTATGCAGTGTTTAAAATAAAGAACTTTTGACGCAAATCTTGATCGATAGTAAATAATGTTTATAAGTAGATTCGATTTCATTGACCACAAAATGTTCTTCATTATGAAATATAGAAACTAGGGATTTTCCAATAATGCAGTACACAATTCAGAAATAATTGCATGCGATATCCTTTTTATTATTAGAACCAGTTTGCATGTAAAAAGGCTGTCATTAATGTTTTGAGGATAACTTAGTTTTTGTTTTGTGTCAAGTTTGTCAAAGCACTGTATTTATTGATCAGCGTTAATTTTTCAGGCCCCGTTTTCATTCCTGTTGTCGAGTATTGAAATGAATGCGATTTGCTGTTGTGCGCTTTTGAAAAACCTATTCCATCATTTCTTCTTTTCTTATCCCAAGCCCCGTTACTCGGATCGGTACTTTTAAGTGAAGACAGGGTAGGAAACAATTCTTCACTTTTGACATCAGGTGCGTCTTTTGTTTTCAGTGATCTTGAACCTGGAAAATGCGTATGTTTTTGTGCAAGGTTGCGTACGTGCGGTGGAACGTAGCGCACTCCCGTATCGCGTGTATGTTCTCTTCCAGTACCCGATTTTGTATCTTCGTCCTCAGATTTCTTATCCTGTGGTTTCATTTCTGAAAATTCATCTTGAATTTGCGGTTGAGCAACGACTTTCCAGGGGCTGAAATGAACTTTCTTTTTGGGCAAAAGATCGCCTGTTTCGCTGCCTTCCATTTCGCTATCCCTGCCTTCTTCTCCGCTGTAACTTCGCTTCCACCAATCCCCATCATCATCTTCACCACAGTCACTTTCAATTATAGTGAGATTCTGTATTTTAAGTCCGGTATTATCCTTTTTCTCCTCTTCTTCTATGGTTCTCCATTCATCGTCCTGTTGACTTCCGAAACTAAAATCTATCCCATCGTATCCTGTACTTAACTGTAATTTTCCTCTTTTAGATTTATCCCTTTGTTTACAGCTTTCCAACAGATTTTTATCTATATCATCCGCAGTTGTAAACTTTTTGCCTTTTGATTTTTTTTTATCTTTTTTTGCAAAAAAATCATCTAAATCGGCCATTTTCGTTTTTGAATTTCCTTTATATTCGAATAAACAAACGTGTTATTTATAACCTCTAAATATTGCGGATAGAACAGAAGAAGAACTGATTTCAAATAAATAGAATAAAGCGCTAACCTAGCCTAAAGGCATCCTTAGGCTAGGCGCGAAGTAATTTTTATATGATTTTCAAGTCTATAATTCATGCTGTGATTTGATACGAAATTATAAAAACATTGTCGACAGACTTATTAATAACAAGTCTCATCCGGGAATTAAATCCCATAATGTGGTAAGGATTTTTCAATCACATTCCTTTTCATTTCATCTTCTCCATTAAAATATGGAGATTCACATGACTAGTTTTACTGTAAAAAAATCTACTATTATTATAAAAATATTGTTACAATACCAACTTCTAGAACAAATAGATTTTTTTAAAGAAAAATTTGAATAAAAATCCAGATTATTTTACAGATTTTGTGTCAAGTGTCAACAATAACTATTCAAATTCCTGGTAAAACTATTTTGAAATACCGCGCTCTTATTCGAAACAGTAATTGTTTACTTTTTTAACTTATTCCGATGATATTAAATGATGGATTATTAAAAGAGTACTGAGTTTTTTAAAATAAATTATTATTATCTTTATTTGTTATTGTTTTCGACGCACAGGTAAATTTCTGATTTACAGTTCTTACAGTTTCAAAAAACATCTGTGGAATATGGGGCGAGTCAGCGTTATTGCATATGTATGTACTGTTTGAAGTATGATATAAAACAATAGTAGAGCTAGGAATTACTTCCTAGAGTAGTTTAAAGTTAGTGATTATTTAACATTAAGAATTTTATATATGCATTATGGCGAACTGTTGGGAAAATTTTAATTTAGGTGATTTAAATTGCAATGAAATTTGTCGTTTATGTCTAACCCGTGAAGGAGAAATGTCACCTATTTTTAGTCGTCCAAGTGATGTAAAATCAATTTCTATTCCATATAGAATAATGGCTTTTACTTCACTCAAGGTAAGTTCGTTGTGACCATTCATTATTCTATTCTTTTGTGTGTGACTAGGTTATGTTTACGCTTTTCGAAACATACAGTATTTCATTGAAGGTTAGGTACTCTAAGAAATAAAATAATTGAAGAGGTAGAGAATTTCTGTTATTTACTCGAATTACAGTAAATTTTCGATTTTTCTTGGATTATTTTTGTAGTACGTTTCTGCAACAGAATTTCTATAAATAACGTGATACTTATTGAACTAGTTAATTCTTTAATTTAACTTGTTAATTGATGTCAACCAAAAAGTTGCACTAGGTTTAAAGATATATTTGCTAACTAATTACTTACGTTTTCACTCCTTTTACAACGTTTATATTGGTAAATTTTGATTAGGAACACTAGAAGCTCCAGCTTTCTCCATTATTGACTTCAGGGCCTAGTTTTCCAATTCCCTAAACGGAAGTAATCTGGATGGTCTCGCAAGCATCCTCCTCATCAATCTCAAATAAAGAAGGCTGAGATATGCCTCATTATATCTAAACAAGAGCAAAGGAAAAAATTAGAAATTGAAAGGGAACTGATTGGGGTACACCTTTTTCAATTCACAATTATAATTGTAACAGTCATAATTTTTTTCATTAACCTTGTATTTAGGTAATTATCTTTTCAAAAAAATGTAGTTTTTTTTTGTTGTTTAATGTAGGTAGTTTATTTTTATTTATTCATTTGTTATTTTGTTAGTCTAAGTTAGATTGAATGTTTTATAAATGTTTTAGTTGAAACTAAACTAAGTTTAGTTAATACAGTATTAGATTTATTTTTCTTTAAGTAAACTGATGATGGTTTATAGACTCAAATGAATGAAACAGTTTATAAAAATACAATTTATAGCAAAAGATCATAATATGAGGAATAACATAAAGTGAAAAGATTACCTAGTTAAAGAACTAAATATTTATAGATTTTTTTATATATTTACAGAAATATTTTCAATGTTCATAAATATTTGTAATCAAAATTATTTTCATTTTAACAATAAATATTTACAAGCTGAAGACATAAACCTTTACAGTATATTATTTTTGAGGAGAAAATTGTAATTTACCTGGATCTGGTAAGCTTTCAGTCTGTTATTAGCTTCTTTAGAAACTGGTAGTGGTGAGCACTGTAGTGTTTGTGTTTCAGTTAGGGTCTGAAAGATCTTTCTTGTTTATGAGTGCTGAAAATACACAGATGCATACAAATATTATCTACATGAATAAACACAATAATAATCACATAAACATTTTCAAACGCGTTGAAAACAAAACTTTTCAATTTTAACACCAACACTACAAACGGCAGTAACATAGTAACATAATACTTTTTGTTTCCAGCAGTAGCAGTCTCTGAAAAAGGTTAAAACTGTATGAATTAGCTCAAATGCATGTAAAGCTTTTTTTTACACTTTCACTTTTAAAAACGTTCCCAAAGCTACTTAAAAAAAAATCAGCTGAAAAATATTATTCTGAGTGTTTGGATAGAAAAACCACTAAGTAATTTAAAACATGATTTGTCAAATATTTGAGTACATGAAGAAATAAAAATATAAAACTTTAACATGTTTGTTGAGCATCTTACAAAATAAGTAAATGCACCTTAAAGTATTGTAAAATAAAATATAGAAGTTAAAAAAACATTATTGAAATATAACAGTTAGAAAAGTATTATATAGACTGTTTTAAAAATAAACATTAAATTAATGTATTCACAAATTATAGGGAAATACTTTATCTAAATTTGCAAAGAAAGGTAATCATATTGGCTTATTGTATATAACAACATTGTGATAATATAATTCAATTATATGAAAAAATTGGTCAAACTAATCTGGTTGTTTATGCACAAATTTTAATATTTAACATTCATTACTTATAACATTTTTAAAATTAAGTGTTATTTTACAAAAGAGCTGACATCTTTTAATGATGAAAATAGTTTTTAAAATGCATTATTCATTAAGAAATGTAGACTGAGTCTGTAAGAGTATCTCCTGTATTCTGTTGTTTGGGTGGATTGAGTTGAATACATTTTTATGTATATTTTTAGTCTTTGTATGTATTCTGAATTATTTTGTTTATATAGCTTGAAACTGGAGATGGCTTACCTGGTCTCATCTGTCATAGCTGTCTTTTTAATGTTGAAAGAGTTTTTGAATTTAAACAACAATGTGAACAGTCTGATGCATTTTTAAGAAAATATTATTCAACTGGAAATTGTTCGGTAAGATTTAGTTATTGTGATGAAGTCTTGGTATAAAATCAATTATTTTGTTATATATTCTCCATTTAAATTATCATGTTTATAATTTATAAGATCATTACCTAAAACCTTATTTTTATTTATCAGAAAATATTTATAGAAGTACACATCTGTCATATAAAATTGTTTAACCAAGACTTTAACAAAAATTTTGATTATAATTTTTTTTTTTTATTAACCATTACAGACATTATTGTACATGATGGTATATCAGAAAATAAATTTTCCTATTCCAGTAATTTTTTAATAATTTATTTTTACAGATATTGGCATATTTTGAAAAGATACATGTTCTACATGTAATATTTTTCAACATAGTCATCCCCTCAGTTAATGCATTTGTTTTAATATAAATTCATGGGGCAGAATTGTGTTGGTAAAAGTTACAAATTTTTCATTTAATTAACTAATATACTTCATGCTTTTTTGGGATTCTTCTAAATCATGGATCAGGATTTTGTATTAGGAGAACAATTGAATACTCGTGTTTCATCATCAGTATTATCTCATTTCATTAAAATAAACTGGAGAAAGTGAGAGAGAGAGAGAGAGTGAGAATGTGTATGTGTTTGTGTTTAAATGCTCTTCAATTTGTTGCTAATAGTCCCACTTATCATATACTTTTTCATATTCTAAAAATTAGTGAACATTGTCCCAGATTATGCAATTTGAAAGAATAAATTTCACTTCCAGAAATTAGGATATTACTTGCTGATAAGTGTATAAAACTTGGATCCCTAGGGAAAGTTCAGCAACAGTGGAAAGGATGCTTGTTTTTACTACATTTCTACTATGCTTACTCGATTGTTAAAAAAAATTCATGATGCATGCATTGAACCTGTTGCCACTCATAAACTGTTTCAAGTTCATGCTGAATTTCAGTTAGTACTGTCTCTTTTGCCCACAAAAATGGAATCATAAGAAACGTTCTTCAGGAGGAATAAACAATCACTGAAGTTGAATTACAAAATGCATGCTGGGAGGTGATTAAATCATTCCATCTGGTGGACAGCATCTAAACTTAGTGTCTTCTATTAACATACTCAAAATATGTGGTTTATCAGAATGTAGGAAAACTTATTTTCTGACTTCTCTTATGTATGCCAAAAATATTATCAGATGAAATGTCTTTTTGTCATTGTATTGCTACATGTTCTTTTGTTTTCCAGATATCGTGGAATGATTGTATCATAAGGAGATATAAATTTTGTCTTGGCCAATTGCTTCTATCTTTGGATAATTTGTATATATATATATATATATATGGAAATGTACACAAATATTTCTATTTTTTGACTTTAGCTAATTTCCTCTTATTCACATGTAATATAGTGGTTCAAAAAATCTAGCAAAAATTTTACAAAAATTCATTTTTGCTACTATATCCATTTGCTTCATCTGTACCTTTTGCAATTTAAAAAAATCAGAATAAACATTCTTATCATTTTACAATAATATTTTTGTATTTATGAGAGCCATGTTAGTTACTGTTGTGTGTCCAAACCCTTTTTGTGTGATAATTAGTCATATGGTGTTAATCTTTGCTGTTATTCTATAATGAATTTATCTCAGTTGTGATAATACTTGTAATCATAATTTGTGTTCATGTATATTAAATGAACTCAACAGTTGAAATGGATTCTGATATTTGAATACATATATATTATTTTATATAAAAGAAATTAAAAAAAATTGCTTCTCCTTTTTTCTTTTGAAGTAAGTTGCCTTTTAATTGTGTTAAAGAATATTTTTTCTATCACCATATTGAAAGATCTTGATATTATTATTAACTAAAATGAAATTAAGTTTAAAAAATATGTACTGCATAAGTATATTATACATTAAGCCAAGCAATACTGCTAATCTAAAATGGAACTTATATTTTTAAAGAAAAATAATTCATGAAACATATTATTGATTATCAATTGATTACGTAAATATTACAAACTAATAATACCAATTAATTTCATATTATACCAGTTAAGTATTATTTTCCTTTAAAATTTCAGAATGATGACCATTAAAATGTTTGAATCATTAATGGCTCTGTAAATATTATTTTTATTGAATTATGTTTGATTAGATAAAATGTTAAGCCTTTTATTGAGAACAGAATGACATTTCATTTGTTTCAGTTGGTTGAAACAGCTGAGATGTGGCTAAAATTGAAGTGGATTGAAAAAATTATGCGGCTTGATGATTTTTGTGCCTGTTCTATGTTATTATTAATAATCAAAATTATTATTTTTTTGTAATTAAATTAGTGAAGGAAGTGAAAACAGTTTGTTTATTATGATCTGAATCATTCCCTTTAATTTGGCCAACAACTTACTGAAACATTCTGTATATGTGTTGTGGTTAAAACTTTTAATTTATTGAATGCATCAAGTTTTGTCACATTGCTCTACCCTGTGTAGAATAAGTTTGATATAATTATTTTGAAAAACAATTAAATTATATTGATTGATATCATGTATTCCACCCCAAACAAACTGTATGATGGATTGAATGAATTAAGTAATTTCTGTTCATTTTAAAGCGTTCCTAACTTTATAAAATTTATAAGATGGTAGTTTTAATTTTTTGTATTAAAAAAATAATATGAGGTGCCTGTCTTATGGGTTGATATACTAAAATCCTATGATACTTTATACTTTATATTATCTATAAATTTATCTAGAAATTCTATTCCAGGGTTTAAAATTAGTGAAGGAGGAAATTGATGATTGTGTCGTTAAATCTACTGTCAGCACTAATAATAATTATAATAATAGTAATAACAATGGTACATTACATAATGTAAAAATTAGTGAAGAAGACAATGATGGGGTAAGTAAATTGTATAGTAGTCATATGATATTTTTTTTATTGGATTTAATTAAAAATACATTTTCTAAGGAAACATATATTACTGTAATACAGAAAATTCATGTTAGTTTGAGTTTCAGTAAACTGAATTTTAATCCAAGATAGAATTTTGTAAAATATTGAAATATTGCAAAATAAAGCTTAAGTTGGTCAGAATAAATGGTACAATATTATTCTGTAGTAACTACTTATGTTCGTGTATAATGACAAAAAAACAAAATATGTATTATTTTTAATATTGAAAGCACAATAGATTCAGCTTGCTGTAAATAATGTAATAAGAGAACGAGAAAATTCTACTATATGAATATGATTACCTCATATTCTAGTACTGTACTTTGAATGGTATGTTCCTTATGACAGGAAAAATTATTTGTAAATTTTTAATGTTACAAAATAAATAAAACTAAAATTTAATAACAGCATTATTAGGGTTTTAAAGCTGGATGCAACAATGACAACTGTTAGGATTGTATACCTATTGTATGTTTAATACACCTATTGTATTGGGTGGAATGAACTTACTACTGCTATCACAATTTGAAATAATTACAAGCATATTTATTGGTTTAAAAATTGTTGCATTAATCTAAATTTGATGTGCAAAGCAAATCTGTTCGTAATCATGCAAAACATCCTTTGTAATGATGTTTGACTTAGGTGCTGAATAAACTTTTACAGTTTGATTTGCAATATAAAGTAAAGAATTAGATAGTAGTACAAACTGGTACTTGTGGAAGTCAATATTTTATGCATGTGGATTTTTTGATGAAAATTAACTTTATTCTAAAGTTTAGAGCAGTGATTATCAAAATTTTTAGCTCCATGACCTCCATAAATAAAAAAAAAAAATATATAATGAATATTTTGCAACTCCCTGCCAATCCAACCTGATGAAATTTAGTTAAAACTGTTCAGCTGCATTGATATCGACAGGTATGAACGAACATGCTTGTATGAAGTGTACAAACATGAGCAATTTACAGATTCTGACTTTGTGTGTATGTGCTCCTTGTAATTTGGTCTGCTTGCTTAATATTCGCTGTGAGAGCATCATGTTCGAACATGCGTATGGTATGTATGTTTGAACAGTTCGTGATTTCAGCAGTGTAAAAGAGGCATAAGGGATTGCAGAATGTCAGTTTAGTTTGGAATATGAAAGGCTTGTGCTTTTATTTAAGTTTTTAAAAGCATAGTTTCATTAAAAATAATAATAGTAATTGAGGTTTCAGTTTTTAGTGTGTGGTCAAACAGTGTAACAGTTTTTTTCCTTAATTCACTATATAAAGAGACACTGAAAGATTCTGTCAGAGAATCTATTAACAATCCTTGGCTCCAATATTCTCCTTCGATTTTTTAACCTTTTACAGTAAGGTTTCCAGTGTTCGTTGCTTATTGAATTCATTTTATTTTTATACAGTTTCTGCACTTCTGACATCTTAAACGTTGTGTTGTGACTTACAACATGTCATTTTACCTCTGACCATATCATCTCGATTGGATTAAAATCAGGGTGGTAAGGTGGAAGCCGCAGAACTTGAGGCTTCTTTCCAAAGAAGCCTCAAAGATTTTCAATCCAAAGATTTGTCAAATCTGTATCGTTACTTTGTTTATTCTAATTAGGTCATATGATTCTGGTTTAAGCATCTGAGATGAAAATGGAATATGGTGTTTCTGTAGCCATTGTAGTCATTGTCATTATAGCCTTGTCATTTTCTAATTTTCCGACAGCTAAAGATTCATAAGCTATAACATAGATTGGATAAAATCTATTGCACTATGTAGTGATGATGCAAAGGTGATAATAGGACACAGCAGTGGATTTCTGAAAAGATCGTCTTATACCAAGGGCAGAATGGACGCACTACTTCCTTCACAGACATGCTCTTGCAACAAAAAATATGCCAGGAAATTTCAAACAAATTCTTTTTAAAGCTTTAAAAATGGTTTATTTTGTTAAAAGTCAACCATTACAGAAGAGGCTGTTTGGTTGACTTGGATGGAAACTATGCAATGAAATGGATGAAAAGAAAGAATCTATTCATATCCATGCAGAAGTTAGATGGTTATCACAGGAGAAAGTGTTAATCTGGTTATTTGAATTGCAAAATGAATTATTAATATTTTTCCAGGATGAATAAATGCCATTCTGAATGTTTTTATAGAGTAATGCTTCAGTTGGCTTACCAACTTAATTTAAATCTATTTGATGTATTTTCCCATTTAAACAACTTGAATGTGAATTTATAGGGATGTAATGAAAACATTTTATTAATGACTAACAAAGTTCGTGCTTTCATAAAGAGTTTTGATTATCTAGATTATTCACCCTCAGTAAAAATTTTGATATGTTTCTACCTGCTTCTGATTATATTGAGAAAAATTTGGATGAAGAAAACACTATTATTCACCACAGTTTGGATAGCATGAAGATGCATTTGCAAGAACTGAAAATTCAGTTGGCAGAGTATTGCTCACAAGATAAGAATGATTTCTTGAAGAGATGGGTATTGATCCATTTAGTGGAAAATGTTATTGCAGCTGCTAAGTTACTGGTTGAGATTTACGACCGGCTCATTGAAATATGTGTCAATAAAACATTACAACTACAATTCACATATGAAGATTTAGGTATGTTCTGACTTGCTCGTCTAAGTGAATATGGAAATTTAGTCACAGAAGCATTGAAAATACTAATCCCTTTCATCGTGTCTTACCTTTGTGAAAAGGGGTTTTTCATCTATGGTTTGGTAAAGACTAAATATAGAAACTACTTTTATCACTTGAAAACAATTTGCTCTTGTATGTTTCTAACTTGGCTTCCCCCCCCCCCCCGCCCCTTTCATATCATAACATATTGACCTCCAGGTTGAGAAATGCCAGTCTAGAGGAAATAGTGCCATTGATTAAACTGTGTATCATAATACCACACTGCCACTACAGCTGATTGGTGTGAATGCTCATTATTTTTCTGACTACTGTTTATAAAAAACTGTATAATATATTCAGTAGTAATTATATTAAAAGAAAATAATCACTTAATTTTTAAATAAAAAAATAACATTCGAGAATAAAAGAGTTATTGTATTATTTTTTTATTTCAGGTGGTAAGAAGTCCGTTGAAACAGGAACCATACGATAAAGACGGCATTGAATCTGTTGTTATGGTTGTTGATCCTAATGCACGTACTCTTGATGCCAGTACGTCTGATATCGATAATGATAATGACCATGATGATAATGATGATTTAGATTATTGCAGGTTTGTGTCGCATATTCATTTAAACATTTTTGACACAATGAAATTAGTAATGTTAATGAGCCTGATTTTAATATATCTTGACTTAGTGCACTGAAACTAATGTTCAAAAAGATGACAATTTCATTTTGCCATAAAAAAAGTAAAATTTACTTATTTGCTGCCTTTTTTTACTAGTATGTTTTTATGAGAGGCATATTTGGGAAGTAAGCATAATTTTCAAATGTGGCTGCTGAAGGCCTCTGTCATCTCTGGACGCAATTAGTTTTTTAATATGTTAGCTTGCCACAGAAGAAACAATTGTTTTATGGTTTGTTTTGTACATTTTAAATATTTTAAGGCAGTTTAAGAATCCACTAACTGTGAAATACTCTCCATTATCCATTTTTTGAATTGAGGAAATGGGAAACTGTCAGGGATTCATTGCAGATAATGAAATATTAGGTGAAAATGCAATGATTGATGGAATGGTTTAAAAATGGGTTAGATGAAATAAGGATTAAAAAAATTGCATATTGCACAGTATGTGGTCATTTGTTGCCGATGACAGGTTTGAATGCAGATTATAAATAAAAAAATTCATGAGAACAGAGAGTCTATGATTTATAATTTCAAGAAATGTTGAAATTAAGAAATTGTGGATAGATCAACAATATAAGAAAAAAACGTGCAACACTCTATGCCTTGACGGTAACATTACATGAAGAGGATATTCAGAAATTGGTTTCATGCCATGTCATGTGTTAATGTGGTGCAAAAAAAAATTAAAAAGTTTAAAGTATAGCCTTTTTGTAATAATAAAATTGTTTAAATATAAATTGCAATTAGTTTTAACATTCTTTTGCTTCTTTTTGAATGGGCCTTGTATTATAGTGAAAGACAATTGCAACTTTCACTAGCTTTGTTTTTTAAATCACAAAAAAGTTATTTGGTAATTATATTGATGGATTTTTATATGCTGCTAAAACTATAATAAGAAAGTTGTATATTAGTTAAAAAGAAATCTGAAAAATGCTTTTTTTTTTAAAGTTTTGTGCCTTAAGGAAGGAATAGAAAAACATCTTTAACAAAAAGGTAGATTTAAATAAATTGTAAAAAATCTGAAAAAAATTTTTATTCCGATGTTCCCAAACCACCCATGATCTAATGCTTCTACTAACCAAATGTAATGAGTCAAATTAATCAATTTTGACCAATGCTCCCAAGTCCAAAAAATCAGTTTTTATCATATGGATGTTTGCGGATATGTATATACGTTTGTATATTGGCCTATATTTAGTCATATAACTCTGGATCCCATTGACCAATCTTCTTCAAACTTTTTAGACAGGTACTACCTTCAAGATGAAAGAATATATTAATTTTTTGCAAAAATTGAAAAAGGGGTGGGTATGTTTTGGCCGAAATAAAGTTCTAAATCTTTACTGGATACTTTAACAAAAACTTTTCCTTACAAAAGTTAAAGTTTTCTTATCAAGATCACACAGTTTACCAAAAATTTTTATTTAATATTCGCCCCTCTGTAAAAAATTGCTTATTTATTTCTTTTTAGCTATATATTTCTTCAGAAAATGACTTAATGGAGTCTCTGGCATCTATATTTTCTACATCAATAGGGTTTTAAACAGTTACACAGCTTTTTTGCTCATTCTACTCCAATGGTCTGTGGTAACAAAAAAAGTTTTTTAATTTTTAAAAAATGTAAGATTTATTTAAAATTTTTATCTATCTTCCAAGTTACCCATTGTATCCAAAGTGTAAAAATCCTAATTTTTTGATAGCTCGTACTTATTTCATGAAAAAAAAATTAATTTTTTCAAAAATGAATTTCATAACTTGACTGGCATACTGGTAAAGTTATAAAATTCACTACCAGATTTAAAAAAAAATTAATTTAAATTTTATTTTTAACATTTATTTTATTCTATTTCAATACAGTGGAGTATCACTTATCTAAATTTCCAGAAGCTTTAGGGATTTTATGCAAAGTAATTTTAAATTTCCTGCAGAACAGAGGATTGCAGTACGTAGATCCTGTTTCTGACAGGGCTGTGCAGGATTTGGTTATCAGAAAAAACATTTACGAACAACGAAAAACCATATTTTTTTTAATGTAAATGTGTATTACTTGTAACATAAGTTAATTTTGTTATTGTTACTAGGCTAGGTAGTGTATAAGTGAAGTAAGAAAAATTCTTGATTTATAGTATTTTATTATACTTTAATGTTATGTTTATTATTTTATTATGTTTAATGACTTATGTTATGCAATCTTTTAAATCACGATTTATTTTATCTTGTACCATCGATTATCTCCATTGTGCAAATGACAGAGTTACAGATTAGTTTTCTGAAAAATTGGTTTTCTCCTATCAAATTTTAATTAATTTGGATAAATGAAGCTTTGTTTTTTTTTTGCTGATTGGTGTATGAACAAAAGCTCAGTTACAGTTTTAAAGATTTTGAATTTTATTGCAAACAAAACAATTAAGAAAAATTAAATTGCATGATATTAATTTCAGAAGTACTTAAACAAAATTTTCAGATGTATGCTTTTGCAGTAAATAATTTTTTAATTTAAAATGATTTCAAAATTATTGATATGCAGTACATTTGTTGCTTTATAGTATAGGTTGAGTTTAACATTTTCTGAACACTTAGCAGCATTAAAATCTATTTAAAATTATGCTGATACTTTTCAAGAAGGTTTATAAGCATTTGTACTGTTTGGGTAGGTAATGAGGGAGTGGATATACACAGAACAAAAAATTTTGTAACAGTAAATTAGTATATGGATGACCTGCCATAAGCTAATTCAAAACTGTTTAGGCCAGATTAATTATTATTAATATTTAGAGACTCATTACTTGCTGATTAACCAAAAGTCATTTCCTTTGTTATGTTTTAGAAAGAATGATGTGGAAGTGGCCCAAAATCACTGGATGAATAATAATGTCTTAGCTAATTATCAGCGTTTGGTGCAGACATCTGGTGCACATCATTGTCCTACATGTAATAAACCATTCATTAATGTACAACTTTTAGAAAGGCACACCATGATACATAATCAGGTTTGTGGTAGGATCTTTTTTATTTATTATTTTTTTTATTGGATATTTGAGGTTGCTGAATGATATTTTAATAGAGTTGAAAATCTAGCTTATACACATATCTGACTTACTACTGAATTTTAAAATGTATGAATTTAGTAGTTTTCTCTGTGAAAAGGTAGAGAAATTAATTATTTATTAATAATCTATAAGCAAGAAGATAAAATTTGATACATGTGTTGTATTCAAAATTTTCAAGCATTCATGATAAAATACAGAACTTAAGTGGAAAATTTTAAATCTAGAGTCCACCAATTACCTGATAAAAATCACTTGTAACGGATTTGTTAGTGGATTTGCTAGTTGCCATGTAGAAATTGCAAAATGACAAAGGAACCGGAAGGTTGAAGTATTTGGCTTACACTTAAGTCAGACATTGTTTTCAAGTCATATTTTTGATGCGATACTTTTTGTCTAAATTGCTTGACTATAATGGTATAAGCATGCACTGAAAGCATGGGAGAGAAGAAATCAACATTTAAGGGAAGATTTGTATATGAATTCTAGCCAGATTTGCAGAGGTAGTATTTTTCTAAAGTTTGTCATTAGACAGACGATACAGGCTGTGTCACGTTTGGTGATTTTATTTAGCATTTAAACAGGTTTGGTCTATTAGCTGGCTCTCTGTAGAAGAATATATATAATGAATCCTGGAAAATATCAAAATTCTAAATATTTATTTTTTTCTCTCTCAAAATGTATTTATATTGCAATACATGTTCTTTCAATCATCGAGGAATATGTATGTGTAGCTATTTAAAAATTTATAGTAAGAATTAAAATTTATTTTGAAATCTTGCGTTTTCATTAATTTATTAACTTTTAAATCTTGTTGACGTATAAAGCATATTCCTAGATTCCTAAAATTTAATTAAAATATAAAAAAAAGGCATGTATTAAGAAAAATAAAGTGCGATATTAAAAATTGACTATGCTCAAAAAAAAGGTTGCTATTAAAAATTCTCTTAAACTAGTTGTCATATAAAACATGAACTACATTCCCTATTATCATCTAATAATCAAATAATATATAAAATAGTATAATGGCTGTTATATATTAGGTAGTTACTTTCCATATTAAATTTATTAATAAATTTATGATCGAATTTAAAATATAGCAATTAGATGACAAAGGTCATAATATTAATAAAATTAAAAAATAGTTAAATTAATTAATTAAGTGCAGTGCTCTAATCGTGTAGACTGCAATCCCTGATATTCAGCTGCCAACACTTCAGTGGGTCTGCAAAAAAATTCTCACTTAATGAAGTGCATTAATCAAATTTGGTACTGCATGTATTAAGGAATGGTCTTAAAGTTTTCTTGCGCACTAATCAAGGGATTTCTGTATTCTGATTTCAGTTCCAAAATAATATTTAACAGGAAAATTAAATCATTTTCTGTTTAGTTTTAAATATAATGATTGTTCTTGTGATGTACTCTTCTTGTTTACTTGGGATAATTTTAGTATTTTTTGTTATATTTATGTATAATAAAAACTGATTATTCTTTTTTGCCCTTCATACTTTATTTAAATATAGTGAATGTTAAATTTGTTATTTATTTGTATGAATTTAGTGTATTTATCCTTTTAGTTGTTTGATAGAGAGGATTCCTATTTTTTCTTGAAATATCATCAAGATCCGAATCTCAATTTCTAAGCATCAGTATTACCAAACAGAACAGAATATTACAGGGGGTTAACTTTTTCCTTCATTTCTTGCTCTGCCCGCCCAGAGCTAGACTCGCACTTTAGCATGGGGGTTGCCATCACCTCAAACCACCTGGGCCTGGTTATGCTCTCTCCAAGGCCCCGCCCAGGCAGCTGGGAGTCAGTCTTAAGTGCCACGCTTCTAATAAGGTAGTCTAGAAGGGATCCCCTCACCGGAACTATGGTTTTACAAGTGCCATGCCTCAAGTGAGGAGACCCCAAAAGGGATCTCTCTGCCAGGACTCTGGTCAGCCACTGCCTTGCCTCAAATGAGGAACCCTGAAGAGGATCCCTACTGGGTCTTTCCTCCCCCCCTACCATTAGGTGCCCCAGGGAGTCCCCATTCAATCATTGAATCCCTACTAATATAAGTACTATCTGCGTCATATAATTTTTTATATTACACACATATTACTAATTGAAAATAACTGTGGATGCTGTTAAATTTAGATTTAATAACTTGTCAGTAATATCTACTGAGGGAAGAAATGACACCTGGTTATTTTAATTTGATTTAAAAACTTGGGTTTTTTATTTTTAATTTTAAGGGAAAATTAGTGCGTCTCATAATCATAACAGACTTTTTTTATATTTATTTATAAACAATTAAAATATTAACGAACTATATACATATAACTGATTAATTTTAATTACTGTTAAAACTAACAATTTTTTAAATTTTGTTTAGGAACCATATTTTCCATGTGATTATTGTGATTCAGTATTCAGTGATCGTGCAACATTGAAATCACATTGGCGTGATCATGCTGGTCTTGGAAAATTAACTTGTATGACTTGTGGTGAATCGTTTAAAGAACGTTCTGCACTCGCCCTGCATGTTGTTGTTCACGATATTATAAAACCTTACCACTGTGTTGTATGTAATAGAGCATTTTCTAATCGTTCAGATTTGCGTAAACATCTTATTATTCATACCGGTATGTTTTGTAATTTCTTTTTTATTTAAAGTAAAATATTTACATTAAAAATATTATTTTATATATTGTTATGGTTTAGCATGTTGTGGTAGTCAGTCAATCCTGAAGTGAACAGGTTATTCCTAGAGAATGAAGTAAATTTCAGTTTATAACGTTAAGTATTATTTAATTTTTACTGATCCAACGACTAATTGCAGTGAATATTTTCTTGGCCTTTGTTTGCAGGTTAACATTGTTGAAACAGTAAAGATGTTTCATTCTGGTAGTATAAATTGATTTTATACAACATCTTTAATTTCTTTCTTAAAAATAGTTTCAGTTATCCTTGCAATGATGATGGAACTTCAACAGAAACATAGAAAACTGATTTTGAGTTCAGTTCTGATTATTTTTAAATTTATAACTTACTGAATTTAATTAAGTTTAAGTTTCATTCTGGTAGTATAAATTGATTTTATACAACATCTTTAATTTCTTTCTTAAAAATAGTTTCAGTTATCCTTGCAATGATGATGGAACTTCAACAGAAACATAGAAAACTGATTTTGAGTTCAGTTCTGATTATTTTTAAATTTATAACTTACTGAATTTAATTATGTTTCCTACTTTAAGGAATCAAGAGTTTATTTGGTAATAAAAGAAAATGTAGTTGGTAAAACTGTTAACTGAGAGATAAAGTGATTAATTAAAGATGAAAATTACTATAATTGTCTTGAGTTTAAATACGTTTAATCTTAATAGAAACAAGTGATGTCCATCAAATTAGCCAAGTGGATGAGCAAAATAAAATCATTTTGAAATTGTTTTGGAGGAAAACTATTTTGTTATAGTTCAGTGTTTGACGGTAAAAATAGAGTATTACCTCAGAATTCTTTCAGACAACATCAATTTTCATGAAAATTTGTAATAAAGCATATCTAACCCTCTGTTCAAAAGTTATATTCCTGATGTGTGCATTTTGTCTTTTGGAGGTGAAAACTATCCCTTGTTAAAAAAATTCAAAAACCATAGATTTAAACTTTTCATAGATTGAAATCATGTTTAAATATGTAGAATAAACATTCTTTTATGTTGTGGAATATAATTTATGATGCTTTACTAAAACCTTAAAAACCACCCCTTATGATAAAATTAAAAAAAAAAGTAGTTTTCAACAGTTTGAAATGTTTTATTGGTGCATTTATAATGAATTGCAAACCCTTTACTGTTTATAATTTATGATTTATTGTAATGCTTCAACCCTTAATAACCACCTCTTATGAAAAAAATTGTTAACATTATAGATGTGTGTTTTGTAGCTCAAAATCATTTAAATGTGTAGAATAAACATTGTTCCATATTCTGAAACACAATATCTGATGTGTTACAATGTTGCAACCCTTAGAATCCATCCTAGTGATAAAAAAAAAATCCTGAATGAAAAAAAGGTGAATCCTGAAAGTTATTATTATTTTGTTAATTATACTAAAAATACTGATTTTCTCTTAAGATTAGTCTATTGAAATAACAAATTTATCTGAGTTTAAGGTATTAATAGCAAAACAAACATTATATAACTAACGATATTTTAATTATTTAAAATATTAATTTCAGTAAACAACACGACAATGTATATAACTGTGAAACTGAGTATATATTATTTGTCATGATAATTATCTTGATATCATAAACGTGCAGTGTTGTTATTAATAATTGATGCATTCTGCATCTGCAATTATGTCTCTTAAATAACCAATGATTTAAAAAAGTGTGTATCGGTGAATTCTGAAAGCATGAAACGTATATAACAGTTACCCAAAAAAATATGCGAATATAACTTTAAAAAATACAATATATAGAATTTGTAAAAAATTTTATTTAATATTGTATACTTAATAATGAAGTACCACAGAGAGAGTTTTTAAAGTTAACCAAATAAAAAGTACATTTAAAAAAATATTAAGCATTTAAATTAAAATTAACAAATTTATTTAAAATAATTAAAATTTATAATTTTATCATGAAAATTAAATTTCTGCTCGTATATTAAATGATGAATTTAATGATGAAACGTGAATTTGATGTACGTACATTTTTTTTATTAATCAAAAAAATAAGTTTAATTCAATAATTTTTGAAAGGTAATATTAACGAAGTGTACCATGTGTTTATTCTTTCGGTTTTGGAAATGTACTGATTACACCATTTAAAAGAGATATACATGTACAATATACCTTTATACATTTATGCAAAGTTCTTTCATCCTTCATCAGGTGTTGGTCTATGGTGGTGCTCCATTGCCTTTCTTCTCCTCTTCTCCTACCTATACTTTCATCTGTATATAAATTCACACACAGATATGAGTGTATGAGGTTATACTTATACATATGTAGATGCAGTTATATTTGTTCACATATATTCATAAATGCTCCGAAACTGTTGAGACTCACAGAACATTTACATGCTCTGAAAAATTTCACGGAAAAAATGCGATTGGTTTTTCAACGATAACTTCCTTAATTTTTTAACTATCCAATCACTCAAAAACCATTTTGCAAGGAATTTCAAGGGCAACAAGACATGTAAAATAAAGATTCCTTGAGTCCTTCGTTTTTGAAATGTTTGAGTTTATATGGCTTGGGGAAGGTGGTCCTCGAACTCAATTCAAATTTCTAACAGTGATATCTCAATCAGTTTTTATTCTACAGAAATAAAAATAAAAAACAAAAGTTTTAAGTAAAAAAAACTAAATTTTTTGTACTATGGCATTTTTTACATATTTTCTTTAATTTTTGAATTCTTGTGAAAAAAAGAAAATTTTAAAAACTTTTTCAAATTTGAATCGACCTTTTTTCAAACTTCTAGAACATATTGTTAGTACTTAAATAAAGTAAATTATAAAAAGATTACGTTCAATTCCAATTCTTTCAGGAAACTCATTTGTTTCATTGCTGATTTTTTTTCTCTGGAAAAGTGAGACAACCATTTTATTTTCACCATAATTTTGTTAGTTTTCATGCTAATGACTTATACAAAAACTAATTTTATACATTAAAATTACACCTGGGTATTTGGGCTGGTAGTTGGTGAAAATGTAGACTTATGGTGTAGAGTGGAAAGTGTTATTAGCTGTATTATGATAATAATTGCCAACAAATGACAGATTTATAATGTAGAAAATTTTATGTTAATAGAATCCATTTTAAGGTAATAAAATCACTCCTTACTTGAAAAAAGGTCTACTTTAAAATACTGTAAATAGTTATGAGAAAAAAATGCTTATATAGAAGTATTTCCTGTCAGAAACATGTAGGGTGTAATGCTATGCTGTGCAGAAGTACTAAACATCCGTGAATTAAAGAACTAAAATAATTTTGGACTGTTTTATTTTAATCAGTGTGTAGGTAATTTCTGTTATTATTTTTTCTGGGAATGATAATGATCCAGTTATCTCATTGTTTTTCTTATAATCCTATAAACGAGTGATTAAATTATTTTTCTCTACAGGAGCCCGACCATACATTTGTGAGACTTGTGGTAAATCATTCACTCGCAGTACAAATCTAAATAAACATGCTAGAGCACATGCTGGTAATAGGCCATTTGATTGTTCAAAATGTTTAAAAAAGTTTTCGACTAGAGCCGATCTAACACGCCATAGTGTTACTCATACCGGTGAGAAACCATATTCATGTGAAATATGTGGACTTTCTTTTAGTCGAAGAGATAAATTAACACGGCATGTTAAACTTCATGAAAAACGTCGCCCTTTTACATGTGAAGACTGCGCTCTTTCATTTAATAACAGAAAAGTTTTAGCAGCACATTTTCAGATTCATCATAAAGTTAGTATATTTAAATTAATTTTATTAGTTTAGTATTACAAGTATTTATAATTTTTTTTAATTATTACTATTTATTTTGTATTATTATAGTAATCTGTTTACCTGGATATTGGTGATCCAAACTTTTCTGATCATATACCTCATGAGACCAGGTTTTGTGTACATGAAAATAATGTATTAGCATAATTGCTAGGTCTCTTGAGTTAAGTGTGATGCATTACTCTGTAATTGGTGCAAGTGAAAGTGAATTGTCAGGATGTGATGTATAAATGGCACCTTCTTGTTCTTGTAATGATTCCATAACATGGAAAAATTTATGTGTAGTATATTCTAAAACAAATAAATTTGTCAAAACAATGATTAAAAAGTTTGTTCTAATTCAATTAAGGAACTTAACTAGTGCTCCTTCTAATTGGTAATAACCATATAACAATTATATATCACTACTACAATTTACATGAAAATATCAATAGAGAATATCATTTCAATAAATGAGGATTTAAACAGATTTGTAATATGAGGTAATGTAAGTAATTAATATAAATTAATGTATAACTAATGTAAGTTAATATAAGATATTCATGGCGATATTTTTGCTTTCCTGATTATACATCTACTGCTGCTGCAGCAGCATAGCTTTAAAGGAAAAGTATCATTATCCAACATTTTCATAACAGGGTTTTTTTAAATTTTGATGTTTCAAAATTCTCTTTAGTTCCCATGTGTTCCACAGAGCACTAATGTTCCATAAGTTTATCAGAAGTGTTATGCAATAATTTCTACATTCTCGTTCTGAACTGTCATCTGCTACTCTTTTCTCTATTCTCTTGCTACTAATGGAAGAACATAGGAAGACCAGTCAAGTTATTTGGCAATAACAACATGGTTACAGTTGATTTCAATTTGTTTTCAAATACAGGTGGTACATGTGTAATTGTTATACAGTTAAATTTTATTTACAATTAATTATATATATAATTAAGTTAATTAATATAATTTTATATATATATGTATATAATTGTAATAAATTTTACAACTCTAGAAATGATGGATAAATTTATCATAAGGAAAAATAGTTTTGATACAAGTTCAAGCAAATGTGATGAGAATGAACAGGCTGTCAGTTTAACTGAAAGACCCAGCTGTTTAAAAGAATATAAAATTAATCGTCAGTATGAGGATGAATTACAATTTTATGTGCACAGGTTTTGAAGATTATCCGATATCATTATGTTGTGTATGTGGAATTACACTTTGTAATAGTGCAATGGTTCCTGCAAAGTTGAAATGACATTTTACAAGTAAGCGTGAAAATCTTACTTTAAAAGATAAAGATTTCTTTTGAGAGACTTTCAATAAGAAAAACAAACAAGCAAAGTTTTAAAAAAATTGTGATTATCAGATTAAACTGTAATAGTATCATTCATATTAGCAGAATTACTAGCTATGAAACAGAAACAAGATACCACAGCAGAGTCTCATTTTACCAGCATGTTGTGAAATCATTATGTTTGGGGGAAAAAGAATTAATGAAAATATCTCTCCAAAATAATATTATTAAATGAAGAACAATTGATATTACTTGTGATATTGAAGGCAGACTTGCAAGTAAACTACACAATAGATAAATTGACATATCCACTGATATCAGTGAAAAGACCATTTTACTTGGATTCTTTAGATTTTTAAAGAAAATAGAGTAGGCAATGACTTTTTGTATTGTAGATAGTTAGCAGAAAGAATGCTGGGAAGAGCCATTTATAATAAAATTAACTTTTACTTTCAACAACTTAAATTTGATGTTGGAACAATGCGTGGCAATTTTAGTCCCACCAAATTACACTTAGAGAAATAAAAATTGTTACCTGAACTTTTATAAGTGGAAATGATAAAGGGGCTCATAATAAACTTAAAAAAAAATAAATGCGTGAGCGGAGGTGGTGGAGGGTTGATTTGGGGGTTGAAAAGGGATGGAAAATAGTATTATTGCAATTTCCGGTGAAAGTTGATGACAAAAAAGTATCCAATACAAAAGTTGTAGATCATGCAAAAATCTGCAACTTTTGTAGAAGTCATTTTTTAACATAACCTCAAAATTTCTGCGATAAATGCACAAGTTTTTTATTTTTTTCATTTTTTATTTTTCATTTCCGCAAAAATAATTTAATTTTGATGAAACTTGGTGAAAGTATACCTTTCTGTGTCTTAAATAACCACAGATGTTTTTAGATAAAAAAAATCAAGACGTTTCTGAGATATTCATTTTTTCCAGTCCGAAACACTTTTTTCTTTTTTAAATTCTAGTTAGAAAAATCATCATACAGAGTTCTGCCGATGCTCATTTTTTTTGTTTTGACTTTATATATATTAAATATATATTTATATAGGTATATTTTTTGGACACCAACCCTTTTCCTTCATACCAGATCACAGTTTGGATTATTGTGAAACTAAAGTACTATAGCAAAACCAGCTTTTTTTTTATGTAATTATGTTTTTTTTTTTTTTTTGAAGAAAATTACAATATTACTCTTGGCTACATTGGGTTTCTTTACATTTTGAGGTTTGAGGAGTATGAAAGTACCATTCACTTAAATTGTGATTTCCTTATATATTTATTTATAGGCCTATGTATAAAATTTATGACTAAAAAATCTCCAAAACTACTAGATCAATTTATTGAAATTTAAATATGCTGTATTACTGTATCTGGTGGGATTTCTGTTATCTGTTTACTCTTGAAATTAAATCGTGCACCTAAACTAATGCTTTCATGAAAACCATCTCCATTTAATTATACACCAAATGTTAAGCTAATTGTTTTAAAATATATTGTATAATAAACATTATTTTTAAAATTATAACGGTAATAATGCAGACAAAAAATGCAAAATAATTAGATTAATATTTAAAATAAAAAAATTTATAAAAGATATTTTAGAAAAAAACTTTGGTAAAATGTACTTTTTATTTTCATGGAAGCATTAGTTAGGTGCATGATTTAATTCAGTGGTGACAGATAACAGCAAAGATCTGAAAAGTTAGCCTTATTTGGCTCAACTCCAGTTTCTGTGAACTGATTTGCTTGAAAATCATAAGGGCTGTATTCTTATTAGGTTTACATCACTCCACCAAATTTTGTCAAATTGTTTAAGATTTACTTTTGGTAAAGCAGATGAAAAAATCTTATTCATACATACATACATATATGTAGAAACATGACCAGGAGCAGCAATTATTATCTGTTTAAAAATGATTGCTGTGATAATGTAAAAATGTAGTTGAGTCATTCAATATTAGAAACATTTTTCTGTACTGAACAATTAATTCTTTTTGTTATAATATTGTTTAGATCATTAGCTTTTAATAACAGATACTGCATACTTTTTTATAAACACAATATCTGTCCTGTAAAATTTAAGGTATTTTTGCCTGGATAATTCAGTCGCTGCAAATATCTTTTAGATGAATCTCATTAGAAGTGATCCACTATCATTGTAAATTAGATATAGTTGGATGTATATATTGAAGTCATACCTGTTTATATGTCAAACTACTGTTAAGTTTAATTTTAATCATTCATTATCAGCTTTAACCTGTAAAAATTAAGTTTCTTAAATGACTAAAATTAGCAAATTTAAAAAAAAATTGTTTTATAAAAATAATTTTAAAATTTCCAAATTTTTATTTTTGTGGTTTAATAATTAATTATAATTGATTTCACAGTAGAATAAATTGCTTTGTATTCAAGAATTGTTTAGTAATTTTTATAAAAAATGCTTTAAAAAATATTGAAAAAAAACCATATCATAGGTTGATTAAAATTGTTTAGTTTTTAAAAAGATTTTTTTTTTAATAAAAGTTAATGATATAGACTTCACTAAAGTAGTGATTTTATTAATATATTTTACTGTATTAATTTAGAAGTTGAACAATCTTTTTAAACTAAAATTTAATACAGTTTTTCATTGTACCAGCAGGATAAGTGTTTATGGCTTGGTTGTGTGAAACCTTTGTAACTTGTGGATTATTCAGAATGATAATATCCACAGAATGAGAAATCTTACTCTGAAACTTGTGAATAATTTATTTCAGGAATTCTTTATTTTATATGTTTGAGCTATGGTGAAGTACATATAATTTAAATAATTTAATTATATGAGTTATTGAAGTGTGATCTATTTAGTTAATTTCTGACTGTAAATACAGTCAGAGATTATTTTGTTTTATATGAAAATAATCTTTATAGTTTACTTCTTGATTTTGATTAAGGATATAGATCTTCCAATGGAACTGTTAAACTCCAAAATATTTGATGATAAAATTCCAAAGACTAATAAAAATGTATCCATTGCAAATAGAATTTCTCCTGTGGTGAGTACAAATGAGAAAGAATTTTATGTTAAAGTTATTTTTATTAATTTTATTATTATTAGAATTCTACTATTGGCTTATAAGAACAATTAATTTTCATAGTGTTTTATAAATACTTCAATTGTAATAATCTGAATTCTGTTAGTTTAAAACTCCCAATTAATAGGTAAGAAAAATATTACATTTTTAAAAATGTTTGTCATAATTTGAGAAAACAAATCCTAAATAGTTTACAGTTTCATACCAAAGTTATGTTTAGAGATAAGAATTAGTGCTGCAATTATGGTCTAAATACAACATAATTGTCAAGACAATTGAAAATGCTGTATTACCAAAATCTTAGTAGGTTTTTCAGATTGGACCCAATGTTAAGTACAAAACCCAATATTTATGTTAATCTTGTATAAAGGATTTGTTTCTTGTGTAATTGTAAATCAACAATTTTATTTATAGGTGCAAACAAAATAACCAGACATTTGGAGGTATAATAATAATAATAGGTCCTTCACCTTGATAATCTCCCTGCCTAAATAGCTTTGAATTTGTAGTAGGTTTTTAAAAAAACATGACGTTCCCCATGTTTCCTCTTCATCATATGAAAGGGAAACATCATGCTGATGCTAATCCAGTGAGAAAGAAAAACTGGAGTCATTCACTTGGGTCAACAGTGAGGAATTTCTAAAGAGTCCCCAGCAGTGGAAAAACTGGGACAAGTACAAGTGGGACAAGTTAAAATGATACAATTCGTAATAAAATGATGTTTTAATGATACAAATTGCAATTTGAAGACCTGATTTTGAAGTATTATGAACTGTTTTAAAAATTTAGTTATTTTTTGGTACCTTTCATATTTCTATTTTTATTGATTTAGAAATGGAACATGGTCTATCAATTTCAGAATTTTCATGAAAAAGTGCTATTCATCAATTTTTGTTTAAATCTGACAGATTGAAATGAACAATTACTTTTATTTTGTATTACAAGTTTCATTTGTTGGGATTTCTAAACACTATTTTGCCTTGTTTGATAAATATACACCCATTACACTAAAAAACACAGTTTTTGGTGTAAAAATTATATTAGAAGAAAGTAATAACTTCCTTCTAATTTAATCAGAATTTTTCCCATTGTCCAAATTTTTTGTGTGATAATGTTTATTACTTTTGTGAAATTATCTACTTTTTTTTAGGGATAACTTAGGTATATAAAAGAATATTTTAAATGATTTCTAATAGAGGGGTGGGGTACAATCATAACATTATGAGGCAATTGCTGTGTAGTTTAATGATTTATTTACTGTGGTTCTGATACATGAGCACAGAGCAGTCTTCTAAATCATACGGTTAATACACCAGTATTGTTTCAATGTTTGCTTTGTATGAACTTACTGTGGTTTCACTCTGCTTTGTGATTTACAAATACTGTCTCAAGTGTGCTGTGTTAGTGAATAGATATGCCAAGGAAATGCGTAAATGATCTGGATAACTTTTGTTGTGTGTGTGGGAATTTGATGTTTAAAGGACAACGACAAAGTATGACTCCACTAGTTAAAAAATGTTGTAAACTATATTTTGGCTTAAAGTTGGGGACTAAGATAAGAACGAGGCTCCTCACATTTAGTGTTTGACTTATGTGAAATTCTAACAGACTGGGATAGGGATAATTGGCACATGAGTTTTGCCATACCAATCGTGTGGCGTAAACCTAAGACTGTTTGTCAGGCTATTATTTCTGTATTACAACGATAAAAGGAATAAGAATAATATCTAAACACAGAGTTGACTACCAAAATTTACCGTTTGCTATAAAACTGCCTCTTTATAACGACTTATCTATACTACACATCCTCCAACACATATCTAACTAAAAGATGAATTGTTATGTGAGGTAGCCACTGAAGTTCGATATGATGAGGAGAAAGATGATCCTACCTTTGAAGCAGAATCCTCTACTCGTGACCTTTATCTGACTACTCAAGAGAAATCAAATGACCTTGTTTCAGGATTTGAACTAGTCAAAAGTTGAGCCTTTGGGATCCAGGCTGAAAGACTGAATCTTCTCCATATTGACACTAAACCATTAGGAAGAGTTAAAAGATTTATATTTTACAGAAAATAGTTAAGTATACTTAAAAAATCTTTTACAGTGTATGTTTTAAGTGCATGAATGCCTTTATCGTGAACTAACTCTACAGAATGAAGACTTCATTGTTTTTTTTTTGAAAACTAGTTTAAAGGTTGTCTTTGTATTCTTTTAGTTTATGTAACCAACATAAATGAAACATATTACAATATAAAATCCTGTTAGAAAAAATTCAGTACAATTTGGACTATATGTTGTGATTTAAAAATTCTTGTATTATTAATAAGGGAAAAGACAAGAAAGAATTGCCAGTGTGTGAAGCACTTATCCCTGGATAGAAAGATTTTGTATATTCTCTACTAGTTCACTCAGAAATGATTTTTCTACTTCCTCACCTTATAAAATTAGGGCTTTTCAAAAACTTGTAAGATGATAAAAATGGTGCTGGATTTGATTATTTGAAAGAAAATTTCCTTATGTTGGTGATGCTAAAGTCAAGGAACTTTGTGGTCCTCTTATAAGAACTTTGATTAGAGGACAATTCGAAGAACTCTTAAGCCAAGTTGAAAAGTCAGTGTGGAAGTTATTTTAAACTGTAGTGCAAAACTTTTTAGGAAAACCTAAGTCCCCAACTACCACGACACAGTGGTGAATTATTACAGTAATACAAAAATATGGGATGTAATATGTCCCTAAAAAATCGTTCACACCTTGATTTCTTTCTGTACAATCTTCAAGCACAGAGAGAGCTTCCACCAGTATCATGAAGAAAATTTATTTTCAAAAGTTTTTTAGGATCACATATTTTGTTTCTACTGTAAAAAAAAGAAAGTTAATATTGTCCTCAGTGATTATCTATTGCTCTCCTCATGTCACATCTCATCATTTTGCTCTATCATCACTGTGCCCTTCTATTTTACTCATGGTCTATCTTTTGATCATCTATCCTCCTCATCCTCTTGACGTAGTATTTATTTAGGGAATCCTTTGTCTCCCATTCAATTCACATATATCCAAACCTTCTTTTGTGCTCCCAATATTCTCAAGTACAGACTTTATAGAAGTCTGTATTCTTATTAAATTATTTCTTAACATATATTTTCTTGTCTTTTTCAGAATATTTTTCTTTGCTGTGTAAAAAATATAAAATCTTAGTTGATTGATTGTTTTTCCCCATTTTAATCTATTACTGCAGGAAAAGTAATGATTAGTGTAATTCCAGAACTTTGTTCATAATTGAATAAAGTTTAAGAACATAATCTTTCTAATTTTTAAAAAGTTTTCATATAAAAGTATTATTAATTCCAAATTGAAAATATCAAAAGTAATTATTTGATAACAGATCCAAAGATGATGATGAAAGAGCTTTTTGTCAACAAAAAATTGGGCATATCCCGTAAGTGACAATTTTTTTTTTTTTTTTAATAAAGTGAGTTATTTCCATGAATACAAATAAATATATTTATTATTAAAAGAAAATGTATACTAAATGTTTATTTTTTGAAGATACTTTCAAGGTACTTGGAATTGTTTGCTATCAGTTGTACATACTCTTACATCTTAGACTCATGATTATTTCTTAACTTGTTAATATTTCTGGGTATTCTGTAAAAAAAACCTTCACTTTTTAAATATCCCATGAATAGTGACATGTAATCAAATTTGGAAAAGAGTTAGGCCACAAAATATCACAGAAATCGGGTGTAATACTGTCTGGGAACATTTCCCTTAACATTGCCATTGTTTCCCATGGCGTATGAGCGTTGGCTCATATGCCACGGATCTATCATTTTTGACGATTCTAGAAAAGTATCATTAACCTTTTCCCATCACAATGCTCCGCGCTTCTTAGCGCTCGGCAAAAATAGTTGGTATCTGATTGCCTCTCTTCATAGTCTTATGCTACCCTCTTGTGAAAAAATTTTCAAAAAATTACAGTATATTAACGAGATTTAACAGATTCTGACAAAAAAAAAAACCTTACGATTGGATATTTTTTATGCCTGTAACAACAAAAAAATTGAAACCGTACAAAAATTACAATAATTTAATTGCAGAATTTTTTTTGCGCATTTCTACCGCGTTTTTTATTAGCGAATTTTTTTTTTTTTTTATTTGTGTTTATGAAACATAGTTTGCTGATTAAAAAAAAAATACTTTCAAGCAAATCGGTTGAAAGTTTGGCAAAATATGATGAAAAACCCGTGTCATAAATTACAGATTAATTAGCATATCAGTTTCGAGAAATTTTTATAGTTATTTATTTTTTCTTAGCGTTACATATAATGTAAAATTTATTTTAAAAATTATAAGACTTCCTTAGAGCATTTATTACGTAAAAAAACTTTTTTTACAACAGAGTATTGCTGTTACACGCCACGGGGGGGGGGGGGGCAATAGAGTTCATGAAACGCATAATAATTACCCCAGTAATTACAAGCTATTCGGTACAAACAACAGTTATTTTTTATGTTACTATGTATATAAAATCGTAATATATATTATATATATATAATATATAAAATAAGAAATTACGAGCGCGCACTAGTTTTTACACCAACATATAAATCGCAATATGGGAGATTCCCCAAAAAAACAAAAGAATGAAATAGATGAAAAATAATAAATAACCTAAACAAATAAAATGAAGTAATAAATTTATAAATAAAAAGCTCTTACCCCTAGTTGGTGATATTTTGGCGTGTGTGATACACGAGAAAGCATCCATCTATACAGAGTGGTACCTCACAAGCCACACACCTCCAGACTGATCTTACGCGAATGCCGTTTGCCGAGCACACAACGCATTGTCTAAAACTGTTTGTTCCTTCACGTTTAGGAAAATGTCTTGCTTCACAACTTTCAAGACGTAAAAATTCACGATTTCTTAGATCCTCGTGCAGAAAATCTCGTAGGAGATGATGAAACAAGCCCTTTCAAAACCTCATTTCGAAACCATCAGAAGGATTGGTTCTTCTCCATCTTATTGCCGTATTATTTATTATTATTTATTATTTATTGTAAGCCGTATAAGCATTGACAAGGAGCATATCAAAAATGTGGAAAAAAAGTTTTTTCGTCCATTTTGTCATGCGCCTATGTAAGTAATAGCTTGAAGACAGAAGATAAGATTGATCAACAGCCCCCATATAATTATTGTAATCTACAATCATTACAGGTCTCACGACATTTTCTGTACCGTGAATTGTTACACTGTATTTACCCTCTTCAGCAGGCCCATGAATAGAAGACAGAAGTGTTACCATTCGCTTGTCATTGAATAGAATACAAGATATTCCATCCAGTGTCGTACGACAGGCTAACCGGTGTCTGGTCAAACCTAATTGTTTACGTCTGTTTCGTGTGAATTCAGCTGGCATTCCAGCACGATTGGATCGAGCTGTTCCACAAGCTAGAATTCCCACATCTTTCAGTCGTCGATATAATTGCAGGGATGAAAAAAAAATTTCCATATACAAATGATATCCACAATTTTCATAACCTGCAATTAGATTGATAACTGTACGTTCAGTAATTTTTTCGTTTACATTTTGTTCCTCTCGTTGTCTCCCGAGATATACATTCATATCGAATGTGTACCCAGAATTATCGAAAAGTCTGTAAACCTTTATCCCAAAGCGCTTTCGTTTACTAGGTATATACTGCCGAAACAAGACTCTACCCTTGTAGGCGCATAAAACCTCATCAACTACAATTTGTTGTCGTGGATTACAGAGTTCACGAGATTTCTGACGAGCAATTTAAAATATTTCGCGTACTCTCCAGAGACGGTCATAGTTACCAGTTTGCATTTCTGATTCTATTGGTGGATCCTGGTTAGTGAAGTGTAAATACTTCAAAATATGAAGAAAGACAGTTCTCGGTAATGTATTCCCAAACCAAGCGAAATGGGAAACCTCGTCAGTTGACCAGTATTCTTGTAAAGTGTGTCTTACAGTATGACCCATTTCCAGGATGATTGCAAAGAAACGTTTCATCTGGGCAAGACTAACGTCACCTTGAATTCTGTCCTTAGGTAATGGCCTATCAGGTCTACGGCTTTGAAAATACAAATTAGTTTGTGATGTTACTTTTTCAAGGATAGCCCCAAAAAACAACATAGATACGGCAAACGGCGTCTGCCCATGAATACGGGGATCAGGAATATATTCAGGCACATTGTGTAAATTCCTACGACGCTTCTTAGGCCGACCTCTCTTATGAGGAGCGGATTTAGCCAAAAGGTCGGGATTCTTTACAAATGCACCTGGTTCCGGACCCATAAAAGGCAAACTGTTTAGTGTGTCATATTTACACCTATCAGTACAAACTAACCAGGGATTTCCAAGAACCGGCAGACGACCTTCCAACTCGTAACCTTCGTCATCTGTAACTATTTCGTCATTTTGGGCCCGGTCAGTTGGATTTTCTTGTAACTCCGCCGTGTCAAGTTCCTCATCTTGGAGAGGAAATTCAACAGCTGGTTGCATTTCAACATCCAACTGCACTGGAGAACGATAATGGATTTCATGAAATATATTACCGTTTCCATGTGGATGTAGAAATGAACCGGCTACATTTATTTTCTGTTCCGTGTCAGTATCACTAATCGAATGACCTGGATCATCATCGTCGCTACTAAAATTCAGGAGATGCGGTTCCGAAAAATCGTTACTCCTAATTTCAGTATTTTTGATGTCGTCCAAGCCCTCAAGGTCGTCACTGTCATTTTCGTCATAATCTGAAAGTTCTTCGTCAAGAGCAAACCTAATCTGTTCGTCATTCATTGTCTCGATAAAAAAAAAAATTACGGCAAATAAAAAAAAATCACAAATTTAAAAAAAACGCCCTATATGTGAAAAAAATCGCACTGAATAAAAAAAACCGATATAATTTTGAAAAAAATAATGAAATAATATATTACCAACGGAACGCCGGTTTGCGATAGTAAGTTACTTACTGCAGTTCACTCGTACTCACTCACACAATAAAGTAACATATGTTAGTATAAAGAAAGAGATTCAGTAAAAACTACGTTTTATAAAAATCCCCTCCACTTAAAAGGCTATTCGGATTGACAAAAAACTATTTTTACTGTATACTGTTATTCATTACGAATCGGTATGTGTTTCATTGATGCCGATATCTTTTGTCAGAAAAGATTTATTAGGCCTCAAATAAAAGTGACACATTTATGACCACAAATTCCTTTTTTTTTTGTGTGTGCCGTATAACATAACTTATTATGTGTTTCAATACATCGTTTTGTTGCTAATATAATAAGCTAGTTTTGTAAATAATAAATAAATCCGTAACCCTCATAGCAATTATAATACACCAGTCACACACACACACACAAGCACATTTCTGAGAAAAAAATGGTCATATTCTTTCTTGTCCAAATAAAACATTTTAATTCGTATAACTATAGTTCAAATTGTATAATAAAACTGATTTCTTTGTGAATATAAAAAAATATAACCGACTTAGATCCCATATAAAATGATTTTGTAACAGCGTTTTAAAACTGTCACCGCACAGAGCCACTTTACTGGCTTCCTGATCTGAAAAGGTTAAGTATTTTAGCGTATATAATGCTCTATTTCAACCTAACTGAAATGTAATTATAATTGAAGAAGTATGGGTGCATGATTCCATGAAATAAAATACAGCACCAAACTTACTCTCTTGCTTTGTAGCATAATTTCATAAATTAATTCAGAATTCACATCAGCCCAGAAGCAATTGATTGTTGACAATCAATTGCCGGATTATGCTAATCTGTCATTAGATTACCTGGTTAAATTTTCTTGGTTAATTGTTACAAGAATTGTTCACAAAAATTCATTTTACTGACATCTTGTGGGATTGTGAATACTCAACCACCTTGTGTAACCACCATTTTGTACAGATTAAAAGTAGATCCTGATGCAACACTGTAAATGGTGCTTTTACTCTGCTGTCAATAAAAGTTGCTTATTTCTCAGTGAACAGTGTGAGCATTGTAAGGTGATTAGGGCAATCATCTCAGCATTTTCTTCGATTCTGAATGAATGATTTTGAACATGAATTTTGTTTTCAATATATATGTACACAGATCCAAACTTTTTTGTGTTTTGGCTGGAAATGATTCACAGGGATGAATGGCAAAGCATGAATGAAAGCGAATATCATTTTTAAAGCAGGGTTTGGTAATGAATGCACAGTGTTCCTTCGTGTCCATCTCTACTGAAACATTATACCGTGAACTGTGAAATGTTATATTCTCCATTCTGTTGGTATATCATCTTATTCCTCTAAATGTATTTTAAAATCATTAGTGTCATGTGGGGCTTCTTTTATATAAGTACTGACTTGAAATTATGTTTGATGAAATAATGTAACTGTGTTAATTAACTTGTGCTTAGTTTTTTATTGTTAAGAGTTAATGCATAGTATATATTAAAAAAATATTTCTATTTTTAACCGAATTGTTTTATTTTGGTACAGGTTATTAACCTGACTTCATCAAGCGATGAAAAATCATCTGCAGTTCGTGATTATACTGAAGATGTTGTTATTAATGTTGACCCATTCCACTTAAATAATGGCAATAGTGATCATGATATATTACGAGGATTACAAAATTCATATTCATAATTATTATGATTATATCTGTTATATATTTATATATTCTTATGTAATAAATACCTGATTTATTTAAATAATATTCCTTACAGACGTTAGTGTATTACAAAAAAGAAAAGAAAATGTAATTAATAGTTATTATTGCCTAGTTTTTGTTTTGAAGTTTAAAGTAATTATAAAATGTTAATTAGAAATAAATATAATTTTTTTTCTTATATAAATATTGTAAATATCTATTTTTTTGTCATTTAATTAATGATGTGATATGTACAAATTGTTATTTATGTTGTTTGAATTCACAAAAAAAAATTCTACTTTCTTTTAATTTTATTATTAATAATTATATATTATCGAGTAAGTTATGACATTGTTAATTTGTTATAAACTTCAATCATTTAAAATTTTATCTTTATAAAATTAAAAATTATTTAATTCTTCCGTTACTGACCGATTTCAATGACATATTTAAAAATTCCTGCGCAGTTTTGTACAAGAGGACTTTTCATTTTTTTACTTTGTTTCTTTTTGAAAAAGTACCAACTCATTCTAATCTAAAATTTAAAAAAAAACCTTTCATCCATAAAAAAATTCACCACAATAAAAGAAAAGTTTCAGCTCACTTCCCACTGAGACTCGCTGCGTAAGTGCATATGAAAAACACACCGCTATGCAGTCAACACAATCTGAAATCTTTTTTTCAACCTTAAATTGAGTGTAACAACCAATTTTCACTTGCATAAATTCAGATACATTACACAGTATGTTTAAATTTCAATGAAATTGATCTAGCAATTTTGGAGATTTCATGTCACAAAATTTTATACTAAGGCTTATATATGTATATGTGCCAAGTGAATGGTATTTTCATATTCCTCATTCTTCATATCATAAAGAAAATTCATTTTCATCTCCCACTCCCACCATGCAACTGAGAGTAATACTGTACTTTTCTTTGAAAAGTTGGTAAAAAAAAAAAAACAATGAGATTATACGCAAACCGATCCTTCATTTAGTTTTATTTTTTGATTACAATATTCTTTTGATTCCTGCTCATGTATGAAGTTCCATGTTTTAAAATTTATCAATTTGTCAATAAATCTCTGTTCTACAAAACTGGTTTCTTGATAATTTTGATTTACATATAAAATATGTTTTACTGATTGTTTGTTTGAGCTTGTTAAACTAGTCATGAGTTGGTAATTGCTTCGATGGGTATAACAATTCTAATTGTGTTACCTTTGTGTGAGAAGTTTTATCTGTTACAAAACAAATACTGAATTTTTAGTCAATTTTGTTTTCTTTTATTAATGAAAATCGCTAAACATAAGAAAAGTATAAATGTAAAATTGATTTTAATATATTATGTGTTTTTTTTTTTTATTATCTAGTCAGTATTATTATAATAGGTTACATTTAATTTTTTTTATAAATAAATGATTGTTTCTGAAAATCTAAAAGTCTAATACAAACAAACATATATCTGTTCTATTTATTATTAATTTACAATTCAATGTTTATTTTATTTATTTGAAAAATAAAAAAATAGATTTTATGATTTTAATTTGTAACTTGATGTAGGATTTATTAGTTGTTTGAAAACTATAAGTACAACATTTAAATCATATTATTTTACTTAATATTTATGCCATAGTTGATATAGCTGAGAATTTCTTAAAAGTACTTTGACATTCAGAAGTGGTTGCCAGTTTGAATGTCTCAGGACAGATGGCAGGTAATGATATATTATTAGGTGATGATACATTGCGGCAAATAGTATTGTAATCTTGATTTATAATAATAAAATTTGAGTCGTGTACATAAAATTGTTATACATTTGTAATTATAGATCATTATCATAGACCTATTTTGTCAGTTAAGAAAGAATATCATTTTCTATAATAAATTTCTATAATAATTTATAAATTGTGTTATGAACATTCCAGAAAATTTCTAAAGATTTTTATGAATGATTAATGTTATAAAAAATTATTTAAAAGCAAAGAATATTTATTTATATATAATTTTGCAATCATCCTGTTATATGATACTTTTAATTAATTAATGATTTAATTTTCTTGTGATCATGAGAAGCTGTATGAAGTGAGGCCATAGAAAAGATATGAGCTGTGTTGTTGAGGACAGCCGACATGCTTAACATTAAAACCGGTCAGTGTTGTGTGGCAATGACAGTGTTAATAAATAATTCTAATTAGCCGGGAGTTTATAACTAACTACCCAAGTGTTACCAGCTGTCTGTCATTTTAAAGAATTTCTGCACTGAATTTGATCATTTTTAAAAGTATAAGCATTTACACAGAGTATCTAAAAGTTTAATAATTTTAATTTATGTTTTTATCTAAGTAATGTTGTTATAGACAAAAACTTGTTTTTGAGGTGAAAGAGAGTGAGATGGTAGTCACTGGGTGCAAGATCAGATAAGGGGGATGATGAAAAATCTCCATCTGAATTTTTGAATTGTTTCTGTTGTGCATGTTGCCAGGTGTGGAAAAGAACAATTATTGAGAAAAAAGAGTAATTCCTGATCTCAACATTCCCCATCGTCAGTTTTAAATAGCACGGCACAGTTTGGAAAGTATTTCACAAAATAGACTTGTTATGCGATGTATGTTCCAGGTTCCATGAAGTCCATTAAAGCACATCATTTTGGTCCCAGAATACAGTTGCCATGATTTTCCTTTGAGACTGGGCTAGTTTGAATTTTTTTGGTTTAGGTGAACTGGAATGACAACACTGCATGAATTGTTGTTTAATCTTAGCATTGTGATGTACAAAATCCACATTTCGTCACCAGTGATAATATGGGAAAGAATTTATTTCACTCATGGTTATAGTAGTCAAGTAAAGCATTTGCAGATGTCATTCTGTATGAGCACTTTTCAACATTTTTGGCACCTGTTGGGCACACAATTTGCAATAGCATATAGTGTCAGTCAAGATTCTCAACAATGTTGTCTTTGAAACTTCTGTAAATTTTAGAGAAAGATTGCTAATCATATATAAATTGATGATTTTCCCTTACTTTTGCAGTCACACATTCAATGAGATCGTCAGTCTGGACATTAGTCCTGCCACTCCTCTTTTTGTCGTGAATATTTGAACAGCCTTTTAAACTAATGACATTATTACCTCACTTTTCAGGAAATCAAATTTTAAATTAAAGAAAACTTATTTTTACTAAACTTTGATTTCACATTTATTTAGTATTACTTATCAAGAAAGATTGTTACATTTTTGTGCAGTGTTGCTGAAAAACTATTTATGCAAAGAGATTAATATATTTATGCAGTTGGAATCAATGTTGATGCAGGAAAAATATCATGTAATATGTAATGTCTCAACAATACATATTATATTAAACCTGTGTGGATATCATATTTGAATATCCTGTGTGGATTTCAAACCTGTGTTTTATGCTTAATTTGTCATGAATATTAGTCTGCAAATTAGTAGAAAAATACAGTAGCTTAAGACATTAGTTCAGGATCTTACCATAAGAAGTTTTTCCCTGTAATATCTTTTCATTCCAAATATTTAATTACTATTATTAAAAGACCAAATTATTTCTTTTCTTTGAAGTAATGTTTTAACAGGTGGTCTCATTGTGTATATTGTCATTTAATTATTCATTTACAACAGAGTACAATTAACAAGTACTGTATAACTGAGCATGTTTGGCTTCTTTTAATACTATTATTAATGACTGCCCTTAATTTGATTTACAGTCAGGAGCATCTTTATATCACTACTTGGTTCTTTTAATCTAATTATTAATATCGAGTAACTATAATAAATTATAGTAATTATTTGTTCTATTGAATTTTTGCGTAAGCGTACTGTTTGGTTCCTATTATTTTTTTTTTTTTTAGTAGAAGTATTTTAAAAGACTATTAGTGTATTTTTACATATTTATTTATTTAGTTTATTTGAAATAAAATAACTTATTTTACTTATAGTTTTTAATGTTTTTTAATATATTCAAACTTCCTTAATCTTAATCATTGAAAGGATTTAAAGGAATGTGTTACAGAAATAAGAATTATTTTTATGATTTTATGTAAGTTTTAAGTAACATACTTTTCAATTCAGAAAATAGAGATTCTAGTAAATTCGCAAATTCCAGTATTGTAAATTTATTTTAAATCTATTATTACATAACACCTGGGTTTTATTATTCACAAATAATTCAAGTTTATTCCATTTCTTATTATAATTGTTTCCCATTAGAATCTTAGAAATTGATTTAATAAATGAGATGCATTATGTAATAGAATACCAGTCGCTTACTAGTTATTAACCTTCAGATTGTGCACATATTGTTTTGATACATGATCTGTACACTAGGGTGTTGTGGACCTTATAGAGTTTTTTCAGTTTTACATATATTTTTACTCAGAATTGTTCACTGTTTTTAGATAAATGGGTTTTAATACATTTTTTTACTAAAATTATGGAAAAACAAATTGAACATTTACAATAAAACTATTATTTTACATGAAAACATCAAATTTTTAGGTTAAACATGTATAACATTAATTTTTTGTATGCAAGTATTATAATTATAATCTTTTGGCAATTTTCAAATATAGTCGTTAAAAGATACCTAGTTAATTTTTAAAATTAACTTAAAACGTACAATTTGAACTTTTTAGTTTTTCTTATATTTGCTGTTGAAAAGGAAGTCTGTGCACACTTTACAGATTTGCGCATGGTGTTTATCACACATTGCCCTATTACAAGAAATGCATGTTAACTTTGTCTTCCTACCTCTATTTCTTGGACAAAAATAACATCTCTGCTTTCTTGAAGGAGCTTGTTGTGGTCTTGATTCCGGACTTAAATTAACACCTAACATATCTTCTAGTGTAACTTGCAAATGTCTTTGTACAGCTTTCAAAAAGTGTTTTCAAAAATGGTTCAAGCCAAGTATCCAAAAATGGTACAGGTTCACAAAGGGAAATGTTCGATGAGACATTTTCTTGTCAGCATTTGCTAATGAAAATAATACTATGGCATTTACACCAAATCAGTCAAACATCCCAAAAAATATTTTCATCGGCCATCTTCTTGTTGCTTGTGTTGTGTAGTTATTACATAGTTGATCAAAGGTGTCAGTGCCACCTTTTATTTTGTTATAATCTAATATCGTTTCAGGTTTTCCTGTATCATTGTCGACTAAAGACATGTCATGCATAGTTGACAACACAAGAATAATTTTCTTTTATTGGGGTGTGTAGGACACAATAGACATATTTTTGTTAAAAGCAAAGTTATCTTCATTAACAGCCACAAATGATGGTGGCATCTACACTTTTGTTTTTTTTGTAACGTCCCAAGCATTATTAATTTATGTTCAAGGAGCATAGTCTCAAACAACAATACTGAGGAAAACCAATTGTCCACGGTAGTATTCCTGTTTGTCTCATGAATTGGTTCTGACAATCGTTTTACATAATATGCTGGAATACTTTCTCTTCTTGCTGTTTCAGCTTTGCCAACGTATGGAATTGTATTTAACATATAGAACATTTTATAATAATTTAGCATAACTACCTTGATTCCATATTTTGGTTTTGATGCCAAATAAATACAAAACTGTAAATTACCTTTGTAAGTAGGTGTTTATCAATGGTGCAATAATCATAAGAAGTATAGAATGATTCAGTTTTTAATAAAATTTTCCTAGATGTACCTGATTGCTGCAAACTTATCGTTTTGGTTTTTATCCACATGAATATTCTTGTCATCAAATCGAAGACTTGCTGCCAGCAACTGAAACTGTCTTAATGGCATAGTAGCTCTGTACAAAGAACCACCAAACTTATTTGACCATAACTCTTCAAGATTAACTTTTGATGATTTCTTGACACCAATGATATAACAAACCGATGAAGGCTTTGATTTCTAGAAGATTTGTAAACAAATGAAAATTTTGTGATTGTTCATATCCTTCACATCGCCTACTGATTTCTTCATTTGAATATTCTACAATACTGTCATGAATTTAAGTGTTTATTAGCAAAGACCAAGATTCCAAAGGTGTTTTAACTAATTTTGCAGGAACTATTGGACCAAGAAAACATGTTACAAGATTTTTAGTTGAATGTTTTCCAGTTAATTTATGAGGAATACTACTCTAAATAAATCTATTTTTACCTTTAGAATTTCTTTCTTCTTAACATATCAACTGAATTTTGGTTCACCTCATTGATTTTATCGCTTTGTCCCTTATCGCTAGCATCTTGAGCATCTACACAGTTCTATTCACCATCTGAACATTCACTATCTATGTAATTTTCATTGTCTTCATTATTTCCATCAAACAAAATATCACAAAGAGCATTACTAGTTTATTCTTTGGTAGTCAGTCTTTTAGATGATGCCATTATAAAAAAATTAACGAAAAGTTTATGCAATTAAAAAAATTATATGTGAAAGCACACAAAAGCAAAAACTATTAGAATAATTGCAGAAATCACTAAAAATAATAATAAAAGAATTGTAAAAAATCAGTAATACGAACTTTATACTGGATCCATGGTATCCATGCACTGCTTACGAATGATCTCACTTGAATAAAAAGCCTTCAAAGACCTTGACAATAGTAGGTACAAACTCACAGGGATGACATCTGAGTTTACCAGACAGAAAATTATTGTACGCTTAATAAGAAAAATGTTACAAAATTTTTAAATTGCATGGGGTAACCTAGACCCCAGTGTACTTCATAGGATTAAACTTGAGACTAGTGGAGTTATAAGGTTGCATTGCAAACATAAATAAAAGACTTTGTGAAAACAAGAATGACACAGATTCCAAAGAAAATTGATGCCAGAAAATGTTCAGAACACTGAATAAGTTTAATAGCTCTTGTCAATGAAATATTTTAAAATCATTAATTTTTATTCCTAAATAATTGATAAAATTCTATATAATTTTGAGTTCTAAACCGGAAGTTGGTAAAAATAATGGAACATAATTCAGGATTTTTATTTCACTGTTAGGTTAGGTTATGTTTATAACTGTAAACGTGGTTCATTGACTTTGTTGCCTCTTATCGATGAAGTTCTAACAAACTCCATGAAAATATTATTTACATATAAGAATTTTATTAGAAAATATAAAGGCTACAGTATGAAATCATTGTTAAATTGAATTTTTATTGCACAAATATATGTATAAAATAAAAAATTACCTCTTTTCTTTAAAAAAACAGGCCAAAATTAATATATTGCAATGATATAATTTTGTTTTAATTAAGACTTAAGAAATAGTTATAATAAAAAAATTTATGATCACATAAAATAAAAATTTTCAAGAACTGCACAAATTTTGCATTTTACTTATATTACTCTTTTTCGCACACACAATATTTATTATGGTTTTTAAAGATTTTTAAAAGTTATGGAAGAAAGTGACATGAATATAAATTTTCATAGTTGAAAGAAAAAAAATGAATAAATTACATTATACAATAAAAACTCCAAAAAGTTTATAATTTAAATACACATTATAGTGGTTATGTTTTATTAGTACTGTGCTGTGTATTTTAAAAGTTTTTGTTGATTTGCTGGATTTCATTAATAGAATTTTAATATGATTACATACATATAAAGTAATATAACAAAAATGTATCACGATATTGTTGAGTCTTCTACTCTACATATACTACCTCTTAGTGTATATAGTGCACTAATGTCATAAGCAGAAAGGTATTTATCAGTTTGTTTCATTTTGTTATTCTGTTTAATTCTACATAATGCTTGAATTTTATTAAGCTTCCATACAGATTTGAAAAAATGTATTCAGCTAAGTTAAATATGAAGTGGACAACTTCATAATTACTTATTTTCTTTTGTAAGTTATGAACTGTACTGGTTCAATTGACTTTGTCAATCAGACCGTTCAGTTTTGAGAATTATCTCATCAGCTGTTGAAAAATTATATAACATCTTTATATAATACAGTAATGTTAGTAATTCTAGTTCATGAGTGACTGCTTCATTTACAAACTGATCATTTTTTTTATTGTAATTTTAATAAAATTTCTTTTTTTATAACTTTAAATGTTTACAAAGTTTTTGATCTCCATGTGTGTGAAATATTTGTGTGTATGTTTATTTGAGTATTGGGCTGTTTATTGTAAATTAATAAAAATGAGTTGTAGCTTAGTTTTAAATATTTTTACATTTTTTGTATGAAGAATAAAAGATTACTATTTAAAAATTTTATAAAATTATTAATTGTTATCCTAGTTATAATAAAAATGTTATTATATATACATATATATTTGATCAACCTAAGTACAGAACAATAAATAAAGTAGGATGACACTTACCTTATTCCATATACATGTCAAAAGGACATTTTCATGAAATTTCTTGCATCAGTTGCATTACATTTTTTTCAGATTATTCACATGAAATAAAATATTGCACATAAATATTATTATTTTTTTCTTCCTATTTTTCATAAAAAACAATAAAACTTTGTTAAGATTTCATTATTACATTTTTTAAATATGAATTACAGATCAATGATTAAAAATTAAAAAATGAAATTAAAATTAAACTTACTTTTTAAATACAATATATAAAAATATATTGTATTTAAACAATTTTTAAATTAATTTTTTTTTTTTTAAAGTTAAAATTAAACATTGAAAGTTAAAAACTAAAAATTACTTACAGGGTGTCCCATATAAAACGCAACCCAACCTTATATTGGTAGGTATTGAAATAATAAAAAGGCATGTGTAAATGTAAATGTAATTTTTATTATTACCATCCATTACCGTACATTTAGAGTAAATGTTGGAAGTGGCCGCCATCTTCTTGAATACAAGCTTCAATTTTTTTTACAGCATTTCTTGCAACTTTTTTCAAAGTTTGTGGCTGGATATTTAATACGGCTTGTTCAATATTGACTTTCAATCGTTCAAGTGTTCGTGGTTTGTTGCTGTAGGCTTTTTCTTTGAGGTAACCCCATAGAAAAAAATCCGCCGCAGTCAAATCTGGAGATCTTGGTGGCCACAAGCCTCGACCGATAACACGATTACCAAAGAATTCCTCGACGAAATCAGAAGTTGAACCTGCGTAGTGCGATGTCGCACCGTCATGTTGTAGCCAGCAGTGTCTGTCTTCCTCTTCCAAGAGTGCAATGAACTGAAATAAAATATCCTGATATCATTCTGCATTAATGGTGTACTCGAAAAAAATAGGACCGGTTATTTTCTTCCGCGATATCGTGCACCACACGCCCGACTTCTGTGGGTGTAATTGTTTTTCGTGATAAACGTGGGGATTTTCAGCACTCCAAATTCAACTGTTTTAGCTGTTTACGTAGCCATCCAAATGAAACTGTGCTTTATCTGTGAAAAATAACGAATCCATAACATTCCCTCACGCAGGAATCGATGGAACCGTTGACAATATTGTAGCCGTTTTTCTTTGTCGGGCTCAAGAACTCGATGAACCGTTTGAATGCGATAAGGTCGTAATTTTAATCGTTTGGTCGCCCGATGAACAGTTGATTTAGACTAATTAATTTCAGCAGATAAACGTCTGATCGATTTATTTGGCGAGGCGAGTAATCGGTCTTTGATTTCAGTGACTGTATCTGTATTCAACACAGACGCAGATCTTTTGTGTTCCTTGTTATTAACAGAACCGGTCTCTCTAAATTTTGCAACTAACCTTAATACTGATGTTTTGTTAGGATCTGGTTTATCTGGGTACTTATGGCGAAACAAATCTTGCACTGCAACCGCTGATTTTGTACTGAAGTACGACTCAACAATGAAAACACGTTCATCTAGCGAAAACACCATCTTGTCTCTAGCAATACACTGAATGTTATGATTGCATTGTTGTTACTATCGGGTAGTGTTCTACTGCGTCGCCGTGATGTTCAGATGTTGGACGAGTCCATTTCAGTTACGAGTAAGGGAGTAAGCTTGACTTTTGAAATTTCATGGATGAGTGATTGATGGGTTGTGTTTTATTTGGGACACTCTGTATATAGAAATATGATGTCAATAAATAAAAAATAAAGTTTAAATAGAATAAATATACATGTGGTCTAGCTACCCAGTGTTACATTAAAGATAAAGTTAATGTAGACTTGAAATAAATTGAATTATACTTTAACAGTGAAGAAGTGCTGTCATCTACTGCAGCTTTCATAATTGTGTCATCCTCATACTCTGAAGGTTGATCAAATTAAATCTACTTCAATATTTATATATATAAAATTTTTCTAAAATGTCAAAACCCCTATTATTTGTATCCATATGATATTTTTTTAATTTCCAGTATTTACAAATTTGTTAGAATATCAAATGTTGAATATGTATTATTAATACATATCAATTTCAGAAACATTAGAGAAACCCAGTTTTCCATTTTTATATATCTTAAATGTTAAGAGAATTTAGTTTTGAAAGATCTAGTGGTTTTTCCTCTATAAATATGGTGATAATCATTACATTTGATTTTATAAATTCCACTCAAATTGTATTAACCATGTAAAACCTTTGTTATATTTTCAATAATGTTTTATATATATATATATTTATATAAAACTATTCATATAGATTTTTCACTCTAAATTTTTACAAATTTAAATGTAACTACTAAGTATGATAAATTCAGGATAGAAGTAGCATAAGAGCATTGAATATGGTTAAGTATAAAAAAAAATAGGAAAAGTATTGGGGAAACTGTTGTTAGGTAATAAAAAAAAGAAACAACAAAATTTCCCATTCCATTTGTCCAAGTGTAATCTACCTGTAATTTGTATAATCCGTAATGTTTGCATACTTAAAATTTTTTTAATATTTCTAGACTAAAACTACATTTTATATTCCTAGCTCTTGTAGTATAGAATACCACAATAAGGGAAGATTAATTTTTCAAAAATTTTGGGTGTTTTGTATATGTCAATGTCTAGAGGTCCCACGAGTTCAAAAATAATTAGGATGGATGCAAATATTTATGTATGATATGTGTTTTAGCTTATAGTATGATCATACTATTTAATAATAATAGAGATGGCAATTTGTGAAAAGGAACAAACCAAAACTATCCTAGTATCTTCATAATAAAACTGATCATGTAAAAAATGGAAAAATGTTTTTTAATTACCCTGTTCTTTCATAATCTAAAGAGGCAAGTTGTGCTTCCTTGATTGTTAGACCCGACCTAATCTATACTTCTATTTAAAATAAAAATTAAACCATATACATTTACATATTCTTTTTTTAATTTGATTTGTAGAAGTAATAATAAAAATATGTTTGGTATAGTATGTTATTTCTAACTTTAAAAATTATTTTGTTTGATGTAGAAATAATTACAGTATATCTTTGTAGAATAATAAAAAAAACATATGGAAAGCCACATTTTAAAATTGTGAAAATGTTTTTTCTTACAGACATCTTTAATGATGTATAGAGGCTCCCACCATGGGCTATTCCAGTAGTCCTCCATCCCTGCTGCTTCTAAGCCAAAAGCTTTTCTCAGCAGCCCTCATACTTGCTCATACAACACTGCACTTGACACTGGACAAAGATGTCCCCCCTCAACCTTCCTTGAAACCTCAACTGGTATATACAAATCAGCTGCTGATTCTTCGGCCTCTTTGGGTATTTTTACGCATGGTATTGCTTTTGATATACCTTCGTCCCAGACTTTCTCAATTTTTCTTCTTCCTGCTATTTGGACGTATCATATCTTCAATTTTCTTGCGACTTTCTGTTTGCTTTGTGATCTGTTTACAATTTTTTTTTTAGGGTATCTAAATTCTCTTGTAATTATTCTTTACTATTTTCTTAACCAACTAACTAACTAATGCTATCTATTAATTATCTTATATAATTCCTTTTTCATTTATGAAACTTACATTATCCTAACTCTAACCAGGGAGCCCAGTTTGGAAATCTTCCATTGAATTGGACATCTTTGAACCACACTCTCAGACAATCTTTCTTATAACCAGTCATTCTCTTTCCTTTTTTTTGTGTTGTCATTTAACTGGTTTGATTCAGCTGTCCAAGATTCCCTAACTAGTGCCAGTCATTTCATTTTGGTATACCCCTACATCTTACATCCCTAACAATATTTTTTCCTGTTTAGCCTCCAGGAATCATCCTCCTTCAGAGGATGAATGAAAATGATATGTTTGAGTGTAAGTGAAGTGTAGTCTTGTACAGTCTCAGGTTGACCATTTCTGAGATGTGTGGTTAATTGAAATACAAACACCAAAGAAAACCAGTATCCACAATCTAGTATTTGAATCCACATAAAAGTAACTATGTTTATTAGGATTTGAATGTTGGAACTCTTGACTTCGAAATCAGCTGATTTGCGAATACTTGTTCACCACTAGACCAACTCGATGGGTCAAACATCTGTAACAATTTGTTTTACGTATTACAAACATTGCCTGCCTGCACAATTTTTCCCATCTACATGTTCCTCCAATATTAAAGCAATTATTCCAGGATGCCTTAATATGTGATCTATAAGTCTGTCTCTTCTTTCAATTATATTTTTCCAACTGCATCTTTCTTCATCAATTTGCTAATAGCGATAACACGGCATCTTCATTACGGCCAGGAATTTCATTTTGTTGTGCTTATTGCATTGTAGTACTCATTCCTGGCACTCCTATATTCTCTACATTTTCATTTGTGACACTGGATCCTGCTCTCGCTGAGTGTTCTTTCTCTTCTTTTTAATTGTGTGCTGCATGTCTTGTAGCTCAACATTCCATCGAACGCTATCTTCTCTTTACCCGTGGCCCTTGGAATAGCCACTGCTCTCAGAAGCCTATCCATGAATTTCTCCTAGCACTTCTTTGCAGATATTGTTGACTTATGTTCATTTCCTGCTGGAGGCCAAGGCTCAACCTTCTCCAGTCTGCTTTCCATAGCAAGAATCTTCCTCTGTATATTCTTGTTTTCAAGACTGGCACTCTCTCACAAGACACACCTATTTCAGCTTCAAATCTGATTATCCTATGGTCACTGTTACCTTCAACCATGATTCTCCAGTCACTCACCATCACTTCTGTTCCCTTGACCAAAATTATATCTATATTGTTGCCCTTGAATTGCCTTCGTTCATCACGTTACCGTGATACGTGGGAAGCTCTCCTTCCTGATTGCAAATTTTGTGGTGGTATTGTGCAATTAGTTCTACTTCACCACTACACCTCCAGTATCGATCCTTTCTATACCACATCTCACCAACATAATATCCTGATATTGCAGTCTTTAGATAATTACCTCTCATTTATTAAGATGTTCGTTGATTGCTTGTTCGAACAGAAAGTACGAAGACATCAGCGCCAAACCTACTCTGTTGGTGTTTATTGTTATGATTACATGGTTTGAACTCATAAGATGGCTTTGGAACAGTGCGACTATCTCTTTCTGCATACCTATCACAGCTATCAATTTTCTTCCTAAGGTTTTCACCGTCTTCCTCAGACAGAGCCTCAGGTGACTGAACATCCCTATCAGTCCCATCTGATTCAAATACTTTACCTCTTTTCTTCTTCTCCTTCTCATTGAGAAAGGTCTTTCCCTCTTCCAACTGCAAGAGGCCTCTTAAGTTTTCTTGTGCCAGAGTTTTCCTGCATTTTCCTTCCTTTTTCTTTTTTGAGAATAGCACCTCAGTTTTTCCTTTCTTGTTCTTTACATCTTTGAGATATCTCCTTCATTTTGAGGTATTCCCTTGTCCTTTCTTTCCGGGAATCTTCTTTCCTCATCATATCTTTCACACACTTTTCAGTCTCTGATGAGGAGGAAGAACTCGCACATCACCAACTAACCTCATGGTTCCATGTCAGCCACATAAACTCTTCCCTTGTGGCCAACCTTTTTCTAACTCATCTGCAAGTCACTTTTCCTCTTGCCAGATCCTGAATCACAGCCAGAGTTCTCTGAGGTCTGATTCTTCTTCAACTTCCATCGTGAGCATCAGACTCATAGTTATTTCTAGTCTCGATTGTGGCTGGTTTTACTTTTCCTTCTATGACTCTAGAAGTCTCAGTCTCTTTGGCCTCTTCTTTCTTGATCTCTCTTGTCCTAATATCTATTAGCTTTTCCAACCACTCAAGCTCTCTCCTAGCTTTTTCCTTCTTATCCATGATCTTTATTATGTACCTCTTGCACTGCTCCACCTTGTAATAACTATAAGATGATTCCATGCTTCTTCTGTAGTCATAGTCCTGATGGGGACTAGACTCCAGAACCTAGAATCTTTCTTTCATATTAAGATTGCCCAGCGCATCAACCTGCAGATATCAGTGCATCTACTACCTGCCTTTTTCTTTTTGTCTTCTATTCCAGAGGAATTGTTTTGCTGGACTCTTGCCGCCTCTTCCAGAAAAAAGCCAGTTGGCATTTTAAACCGTCTAACTGGCAAACCATACCAACAACACTGTACTAGTTGGCGTTCTTAATGGCATCACTGGCAAATTCTTTGATGGCTTATCTATCTGGCTTACAAATCTCATTTTTTGAACTGACACATTCTTAGGCGATATCATGCTTATGCGCGATCTCGTCGTCTCTGAGAACCAGTTCTCTGTTATCTATGGGTTGTGCCCGGGAAACAAGAATAATGGCATTCCACAAATCAAGAAGTTTAACTAAAATTTTAAATAACAAATCAATATAAACTATAATGAAACAGACCGAAATAAGTACGCAATAAGATTTTCATTAAAGCATTGCAGAGCATCTAAAATAGAATTGCTTATAACAACTTTCCCATACTAGGCTCTTTGACATATCAGTATATTAGAAAGCGTGCGCAGAAAGTCAGTGGCAGTGTCCCAGGGCTCACAAGGCCTCCAACACTCCCCTCGGTTGCCATATACTCAGGGTCACTAGACTGAAGAAAAGCCTGACAACTGCATATGAAGTCAAGCCCAGCTCCATATTTTCCTAAGACTAGCACCATACATGCATCTAACATCACAGGATCGTCTTCCAAGGTAGAACGAGTAAGTTTGACATACTCAGAGCTCGCCATCTGAATGCGCATGCCTGGCCACTATGCTCATTACCACACTAATGGCAGCAACTGTGTTCCTTCCCAGCTTACAGTGTGAACCATGAAGGGAAAGGTACAAGTCTTCCAACCACCATCTCTTCTGACTTTCGTCTTTACAAAGAATGCTCTTTCGTCTTACCTATGCTCCTCGCATTGATTGACTCTCTTCCCACCCTGCTGGACATATAGTATAAATTTCCAGGGGAACATCCTTGTATAGTACCCATTGTAGTGCAGGAACTCCATCCAAGAAACCACTGCAGGAACCTACTTGTACGCCGTAGGAACCATCTGAGCACATTGACAAGTTCCTTGGTTTACCCATAATTTTGCTGGACTCAGATTGCCTGCTCATCACCAAACAGGCAACCAAGATAGCATGTCTTAAAAATTTCATTAGCAGTTAATTTTTCAAGAGGTGTGAACCATGTTATTGCTACAACAGTGGTTTCCTTATTTTGTGTATTTCTTCCTATTTTTTTTTTGACAGTCTACTTTTCTGTGCTCTAAAACTTACAAATTAAACAAACATTGCAATTGAGTCCAACTACAAATGAATGGGCTCCATGTCCTACAATACAGGTGGTAGCAGCAAGTTGTGACACACTACACATTGGAGCTTAGCCCCTGATATGCAGACCGACTTACTGACATAACCCAGGCTCCCAAGGTCCACCAGGATGGATGATGTATGCAATTTCACACTATATTACCCCACAAAACAGTTATGGGATGGATATCACCCAGCAAAACAAAATAATGCATCTGCCCCCAAGGGCTACTGTCTGTTAACAAACAGATAGTAAAAGGAGTAATGCTCTCATGCTACTTAAATGTATTAGTATATATATATCAATTTAATAACTAATTTCACATGTAAAAAGAAATGCCATGCACTATTACCTATAAAAATAAAAGAAAAAATTTTTTAATTATTATCATATTTAAAAAGATTCTATGTACCCACACACCAATATTTAACAATATACTAATTTTTATTAATTAACTGCATCTAATCATATATTTTAATAAATATTGAATTAATTAGGTACAAACATTTTAAAGTAGACTTCTGTACAAATAAACTATTTATTAAACTTGAATAAGTATTTTAATATAATAAAATTGTTAATTATATTAGTACTATTTTATTGTTTTTAATGAATGTAATATATACTGTATAATAAATAACGTTATATTTTAAATTATTAATAGAGTGATTAGTATAAATAATAAATATCTGTTTATTGAAGTTGTCTGAATGAAATAGATTATCGTTACATTTTTGAAGTTATATAAAAAAAAATTGCTATGATTTATTTGCTCTTTTTTATGGATTTTCTGTAATGTATATTTGTTTGATAATAGTATTCGTTAATATATATATATATATATATATATATATATATATATAGTCTATATATATATATATATATAGTCTATATATATATATATATATATATATAGTCTTGATCTCAGAAGAGAGGTCAAGTCAAATTACATCCCTCCTAAAAATTATTTTATTGCATTGAAGAGATTTGATTAGGTTATGATTGCTCTATTGGAAGAAGCAAACAAAATACTGGTAACTCTTCTTTAGGTACAAGTTGTGGGGTATTTTTCTTGGAGTAATATTTTTTAATTAGGACTGTGAGTCCTAAAAGAAGATAATTATTTTTGCGAATGAAAGTATGTGTTTGCTTTTTGTGATGAAGATAAGTTTGAATGTAGCTGTTGGATAATTCCTTGTTTTTACCCTGGGTTGAAAGAGTGCATCCATACTTATGTTATGTAAAGTAATAAAACTATTTTTAATCTTTTTATATCATTGCTGAAGTTGTGAAACAGCAACCGATCTTCTTTCTCTGTGTGTCATTTGGTAAAAGATGAAACCTACCCAGCACTGGCATAGTTAAATCTGAAGTGATCTCTTATATTGTTACTGCATTCCTAACACTTATGTTCAGTTTCTTTGGAGAGTTCCCTAGTATTAGCCTGTCATTTTCTTTTTTTTTTAATCAACTGTTCACTAACTGATGTTCTTGGATTAACAAGTGTGTGGTTCATTTTCAACACTATCTCTACATCCTTTCTGAGTGATTTGCACACTGTTCAAATCATTTGAACTGAAGGAGCTGTTCTTTACCAAACTGCTTTTTAAATGTTGTATGTTTCTGAGATAGGGTGATGTCTTTATTTAATTTGTCAACAATTTATCAGCTGACAGGGAGGAGAGAATGAAACAATTCTGATGACAAATTCAGATATGCAAATCTTTTTCCAGTGAGTCTTGCCTGTTCTATACTCATTATAAAAGGAGAGTATGAAAATTCTTGTTTATATTTAAATCTTCCTCATACAAATTAAAATTATCCCCCCTAACAAAGAGTATAAAACAGGTATAGCAGATGTATCTACCTAATACTGTCTGTAGTATAATATTTTTAAAGGAAGGTAACGGGGCTAAAACCTCACTGTTTCTAACTTTGTTGCTCTTTAATCGAGATTTGTATAAATTTTAATCTGTTGGAATCAGTTTGAACAAATAATTGTATTCAAAGTTCAAAGGCGATTGTTCTATCATTGAGCTACCCCAACTTTTCCCCTCATTTATTACTGTATTTATATGACTGTTTTGTTGATAAAAAATTATTCGTGCATTATATGCAAAAATATTTTATGTGGATGCTAGATTTATTTATTTTACTAATTATTATGATATTATACTCCCTCATTGTGAGTCCAATTACAGTTCAGAATCCAACTGCAATTTACTTTGCCAGTTCCAGTCCAATCATATATCATTTTGTTCTTTTGGCAAGATTTAAATCTTGGTTTTTTCTTTTTTTTTTCAATAGATTACTTTCCCTGACAGTTTCTTCATTAGTTATTTTTTTTAAGTTCACATATTAAGCTTTTCCAAGCTTTATGTGTGTTTTGTTCTTTTACAACATTTTTAGTTAGCATTCTTACCTCAAAATTACTTCTGTTAATTATCCCCTAAACAATGAAAGTATACTGTAATTCAAATGTGGACATTTTTAATTCAAATATGGTTAAGATCATTTTAATTTTAATTACATTTAACTCTGTTCTGTTGTATCACAAAAAAAACGGTTGTAATGATTTATTGACAAGTAAACTATCTACTGAGTATGGAAGTTTTATTTTATGGAATGAGTTTAATGTGTTCAAGAATACATATAGTAATACAATCATGGACTGTGACAGTAAGTTATATTGGCGTGGTGGACAGCTATTGACATTCTGGTTCATATCTATTTATTATTTTGTAATTTTGGATTAGGTGTAGTGTGCTTGTAATAAACTCTCTTATTATATCACAGTCACTCAGCAACATTTATTACATGTGTAGTGCTGCAATTTTACTATATATTTAATACATTTTTTATGTTATATCATGGTGTAAGGCAAGAGTTCTCAAAATTTTTATCTAATGCCCCCTTTATGGTGTATTTTGAAGCCAAGCCCCCCTTGCATATATATTTAGATTTAGTTAGATATTTTCCATACAGCTATTGTACTGATAAAATTAAAATACTTATAGTCATGGACAAGGAAAAAGAGGGTTTGATGTTGAAAAGATTAAAAACTATTGTTAAAAAAGTCAGAACATGTATTGAAACGTTTAACTTAACAAATTACAGTACTAATGAGATGGATGAGCCTCAGAACAAAGCTTGCTAAAACGTGGTGTCATTCCCAACAGTACAACTGTAAGTTCTCTTGTAACATCTAATCTTACATGTTATTTGCTCTTCATAGCAGCAAGAGTAGAAAACCCAGTTTCATAAGAATATATAGTAGTGAAGGGGTTAAGTCCTTTTACGGAATTTTCACTCAAAGAAGTATATTCTGTTTTGACCCCTATTCAGAAGGAAGAGAGTGAGGCATTCCTTGAATTTGTTTTCAAGGCAGTGGCACTTTGGAGGTCAATGAGTTGTTCTTTGCCTGCCATGTTTAGTGAGCATTTTTCCACTGAGATTTTAAATGGATTTCGTATTCACATCAGGATGTCCAAATCCTCATAAAAATACTCTGGAAAACAAGATTTGAGGATGTTTATGTGAGCTACGAAACATTTTCTCACTTGAAGAAATTATATTGAAATCTGATTTTTCAACCATGATTTGTAGATAGCTCCAAGTTGTCTTTTTTTAAGCCGGACTTATAAAAACTAAGTATTTTTTACAAAACTTTGCACTTTTTCATTCCACTGCAAAATGTTTGCATCGTTTTTTTGCCAAATAAGCTAATTTAAAAAAAAAACTTGGATCACAAAATAATTCTGCATTGGGATGTTTCTCATCCAGTAAAAACCTCATGCTTCAGTTCAAAGATTCTGCTTAAAACCATCCTTCTCGACAGCCAGTGAGCCTCAGTCTGAAAAAGTAAGGCTGTCTGCTCTGATTCCATGTCTTAGCATAAAATCTTAAAAATTCAAGATTATAAAGTTCACTGACTATATAGTACATGCAATATGTGATCCAGTTCTGAGCTCATATCTTTGAATGCTAAAGCCTCTCTACAGTCTATCTTGCTTCTGAGCCATTTTTTTTATCAGGCCTCGTAGACCAGTATAAATTACCGACATTGTGGGCCCCATTAACGAAAATTCCTACACATTTTTTCCCCACAACATATCATTTTCCTTTTGAAAACCATCAGTTATTTCAAAAATGCTTTCCCCAGTTATATTGGCCCTAAAGGGATCACAAAAAATCTCTTCACCATCAAAAAACTGTATGTAAGCGATCAAATGTGCATCTCTTTGGAGATAGGTAGCCTCATCAGCTTAAAGAACAAGATAACTATTTTTTTACCTTCTCCACCGAGTGCTCATGTAAATCTTCAAAATATCTTGTATTTGTTTTGAGACAGTGTCATTAGACATCAGTATGGATTTTAACTGTTGAGCCATGGATTCCCCAAACATTGTCAAAACCATATCAACAGCTGCAGGCAATATCAACACCAGTAGTGTAAGGCTTTGTTATTTTGAGCAATTGGATGTTTGATAAGATGCCAGTAGAGCTTCAGAAGGCACACTTGTAATTTTGGAAAATGCTTTCTTTGTATATTTGACACTGTTTAGTTTTCATTTAAAAAACTCTAGGTTTTTCACAAGGTCTGCATGTTTTGTATCAAGGTGTCATTTCAATTTATTGGGTTTCATGCTGTTAGAGGCTAAAACAACTAGGCATGTTATGCACTAAGGTCATTCTTCTCCATTAATAATTGTTTTTGTGAAACCTAGTGATAAATAGCTGTTGTCATTCCTGTGCATTTTTGCAGCACTTGTGCCACTTGAAGAAGTAGCAGGTGATACACCGATGGTGTCCTTAGGTTCACATCTTTCTCCAATACTAGTACAATGTTTATGAACTATGGAATTTCCACTCTCATTACTTGTAATTAAAAACCTTTTCATTTTAGCTAACAAAATTAGATACTTGCACAGAAAACTAAATGAAAAATCAAAATCACTATTAATTCACTTTCAGCTGAAGTAACGTACACATACCTTCAACAGTGAAGAACAGCAACTTGCTTTGATTGTCAGCTGTATGTTTTGAACTTTCACTGTTATGCCTTCCAAGCAGCACCAGTTGAAGCGACATGCAAAATTTCCTGCAATATCAGTTGTCAAACATCAAATCAAAGCTGAGTGTACGCCTGTTCACTTGTAACCGAAATGAACTACTTCTAAAGACATCGTGCTCCTCACTTTGAAACCGCTGGTATAAGAGCTTAAATTTATGTGTTTCATTAGTTGTTTAGTAAAAAATAATTTATATATATATATATATATATATATATATATATATGTGTGCATAATATTTTTTTAAATTCAAATAATTCATTAACAAAATGACCACTGTGTTAATAAAATTTAATATTATATGAAATATAAACCACCAAAACACAGTAATTGGATATGGTAAACTTACAATATTAATTTCCAATAATTGATTTTCGCGATATCCCTCATCTTCAGTTTGTATTGAATTCTATAACTTCATTAAAATAACGGGTGACTTACGGGAAACGGATGGTTTTCAAATGAGCAGTAAAAAATGAATTTACAGAATAATATTATTTTATTGTTACACAAATAAAGGTCAAAACACACTATTTGATTAAAAACAGTCATTTTTTGAAAATTATATCACTCATGTGGTGGTCATCCATTTGAATGGAGGTTTCCAGCCTCTTTAGAAAATCATCCTCAACTCGGGGTAACCTGCCTAGTTCAATAAAATGCACATCTTCTGTAATTGCATCTTTCATGCCTATTAAATTACGGAGTTTGTGAGCATAAACACGTTCTTTCAAATATCCCCATAAGAATAGAAATACGGTGACCTTGGCGGCCACGTACGTCGCCAAAACGCGAAATCAGCCGGCCAGGAACATGTTTGTCACAACTACCATCGATGTGCGGGCAGTGTGCGCTGTGGCACCATACTGTTGGAAATGAACGTTTCTCATGTTTGATCCTCGCCTCTGAGAAATGCATTCAACATGTGAACATAGCGTTATAAGTTCCCTGTCACCTTGACGCCATTTTCCTTGAAAAAATACCGCCCGATTACTCCAAAACGGGCAACCGCACACCAAACCAGTAACTTTCGGAGAGTGGAGAGGTTTTTCATGAACGTTACAGGGATTTTGAGGAGCCCAATAACGACAGTTTGCTTACCGAGCCGTTTAGGTGAAAATGAGCTTCGTCGCTCATTAACAGTATTGCATTAGGGTTGTCTAATGCAACCTGTTGCGTATTCAACAGCACTTGAATACGCACTGCGAAGTCTTTTCTTTGTTCATAGTCCCCCATTTTGAGTTGTTGTACTACCTGCATTTTATGCGGATGGAATTTCAAATCAACTCGTAAAATCTTCCTCACACATCAAGGTTCATGTTTAGTTCTCGTGCATGTCTGTGTGCAGATCGACTCGGACTTCTGATTAATGCCACTCATTCTGGCGATGTTTTAGGGCGTCCTTACGGTTCTTGCAGGGCCTGGTGGCTTTTTCTTTGTTATTTTTACTGTTGTTCTGAACGCCTCAACTCATCATAACAACGTATTTCGGCTTGGAAATGTGATCCGACAGATGTTGAACTGGCGACGAAAGGTACGCTGTGTTGTGACAATAGAGTAATTATTTCGAATAAAAGTATCGTACGCGAAAACACGATGCTGTATCGTCCACTGCGCCATTGCGACTAAAATGGTAGGCTGCAGTCAAGTGAATTACCTAATCTCAATCTCCCTGTAACAACAATGTACTGGCTTTTCAAAAAATCATCCGTTTCCCTTAAGTCACCCTTATATTCTTTTAATAATTTGTTACTTTATTCTAAATTGTTTTCCATTTTGAAATTTTGAATTGCATTATAAATGTATATGTAAATTTTGCTGTCCAATACTGGAATGGTATATGTATGTGCGTATATATTTTTATATATACATATATTAAAAAATGGTTAAATCTACATGTCAGAAAATATATTATTTTTAATTTGAATAAATATTATTAATAATTGAATAGTATATTTAGTTTGACTTATAGGGCAGTCCGCTTTAATAAAATAAAGTCACATTAGATTATATGTACCTACTGTATGAGATCCACATTCCGGTCAAAAAAAAGCAAACAAGTCATAGCAATTCTAAATAAGTTTATTTGAATGATAATTGACTTCTCATTTATTAAATTTATTTTGATATTAATCATGTGTATATTATGTCGGCTTTTTAAAATTCAGTTTTATTTTGTAATTTTTATTTTTTTCCTATAAGTCAAAGATTTATTTTAATTATAAAAATATTTATTATGAACTTACTAAATAATCTGCACTTTCTTAGAACTCGTTAATGAATTCTAGCCAATTAAATTAATGTATTTATATACAGTAGAATATTGTTTTTCAGAAATTTCCTGATAATCTGCATCAGTTCTGGCAAAAACAGATATTTAAATAAAATCTTTATCCTTAGGAAAGTATTTCAACATTAAGTTCATAAAAATTAATTTTAGCATTCCTTTTAATTGATTTAAAAGTAGTAATTGTGAATAAACAAAAACCCCTTATGCAGGCGTTATGCCATTTATGCAACACTATATGAGTTCTGTATAAGAAGTTCCCATTCTTATTTCTTTTAGAAGGGGTAGTAACTAAAATCAAAAGGTTTATTATAATACTTTGTGAAACTTGCTGTGGATGCATGATTTTTCTAGCGCTAGTAATACAGCCAGTCACTGCCTTATACTCCTGAGTATAAACACATTAAATGCTTTTGTAATATTATAATTTTGTGCATGTTGAACAGCGCTATTGCATCAAATTTTATTTAAATCTCTTTGATATCCAAATTGAAATGTTATCTAAGTATTCAGCAACCGTTCATGATAAACAGCATGGAAATTATACAAATAAAAGAATAATAAGATGATTACATTTACAGTTGTTAACGAAGCAAAGTATTGATAATATCAAAATATATCAGAATTAATTCATAAAGGTTGTTGGTTGGCCATCTAAAATGTTGTTGATAATACTTGGTAATACTGTTCATTATAAAAGATCAGCAGAAATTGTATAACTGAGAAGTTCATCATGACAATGCCCTCACCCTCATTCCTCTCGTGTAGTCCTGAATCTGTTAACTAAACATGTAATGTTTCATGTTTGCCATTCATCATATTATCTAGTATGTCTATGATTTCTGGTTATCTCCTTGCTGAAAATATTGCTTAAAAGGTTGTTGGAGAGGTGAAGAACATTACAAAAACCTCATACAGAATGCGATTTTAAAATAGGATTTGTAGAGATGTATTGAACAATTTCTGATCTAGGTGTATTCATTTGAAAGGGTAATACTTTTAACTTTGTAACAGCTAGAGTTAAATATCTTAGATATTTTTGTTTTAACTTCTGAAAGTTTGGTAGCTTTTGAACAGAACTTGTATTAAGTAGAATGGAACGTAAAGCTGATCTAGGATCATGGACTGCATCATTGTAAAGATTCTTTAAAGTTTGTGTGGTTTTCTGATTTTAAAAGTGTGCAGATTGAATTAATAAAAATCATTTGTCACTAGGAAGCTGTAATTGATAAAAAGTGTCTGATTTAGTTATGTTTTCATGCAGTCTTTATGATCAAACAGCATTTTCAATTAAAAATATTAAAAATTACACAATATCTATAGTCCAGTTTGTATACTTATATACCAGAATTACATGTAACTTTTTGTCAATAAAATCATTTATATAACTATAAAATTTTGTGTACGTTAAATCTACATCCTATAATACATTTTTTTAAATTATCAGAATTTACATTCAATCAGATAAAATTTGTGATTTGATCATTTAATTTAGGTAAATGAGTTTCTTGTTTTACCCGTGATAGTTTGTAAAACACCAAACTATTTTATTTGATTGAAATCTAAAATGTACAACACATTTAAAATTTACAACTGAAACGCTTGTTAAATTTTTCTTAATAGAAGTAAAATAAAATGATCAAGAAATCTTTTTTTAATATTGATTTCTAATTTAATATTATTTCTATTTTAAAATAAATTTTCTAAAAATTAATTTTATCAAATGTTATCTCTTACTACCAATAAACTGGTAGTAAAATAAGAAAATAATTTTTTTAAAGTCATATTTCTCAGATATTACTTTTTAGTCAAATAATTCTGTAAATATTATTTTTTAAATTACAAAATGAAAACATATATAGAAATTATACTAACTAAAAAATGAATATACATTCATTTCATTACCACTCCTAAAATTGCACTCCTTATATAGGATGAGCGCCTAAGATCCTAAATAATTTCTAGCTTTGAGTCCAATTTATTATTTTCCTTAAATTATTAAATATCAATTATTGAAAAATAACAGAATTTTATAAGACCTATATAGAATTAAAAACTAAGAACTAGAATTTTATAAGTACTATAAAGAACATAGAATTTTTATAAATATAAAACTTGTATAAATATAGAACTTTTATAAGTATTAGTTATTAGATTGTGTAATTTGGATTTTATTTTTTTAATTCTGGCAACAATATTTTTTAAATTCTTTAAGTTGTCTGTTCAGGCAACATTCCTTTAAAAAAATCACTTAATATTCACACCTTTACTAGCCAATAATTACAGTGAGAAACTCGATTCCATCTTGACAAACTATTCAAATTTTTAAAGAAAAATTCATTGTTGCATTCATTTTAAGATTTTTAGAATGAATAGAAGTAATATTATGATTGCTTTACATATCCGTTTTAAAAGTTTTCTAATATCTTAGAAATATGGGCACCATACCTTCTAGAAAATAAATCAGTATAGAAAGCCCATGTTTCTCTGTTTATTGATTCTTTTCTGAAGAGTGATGGTTAATTTATTGTGTAAGGTTGAAATTTGTTGTGCATGACAACATGATGTTGAAATTTTGTTGTTCATGAAAAATGACATACCTTATTGGGATTGAATCTAGAATCTTCAAGATGAAAGGCTGAGAGCTACCTCTTAGTACTGGATTCATTATCTAATTTTATTATCATAAAGCAAATGACGAAACGTACACATTTACTTGTTGCAAAGTTTTATTTCAGTAAATGTTGTAGCGACTTCTATTTTGTGAATGTCCGCTTATCTCTTTTACAGTACAGTTTTATGTGATAAGTGATTTAGTTTTTTAAATTGTTGGAATTTGTTTTTTTTGTAAAACTTATTGATTATATCTTGTACTTTTTCAAGTACCTTCAAGTAATTTGTATTCAAGACAAAGAAAATGATGAAATAATAAAAATAAAGCTTTAATTTATGTTTTATTAAGAATTCCTTTACTGTGTTGACTACTACAATACTATGTAGGTTACTATGAATTTTATTTTCATCTTGCAGTAACCAAGTCCTAAAACTTTATCATGTTAAATAATATTTTGTTTTAATAATTGTTGTATGAATATCTCCTTTGTGCAAGGAAAGGTTGTAAAAGTATCCAGATCTGGAGTTCTGAATTTGTCCCTCCTTATTGCATATCAAGTAATTAAGGAAAAATGAGATAATTATCAATACTGATATACAGAAAAACTGACAGTTATTGTTACATCTTCTTGCTGCTGTAAAATTCCCATTGATATCTTATTGAATGGTGTATAGGTGCTTTCATTTAGGGCATAATCTGAAGTACGATTGAAGCTAACTTTGTGAAACATAAAATATCAGATTTGAGGAGACCATCTAATTTCTGGGGGAAAAATAATTTTGTTGCAGCATTTATATAAACTGGTCATCAAAAAATTATTAATCAGTAATGTGCTGCTCCCATTTGGGTAAAATTCACTGAACTACCAAGGGTTGTAAGTGCAATAGGTGTCACTTGAAGGGGGCTTTGTGATTTACTCTTGGTGGGGGTTTTTTTATACTGTACAGCAGTTCCTTAGAAAATCAATAATCCTTTCTCATTACCCACCCATTTTCCTTATGCATTATCATTTTCCCTATAAAAACAGATGTAGATTTGAAATTATTTAATTGGTCTCAATAATGCAGGGATAATTTATTTTATACACCTTTGTGTGATCTATTGTAGAGGTTTATGGCCTGATCTATTTCCATTGCATTGGTAGCACAATAGCATAATGCCTTAAGTGCTTAAAAAGTAAAGCTATTCAAAGATTACTCTTTGAATATAATCACAATCATGCGGTGTCAACCAAATAAATGTTTATATAACCTGATATAATCCAACTTACAGTCTTTTGTAATTAAGTATTTTACAGTCTCATTTTTTAAGAATAACAAGCATATCTTTTGTAATGATGAGTGAGCTGTTGCCTTATTCACTGAGCCGTATTATGCATACACTAAACTATGTATGCATTAAACATCACATCTGTAAAAAATGTAAATACTACCTCTTCCATGTGCGGGAGCACATACTCTGGGTATTGTTACCTACTTGTATAATCAGCTATTTAGATGCCAAGTTTTCTGTTGTGTGTAGTATCTGTTTTTCTTTTTAGTGATTTTTCTTGCCATATTTATCAATTTAATTATTAAATCAATTTGTTTTATCATAGTTTTTATTTTTTTATTTATTATTTTTGTAATGAATGGTTCTGAACAGAGAAACACGAGCAATTTATCGCTAAAGGTAGAAATACAATTAGCATTGAAATTTAGTGAATTTTGAGAAATTCTTTAACTGAATGTAAAATAAACTGCCCTTTTAAACGCTGTTCACAAACATTAAGAAATCTGTGGGCTAATAAAAATACAAAAAAGATTGAAGAATAAGTAACTTAAAGGACAACTGTTAAACATAAGGTAAGGCTACCTGCCTGTATATTTCTGTGATCTGAACCCCCTGGCTTAGAATATGTTTGAGGTACAAATATATGAAAAACAGGGTTCAAATGTATTAGTGAAAAAATTGTTCATAAATTGAAGATTTTTAAAATAAAAAATTAAATGATCATCTGATTTTATTCAGAATCAAATTCTCTACAATTTTTTTTTTAACCTTTGTGCTTATTAAATATTTAACAAAGTTACAGGTATTTTACACCAAACATAATCATAATTTTTGACTCTAGATTTCTTGCATACAACTAAAAATACAATTGTGGGCCAAAGTTTTCCAATTTTTTCCGTTCAAATTTCATAAAAAAAACCTCTATTTCATATAAATTTACTCCTTTACTTAGGGCCCAAAAATTACAGTCTGGCTTAATTTTACTGAAGGAGCAGAAATTAAGGTGAAAATTTTCTCGACACTCACTAGTGAAGCATTTTCAAACCTTTGTTTATATGAATAAACTTTCTTCTTTATTTTCACCAGTAGAACAATTCCTGAAGTTTTTACATTCATTGTGAAGCACTCTGTTTATTTGTAGTTGTTATTGCTTAGTACTGTATTGTTTTGGTGTAATGTATCATAGCCTACTGTCTATCTCCTATTCATAGTATTTTCAGCCAAAGCTGAATTGGAGAATTGGTTTAACTGAGTTTTTTCTTAAGCTTATCCTTATTTTAAATAAAAACAATACTAAAAAAAAATTAAATAAAATAACATTTTTTAAAAACAAAACAATGAAAAAAATTGCAAAACTCCACTTAAAAATAATACTTTTTCCTTAAATGTCACCCGTTTTGAAGTCGACACTAAATTAAAGGTTAGATAAATTTATTAGTTTTTTTTATGAATTCATATATTATTCTTATATAAGTAAAATATAATTTTCATAACAAAAAACAGTTCAGAATTTTTATTAAAAAAAAGAAAAAAGAAGTTATTGCACTGAACCAAAAGTTAGTTGTTCATTCTCATTTAAAACTTCATATCCTTTGTATCAATAGGTTTTAATTCACATTGGTACAGTGGAAGTCTAATCTGTAATTCCAGCTTCCTCTGCTATTTCTTCTATAATATACTTCCCAGACTTCAATGTTCATTGTTGTACAAAGTAAAATAACTCTTTTCAGTTGAACATCATCTTTGTATTATACGCATTTTGAAATCCATTTCTTGAAGCTGGCTTCAAGAAATTTTATATGTTATTGTTAATATTAATTCTCTTTCACTAATATGATATTTGCAATCATCTGTGATGATAACAGAATTTATTGAACAGTTTAACAAATGCATTCCTTCAAACCATTTCTTGTGATTTCATCATTCATTTCACATCATTTTCTTATGTGATATATTTTGAATTGTTAATTTAGAATTTCAAAGCAATTTTTATCTCCTGCATTTACCAAATCAAAATGTGGTTTACAAAATAAAAAAAAACTTTTAAACAAGTGGTTAGTTCTTTGTAAAAGCTTAATGAACACTTTTAGAGGGATACATTGTAAGATCTTTCGATATCTTTGTTTGTATAGTCATCCGTGATACATCTGTATATTTCCTTTTCTAGCATATTTTCCTTGGCATTAATATCTCTATGTTATTGGCAGATAGTAATAATAAACTATCGTTTCTTCTGGAATTATGAACAGAACTATTTTCACATAACAGGAGGTGTAGAGAGATTTAAAAAATATTTGGTACATTTTTCCTGGGTCATCTCTATTTACACAGTACATTCAATGCCTGTAGGAAATTATCTTTGTAAACTTTCTGAATGTTTTGTCTTAAGCGTAAATTCATCATGAATTAAATTTTTTTATATTAATTATTTTGATTACATTTCTAGTTTTAGCAAGTGTTTTTAGCGCACAGAAGTATGATTCTTGATGAAAAAATTATTTACTGGTTTATTCTTCATCATTTGTTAAATCATGTTACAACTGTAGTGACCGATCTTTTCGGTTTGTTTTTTACAATCTAATGAAATGAGATAGTATTTAAAGCTACAGATGGCATACTTTCAAAATAAGTTGGTGAAAATTATTAATAATTTGACGCTGTTAACAAAAATATCAGTCTCTTGCTTACTAATTCCAAAAAATTTATTAAAGTAATTTCAGTTCAATATATAGTCTTCGTATAAACAAATATCTAATAATACCAAGACGTGAGTTTGCCATTAAAGTTATTGAACCGTCTTCATTCTCTGTTAAATTAATTGATTGAGCAAATCTATTTTTAAAAAACCTGACAACAAAGTTGTTATACTTTTCTGGCATTGGTTATTTATTCTTATATAGTGGAAAAATAATGATACATAAAAAAAATTTAAAGAATTCAAAAAGTTGATATTTTTTAACTTTTCTGCTCCCCCACCGACAAAATCACCTTCTAACAAAGTTTTTTGATTTGTCTACATTTACTATGTTAAATGGAAAAAATTAAAAAAAATTTCCAACGAAAAATATACACACAATAAAGAATTACCTAAAATTTATTTTTTTGGTGGTAGGAATGAATTATGATGAAATTTTATTGTAATATTATTATTAAAAGTTCAAATAGACCAAAAATATTTTTTAACAAAAAAATCAATATCTTTAAACGTTGAATGGCTTCCCTACCCCCAAAAATATTTTTTTTTTTTGGGTTACTACTATGCCAACAAGGCAGATGCCGTAGGCAGAAAAAGTGGTCAAAAATATTTTATAATAAAAATATAGCTTTTTTAGATTTTTGGGAAAGGGACGAATTTGGGGGCAAACTTTTTTTAAATAGTAATTTTTTTTTTTTTAAATGGTAAATTAGCATGTGCATTTTTATTGAGCTTAATATAAAGCAGGGTTAAGTTTGCAAAATTTGGCGAAAATTGACTCCAAACGTTTACAAACTTATTGCTTAATATAAACGAGACTCTCTCTGTGTGTATGACCAAATTTCATCAAAGTCGATTTATCCAGTTAAAAGTTATTAAGCTTTAAACACGTCAACACACGTATTGGGACCGTTTTTATGAACCGCACGTTTTTACGGAAGCGTAATTTTCTTTAACATATTCCTTCCGGTTTTGAGGAGATTTTCTGAATCAGTCAAATTTGTTGTTTTATTTCGGCTCAAGATCACTAGTCTGTCTACAGTATTGTAACGTTTCAATTTTGCGTTTATAGTGAGATTCTTTTTGTTGTAAATTTCATTGTCTACGAAATTTAATTTTTCTTATTTGAATTATCGGATTTCCAAATTTGCTTTAGCTGTTTCGTTTTTCTAATTATTTCTCCTAATTTTTTAAATTTAGTTGCGACATTTATTTTTCCATACTTGGTTTCTATTGATTTTTTGTAATTATTTTTGAGATTTGTTATTATTTCTGTTTTTGAGAAGGAAATTTACAAGCCTGCTTTTTCTGGTGTTTCTTTTAGGTCGTTAATTTGGGAAACTGCATCTTCTGATTATGCGAAAAAAGCTAGAACATCTGAGAAAGCAAGGCAGCTGATTTTTCGATTTTAGTTCCGATTTTAACGTTTTTGTCATTTTTCCAGAAGGTTTTCATAATTTTGTTTAAAACTAGTTTGAATAAAATTGTAGACAATCCATCTTATTTTCTCCTACATGTTTTAATTTGGAATGGTTGGCTAAAAATGATTTTTTATTATATATATTCTAGTAAATGTTACTGATAGCGATTTTTTTTATATTTCTGGTTGTCATTCGTACGTTTTATATTTCTGGTTGTCATTCGTACGTTTACAATTTTATCAGCTCTCCGCTTTCTGTTTTACAAACTCGTGCTTTATTATAAATATAATAATTAGTTTCATTATTAGCTATTTTATCTAATTTATTATTGTTAGATTTAAAAGCAATTTTATAATTCTTTGTTTAGTTTTTAATATGAGTGTTGGTTTTATAATTTAAAATAATACAAGTGGATAATAAAAATACACTGAAATACACTAACAAAATAGATATATTATAATAATTTCAACGAAACTGTAATTAATGACCAAGTAATATTAGAACATGATGGTTGGACAAGGAAAAATAATATATTTAATTTTTAAATTATTCAGATTTATGTTTTAAAATATGTTTAAATTGTGGAAAAAAACCGGTTTCATTATCTACTTACAGATTTTAATACCAGCAGAATACTTTATTTTATTTGAATTACTGAGTTGGTAAGCATCTCTGAGTTTTAATATTTTCAATTATTATTTTTTAAATATTTTTGTGATGGATAGTTATCTGTGAAGGTACTAAACGTGAACAAAAACAAATACTATAAGTGCAAAAAAATAATTTTATAAATAATATAACATTTATTTTATATTTTATTCGAACTTAAAATACACTACTTGACTCTTTTCTAAAAGGAGAAAAAACGCTTTTATACTGTCATTGTGCCTTGTACAATTGTTTTTCTTTTAAATCACTAAATAGTTATCTTTGATTTTACTTAAAAATTAATTATGGGGAAGTTCTGATTTTTTAAAAATATTTTTGCGCTGAAAGAAAAATCAGGAATCTAATTTTATTTAAGACTCCAATTTTCTTTAAAAAATGTAAAACTACATAACATACAACAGCGAGTTTAAAGAAGAGAAGTGGACTATCGGAAATAAATAGAAAGAGAAGGTAAATTTTTATTTAAATTCAATACTCAAAAAAATGTTCGGATGAACTTCAATAAATTATTTTAATGAACTCTTTACAAAAATAAAATAGAATATACGAATCAATTATTTAATTTTAACCCTCCATTTACCTCTTAATTTATGCTGATCAATTTTAGATTAATCTATTTTTTAACGATAATGGGAGAATAAACAAGCGGGAAAAAATGGTAAAATATGCTTTGTATGCCGGTGATTCAAACTTGCATCTCCACAATGCGTAATGAAATTTTTTACGTATTAACACTGTAAAAGTTCTTAGTGTTTAATTTACCTTCTAACTACGATGTAGTAATAAGTAATATATGTAAAAATTAAGATAAATAGCGAACTCCTGCTTGTTTTAATACTTTACAAAAATGTAAAACCGTTAAATTTAGCTGTGTAAACGTTTTATCGCTAAAAGGAATTTTCGGTTTAAATACAAGAATATGGATTTGAATGTAGCGGCTATTTCTCAACCCCCTCCAGGCCTGAGGCCAGCGGGCACCTGCTGGGCGCTTGGCAGGGACTCACCCCCGATCCTAATGTCCTTTCACCCCCTCTGATGCTAAAATGCCTGGTAGAAGTATCGACTTCTACATTACGCTTTCAAAATACGTTGAACATCACATTTAAACCGTGTAGGTATATTAATTCTATAGCATGGCAAACTGTTGGAAAAATCTTAACGTAAATGAATTAAATTATAACGAAATTTGCCGTTTATGCCTTTCGCACGGGGGTATTATGTCGTCTATTTTCAGTTCACCAGGCGGAGTAAAATCTGTTTCGCTTCCTTCTAGAATAATGGCTTTCACATCGATTAAGGTGAGCTAAATTATTTGCATCAGATATTTAATTTTTTATTGCGTTAGGTTATGTTTACATCATTATTGAAGCGCGATCCATTAGTGTTTATTATCGTAGGTTAGGTAGGCTAACGTAGGGCTATCATTAGAAGCACCTTTTTTTATTTCTGTAGTACCCATTACATTGTTTTAATTAATAACGATAATAATAATTAATAGTTTTCTAACATTTATTTTATTGCTATGTGTGTAACGACAAAGGGTCAGTTTTAAATTTATAATTCACAGGTTGCAGTAACTCAAGTAAATCTTGATTTTATGTAGAACTGTCTTACAGTAAAATAATGTTATACACTATAAACAATAATGACTTTTGTTGATAAATCCAAGAAATAATTTGTTTTAAGTTGCAATCAGTATTTATTCCATTCAAGATATTAAAGTTTTACTACATTTTAGATCAGACTATGTATTATTTAAGTAATTTATAGCAAACCACCTAAAGCCCATATGAATTATATACTGTCAGACTTTTTAAATCTTTACTAAAATTTTAATTTTACATAAAAAATTTATATTTGTTGACTGAGTAAGATGGCTATTATAAGTTGAACAAAAAGTGCAGTGTTTTGAGAAGTGTAATTCAAAAGATTAAATTCCAGTAAGCTACTCCATTACAATTCAGTAAACCATTATTTTTACCATATTCTTTACAATGTTTGAAATGGTTCAAATGATGAATTGAAGAGCTTTAATTTAATAAAAGGACTTTATAAACGGTCAACAGATTTCTGAAATTGGTTGCTAGTTTAATAAATAAATGCTTTATTTTATTTGCTGGAGTTAGTGCAAATAATGAATTTATTGAGGAAAAGTGATAAATTGCATGTTTAACTTTAAAATTTTCTGCTGGTATATTTATATGCTAGTTGAAGTACCTGTTTTTTGGCACGAGCAAATACTGAAATTTTAAGTTTATGAATACCCTCTTTACCTTATTAGGTTTTGTCAATTATACTTGCTTAATTTTAAGACTCCTTTTGAATAACTACCGGATTTTAACTTTCTAAATGAATGTTGAGTGAATCAAAGAATGCTTTCCCTGTGCAATTTATAGATCAGTACACACTTCTCTTCATTCTTGTTGAGACGAGTGATAAAATTTCCTTTAGCAGTAGTTTGCTATCTAAGACGTTTGTGCTAGTCAGGTTTCTAATTCTAGCTCTTCTAGACACGAAATCCTTGTTGAAACCTTTTTAATTTAAACTTTTTAAATGTTTGTTAGAGGGAGAATACCCTGTCAGGTTTCAAATAATAAGGTTTATAAATCCTCTAACCCTCAGCGAGGAGACTCTGGATCCAGTCATGCTGCAATCTTTATCCCCTCGCAGAAGGCCGCGTCTCGGCCTTGTTTGTGCCTTATTTGAGGTATAAGGCACAGACAAGACCAAGACCTGGCCTTCTGCGAGGGGATAAAGGTAGCAGCATTGCTGGATCTGGAGTCTCCTCGCTGAGGGTTAGAAGCTGGCATAATAAAAAAAGATCCAACCGGCGGGCCGACCTGCCTTGCTGGATGTACAGCTGGTGGGTGGGAAGGCCTGTTAAAAGTTAAAGGGGTATTGTAAATCCCCCAAGGATTATTCTTTTCTAAAGACTGTTTTATAAATAATTATTCAAAATTTCAGCTTTACAGATGTCTAGGAAATGCGAGAACTGTGGTGTGGGGATTTTCAATTTATATTATTTTGCTATCTTACACTATCTGTTTCATTCTTTATTATGAACGTGATAGATTTCTTTACTTACATCTGAAGTACAGTGACATCATTCAGATTAGTTTTGTCTTAAATTAATGATGTTCATTATAAAGCCAGTGATGAAAAAAGTGAAGATGTTTGTGTAGAGGGCTGAATATCACCTGATTTGACATACTGATTTGGAGTTCTTTATTCAGTTTAGTGAAGCAAGCAGTAAAACACCATCACTTCTCATTTTTTCTGGTTAGCTTGGCATGAGATGCTTGTTACGATTGGGAATAGCTATGCTATTTTTATGAGCAAAAATCTGTTTGTCATGTCAAATCTGTATAAACTAATCCACAAACCACTATACAAACTAATTATCAGGTTGTGGAATCCAACATATATACAGATTTGTGTACACAGTAAATAACATTCAGTTAGATTCTTATATTTTTGGATTATTATCTGACTAATAAGTTTTAATATACTTTATATAATACCAATTAAATATTATAGATATTACTTTTTAATGAAATGAGACTTAAACAAACTGTTATAACAGCATGATTATATGATACATAACTATTATTAAGATATCAAAACAACGTTATTTAGTTTAGTCATTATTAAATAAATAGTACTTGATGGTAAAATATTTTGTCTGTTACAATGTCTATTGTCAATATGAAATTCTATAAATCTTTCAGTTTTCATTAAAAAAAAAGTTACAATAGTAACAAGGTCAGTTAAGGCTGAAAGATAGATTTGTGGTGTTGCAGTGAAATTGAAATATGAAAAATTTGTGAAAGCTGTGAAATTTTTTAAATGGTGGTCTAAAGCAAACGTGTTGTAATTAAAAAATTACTACCAAACTAAAAGTATAAAAGTATTTAAAATATAAGTCATGTAAAAAATCAGCTCGGTGAAGAATTTTGGTAAGGATTACAAAATACGTGGTAGAAAACACGAATAAATTCTAATTAGTGACTAATTAGCCAATACCTGGATTAATAAAGGACTCCTTGAATTTGCCTAAGTCTGTACTTTTAGTGATGCAATAACAATTTTTAAGTCCTTACTGTATTTGTGTTTTTTTACATTACTTGTCTTAAGTTCTTTTGTGATGAACACTACTTCATCAGATATTCAATAACCTGAATTTCATTAATGATCTGCCAAAATAAATTTTTCTGTACAATGTTAAATTTTTTTATGAGCCAAATGTTTTTTTAAAGTTGTTATACATTGAAATTTATTACAGGATCTTTTAACTTAATGCTACTTTTTATGATATATTATTATTTTTTAACTGTTACACTTTTTTTGAATTTAAAACTTTAGTTATTATTTTCTATATCACTTAATAATAAGATAATTTTTTTCTATTTTATACTTTTATTATTAATCAGTATCATCCATAATAGTTGGCATTGTACCAGCCATCTGAACCAAATAAAGGTATTGAATGGTGCCTTTTAAAATAAAAATTATTAACAATTTTTCAGTGAATACGTGAAACGGTAAATTATAAAATGTGAGACCTTTTCATTAATATAGTAGTTGATACAGTAGTATACTTTAAAAAAGTCACATAACCCTTAAGTCCTACATCCTGAAAAGGACTCCTTGAATTTGCCTAAGTCTGTACTTTTAGTGATGCAATAACAATTTTTAAGTCCTTACTGTATTTGTGTTTTTTTACATTACTTGTCTTAAGTTCTTTTGTGATGAACACTACTTCATCAGATATTCGATACATATTTATTTACATTATTTGTCCTAAGTTCTTTTGTGATGAACACTACTTCATCAGATATTCAATACATCATATTTTTTGTGGAGTGAATTAAAAAAAAAATAGTTAAAATGATATTGAACTAAACAGTAATGACCATTTTAAGTTTGATTATTTTTATTTTTGTTTATGTATAACAGGTGGAACTTGGAGATGGCTTACCAGGTCTTATTTGTCATAGTTGTCTTTTCAATGTTGAAAGAGTATATGAATTTAAATTGCAGTGTGAACAGTCTGATGCTTTTTTAAGAAAATATTTACCCTCAGACAAGAGTGTGGTAAGCCAAGATTATTATGTTAACTTTATGGAAATGATTTATTACTTTTGAAATTTTAGGTTTTTGCACTCTCATGATTTAGTGTCTGGCAGATGTTTGACACATGGTTCAAGTCTGATTCAATTTATTATATATTTAAATATTTAAAATATAATAGTTGTAATTAAATATTCTCTGCTGAGTTGAAGCAGTGGATATAACATATTGTTTCATCACATTAATCAGTTGTTTTAATTAACTGTCCAGGTCTTCTGTATGATTAATTTAAGTAAAATATCAGAGGGGAAGATGCACCATAGTTGCTTTCTCTGAAAGTATTGATATTCATTATAATCAGTCTCTTTTAGTGAGAAGTTGGAGTCAGTCCCTTTTTTATAGTTAGTAGCGATAGTCAGTCTAAAGTGTAATTTGTTGGGCTCAATATTACCTGCATTTTGAGGTCTGACATACTGTTTTAAAGCTGTTCATTTGCTTCTGTGAAGAATGCAACAGGCAACCACTTTACTCCTCACTTCCCTTAGTAAGGTGGTATGGAATGCTTGTTATTCTTACAGATGTCCATGTCATTTTTGGGAGAGACTAATGTCAGTTTGTCTAAAATGTTAATGGTTATGGGACTTAATGTACATACAGTTGTAATGATATTTGCAAGACAAAGTGTAATGAAAGATAATTAGTATATCATTCTTTAGTATAACATATTTATATTAATAAGAAATTAATTATTCAAAATTATACTGGTTATATTGTATATTATTTATTCAGACTATCCTTCATTTATAATGATTTACAGTGCTAGGGAATTATGTATTTCAGTATATTTTCAACTGCAACATCTATCTTAAGTTGTTTAAGTGGAAATTATTAACGTTGGAACTATAAATTACTTTTAAAGCTCTTTGAAAATAGATTTGTACTATGTAATGATTTTTAAACTCAAACAAAATAATTATGTGACACTATTACATTGCTGGCACTGTAATCATAAGATGATATACATTTTCCTTATTCAAGAACAATTATAAACCCAACTTTCAGTTTATTGCAGAATGTGAATGGATTCAAATCATTTTACATTTTAGACCTTTTACATTTTAGACGCTGTGTCAGAAGGCACAGTGTGCCTTCTGACACATCTATCTTATCTTTCTACATATATGTTGTAACTACATCTAAGAAAAAACTTTGCAGCCGTATATCTTTTCCTCTTATATTACATTGCCAGTTACATGCACTCCTGTCACCTGATAACTATATAGAAAAATTTAAGACAACAAAATATTTAGTACACATTAATGGCTACACATTCACTCTTAACAAAGAACATTTTTTTCTTGAGTTGAGAAAAAATCCATATCACATAGAGAGAAACAATATACAAAGTAATTCAGAATTACACGGTTATACTTTGAGAAGTGATTTGGGACTTAATATAAGGAAAAAATTTCCTTTATCATATGTTCAGAAAGACTTTGTTTTTGAATTATGGCTAGTGAAATATTTCACCCTTTCTTCTCTAAGGGTAAAATACAGGGACATACTAAATCTCTTAGAACCCATTGATTTCAATGAAATAAAAATAAATTAAGGAGAAAGTTTGATGATTTAATGCGTTTTTATCTGAAAAATTAAGTAAAAACATGTCCCATAACTATAACTAGTATTTCCATAAAAATGTAAATACTGTACTACTGAAAGTCTTGGCGGTAAGAAAAAAGGGATGATGAGATGGTCACCTAGAAGACTACACCACAAATTAAATGAAAAAGTTTGTTGTAGCAGTCTCATGTGGGTTTTCTTCCACTAAGAGTGGGTATTTTGAAAATTGAAATTCCATTTCTTGTATCTACCATGCTTGGCTGTGAAACAATTAAATAATGTGACAGCATTCTGGTGCTTGTAGTAGCAGGTAATTTTATATAGCGTTGAGTATTTCTTCTTCAGTATTTACCTTTCCACAGACCAATGTCAACTAGTACCTATTAATTTGGTTTCAACATACTTGTTTCTACAATGTATCTCTCCACAGATCAAAAGTTTCATAGTTTGATAATTTTTGATCTTGATATTTGTCATGGCTATTTCAAATTGCAGCCTTATGATTATTATTACCTTTATCATGAATTAACATGTCTTTCAACTTTTCAAACGTATTCAAATGAGTGTTATCTCTCATATTATTACAGTTAAACTATTAAATTATTCATGTAAAATACACAACTCAAACTGAATTGAAATGGCTGCTTGAAATAACCAATCATAAAATAAACTATTTCTTAGATATATTTGTTTTAGAAGTTATTTTATTTTTAGTTATTATTTCTTTTAACATTATTAAGAAGATTTTTGTTCAGTTTAAAATTATAACTTTTACTTTCCCAACTAGAGAGTGCTATAGCAGAGCTACAGCTGTAGAAGGGAAAGTATTTTAATCGGTCCAATGTGGACATAGGCGGTTTCACCGCATCTTGACGTTTTGAACCGAAGGAACCTGAAAAACTATAGGGAAATTTTCCAGATGTTAATGTTTGAACATATATGGGTGTGTTCAGTGTTGGCCTCAAAATCACCTTATATCTCCAGAATTACTGGACTGATTTTGACTAAACTTGGTCAGATTACTTCTATGTATGGGGCATTGATGCCATTTAATTTTCACCTTAAACGATCAATGTGGGGTGAGGCTGTAGAGCAAGGTCACCCTCAGTATCTTCAGATTTTGCCTAATTAAGATCATATTTTTCTTAGGCACATTTCTTAACAATTAAAAAATAATAAATACAAAAAAACTTGTTGAAAAATCGCATCGCTACTTGAAAAAAATATTCTAAACTAGAGGCTAAGTGGGCATACTGTGGCAATAGTACCCCCTGTCATCACAAGGAGCGCTATTGTTGCTGTCTGCCATCTTGCAATTCCCTTTTCCCTATTGTGGGAAATTCCCTATTCTCTTGTCCTCTTGGAATGGGAAATTTGAAATTCTACAGGGTTGCCAACTAAATTGTTTTTTACACTTTAATATTATTTATTTATTTAATTAATATTTCAAAGGTTGGTAGCACTGAAGTACAGTTGTTTTAGTTGTCTGCTATGTTGTGATGTCACAAATGAGTGATATTATTAAATAAATGAGTAACATAAAATGTGAAAAAAAGTAACTCGGTCTGGCTGGGTCTTGAACTTTAACGCCCAATTGACTCTGTACCTGGTGCGTTAAGCCTCGTGGGTACACCAGTCTGCCGATCGTACAAGCAAAATTTGTTCTGTCTAAGTTATGAAATTACATTAGTTTAGTTAGTGCCGACTATCGCCACTAGTACCGCCACACCCTCACAGATTAAATACGGTATGCGCACGCGCTTTAGTTAGAATCATTGCATTAAATAAATGAAAAATATTATATTTAAATAAAATGATTTGTATGGTGTGTGATAAATAAATAATTGGGTGTATGTGTACGTAAGCCGTACATCAGAAACAACCCATAGTTGTAGGACTTTCCCGGAACGTGGCTTTTGCCGCGTGACAGGAAAGTCCTACAACTGTGTTGTCAGATTTTTTACCACATTTTGATCTGTTGGTTTTAGATTAAAGTTTAGTTTCTGAAACTTAAATTTATTTTCTATTGGCATTATCTATATCAATCTTCTTTTTTTTATTCATACACGATGTTTATTTTTTATTTTTTGTTTGATATTATATATAAATAAGAATAAAGTATGCCAGTTTGATAAAGAACTCATGTTTGTGTTTCAGAATATAATTATAAGGAAGGATTTAGAGAATAGTGAAGATGAAAGTGATAAAAATGATGACAAAGCTAATGAGAATATTGTGGTTGAAAATGATAAATCCAATAATGTATCTATTGATAATGAAAATGATAAAAACATTAAAACTTTAAATTATGAAGATAGGGCAGTTGAAACTGATAAGGTAAGATATTGGATAATATAATTTTTTTCAGGGTACGCCTTTTTTGATGTTAATAATTAGTTAATGAATTTGTCATATGGAGTGTATTAAATTTAATTATGCTTGTAACATGAATTTCGTGGTGCACGAGGGTTATTTTTTTCCAAGGTCTGATCAGTCACGAAATTAAAACCACAGTGAAAATAAAAAATTTTTTATTTGTAACAAGTACTTATATAGTTATGCTATTTCTCTACATAATCGCCACTCCGATTTAGACATTTGTCATAGCGTGGTACCAACTTTCCAATACCCTCGTCATAGAACAGAGCCACCTGTGTTTTCAGTTATGTTTCCACGCTGGTCTGCAACTCGATGTCTGTGCCAAAATGTTGCCCTTCTAGCCAGCATTTCATGTGAGCAAAGAGGTGAAAATTGGATGGAGCCAAGTCCAGGCTGTATGGTGGGTGATCAAACACTTTCCAATGGAAACGCTGCAGGAGCTTCTTTGTTACAGGTGCAGTGTGCGGCCGAGCATTGTCATGGAGAAATGCAGTGCCTGATGACAACATTCGTCTCTGCTTATTCTGATTGCCCTTCGTAGACGTTGAAGAGTCACACAGTATGAGGCTGCAGTGATGTTCGTGCCAAGTTCCATGAATTCCACCAAGAGAACTCCATTCTCGTCCCAGAACACATTAGCCATACACTTTCTGTTGGAGAAGGTTCGCTTGAACTTCTTTGGTTTACTGGGAGAATGAGAATGCATCCACTGTATGGATTGTTCTTTTGTTTCTTCGGTTTCGAAATGGACCCATGTCTCGTCCCCTGTGACAAAAAATCTCCTTCATTGTGGTAGCGCTGGAGAAATGTTAGGGAGGGGTCCATTCTCATTGTTCTGTGATGGTCGGGCAGCATCTTGGGAACCCATCTCGCACACAGTTTGCGGTACTGAAGTCTCTCACTCACAATGGTGTAGAGAGCTGACCTTGAAATTTCAGGAAACGAATCACTCAATACAGAAATTGTGAACCGATGATTTTCTCGAATCGCTTCATCCAATCGCTCAACGAGATCATCGGTTGACACTCACTTCCTTTCCTGACCGCCTGCATCATGAACATCTGTACGTCCTGCTCTAAAGTTTCTGCACCATTGTCATACTTTGCTGTCACTCATTGAAGTTTCACTGTACACATTACTTATTTGTTGATGAATTTCAGCTGGATTACACCCCTCAGCCTGAAGAAATCGAATTACCGCACGCACTTCACACTTGGCGGCAGATGCTATTGTTGTAGACATGTTTATGTGCTAGTTGTGTGTTCAGAACTAAACGAAGTGACGCGGCGTGATTGAAGGCCATACTAGAGACGCTGCACAACACATGCGCAAAGGTTCATCTGATTTTTATGCGGGTTTTTATTTCACGACCGATCGGACCTTGAAAAAAAAAACTCTCGTGTTATTAAATTTTCTACTGTGGTGCAAAATATAGAGAGGTAATGCACAAGAAATATGAAAGGTGTTCAACATAATTTTGTGTTTAATCAGTGAATTTGGCAACAATAATTCACTTTACATGAGAAAATTATTGGATCCATTGCAACTTAAGTCTTATTAGTTAATAAATGACTTATGCTATTCTCTTAAGATTAATAACACACTCTCTACAATAGTTTTTACATTTATTTAACCCAACAACCAAAATAATTGTATCCACAAACCAGAATACTTGTGGAATGCAATGGAAAAATGATTAAAGATTTTTTCAATGATTAGAATTTCATCTAAAAAGGTTACTGTGTTAATGGCTGAATTTGAATGGATCTGTATGATCCATTTCTTACAAGAACACAAAATAACTTTGCTCTCTCTGTTGGCTCGATTCACATCTGATTTAAGTGATCATTGAACTTCACATGTATTCAGTAATACATAAAAAAGTAGTGTTTTATTCTGCAATTTTTTTCTAAGTAAATAATTGATTCTTGAATATTCTAAATTTGAAAATATTTTCCAAATGAAATAAAATTGAATAACATTAATACAATAATTATGTCCTAAGAAAACAAGTTTTGAAGAAAATTCATCTCATAAAACAATTTAATTTCAATATGAAACAATAAAAACTAGTGGTAAAAATAAAAATTATGTAAAAGAAAAAAAACAGAATTATTAAAAAAGGAATCTGAAATAATAGTAAATTTGAAAATATTTTCAAAGATGAGTAATTTTTTTGTAATGGTTCTAAAGCATAAATAAACCGGTCTAAAATTGATTAAAAAACTAAAAAATAAAAAGTGTGAAGGCAGAGATAAGTCAAAAGAGAAAGAGTGAGAGAGTCAGACAGACAAACAAGACAGAAAAAACTTATTTTATTTTTTTTCCACCGGAACTCTTAAACAGCTGTACGAAATCCAAAATTTTTCACTACAAACTACAGAAAAGAAAATCATAGAAATACATATTAGTTATCTGAATAAAATAAAATCATTAAAAAATTAAATAAATTCATAAAATCCTGTGATATCAAACATTAATTGAAAAATAAAAGTTGTAATTTCTCAATAAGAAACTTACAAACACCATTTTCAAAGGCATCTAAAGCCTTCCTTCAGAATCAAAATGAGGATTGAGGTAGAGAAAGGAAGAGAGAAGGAAATGGATTTTTTATCAGAGTTAAAACTATTTTGGAGTAATTTTAAAATGTTTTGGGAGAGATTAGTGCAGAAAATTGAAAAGTAAACAATTCTAAGTATCTGCTGACTGAACAGTTAGCAAATTCTGGGGATGAGGTACTTGATAAGTAAAGTTGGTTCTTTTTTGTAGATTCTAATATACTTAATCAAGGTCTGTTCAGAAATTAATCAAGATTATTGAATAGATTTTTAACCTTCTCCCATCACAAAGATCCGCACTTGATTAGCGCTCCGCGAAAATATGTTGGTATCTGATTGCCTCCCTTCATAGTCTTATGCTACCCTCTTGTGAAAAAAATTACAGTATATTAAAGAAATTTAACAGATTCTGACAAAAAAAAAAACCGTTACGATCGGATATTTTTTATGCCTTGTTAATGGCTGAATTTGAATGGATCTGTATGATCCATTTCTTACAAGAACACAAAATAACTTTGCTCTCTCTGTTGGCTCGATTCACATCTGATTCAAGTGATCATTGAACTTCACATGTATTCAGTAATACATAAAAAAGTAGTGTTTTATTCTGCAAATTTTTTCTAAATAAATAATTGATTCTTGAATATTCTAAATTTGAAAATATTTTCCAAATGAAACAAAATTGAATAACATTAATACAATAACTATATGTCCTAAGAAAACAAGTTTGTAACAAAAAAATTGAAATAGTACAACAATTATGATAATTTAATTGCAGAATTTTTTTTTCGCATTTCTGCCGCGTTTTTTAGTAGCAAAATTTTTTTTTGCTTTGTGTTTATGAAACATAGTTCGCTGATTTTAAAAATAATACTTTCAAGCAAATCGGTTGAAAATTGGGCAAAATATGATGAAAAACCCATGTCATAAATCACAGATTAGTAACATATGTTAGTAGAAGTGAAAGTAGATTCAGAAAACTACGTTTTATAAAAATCCCCACCACTCAGAAGGCTATTCAGATTGGCAAAAAACCATTTTTACTGTATGCTGTTATTCATTACGAATCAATATGTGTTACATGTTTACCGATATCATTTGTCAGAAAAGATATTTATAGACCTCAAGTAAAAGTGACATATTTATGACCACAAATTCCTTCTTTTTTTTTGTGTGTGCCGTTTTTTTTTTTTTTTTTGTCTTCAGTCATTTGACTGGTTTGATGCAGCTCTCCAAGATTCCCTATCTAGTGCTAGTCGTTTCATTTCAGTATACCCTCTACATCCTACATCCCCAACAATTTGTTTTACATACTCCAAACGTGGCCTGCCTACACAATTTTTCCCTTCTACCTGTCCTTCCAATATTAAAGCGACTATTCCAGGATGCCTTAGTATGTGGCCTATAAGTCTGTATCTTCTTTTAGCTATATTTTTCCAAATGCTTCTTTCTTCATCTATTTGCCGCAATACCTCTTCATTTGTCACTTTATCCACCCATCTGATTTTTAACATTCTCCTACTCCTCCATCTCCTGCTATTCGGCATTTTATATCGCTCCTGCTTCGTCCATCTTTAGTAATTTTACTTCCCAAATAACAAAATTCTTCTACCTCCATAATCTTTTCTCCTCCTATTTTCACATTCAGTGGTCCATCTTTGTTATTTCTACTACATTTCATTACTTTTGTTTTGTTCTTGTTTATTTTCATGCGATAGTTCTTGCGTTGGACTTCATCTATGCCGTTCATTGTTTCTTCTAAATCCTTTTTACTCTCGGCTAGAATTACTATATCATCAGCAAATCGTAGCATCTTTATCTTTTCACCTTGTACTGTTACTCCGAATCTAAATTGTTCTTTAACATCATTAACTGCTAGTTCCATGTAAAGATTAAAAAGTAACGGAGATAGGGAACATCCTTGTCGGACTCCCTTTCTTATTAGGGCTTCTTTCTTATGTTCTTCAATTGTTATTGTTGCTGTTTGGTTCCTGTACATGTTAGCAATTGTTCTTCTATCTCTGTATTTGAACCCTAATTTTTTTAAAATGCTGAACATTTTATTCCAATCTACGTTATCGAAAGCCTTTTCTAGGTCTATAAACGCCAAGTATGTTGGTTTGTTTTTCTTTAATCTTCCTTCTACTATTAATCTGAGGCCTAAAATTGCTTCCCTTGTCCCTATACTTTTCCTGAAACCAAATTGGTCTTCTTCTAACACTTCTTCCACTCTCCTCTCAATTCTTCTGTATAAAATTCTAGTTAAGATTTTTGATGCATGACTAGTTAAACTAATTGTTCTATATTCTTCACATTTATCTGCCCCTGCTTTCTTTGGTATCATAATTATAACACTTTTTTTGAAGTCTGACGGAAATTCCCCTTTTTCATAAATATTACACACCAGTTTGTATAATCTATCAATCGCTTCCTCACCTGCACTGCGCAGTAATTCTACAGGTATTCCGTCTATTCCAGGAGCCTTTCTGCCATTTAAATCTTTTAATGCTCTCTTAAATTCAGATCTCAGTATTGTTTCTCCCATTTCATCCTCCTCAACTTCCTCTTCTTCCTCTATAAAACCATTTTCTAATTCATTTCCTCCGTATAACTCTTCAATATATTCCACCCATCTATCGACTTTACCTTTCGTATTATATATTGGTGTACCATCTTTGTTTAACACATTATTAGATTTTAATTTATGTACCCCAAAATTTTCCTTAACTTTCCTGTATGCTCCGTTTATTTTACCAATGTTCATTTCTCTTTCCACTTCTGAACACTTTTCGTTAATCCACTCTTCTTTCGCCAGTTTGCACTTCCTATTTATAGCATTTCTTAATTGCCGATAGTTCCTTTTACTTTCTTCATCATTAGCATTCTTATATTTTCTACGTTCATCCATCAGCTGCAATATATCGTCTGAAACCCAAGGTTTTCTACCAGTTCTCTTTATTCCGCCTAAGTTTGCTTCTGCTGATTTAAGAATTTCCTTTTTAACATTCTCCCATTCTTCTTCTACATTTTCTACCTTATCTTTTTTACTCAGACCTCTTGCGATGTCCTCCTCGAAAATCTTCTTTACCTTCTCTTCCTCAAGCTTCTCTAAATTCCACCGATTCATCTGACAACTTTTCTTCAGGTTTTTAAACCCCAATCTACATTTCATTATCACCAAATTATGGTCGCTATCAATGTCTGCTCCAGGGTAAGTTTTGCAGTCAACGAGTTGATTTCTAAATCTTTGCTTAACCATGATATAATCTATCTGATACCTTGCAGTATCGCCTGGCTTTTTCCAAGTGTATATTCTTCTATTATGATTTTTAAATTGGGTGTTGGCAATTACTAAATTATACTTCGTGCAAAACTCTATAAGTCGGTCCCCTCTTTCATTCCTTCTGCCCAGCCCGTATTCACCCACTATATTTCCTTCCTTGCCTTTTCCAATGCTTGCATTCCAATCTCCAACTATTATTAAATTTATTATATGTTTCAATACAACGATATGTTGCTTCTAAGATAAGCTATTTTTGTAAATAATAAATAAATCCATAATCGTCATAGCAATTATAATACACAAGTCACACACACACATACACACAAGCACATTTCTGAGAAAAAAAATGGTCATATTCTTTCTAGTCTAAATAAAACATTTTACATCATAAAAACATCGTTAAAATTGTGTAATAAAACTGATTCCTTTGTGAATATAAAACAAAATAACTGACTTAGATGCCATATAAAATGATTTTATAACAGCGTTTTAAAACTGATGCCGTACATAACCAGTTCCAAGACTAAATGATATGAAAAGGTTAAGAGGGGGAATTTAGCAGTTGGAACCTCTGTGTAAAGTAGAATGTAAACACATCATATCACACTGTTAGTATGCATCATAGATCCTCCTTGTTTGTCGTGTAGTTTCCTTACTCTGATTTATATAAGTTGTTGTTACTGTCATTTTGTTATGAGGAATTTGCCCAAGCAAATATTTATGTGAAACTAGAAAAAGTGATTAGTTAAACAATAAATGATTAAAACAAGCTATAGCAATGATTATTTAAGTTTCATATGTTGTTCTTGTTAAACTGTTAAACAAGAAACTTCAATTAATTGTTGATGATGATACATGCTCAGGAAGGATGATAACGTTGACATATGCCTTTTGTATCATAAAGTCAATAGACATACAGATTTCACAGAAAGCAGTGTGCTTTCTAGTTATTTGTCTGCACCAGAATTTGCAGGTAACATTTCTATTTGCTCATACCACGATTCTAATTGAGAAATTAGTGAATCTAATCATAGCAAAGTTTGTACCCCACTTAGCAGCACTATGTTATGGTCTCTCAGGAACTGTTAAATCATGATGATGAAAAACATTCTTAAAGAGTCATAATGGATGATGAAACGCTTATGGCTACAGTGTCAAAACTAAAGTTTAAACTTAGTGGTGAGTCAGGAAAATTTTACAAACAATGGAACAAGTTCTTCAAGTTTGGGGAAATTCATTACATTGACATTTTTTTTTTTGCTAGTAAAGGTGTCATTTACAAACCTTTGGTTGAAGGACAAACTATAAAATGATTTTATTATCTTAACGTTTTAATAAGACTAGAAGAAAATGTTGAGAGGAAGAGAGAATTGAAGTTAGGCATGACAAGTCTTTGCTATACTACTATGATAATTAGTTCATGCATTCATTGGTAATTAATCTGCAAGCTTTGTATACAGAAATTGGATGATTACTCTTCAATAGCTTCCATACTCTCCCAGCCTGCATCATGCAGAATCTTTTTTATTTTATAAATTCAAATCGATATCAAAAGGGTGAAAATTTGACATGACTGAGAAAATTAAGAGAAATTTGTAATTGGTACTAAAGACAATTCTAACTAAAGCATTTTTTGTTGCTTCCTGCAGTAGAAACAATATTGGGCTAAGTATGTCAGTAGAGGAGGAAACTACTTTGAAGGTACCTAGAACCATCCCAACCCCATAGGGGAAACCTTGTGACACTTCCGGTTGCCACACCACGTCCCCTGTTCCTAGTCCTGATGGACTTTAATGTAGAACCAATGGGCCCAAGCAGCTTTAAATAGTTATATAAAAAAAGTTCATTTAAACAGACTGAAAAAAATTTAATTTGTAACTGGATTCTGTAGCCTCATAGAACAGCTGTTGTAATAAAGACTGATCACCAGTGATCTGAACATCCATCAGGTTAACTAAATTCTTTGAAAGTTACATCAAGAAGTTTTATTTTATGATTACTTTACCATTTAAGCTTAAAGCTTACTGATGGACGCAATGCATATAATGTGTTTTTTTTATTATATATGAGGTACATTAATTTGGTGCTTTACAATATCTGTCCTAGCCTTTCTTAAGACTATGGCATTCACTTGTAAAGCACTTGAGGTACAAATAGCAACAATCAGTTACTTTTTTGAAATGAATGATATTTGTTACACAGCCATCTCCTTGATGAACAGAGTTAAATTATCTCTTTAGCAATGAATATCACATACTTTTTGATGGGCTTGGCCTGCTGATGTTGGTTAAGTGAAGAATATAAAAGACTACTTCACTTTTAACTATTCCAAGTAATTTTGGCATGGTATACTTGTGTATTTTTTTAGAATGGCCATTATTTTCAGGAATAACTTGTGATTTGGCAGGTTTCCTACAACCATTATGGTTATGGTGCTTGGCATACATGCAAAACAAATATCAAGCTCAACTAGCTTTTGAACTTAGAACACAAAAGCTAGATGAAGTAGAAGGACTCTGCTACTCTGCCATAAAAGTCAGAATTATATTGTCATTAATGAAATGTAACAGTATTATTTTGTTGATAAAGTGTTTACATTTATCAGGATTGTGATGATATTTCTAATGTCGAGGATGATCATAGAAGTCGAGATGATATAGATGATGTCAAAGATGGTAGTGGAGGTGTAGATGATGATAATGTAAATGTTGAGTCAGTTGTTATGGTTGTTGACCCTAATTCACAAGCTCTTGATGCTAATCCTTCTGATAATGAAAACGAAATTGATGACAGTGATAATGCTTCTGAACATAGTAGGTAAGTTCTAGGTACAATATTGTTTTTGTAACTTTTAGTAAAAAAAAAAAAGGTTCCTTCCATATTCTTCTGTTAAGATAGCTTTAGGATCTCATAACTCTGGTAATATTTATCAAATCTGACAACACATACCTGTACTGAGTATTATTAAAAAGATTATGATAGTTTATTTAGATAGTTTATTTATCTTGATAAATGAGTGAAAACAGAAAAGAAATTCGATACATTTCAGAATTTTCTAACAAAAAAGAGAAGAATGCAACTCAGGCTCCTAGAAAAAGTATGATGTTTACAATCATGATGCAGTAACTGTATGTTTGGTTAAAGCTAGTTCAAGAGTTTTCATTGTGAAAATTTTGATGTCAATAATGTGCTTCACACTGGTCAGCAGATGACTGAAAAAGTGTATGAAAACATGGAAAAAATAGAGTAAAAGAGACAAATTAGCAGTTATGATATCAACAACGAACTACTCATTAACCAAAGAATAGTCTAAAAACCATTTGAAGTTGGCTGGATAAAATATATGTAATGTTTGAATGCCACAAGATTTAACAATAAAGAATCCAATGGATCAAATATCCATTTGTGAATCATTATTAAAATATAAAAAAATCGAATCATTTTTGAAATGGCTATTATGAGTGATGAAAAATGAATCATGTATGACAATAATGTACAGCAGAGATCATGACTGAAGCAGGGTGAAGCTCTACAAATGGTGACAAAGCTAGGCTTGACACAATGATAAGAAATGCAGTGTCTGTGCTGGTATTGGAAAGAAATTGTTCACTATACTCTATTCAGTTAACTTAGAGTGAAGAATAAACAAGTGTTGCTTTTGTGTTAGTGAGAATGTCAAAATTCTGCTGAGTCACATCCTGTGTATCAGTGACGATTCTCAACGGAGCCTTATCTATACACAGCACTATAATCATTACTCAAATATTCTTATATTAGTTATCGTATAATTAGTCATGTAATCAAACGTTTATAAAATGTTATATCTTCTCAGTTCTATTAAAACACTTGATCTTTTCATATGTTCACTGTTTTGTTCTTTTGTTCAATTTTTGTTTTTCTGTTGGTTATTTATTTACTTCAATGTTATTTAAAGTTAATGTAATGCAATTTTTTTAAGTTTATTGGAACGTGAGTGTAATATATTCCTAGATTTGTGTCCCTGTGACTTGATTTATACCATTATTTTGACAACATGTCTGATACCAATTCAGCTGATAGTAGTGCTTGATTATTGATACCCCCTCTGATAAAAAAGGTCGCAAAAAAAGCTGTAAGTTGTCCAGTAAAACACATCATTTTAAATGGTTACAAAAGTGAATTACAGAATGATGAAACGGCGTTGATTTCAGATGTCTTTAATAAAACTGTTAACATAAATTGAAGTTGTGTTGCTTCAGTATACAATATGATCTGCGAGTATAATTCTGTTAATGAATTACGGTGCTCTAAGTAAACAAAACCTCACAAGTTAATTGAAGAAAAAGTTGATGATTTTGATAAAAATACAATTCGTAAAGAAGTACACAAATTTTATTTTTGAAACGAACTGCCTACAGTAGACAAAGTATCATAAGTTGTAAATGACAATAGTGATCTACCAGAGTTTTGAAGAATAACTTTTTTCAAATCATTAAAAACTTTGCATTTTAAATACAAAAATCAGGGGCAGGAAAGTGCTGTAACTGACAGAGATCATATCATTATATGGTGAAAAATTACCTCACTTAAATAAAAAAATTGAAGCAAGAAGACCATAGAATACATTATATGGATGATACTTGGGTCAATGAAGGCCACTCGAAAAGTTTTGTTTGAAAAGATTAAGCTGTGAATTCATCAAAAGAAGCCTTTCTGTGTGCTTATTAATCAGTAATAAGTTCCATTGAGTAAAGGCAGACGTCTCATAATTACACATATCAGTGTGGTGATACTGAGTTTATTAATGTGGTCTCTGGATTTTTGAATCTAAATCTATAAGAGACCATCATAATGAGATGAACGGCACAGAACGTCCTTTGAGAAATGGTTTACCAGTGTCCTCTTCTGGAAGATAATTCGGTTATTGTCTTAGACAAAGCCTCTTATCATTCATGTTAAAAGAAAAAACTTGCAGTCTTGTCTTGGAAAAAGAATGATATCAAAATGCAGTTAGTTCAAAAGGAGTGACGTTTGAAGAGGATGAAGTTTCTCCTATTATTGCAAAGGGTTTTGTGTGTTAAAAATAATTTTAATGTGTATAAAACTGATGAGTTAGCAAGATCCAAGAGAAAAACCATGCTTCGATTACCTCCCTATCATTGTGAACTTAACCCAATTGAGTTAATTTGTGGACAAATCAAAAGTTACATAGCATCAGACAATACTACTTTTAAAAATATCTGATGTTAAAAATTTATGCTTAAAAGCCTGTTTTTATAAAACAGGCCAGCAGGAATGAAAAACTGTATGAAATATGTAACTTATACTGTAGAACCAAATTATTGGGAATTGCATAATATAATAGAAAAAAAAATTGAACCTCTTATTGGTGGATCTCTTATGCTGACTATACTTCAGATTTCTCGCAATCAAATGAAAGAAAACTGAATTGAATTCATCATTTATTTATTATCATAGATATCTAATCTAAAATATTAATGAAATTTTACTGTTAGTGGACAATTGACAATTTCATAACTTAAAAAACTCAAGAAAACTACAATATTAATGAAAAAAATACTCGTGGTTATCAGATATGCCGAACAGTGTAAGAAATATTTATTCATCGTTTAACATGTCTTAATTTATTTAAATTTAAAATATGTGTATAATTTTTATAAAATATAATGGTTACTAAATATTAATGTTGTGTAATTTCTTTATATGCATTAGAATTTACAGGAGATACTTTTGAATTGGCTGCCTGAACAGTTGTATGTGCAGCCTGTTTACTTGAACTTTATAAGCTAATTGAATTAGGTATAGTTACAATTAAGCTTAGTATTAACTTGGTTTTTTCAGATTTCCTAGCTTATTACTTAAAAAACAAAGTGAATAAAAACAACTTACTTGATTTTAATTTAAGTTAACGACTAGATTTTTTTTTCACGGAAGTCATGCTTGTTTTTTTTATTAGTACCTCCTGCAGCGATGTTCTTTTACATAGGAAAGTGTACAATGAACGAAGGAAAGTAGATAAGAAGAAATTGCAAGTTTTGAAAATGAAGTCATTGAGTTTTTAACAACTGAATTATTACCAGAAAAAAATTAAATGTGTTGGTGTTCTTTCACCCAAACAGTAAACACAGTTATTTTCATGGGGTGACCCTGGTTTACAGAATGGTTTCGGTCATCTGTGTTGGACCACTGTCAGTAGGACAGTAAATTTTGTAATGGATTGAATTATTGAAAAATCAGATAATATTTAGGGATGAGTACATTAAGAGAAAAGATTATGCATCAAATTATGGTATAAGTGACTTGTGATGCTGGAGAAAACTTACCAGTATAAGTGCTGAGTGGCCTGGTAGTGTCCATGATGTGAGGATATGGAGGCGAAGCTCTGTTAAATTTTCTCAGCAAGATGATTTTACTGGAAGATTCAGGGTGTGGTATTTCTCCAGGGTTAATAACACCATATACAGCTCCTGTGGATAGATCACAATGGTATTTTAATTTAACTCATTCTAAGGAGCGGGTCATCATAGAAAGAGTTTTTGGGAGTTGAAATGGTTTTCCACTGCCCAAAAACTGCATGACATTAATTGTATAAGAGTTGTGTACAAAGAGAAAATTGATCACGTCTTGCGCTGTTTTAGACAAAATTATGAAGCACCTAAATGACAGCCTTGAATTAGTAAATGAAGAAGATAAATTTCTTGGTTATGAAAACAAACTAATCATCAACAATTTGAGAATAGATTAATAACAATCGAAGAGTAAGAGAAATGCAACAGCATGATGGTGTGGCTCAGTGTTGTACAAATTAATGAAAAATGTATTTTTTTTTAAAGTTAGCACAGTAGTTTTAATACTGGTAATGATTTTTTTTTGTATTGCAACAAAATTATAAATAAAATTAAAATTACCCTTTCTAAAAAAAAAAAAAAATTAACTAGTTTTTGAATACACAATGCTGGGGTATTTGTATTGCATATGTGTGTGTGTATTTGTGTCATGCTTGGATGTGCATACACGTCAACTCTGACAGACACATGCAAGCATCACTCCATGATAATTTTTTTTAATTTTGCAATTTTTTCTGAACTTTTTAATATTTTTATTTAAGGGTAGGAAAAGGGTAGATTACAAATATATTTATTACAAATTGCAAAATATTAAGTAATTATTCATCAATTTCATTATTTGTTTAAACTGATTAGTCACAAACCTTTTTTTAAACGTTAGTCAAATTGCAGCTTTTCTTTTTTGATTTGTAGTTTATTTAAGTCCACTTGATTACAATTCAAGACCATATAAATTTTAGCTTGTTAACAATGAGTTGTAATCTTGATTTGGTACCAAGACTGTATGTATAATGATTTATGCTGAGGTCAAATCTTTTTTTCTCTGGTTTTAATTCCATAACTGTTTTAACCCCTGTTTTGTAATTTTTTCTAATCATCCACTGATATGATTGGTTCTGAATTAGTTATTTCTGAGCTATTTTTTCTTCCAAGATTTTTGGATTGAGAAATTTATAGGGAGTCGTCATCTATGTTCCATATTCTAGTTGATGAACTTCCCGGGGGTTTATTGAACACTGAATTTCCTTTTTCATTACTTATTAATTTCAGAAGTGTAGTTTTCCATGGTTTCAATTTAACTTTTTTATTTCCTGTTTCTTTAATGTCGATCTTCTTTACGGCAGATTTTATATTTAACATTTTTATTAACTGCATGTTAATACCAAATACATTTGAGTACAAATCCACGATTTCTCAGGCTTGTTTCTCTGACAGTATCACTCCCGGCAACTTAAACTTATCAAATACTATTTTATTTTCAGATAATAATTTTACAAACAAATCCCTCTCTAGTCTTTTGTCTACTAACTCTTTGTCTGAATAAGATGTCATTTTCAAATAATTGTAAAATATCAACTTGTGAAACTTATTTACTGAAAGATGGCCAGTGTAAGTATGATTTGAAATAAAGATTATTTCATTCAAACAAAAGAACCTGTCATAAAATGTCAGAATGTTCCAGTGTGATCACATGTGTGCAATCCATTGAAAATGTTGCAACAACTAGGTATTAAGCAAAGTTATTAGTTACTAGCTGTAGTTGTTACTTGAGTTTTCCAAGTGATTCTAACTTGACTAGTACAAGGGCAAGTTAAAGATTATCTACACTTTCACCATAACACACTTTCAAGATTGCCATACTACTTTCTGTGCTTGTGTGCTTACAGTTGGTATGTCTGTGGTCATGTGTGTGAAATTTGATCCTGATTCGATCATTTGCCTTCCAGCTATTACAGTGTAAACATGGCTGTTCCTTGAGCAGTTTGCACCAAAAAGGAACAATGAGAGCAGTGATCTGATTTCTCTGGTGAGAGGGTGTGAAAGGGGCTGAAATTCATCGTACACTTTTATCACAATATGAGTACATCCCAACTCCGTAAGGGGTAGTCCCCCACCTTGTGACGTTACTGGTCGTCACACTCTGTTCCAAGCCATGAGGGGCTTTACCAGAGGTTGTCTTTAGACCCTCTAACTGATTACATCTCACAGTCATCAGCCAGGCCTCGGTTGGGATGCCACCGATGTAAATGCCTTGGCAGACATTTGCATTAGTAAATACATATTAAATTTCACCTTCACATGGGCCTCAAACAGACATCTTCACATCCAACGTAACATGATTCCCTCAAACTAACTAACTGAAACCGCAGAAGCGCAGACGCTGCGCCTAGTATAGATTTTACAAGCTTTTGTGACTGTGAATGCCTCAGAAAACGAATGAGTTTAAAGTTAAATCAGTGCTACACTCATACCAATCAAAGTTGTGTTTTACATAATATAGAAATTCAGACCTACACCCAAATAAGTCAACCAGTTTAGGTCACCTAACAAGGGGAATGCAACCTCATTCTGGTCCGCGCAGGAGCCAGGGGCAAATCCTGCACCCCCACCCAGTCCCATCATGGTGTCTCGTGTGGCATTACAAAGTCATGATCTGGACCACCACCGGCGAAGAGAAGCCACGCCCCTGGTCGCACGGGTTATCATACCCTGGCAGTGCAGTCCTCCCCACCAGTGGAAGCCCCAAATCGAATCACAAACAATACTAATATAACTGTGCCACGATGCCATTGTGCCTACCTCCAAGGTGTATCAGGTGACATATTTTTGAGCAGATAGTTACCGGTGAAGAAACACGAATTCATCACTAAGAACCAGAATTGAAACGCCCATTATATGGGGTATGAAGAAACATCTGAGATCTCTGACAAAGAAAAACTTCAAGACTGAGTTATTGGCAGGAAAGATTATACTAATCGTTTATTGTTACGTAAAAGGGTCTACACTGGAAGATTTCATGAAAACATGGACTACGATCAACAGCACAAGTTTCTGCTAAATGTTAGAAAACAAGAAGAAACCAACAATTCACAACAATTACCAAGATCTATTGTCAAAGAAAGTGTTATTGTTGAATGAGAAAGTCTGCTCGCACATAGCTCGCCACACTGTTCAAACCATCAAGTTGAATTTTAAGGTACTGGAACAACCTCTCTAAGTCCAAGATCTCTTGCTAAGTGATCTCCCTCTTGTAAGAGGGAGCAAGATCTCTTTCATCCGCTTAAAGATTCTATGTGAGGTAATTGATTTTCCATAGACTTGGATGTGCAGGAAGCAGTGCAAAAAACTGCTTTGTGACCAACTGAAAATCTTCTGGTAAGGAATATGTAAGTTTGGGAATCTCTGGACCAAGTGCATTGACAAGGGAGGTGACTATGTAGGAAACTATTTATATGTTGAATCCATACCTCTGTATAAATAAATTCTAGAACAAAAAGTTAAGTAATTTTCGACTCACCCTTATATGGTGTTTTAGTATCTTTTTATTCACTCATTTTGGACAATTGCTAAAACTACTTAGTAGCAATTGACACTAGTTACTAACTTTTTATTTGCTTTTCTGACTATATCCTTAGTTTCTGCTGTAGTTTGACAACGTTGGCGTCAACTTTAGTTATTTGTATTTGAAAAAATTTGTAAAAACAAATCGGTTGAATAAGTTGGCCTGTGAGAATAACATTTGGCCAATGTTTTCAGTCATTACATTTTTCAGAAAAATTTATCGATAAGAGATTATGGGTTTAGTGGTGCATTATCTTAGTACAGTGAATATGAATTGTTTGCTGGCCCATAAACATTCTTCCAGTTCAAAACAAATAATATGATTTCAGAATAACTTTGTTGCATGTTTTTAGGTCACAATGATGATTTTCTCCCCTAATAAGATGATATATTTAGTTTTCGTAACCATTCAGACATATCTCGGTATATTTTAAAATATTTTTCAAAAACTTTTTTATCATTTGATTAATCCAGAGCTTCTATCTACATGTTTTTCTTTCTATTGCTAGATCATTAACTGCAGCATAAAATTTGCTGCAACATGATGCATTTTCAGATTTTTAGCCACTCTCATTCCATCATCGTCTCAAATTTTATCAGATTAGAAATAATAAATACCAATTTTCAAGGAATTATATAGATCATCTAATTAATACTGACCTCTGTGTTACAGTAATATCATCTCAGCCTTTTCTCTGGAAAGTCTAGGTTGAATGCTGGTCAGACTTGGTAGTTTTCAGTAATAATAAATTTCCTCATCTTTAAAAAGCTTTAAGCTTACTTACTGATGAATTAATCATCTAAGAAAAAACTGAGTTATTTTTAATGTTCTTTAATGTATACAGCTTTATGAATTCTTCCTGATAGATTTGTTATAAAATTTTAGTGAAAGTTTTTTCCAAATTTTAAACATTATTTAACACTTGTACATTGATGTCAATTTATTTTTGTTTAGAAAATCATTGGAAATACTGAAAATAACCTCATTCATATTACCAATAAATGTTATCAAAGAATGATTATATTTTCTGAATAGTATTAAAGAATTAATATCTCTCTACATACAGTCACAAGACCGTGCTATTAGATTTGGCTATTAGAAATGGTACCGTGCTATTAGATTTGGCTGATTTACTTTCTTTATGGACATATCTTTTGTTTATGATAATTTTAGTTTTTAATTATAGTCGTATTATAATATTGCAGTATACTTATTTGTTTTTTATATAAAGTATTTTTTCCAGGAATAGTGGTCAAGATTTAAATGAATTTTCTGCTCCATGTCATTGGTTAGAAGGTGGAAATGATACTGATATAAATGATCGCATGGTAGCCCATGCCACTGCTGCACACCACTGTCCTTCATGTAATAAACCATTTAATGATCTTCAATTATTAGCAAGGCATGCAATGATTCATACTCAGGTACATATTACTAATTTTGTAATTGAAATTGAGATATATGGACGATCATTATATAAAAATTATTTTAAGTTTCACATCTAATTTTATCAGGCATATTTAGAAAGTAAGTAATATCTGTGCATGTTACACTTAGTGATGTCAAAATCATGTATGTTTAGTCACTTCTTACTCAATAATAAACTATCTCAACCATTTTGTTTCTCTATGTTGAGGATATTGGTTATCACATTTAAAACAGTTAGTCTGCCTGATAGAGATGAAACATAATTTATAACCTTGAAAGTGAGAAATGTTCAACCATATAAAATTTACCAACAAATTTTTGAAGTTAGTAGGTTGAATATGATAAATGATGGTTTAATGGAAAAGTGGGTTAGGATGATTAAAGGAAGAAAGAACACTGATGACAATGAACATTGATGATTAGGTATGTTTGTCATACTTGATGATTTTCTGTTCAGTACTGAAGGAAGATTTGTTCTGATAGATGATCTAATAATTATTCTGATTATTGAAATCATAAATATGGATCTACCTAACATTTTAGTATCTTGGTTGTATACAATTGTAACTTAACAGTCATAGTAAAAAAAATTGTTCAATGTTTTAAAAATGAATTGAATGGAAATGACTTCGAGTTTTGTAATAATTTGAAGAGGAAGAATTTAGAAGTATCACCAGCGATGAAAAAATGTGAGCTTGCCGTGTTACAAAAAAAAAAAAAAAAAAAAAAACAAATAAATCACTACAATGGCAGCATACTGATTCCCTAAAAAGTGAGAAATTTAAACTAACTTTTTCTACAAACAAAATTATTTCCACCGTTGTACAGGACAGTCAGGAAATGTTGTTATTACAGTTTATCCCATAAAAGGCAACAATCTAAGTAAATGTTTATCATCAAACTCTGAAAAATTCATGGTAAGCAATACAACAAAAAATATGGTGGCAAGCTTAGCTGTGAGATCATGTTGCTGTGTGAAAATGTAAGTCTAACTGTTGCATGCATGACACGGAATTGCTAAACTTATTTCCCTAGGAACTATTTAATCATCTGCCTACAATCCAGACAGTGCTTAATGGTAGAAGTTACTAAGCATCACGAAATGCAAAAGAAAAATTTCTTGCTGGCTAGATGTTCAGCAGTGATAATGAGGCAAAGGAGAATGTCAAGAAATGGTTCAAGTAAAATATAGTCTTCTAAACAGGGTATCATCAACTTATTCAAGATATGAAAAAATGACTCATTTGTATGGTGACTATATAGAAAGTTTAAGATATTTAGAATTTAATGATATAAAGTTTTTTTCAGTCGTTTACTTTTTTAATAGTCAACTAGTACCTACACCCTGAATGCAGTCCTTGTGGTTGTTGGTCATTTAAAATAAACAAAAATAGATACACAATACAAACAATGTAAACAAAATGTATAAAAATAATAAATAAATGAAATGAAAGAATCAATTATTGTAGTGTTCTGTAACTAATTTCTTTTTTAAAATATTTAAGTTTAGAATAAAATTAAAATGGTACATTCAAAAAATCTATTTTATTTACTATTTGGAAGCAAACCTCATTAAAAATTTCCAAAATGTAATATTGAGATCTACTATGTATGGCTTTGACGTTTTGCAAAAATATTTTGAGTAATTAAATGCAAGTCTAATGGTAAATCTTCCTCTTGTAAATAGTAGTTACCAATAAATGCTAATGTAATTTTGACTTGTTATTGGAGTCCTTTTCAAAAAACACAACAATTGGCATAGAAGTGTATTATCAAAGTCTGAAAAAAAAGTGGTTTGCGATACAGAACAAAGAATGTGGCTAATTGAGTTTTGGTATTGTCTTTTAGTAATGATATCACTTTATTAATTTAATTGATTTAAATTGCTTTTTTTAAAGAATTTTTTAATATTTTGTTTAGAATTTGCTAATCTTTATAGATACTTGTAAAATCACACAAAACAAGAATGTCATTGTTAATAATTAAATTAAAATTTCTGATTTTTTGTCATTTTAATTATTGTTTTTGCCTTATTATTTTACTAGGAGCCACCATTTCCTTGTGATTACTGTGATGAAATTTTCAATGACCGTGCTGGATTGAAATCACACTGGCGTGATCATGCAGGTCCTAGACGATTAAGCTGTATGGCTTGTGGTGAAGCGTTTCCAGATCGTAAAAGTTTATCAATACATGTTACAATTCATGATGAAGTCAAACCATTTCATTGCAGTGTATGCAATAAAGCTTTCACTTATCGTTCTGATTTACGTAAACATTCTGTAATACATACAGGTATGTCGTAAATAATAGATATTTTAAGTTCACATCTGCATTTAATTTAATTTGATAATAAAAAAAATATATTTTGTTTGGTCTTTCAAATGTAATGTCATCGTTCTGATAAATATTATATTTCTTTTGTTAATTTTTGTTGATATCTTTGTTAACAAAAATCTTTTCCTTTTTTGTTATCTTTCATTAATATTTCTTTATGATCATGTATGAGATTGAAATAAATATGATTTTATTGTTGTCAAAATTGTTCTAAATAACTATCTTCTAAAATAACAGTTTTTTTTTAATTACTCTAATTAAAATTCTTAAGAACATTTAATGAGCATCTTAAGAATTAAACTGAAAATTTGTTTTGCTGTTGTAATGCATATAAATAATATTTATGAACATATTAATAGAGAAAGTTTAGTTCTTATCATTGCTATTGTTTTATACATATGAAATGAACAGTATGATGTCGTTTTGTTTGAATCTATATTGTCTTCTTTCTATGTAAAATACAATCAAAAGTTAAGCAAGACATAAATTGTTAATTTCACTGTTCTTGAAATGAAATGTATCAGTAAGTACAGTAAGTAACGTCTTTATGAATAATAATGAGTAACATAAATTTTCAAGGCTCTACTATTAAACACATTCATTTATCAATTAAAATACTCTTAAAAAATTTCATGAATTGATTTATATAGCACATAGATTAACACATTCAGTTAGTTTACTTTTTTTACATTACAAAAACTAGAAAAAATGTAAGAATTTGTATAGCTGGACCTAAGCAATAGACCTAATACCAGCCCAAGTGTCTTTCTTACCTAGCGGTTGGTACCACAGTGTACCTTTCTCATAGATAAATATTTTAAGTCCAAAAGAGATATCATAGAGAAAAGATTTCTACTTCTTTTCTCATAAATTCTCCAGTCTCTTACAATAACTAAAGAAAACTTATAATAACATTCTGGACTGACCAGGCAGGTATCTGAACATTTTTCATTTTTAAGTACTTAAAAATAAGTACTCTTCTATCCAGGCACATGTTGATATGAATTTTATCGTGAGTAACCTGTACATTAAGGGGCATAAAACACTTCCAAATTGGTCTTGATTTTAACAAATATGTCACAAGCCTTCATATCAGCTTTTGATATCTGATAAAATTTAGATTGATAAATGCTTTTTTGAAACTTCTTGCTAACAGCTATGATTTTTACTTCAGCCTAAAACCACTGAGTTGTAGGATTTTTACAGATAAAGATACTTTTCACCTTAATGGGTATGTTAATAGACATAATTCACGAATATGGGATCTGAAAAATGAACGTAAGATTTGAGAAAGCACACAACACACTTAAAATTATTGCTTTTTTATGGTTTAATGAAAATTTATACAGTCAGCCTTCTTTTTTCATTACTAAAAAGACTAATAATAGAAATTATCTTGATATATTAAATGAATATTGGTTTACTCAATCGGATGAATTTGAAATTGTACATCAAATTTATTTCTGACAAGTTGGTGCATTCTCACACTTCATTGCATTCATTAATAAATGGAAATTTGCAGATAGATGGGTAGGCCAAGTAGTTCCTATATCCTGGCCTTCAAGAAGTCTGTACCTGACCCCTTGAAATTTTTTTTTGGGAATATTTTAAATCGCTTATTCACAACATTTTGTGACCTTAAAGGAAACAATTAAGGACGCAATTACAATCACAACAATAGATATGTTACAAAATATGTGGGCAGAAACTGAACATCAGTCGTACATTTTCCAAGTGACAAAAGGCGTGAGTATTGAAATTGATTGATTATGTAACAAACTATTTGTGATGGAAAATTTTGCAAATAAAAAAAATAACAGTAAGTATTTCTGTTTTCATTTAATTCATCTAAAGTAAAAATATTTTATAATAACTATATAAGAAATGTTTCTTTTGTTAGGATTTAAATTTATTTACTGTTTTCTGTTTACTTTCTCAGGTGCTCGACCGTATGTGTGTAATATTTGCAACAAATCCTTTACTCGCAGTACAAATCTAAATAAGCATGCAAGAGCCCATGCCGGTAACAGACCTTTTGCTTGCTCAAAATGCCCAAAAATGTTCTCTTCAAGAGCCGATCTGTCACGACATGCTGTAATCCATACCGGAGAAAAGCCTTATGCTTGTGGTGTTTGCGGTCTTGCATTCAATAGAAAAGATAAATTAACTCGTCATGTTAAATTACACACTGAAGATCGACCTCATGCTTGTATTGAATGCCCTACTTCATTTCATCGTAAAGAAGAATTAACTAAACATGTGCAGTTTCATCACTTTAAACCAGTAAGTTTCAATTATCTTCCTTCATTATTACATTTTATTGCATACAGTTTAATTAGCCGTTTTGCAATTCAGGTAAAAATATTATGTATATACACCTTAACTGGTATCTAAGGTATGAAAAATTGCCAGAAAAAAAATAGATCCCACTGGGCTGCTCTAGTGGTTAATTCGTCATCACAAATCAGCTGATTTCGAAGTCGAGAATTCTAAGGTTCAAATCCTAGTAAAGGCAGGCACTTTTATATAAATTTAAATACTAGATCATGGATACTGGTCTTCCTTGGTGGTTAGGTTTCAGTTAGCCACACATGTCAGGAATAGTCGACCTGAGACTGTACAAGACTACACTTCATTACATTCATATGTATCTTCCTCAATCATTCTCTGAAGTAATACCTAATAGTGGTTCCGGAGGCTAAACAGGAAAAAGAGAGAGAAAAGAGAGTAAAAATATAGAAGTGCTAAACTATAAAAGCAAATTAAAATAAAGTAAGAAAAAAATGATTGCTTCAGGAATTAATTAAAAATAAAATCTATATGAAATGTATTCTAATATTTGATGTATTATTAATTAATGGTATTTGTGGAATGTCTTATCTTCATCTTGTGCAGTACTATCTCATAGATAAGTAACCTAACAAATCTTTTACTTTTATGTTAACTTCCCAGTTTTCTTTTTAATTTTTTTTTGTTTCTCAAAGATTTACATGACTGGAAAACAGAAATAAAAATTTGTTTTTCTTAGAAATAGATTTTTGATATAGTTTAATATAAAAATAGTATTCATTTATTGTATTTTTATATTTGTACCATTTTTATGCAGTAAATGAATAGTTTTCATTTATAAACAATGATATTATTAAAAATGGTATAACAATGATATAAAAAAATTAATGTAGATGGACGACAGTTGTTTGAAAGAACGAACATCAAGGAATGGTAATAGCGTTACCATTGGTAGGTGGTATATACCTGCCAATATTTGTAACTGGAAGGTAGTTAATGATTGCTCAAGCGATCATAGATTGATTTTTATTTCTTGTTTTGTGTTATGTTATGGTTGCATGTTGAACTTAACTTTTAACCTATCAGGTAGGCAGTTGAGTTTTTAATTTCAGTTCCTTCATGTCTCTCAGTCTTGTTAAAGACTCGACGACATAGATGTGTTTTGTTTTAAAGAGTTCATTTCCTAGTAGTACACCGATGGGAATATCACATGTGGTATTTTTATCGGTGGTATCCTGAGGCAAGAACAAGGCTGAGAGATGCCTTTTGCTGAGGTTCTGAAGATGGCCTCTGGTAAAGCCCATAAGGCTAGGTATGGAAGGGATGGCATGGTGAGCAAAACTGCCATTTGGAGGGTGGCTTCCCCTGCAGGGTCAGATGACCTGTAAGCTATAACTGGCCTTAGTCGGTGAACAGATCTTGGTTGAAGCGTAACTAAAGTACTGACAAATATTTCAAATAGTTCTGAAAAATACTGTTAAAATGTAGTATTAAAAAATACTGTTTAAAACCGTAGTATTAAAAAATACTGTTAAAAATCATAGTTTTAATAAAAAGTGCTGTGAAAATGTAGTATTGAAAAGTACTGTTTAAATTTAAGAAATAAGATACCATTAATTTATATCAAGATTTGCTTCCTCAAGCTAACTAACTGTATTAAACACTAACAGGAGTCAGCTATTATACAACAATGTGATTGGCTCTCCACTATACAGAACACCCCCACTACTCTGCTCTTCTATCAACAGATGAACGTGTGCGCATCCAGTTACTGCACAACGTTAACTTTATTGAATTATACCATTAAGATTATTTTGAATATGTTTTGTTGCTTAAAATAACATTTGGAGCAGACATGAAGATGACAGAAGGGGATTAGAACAGGCTTCTAGTAGGAGAAATTAAATTCCTGAGAGTTATAAAAAGAAAAAGAAGTAGAAACTGGATGAGAAACACATAGTCTTTACTGGAAATGACTCTAAGAAGAAAAAGTAGTTGAGGGTATAATATTGCAGTGGTATGGACATATTAAAATGTTGGAGAAAGATTACAGATTGTTTAAAGAACTGCAGACACGTGAAACAAGACCTAGAAGATGTTGACATCCAACAGTGAAATAAGAAAAGCTTGGAGATGAAGAGGCCTAATACATAACCAGACCCATTTATAGCTGGAATGCAATCAAGATATGTTGTATGAAATTAATCTGTCTGCATTACTTCAGGTAAAACAAATTTTAATAAACTGGTAATTATTAGTTGTTTACAATCAGTAATCCTCTTTCAATACTTAATAGACTGAAAATGTGAGACTGAGATCCCAAAGCTGGTAACAAAAGTTGTGAAGAAAGTTCTTGTTGTGAAATAGTATAATTGCAAATCTGAGATACTGATAATCTATGAACTAAATATCTTGTTGGATTGCAATGCATGATGTCTTACTTAAATCGTTCTCCTACTGGGTAAGACCATTTAATGAAAAATAGTTCTATTTGACCACATTAATGGAAACAACTGATCAGTTTGTTTATGAAACAAATAGTTTAAAAAATGTTGTTTACATTTGTGATTTATTAATAACAGGTGGGCCAAAAATCACTTTCTATGAAAAAAATTTACAGTTTCTTTATTATTCAGTTTATTACAGTTTTTGAAATTCTGTCGATATAGTTCTTATTTTTGTTTTTCTAGGATCCAGAATTCATAACTGAAGTTATTATGGAAGGTGATTCAGAAGATTGGATAGAAAATGAATCTTCTCTAAATAAGGTTTTTAAATTTATTATTTATTTTTCTCTTTTTATTTTTTTAGACTTTCTTTAGCTTAATAAGATTTCACAAATATATATACCTCTGTTTTCTAGACTAATATGTATAAATTAGATATATATACATAACGTATATATATATATATATATATATATATACATAGTATATAGTATACATATATAGTATATATATATATAGTATATAAAATATCTAATATAAATATCAAGAAATTTATTTTCAATAGAATTTTAACTATTACAAAAAATAAAGAATACAGTTTTCATTGACTGATTCATAAAAGGAGGAGGTCCTCAATTAATTTTGAATATGTATATATATATATATATATATATATATATATATATATATATAAAAACCCATATTTTTAGGTCATTCAAAGTTTCAGGTCCTGTACTGACCAAACTGCTCTGAAGAAATTACAATAGATTAAATTTTTCACCTTTGCATTCCAGATGAATAGCTTTTTTTAATGAAGGTTTTGTTTTTTAATCCTGAACAAATTTCTGATTAAAACTAAAAAATAAAATAAACTTTAAAAAAGTTGATTTTAAAAACTAAAAATGATACTTTTTCAGCTTGTTCTTATTTCATATTTGACATAGAAGTTGACACCAAATGAAGGGCAGCTTATAAAATTGTTGCTAGTTGTTTTTAATCTAGTGTTGACTTATGAAGGAAAATATTTAAAAAAGAACTATTTTTCTTATAATTTTTCAGTTTTATTTATTTATCTATTTTATTTCTGACTTAGGAAATTCTCAAAGGTTTGGAAATGACAATGTTGTACTTGGAAGAGCAATAAATGTACATTATATAGAACTTTGTGAAATTATGCTCTATTAATATGCAAATTTTAGAGATATATTGGAAATTTTACACAACAAAAAGTTACATATTGTTTAAAAAAGTAAAAGTTATTATTATTATTACTATATTTTTTGTTTTTATATTGTAAAGTCTTATATATCATTTACTACTTAATTTACAAACAGTTTTTTTTATCTTCACATGTGCATGTAAAATGTTGTTATTTTTATACACTTAAATGTTTATCTATTCATCTTTTAAATAATAAAACCATCAATAAAAATAAATAAATAAATAAATAATAGGCTATTATGGGCCTACGTGAAGAAAAAAAAACAGATGGAACTTAACAAAATACAAACTTCTTGCTTCCCATTTAAAAAAGTTATTAAACCTGGTTGGTTGTAACGATGTGGTTATAAATTAAAAAAATCTATTTGACCACATTAACGGAAACAACTGACCAGTTTGTTTATGAAACAGTTAAATAGTTTAAAAAATGTTGTTTACATTTGTGATTTATTAATAACAGGTGGGCCAAAAATCACTTTCTATGAAAAAAATTTACAGTTTCTTTATTATTAAAATATTATAATTTTTTTTCTTTCAGATTGTACTTAAATAAAAGCAAGATTCATTATGTAAAAATATACCCTCCAAGAAAGAATAATAATAGTCACATTTTACTTGGAAAGTCAGAAACACATTAAAATTTAAATTTAAACACATTAAAAAGTCAGTCTGAAACACATTAAAATTTTGAAAATTTTACAAAACAAGAAAGTCACCTTCTGGTGAGCCGTCCGCACAACAATTTTGGTATTTTAACATACTGGACCAATGGGAGAAGTCAGAAGATCAGGAAGACTTTCCAGAAATAATGAAAATGTTGAGTCTGTAAGGAACAGTATCGGAGGATACCACAATGTCAACACAAAAATGTTCTACTCAGTCAGGCATTTATTGAACATCATTATGCAGAATATTGCACAAGGATTTAAAAATGTTTCCTTACAAATCCCAATTAGCCCATAAAATGGACTTCAATAATAGCATTCCTGGAATACTGCTGCTGGCAGTTTATCAACATTGATGATTCCTTTTTGTCTAATTTGCGGATGAGTGACAAAGCCAGTTTCCACCTTAGTGGCCATGTCAATAAACAAAATGCTTGTTTTTGAGTGCTGCCAATCCCCAAGTTACACCTGAACGTACTTTACAGCCACAAAAAGTTATGGTGTGGTGTGCACTTTCTTAACAAAGAATCATCAGGCTATATTTTTTTTTAAGAAAATAGTATTTCGATGACGGTGAATAGCAATAGATATCAGCAAGTGCTTGCGAAATTTCTCTTCCAGATCTTGGAGATGATGTCAAAAAGGCCTGATTCCAGCAAGATAGAGGCACAGCTCACACCAGAACAGGCACAATTTGGCTCCTTAGGTCAAAATTTAGAAATTGATAAATTTCGAGTAATGTATATTTTTGTTGACTTTCAAGGTCATCGGGTATGATATGATAGCTTCTGATTTTTTCTTTGGGGCTGTTTGAAAGAGAAGGTTTATGTAAATAAGCCACAAAATTTAGAAGAGCTAAAGCAACATTCGAGTCAAAATATGTGAAAATATGCCTAGATTTGTGAATGCTTTAGAGGTCAGCATTTAAAAGATGTTATTTTCAAAACCTAATTCCGTAAATCATGTTTTGACTGAAGTTTAATTTAAAGATAAAATTAGTTTTGAGTTAATTTGAAATGTTTTATTAAAAAAAATTGAAAAGTTACTTTTGCCCCACTCTGTATAACTGTTATGCCCAAAGATTGATGGTATAATTTGCTGATACTGTAAACCCATATAAGAGGGGCATCTTTTATGATGTAGTCAGTCTTATACCAAGAGATCCTTCAAAAGTTTGTTTTATTAAGTAGTTGTTTTAATAATAAAATTAAATTCTTATTATTTATTTATCTTAGAACAATATTTTTTTTGGTTTTATCTGTTTATTTCTATTATAATAATTTACTTAAAGAAATTATCACCAGCAAAAAAAAAGTAATTGTAGTGAAAGTTTTATTACTTTTAATAGCTAACATCAGTTGATGAAAATAAATATGTATAAAAATTATAGTGATATAATTAATATGAATAATTATAATTTTTTTAGAAAAATAATTTATACAATTATTGAGATAACTTTTCTATTTAACTAAAATTTGCAGTAGTATTGTGCAAAAATAAATATGAGTAACACAGCCTGTATTTAGCAGCTAAATGGTTTTTATAACTGGTAATGATAGAATAAGAAAATACAGATTTAAAAAAAATTTAGAATATTCATGTATATTTTTCATCACTTTCTATAAGTGATGTTGGGAAAAAGTGTTTTGAAAAAAAATTAAGTATTCCTGGGATTCTTGAATCCTGTTGGACCATTTATGAAGTTGAGAATCCTACAATCAGAAATCATGTGTTTCTTTCAGTGTGAGGTTTGTTTTTGAGCTTTTTTTTATCATAATATTTACTGCTTTTTTTAAAGTCATATTATAATTAATCTCATGTTCTTTATTTTTTATTAGAATGGTGGTGGAGGTGAGATGGAATCAACGTTAACTGAAGGCGATACAGAAGATGTTGTAATTAGTGTAGATCCATTCCAACTGAATAATGCTAGCGATCAATCAAACCTTGATCATCGTGCGCAACTACTTTTTTCATGTGGAATTTGTCATAAAAGATTTTCTGATAAGACTTATTTAAGAAAACATCGATTAATACATTCAGAACATAAACCTCACGTGTGTAATGTTTGTAAAAAAGCATTTTATAGAAGAAGAGAATTATCAAGACATGAAGCGGTGCATACGGGTTATAAACCGTTCTCTTGTAATATTTGCCAAAAACCGTTTGCCAGACGAGATAAATTAGCTCGTCATGAAAAAACACATAATTATACTAAACCGTATCGATGTTCAAAATGTCAAAAGATATTTAGTAATTTAAATAATTTAATGCAACATGAGATTACACATACAACAGCATCTAATACCAATAATACCGTATCTGGAAATAACTCTCCGAAACTGTACAAATGTTTACTATGTTCAGCGGCATATGCTCGTAACGAAAATCTAGTTAAACATTTAAAAACTCATAAATCTAATCAGCAACATAATTCTAATAATAGATCTGTAGTAAATAATGATAAATTGATGATAAACCCAGTAGATTATCTTTCAAAAATGAATCCAGAATTAAATGTCACTGTTAAGTGTGGTACTAAAAGAAATGCATCAAAAAATCGTAATATATGATTGTATAAAAATGATCAGTTTTAAGGGGATATGTCATATTTATATATATATATATATTATCTTTATATTTATTAATAATTAAACAATTTTTTCCTTTTCATAATTAAACTAAAAACCATAACATTATAGAAAAATAAATTTAATAAAGAATATATTATTTATCTTATAAATTATTTTATAAATACTATATACTGTTTTCCGTAATATCATATATATTTTAAATTATATTAAATATAATTAATGAAAATAATCAGTTGTTTTTTAAATCGTTGAAATTTTATTTATCTTATAATTTATTTTGTAATTATATTTTATAAAATTATTATCTTTATTCTTCTTAACTGGAATAGTTCTGATATGTGGATAATGAATTGATAGTGCTGTACATGGCATGACAGCCATTTAGTGCCATAATGCGTTTTAGAAATAGCATCTTGTGCCACACTACAGCTGCTTTTACAGGAGCTGTAATTTCCACCAGATATCAATTACTAATTCGTATCAATTATTTTGAAAATGAGATGTTTGAGTACAATATTGTAAAGATTTTTGGACAAATATATCTTCTGACTTTGTTTGATTTTTAAGTTTTGAGAAATTGTGGAATGGAAAATAGAGATGTGAATTCAATACAGTAAACTTAGGCACGTTGATTATTATTAAAAAAAAAAAAATGTAGGAAGCTGTTTCTTTGAAAAGATACACTAAAAAAAATGTATGCCCTAACATCTGATTAAGTTTTTTATTGTCACAAATTTATTAAATGTTTTAATATGTAAACTGGAATTGCCTAGTGTATCTTCTATTATGGTCTGGATTTTTTTTGTAAGTTTCTTTGCATATATTTTATTTAATATATATTCTCTGATGCAATTATTACTATGTGTCATATGCACATAGTAATAATATGCACATGCAGCCTCTGTGTCATGAAGTTTTTAACATAGAATGTTAAAACAAAGGACATGTTTTTAACATGTCCTTTGGCTAGTCCAATCCTATAAAAAGTGTAACATAAATGTGAGATGAAAATTTGTAATAAAAATATAATAATAAAAAAATGAATGAATTAATAAGGCATTTCAAGATACCCTAGAAATGTCAAAAATTGGTACTAGACTAGTTGATACTTTCAAGATCAAAAAAAAATATTGGAAATTCCTGAAATCTTCCTAAAGTGGTTGAGTTTTGAAATAAGGATTCAGAAACAAAAGCAGCGATTGCTGCTCAGTTCTGATACTTGTGCTGAAAATTTCAGTGATTTTCCAAATTTTTATACATCTGTCTTCATGAGTAAATTTATTAATGCGATTTGCTAAAATATCATTAGAAAATCCCACCGATCTTCCAATATGATTTGAATCTATTGGTTCTATTCGATTTTAACGTTCGATCTACTTCAAAATTTTTTGTAATCGATATAGTTTTTGCTGTACTTTTTTTTTAATGTCTGCAATTAAATTTTGGCCACTCAATCACAAAATAAAAATCTTCTTAACACAACACACTGTTCTTCAATGTTGCACCTTTCAAGCAAATATGATATTTTGAAATAAGCAAAAGAGATTACAACGGAAATTCTTTTTGAACAGCTGATGTTTTCTATGTCACGGGTGCCAATCTGAATGTCAGTTTCAGTTTATTCAATTAAAAAATTTTTCTGCTGCTATCATTTCTATTTATTTTTGTTTCTCGTATTTAAATCATAATAGTTTTTCTTTGAAATCTAAAAACTATTAAAAAATGACTTGTAAAAATCAAAGTATATGACTTGTAAAAAAATAAAGTGAAAATCAAAATAATTATTGTTGGAAATTCATTTTCTAACTTGTTAATGTTAACATTAGGAGAAAAAATGTTTGAAAAAATACATTCTTGTATGCAAAAAGTAAGATATATTCGTATTATTTATGTAAATACTAGAAAGTTGGGAAAAAATTATTTTTCCCTATTAGAATCTATTCTTTGTTCTTTAAGTCCTGTCTTTGCAGCAGGGGTTGGCAAATATAATGGAAATTGTGATTTTAGAATTTTAAATCAGAAAAATTTAACAGATTATTTAGTTTCACTCTTAAATGAATAAAAAATAATTAAAAACAATTCATCTGTTTAAAAAATATCAACTGAAATTTAGAAATTATGTAGACACAAATTAACACAAAAAAAAAAGAAGTGAACTGCATTTTAATGTAACAGAAGGTTGTGCTACATTATGCAACAAATTTAAAATTATCTGGTCCTGTCAAAATGCTGGAAACCAAAGTGCTTGTGTAGTATTCATACCACTGCATATGTGCACATGTAACAGTGATTACATTAAGAATAGCTGATATTATAAACTAATTATACAGAAAAAAATATATTTACCCTTAAGGGTGGTTAGTACTTAAGTCATGAAAACCAATTTTGAAAAATCAGTGCGTTGTGCAATGCCCCAATTGAAATATATTTCCAACGATACACGCATTAGTATTTATTTCAAGTATTTTTTTCTTCACTTTTCCTTGAATATTCCATATAATCACTATCCTTTTAAAACTTCTAAAGAGGCTTATACAGGTTAGGTTGCATTTCTAATCACTATTGTCTTTAAAATTCCTCAGATGATGCCAATATTTTATGAAACTTAATGGAAATTGTTTTTATACCTACAGTATAAAAACATATGTTAACAGTTAACATAATTAATTGTTAATCCAGAGTTTTACAGTCAGCTGTAAATATGAGATTAACATACAGGTATCAATTATATCTAATAAAAAGATAAATAAATAAGTGTTATTGAAATCAGTTTTCCATTTCTATGTTAAGTTGGAATGTGCAAGTAAGGAGGCAGATTAGGAGAAATTATAAAAAGAATTATTTAATTCCTTTTATATCATGATTTACACTAAAAAAATTTCTGTTTTATTAAAAATTATTATTTTTTTAAAAAATAATGATTACTTTTTTATGACAATAATAGTAATTACTAGCTGCTCAGCCTGACTTTGCTGGGCTTCACAGCCAGGCCCTCTGGTCGGGTTGCCCTGGCGAGCCGCGTCCTGAAATGGGATTATTAGGTATACAAAATTGATTACGTCTTATGTAACAATTTTTTTTTGATTGATGAAAATTGATATAATGAAAGTTAAATTAGAAATTTAACTCCAGAAATTGATACTAATGAATCGGAATTTTCCGCTAGTGATTGTTACATTCCGGTGCTGAGCTAAGTGGGACACACACACAGACAGACTCGCATAGAAAACCCCTTGGTAGGATAGTGTAATAGAAGAAAACAGAATTGTCTATAATTGAAATAATTGCAATTTATATTTGCATTGTTAAAAGTTACTATGTATTGTTTACCCTTAAGGGTGGTCAGTAAATCGTTATTTATTCACTGAACACATTTTTCGTATTCTAGTCATTACAATCTTAAGGTAATATTTCTCTAAGCCACCTTACCCAGAGGTAGAATATATTTATGTTGAATGATTGATAAAAGAATAAATTCATAATGACCTCATAAGTAATTCCTTATCAGTTATTATTAATTGTCTGTGATTGTCTTAATCTTTCAGTTGTGCAAAAAATTCATTTATACAATGAACTGTCAGAATTTGTATTTCTGAGTTTATGCATATTGGGTTTGGAAATCTTCTTTGCAAATCTCTGTCAGAGAATTGGGTATTTTTATAATCTATTGAGAAAATACATGCATGTAAACAAGAAAAAATTAAATATTTGTTTTTCATAATTATTCATTGGTTTTAAAGTAGCTTTTATTTGTTTTATTCATTGTATCACAGAATTTTTTTTTTGTTTTGAATTATTTACTTGGTTTTAAAACTAGTACTATATATTCTGTTTTTTATAAGTATGTGCAGTGCAAAAAGAGAGTTAGTGGAAAGTTTAGCTACCAATAAGCTACAGTTTAGCTACAGTTGTCATTAAGTTAACAATTTTATTAAAATTATTCTATCCTCAAAAAAAAAAATTATATAAAAGTAAAAATGTTAGAATCTGTAATAATTTCAGGCTAAAACAGATACATTCTCTTTCATATCATTAATTTAATTGTTACTGTAAATGGAAGAACTTAAAAGTTTTTTGGTTATTAACACCAATATAATTACTCTACAAAATAAATTAAAAAAAATTAAAGTTAAACATTTGTACTTGGTTTCTAAAGGACCTTATTATCTAGTAAAATTTTCATATGACTGAGTAATTTTTAAATTGTCAAATGCATTTCCTATAACATGTGAACTTAGTGTTGCAAATAATATTTGACAGAATGAATGTCATTGTCTGAATCCTTGCTTATTTTATCAATAAAATAAAAAGTTTTGTCTACTAAATTGAAGCAGAATATGAAATGTATTATTTAACAATAGAAATTATTTACATTAATTGGTTTCTACATATCTATTGTCCCTTTTATAGCTGTAATGTTTGTAAAGAGCCTGATGTTATAGAGGCATCAGTCAGAGTTGCTTCTTTGAGATTAATTTAATCCACTATGTAGCCAGTCTCAATTGTGAACAGCATGAAGATATCTATTTAGGACTGAATGTACCTGCATTTCATTGAGCTTCGCATACCAATATGCAACATTATATTTGCCTTATTAAGAACAAAATGAGTAACAACTTCATTCTTCACTTTTCCTGGTAAGCCTTGAATATTCCATGCCTAAAATCATTACAGTTAAGGTATATAACACAGTTCAAAGAGATTAAAATGACTATAATTTTATTTGACTATTTTAAAATTATAATATGTAAAGTATCTTTTTAATACATACACTTTGTAAATGATATTAAAAGGGTACATATTTGTGAGTAATATAAGTATTGTTGGTGTACCTGCAAAAGGTAACTGCTATCATTCTCTTTCTCTCTCAAATCAATGATAAGTGTGTCATTTTAAAATCATAATTCTCTCAAAATAATTATTCACACAATGTACACTTAAAGTTTGAAGACCTCATTACCTCCATTTTAGTGGGCTTGGCATGTTGATATGCAACAGTGTATTTAGCTCAGTGAAGAAGGCAGCAGGAACTCATTTTGTTCTAAGCTTTTCCAGAAAAAAAAGTTTTTTAAGATGAAAAACAACAAATATACCTCTAGAACTTTTAAGAACCGCTAATTCAAATTCTGTGTTCTTATGAAACATCTTATGTATGCTTAAAAAATTAAAATTTTGGATAACATTTTTATAAAAACTTCAAAAAATTATGGATTAATGATCTTATAAAATAAGAAATGTCTATCTCCATATTTTTTGTAGATTTTAAAAGTACAAAAATTGAAACCGTAAAATTGTCCACACTAGTTGCAGTTAAACTTAGAATGATAAAAATCTGCTTAATTAACATTATGCAAAAGTAATACAGATTCTGAATATTTTTACTTTTTTGTTTTGTTTTAGAGTGATGCAATAAACCATAATGTAATCTTTAATTGTATACTCTATATTGTGGTAGTTTAAAGATATAAAGGATGAAAGAGGAGAAACTGGAGGCTAAGTTTGGATTGCCAATGAAGTTGCATAAGGGGGGACTGAAATCTAATGCACAGTCGCTTTTAACTTGTCCAGTCATTGAAGGATTCTGAAAGTCTTTCTTTGATTCACAACCTCAATGGTCCTTCATTTCATTTTCTGTAGTGAATTAAATACCATAATATCCCTCTTTAATTTTGGAAAGAAGTGAAAATTGCAGGGCGCTAAATCGGATGGGTGTGGAATAGGTTTAAATTTCAATTTCACTAGAGCCTCAGTGGTTACACATGATCTGTGTGGCTAAGCATTTTCTTGCAGAATTATCAGGTCTGTGGATCATTGAACATGACACACACATATCCAAGATGTTTTAATGATCATTTTGAATCAACTTATTCATCTCCTTTCGGTGTTTCTCATCAGTCACAGAAACTGTTCGATCATTGTCATTCTCAATATTCATTTTATTGTGTCTGATCACAAAATTTTATTGTCCATCTACTCACTGCACTTTGATCAATAATTCATATCATAGACAAGTTTTAGGTCAAAATCAATGTCACTGATGTTCACTTTTTCCACTATTAAAAATTCAATCTTTGCACATGGTTTTAAATTCATATACAAAGCAGGCATATTTGACTTGGTAACAATGGCAGCTGCTGGAAAATTAGAGGGTGTGGGTCAATGAGTTATGGAATATTAGTAAATGGAGATTGTAACTACAAGATGGCAGCATCTGTCGCTTTGTGTGACATTTGTTCTGCCGTTACATTCTAATCTGCATTACATTTCACCTGCCTCTCACATAAATGTGTATAATTTACTACATTTCCTACCATTCAAGCCATCAATATTATAGAAATGCTATATGATATTGTAATAGGAAATCAAAGCCGGTTCTTCTGGCCATTTCTTAAATTTTCTAATCAAGTTGTGTTTATAAATACTGCCAGTGAAAAAACGTTAGATTATAAGGTAATTACGTATTTTAAAAATGTTATGCTATGATATTTTCTCTTATTATTTGTAACTATTTAATTTAATTTAAAGATGGCTGTGATATATTGCTGATCTTACCTAATTTTATATTATTATGAAAATAACATTTGTGTGTAAAATTCTAATAATACTCAGGTATTTCATAATGATAGTGTACGTCTGTTTTAAGTCATAGAAGTAATATGATTGTATATTTAGTAAATATTAGACTTCTTGTCCATGAAGTTTATCATAATAGACATGCGTTAGGTATAATACTGTATAAGCTTGATTGCAGTGCATTTTATTTATTAAAGCGTGCTTATGCAAGAAGCAATGATGAGATGAATTCAGAATATTTAAGTTTCATGACGTGATGTACCATCGTCATGTCAGTTAGTCATACAATTCAATAATTTTGGATGTTAGTTTTTTGTTTTTTCTGAAATTCTTTTTGTGAATGAATGATATACATAGGTACAGCCAATAACTTATTATCTGTGGTAGCGGCCAGTATGAGAATCACTAAACCAAAATGTAGAAATACACAGCTTGCAAGTGGGGTGCGAGGAGAGATTTATTGCATAAAGTGACTGTTTTTATTTCCATTTTGGAATTGACTCAAACAAATACTGTTGTTATTACAACAATAATATTGTTACATAAATATATCATTTCAAAAATCTATAAAAGTATATTAAGTTTTCAGTATATCATATGTGAGTGTAACAATTTGTCTATGTAATAGTAGTCTGTAGTATATGTGTATAAGTTAATGTTTTTTAGTCCTTATATTTTATAATTTATTTATAATACTTCATGGAATGTACTGAAGGTTATGGGTTAGAGGATCTGGAAAATATTTTGTAGTAAGTGTATATGATCGACTAAAAATTTAACTGACCTATATTTTATTTGTCTGCGATGATATATTTTCCGGAGAAATGCCCTAAATTATTGATGAATAGACTTCATTCTCGTTAATAGACTTGTTTTACAGTTTTTTTACTGTTCACTTTATAAAATCATTATATTTTATCTAATTAATTATAAATTATATTGAAAAGGTTTTTATTTTTTTTATCAATAATTTCATTCACCTTTCTGTATTTTTACATTACTATTTAAAAAAAGTTATTTTCTTTATATAATGTTGTTTTTATTATTTTTAAAATCCCTTTTTACTAGATTCATAGAAAATGATTAAAATTATCCAATAAATTTTCACTATGTTTCAATATTATTAATGATAATACTTATATTTCCATAATTATCAGATTACAATTTGAATATTTTGTTGTATATTTAAAACCTAAGATTTTTTTAAAATAAAATTGTTTATATTTCATTAAATTATATTAAAATATTAATGTATTAAAAATATTACGTAATATGTAATTTAAAAAAATAAAATAAATATTATATTAATTAAGATGTCTTATGTCAATTCTTATATCTCACTATGAATGAAAAAATCAATTCAATGGTAAAAAGATAAAAACAAAAGTAATAAACATGGTGAAAATGAATGAAGTTAGGATTTAAAAATTAAAATTTGGGGAAAACAATATCAGTATATTGTTATGCTGTCTGTTATAATTTCTGGTGAAATTACAGTAATTTCTTATATAGGTAATAAAATTATGAAGGATAAAGGAAGTTTTATGAAAAAAATATTGGGCACAAGCTAGGAAAGAATTTATGCATTAGTAAAGAAGTATATTGCACATAGATTTAGGCATAGCAAGAAATGCTTAAACATTTTATTGCTGTAAAAAATGAACTGTACAGATCTAGAAATACGAATAGTGTGAAGGATTTTAAAATGTATTGTCATAGAAAAATATTAGAAGTTAGTTGGGATGATAATTATAAAATACGATTTTGTAATGAATTGTAATGAGAGGTTTATTGCAGAATCTAAAAATAACAACTTTGGTAGGTCTTAGGTGAGGGTTATTTGAAAAATAAGTTCCATTTAAACATTTACTTCATGAATCTGAACATTATTTTGCAAAATTCCATCACATCATTTGAACTGGAACAATTGTGTGGTCTGTAATTTGCTATTTGCTACCTAGTGGATTTCCAAATCTTGTTACACTTTAAGAAATCCCCTCCCCCAGTGATCACCATTTTTATGATGATGATGAGCTGAAAAATGTATAAAAAATGGATGTGATAATTGTGGAAATGCCAAGTTTCTATGGTAAAAGAAATCTACCAATTATTTCTTTGGCAAAAAAAATTGTACAAAAATCTGTACTGAATTTTAATAAGTGTCTCAATAATAGTGAGGACAGTACTGAAAAATAAGTTGAGGTATGTAGAATTTGATAAAAATATACATTTTCAGATTTTATTTATTGTCTCTTTTAACGGCTAAGATAACTTACTTTCTGGACAAATCTCTTTTCAAGGTATCAAGTGAAACATAATTTTGTTGTAGAAGTTAATGGAAAGTAAAAACTAAAAAAGAAAGACTATACAACAGATTAGAATAAGATTATATATAGAATAAGATTAGAATATATAACAGATAATTGACTTGTAAGTATACAAGATCATTTGAAACAGAAAATATGGAGATTGCATTAAACCAGTTGATGACAGAACAATTGCCCAAAAATCTATTTTTATACAACTGTGTTTTGATAAAATATCTATTACTGTCGCTTCATTATAATCTTTTCCATACTTCATTAAAAAATATTAATCCAAATATTTTCTGTTTTTTGTTAAAAACCCTTTTTGTCATAAATTTGGTTGATGGAAGGTTGTTAATTAAAAGGCAATGAATTTATAAAGACAGTGCATTTTTTTTATTTCTCAAATGTTACTAATGAGTTAGAAGAAATTCTAAATAGTACGGATTTGTTATAGCATTAGAAGTTAATTTTAAAAATAAATAAAAATATAACTTTTATTTGAAATTAATAATGAAATATATCAAAAAAGAGTACATTATGGATTTTTACAATATTGGTTCTTAATGTAACAGAAGATGCAGGCAGAATTTTGTTATTAAATCTAAAAAAGATGGATAAGTAATAGACTTCAATATCACACAAAGACCACTTTCATGCTAAAAAAGCAATCTGCTACTATGAAAAATTGATTTAAGAATAAGAAAAAATTCTTGAACATATTTATTTAAAATGTAACATTTTGTGGATACTGCTGCAAGTTGGTCCCAAGAAATCAATTAAAAGATGGGGAAATGTGGAGAGGGAGGAGTAAACTCCATTAAAAAACCTTGGTCCATGTGGCTGTGGATGGTGAACCTTATGAGAGATCCAGCGTTCCAATCCAGTTAGTATGTTTTGTTTGTAATTAAGGATTAACTTCTCAAATTTGTGTTTAATTTTAATAGACGTTATTTCCATCAATTTTCTCAGAATTAAATTCTCTACAAAGTTAACTACAATTTTGTTTTGTTTATAAGATAAGTAAAAAAATTATTTTATTACAAACCTAAAAAAGTATATTTTCCAATAAACTGTTTTCATTTTTACCCCATTTTTCTTAAAACCTAAGTGAGATAGAGGTCTGGGACCAATTTTATTAAATTTTTTAGATCAAAAACCACAAGGAAGCACCAAATTTTCCCCTTGATTTGTACCCCAAGAATTTTAGTACAGTTTAATTTCGCAGAGGGAGCAGAAAGCAGGGCTACATGTTAAACTCGCCAATGAACCATTTTCTGACCTATGTTAATATGAACTTTTTTTCTTATTTTAGGCTATAGAATCATCTCCTGAGAGTTTGGCATGCCAATTTGGAATATATATATGGGCATAATGTTTAGGATCAGACCTTGTAACCTTTCTCAAAAATAACTTTAACAAAAGTCAGATTGAGCATCCACGAGGTGTGCATGGATATATCTGAACCAAATGGAAATTTGTCTGGTAAACTGAATCTAAACAGACTTCACAGTTTCATGTATCATCAAATCACACCTCACTAGATCACATCTAGAGTTGTAATTTTCAACCTAGTCCCACTGCAGGTGATCCCTTAATAATCAATCATGGAAGATCTTTAAGGAATACTTCATCGGCTGAACCAAGCAACACCAGAGATTAACGTAAAAGTGTCAAAGATATCTGTAATAAAGATAAACAAATAATGTTACTGAAATCAGTTTTCCATTTCTATGTTAAGTTGGAATGTGCAAATAAGAAGGCAGATTAGGAGAAATTATAAAAAGAATTATTTAATTTCTTTTATATCATGATTTACACTAAAAAAATTTTCTGTTTTATTAAAAATTATTATTTAAAAAATTTTATGAAAATAATAGTAATTACTAGCTGCTCAATCCGACTTTGCTGGGCTCACAGTCAGGCCCTCCAGTTGGGTTGCCCTGGCGAGCCACATCTTGAAATGGGATTATTAGATATACAAAATTGATTACCTCTTACGTAACAATTTTTTTTTGAATGATGAAAATTGATATAACGAAAGTTAAATTAGAAATTTAACTCTAGAAATTGATACTAATGAATCAGAATTTTCCGCTAGTGATTGGTACATTCTGGTGCCTACTTTTTGATTATAGTTCATTATTTTATGAAGAAAAACAATCGCATAAATAAAAAATATATTATTAGTATATATTTCACATACATATCGATATATAATAACATAACAAGTATGCACCTGACCACCACAACATGTGTACTAACAAATCTGGATTTTCCGCTAGTGATTGGTCCATTCTGGTGCTAAGGGGGATACACACACACACACACACACACACACGCGCGCGCGCGCGCGCGCACACACACACACACACACACACACACACAGAAATGTCCTTGAGTAGTGTAGCATAATAGAAGATAACAGAATTGTTAAAAATTGAAATAATTGCAATTTATATTAACATTATTAAAAGTTACTATGTATACATTAAGCAAATTAATTTTCTCATAACTTCTTTTAATAATAACATTTAATCTTCCATCTAAAGAACTGTATAAATTTTTAATTGTTAAAATTATTTAAAAAATAAATTGGTGTTACTTATTTCTAGAGAGGCCGTTAGTAAGGAATAATAATCCAATATGTAAGTAATGATAAATTATTTCTTAATTATAAAATAAAAACAATGTTAATAAAATTATTTTAAAAAGGCTGCAGATTAAAAAAAATACTTAAAATTATCTATTTACAAAAATTTATTATATAATTAAAAAATATTCAGTTTAAAAGATTTCTTTAGGAATCGTAACAAATTTTTTCCTATTGTCAGCTGTTTGATTTGATGTACACTCCTTCATTACAGTTATAAATAAATTGAATACTGTTATTTATAATCAGACAATAAAAAAAAAACAAAAAAATCTAAATTTAGATAACATTTTTAAGTAATCATATATGTATAATTTGAATTTAGTTTTAAATTTACTTTGATTCATTTCTAAACTAAAATTTCATTTTAATAGCGCTAAAGATCATTTGATGAACAAACCACACATGATATTTTATACATGTGGTTTACTATTACTCATAAATAAAGAGCGTACTGCAGTAGAGGTTTTCTTGTTATAGAAAAAAGAACTTATAACATGAAATCATAAACATAAATAAAACTGGTTTGATGTCAGATAAGATGGAAAATGAATAAGTCAAAATAACATAAAATATATATGCCTCTTAAGAAGATCTGTTATTTGTAACATAACAAACATTATAAAATTAAACATAAATAAAATAAAAATTATAAAAGTTAAAAAATATCTATTTTATCTGCACATAAAATATTACTTTTGAAACAAGTATCATATTTCAATATTAATAACATATAAAATTAATTTTTCATTATTCATGACTCCCTCGGTAAGTAGAAATAGTCTTATGTAATACATTGTTTTGCAACAACAAAGGTATCCAATAATTTATGGCTTTACAATCTGTCCCAGTGATTTTGGGTGATTTTCATGATGGATGTAAAACATGGATGATTGTAAAGCAACTAAGGTGTAAAAGATGGCAGTCAGAGTTGTTTTTTCTAAAATGAAGAATGTTGTTTATTATACATTCACTTCCTGTAGTGATTACAGTAACGGCTTGTAGGCCTGCATATAATCAATATTTCAATGGGCTTGGCATGCTGATATAGAACTGTTTGTTTATCTTATTGATTAACACAATGGTAAAACACTTTCTCCTCATTTTTCTTATTAAACTCGATGTAAAATATTTGTTATTCATTTGCATCTAGAGCTTCAATTTTATCAAATTAAAAAGTATCAAAATAGCAATATTTTCATATCAGATTTTACACAGAGTATGTAAAACACCAGAGAAGCAACTGCATCCATTTGTCAGTAGGATAAGCATGACCGACTTGCTTAACTGCTGGAGGAAAGTATCCTTTTATAATGGCCATTAAGGAACTTGTTTGTACATGTGCAATGCAGTGCATGCTTGGGACAGTCAAGGATGCTACATATGCGCTGTGGCATGTAAAAACCTGTCAGCAATGTGATGGGTAACATCGCTAGCATTATTTGGTTCTTGCTGCCCAAATAATTAATATTCTTATTGTCGCTAAACACAAATGATTTCCTGAAATTAAGGGAAAGAAAATGCAAGACAAAATACTTTCATATTTATAATATTATTTTTATTATTATTAATGTTATTAATACACGGGTCAACAGTGATTTTGTTACAGGTCAATATTTGTGGAATCTTATGTATTTTTGGATGCTAATTCCAAATATGAAGTCAGAATTTTCCTATTGTCCTCAGATATTTTATATTTGTCCTTCCTATTTTCCAGCCTGTATATGTGCTTGAACAATGCAAGTACAATATATTACTTATCTGTTTTAAATAATATATTTTATTATTTTATTTAAAATAATATTATTTTGAAAAATAATTATTTTTATTTTCAGCAGTTAAGGTACTAAATAAACTATAATTTATCTGAGTTGATAAATAGCCATGAAAAATGAGTATTATTATTATTTACACAGTAATTAAAAATATTACAAATGATACTCATATGATTCATATATTTCTTTCTAAATGAAATTTTATCACCCATTAGTCATACGGTATTAGTCACTCATGATGCAGCATTTATGAGTTTTGTTTTGGTGACTCGGTGTTGCAATGCTGTAAATAATAAATAATATGTCATGCTGGCTAAGAATAGTTTCAACCACATCAGTCAAATGCGAGCTCTGTGTGTGTAATGTTTAGTGAGTTCTTTTACTACCAATCTTTGATTTTATTTTTCCCAGTAAAGTCATTGTGTGTACACAATGACTTAATACTATAATAATGTGTGTATGAAGTTTTTAAAGTTTTATAATAAGTGTTTGTGAGTATTGCAGAGAATGTTTTAATAAAAATGCCACACAGTTGCATTAAAATCCAGACAGTTTCTGCTACATTTTTGGTGAGGTAACATTAAAGTGTCAGAGGAGAAATATAACTTCAATGATAAAAAGATCATATGAACTACATTTTAGATCAGAACAGGTCTTGGCACTTCATATTTGCTGCAATACATGTGTAACACTGTTAACTGGTCGGTTGAATAGACCTTGTCACATGACATTTACAATTCCAATGATTTGTAGAGAACCGAATGATCGCTTCTGGGAGTATTCTATTTTTCTATAATGAAAGTATCAGGGATAACAGCTAAGCTAGACATACTGTTAAATACCCTGATATTCTCTGATGTAAGCCCAGTGCCTTACAGCCCACCGTTCCTAATTCCAGTACCATCAAAAACATAGGAATTAAATGAAGATAAGCTGTTGATGTTGAAAGTTGTCAGTGTTTTTATCAGATGTTGAACAAAGGACAGACCCAGACTTTTTAGAAAATACAAATACTGAACTACACTTAATTAGTCAGAAGTAAATAATCTTGTTTTGTGATCTAAATTAGTCCAAAAATTAAATAGATATTCTCACATCATGACTGAAAGGATGGAATATTTTACAATACAATATTAAAATAAATTCTTTCCATGACATGCAGAATGAATTTGAATGTTTTTTCCTCCAGTACTTCTACTTAGTTTACTGTAATAATGTGGAACCTTTACGAGAAGCTTTGGGATGTATGCACAGACCTAATGAATGGTGTATATTTACATCTCCTCAAAGCATAGTTTGAAAGTGATCCTTCTTCATGTTACAAATAATAATTCATTAATACCTTTAGCTCATGTGGCTCACATGGAGTCGTATGAAAATATGAAACTTGTGTTGGAAACGATTCAGTATGAGAAACATTTGTGGAGACCTGAAAGTGATAGCACTGTTACTAGTTTACAACTTGGGTATATTGTTGAGTGGGATAACAGAGATAGGAATAATAATTATGCTAAAAAAGAAACCACAAGTGAAATATTGACTGTAGGAGAAAATAACATTGTGAGTCCAGCACTAGTGAAACCATAAAAAGTTTATCTTCTGTCACTACACATCAAGAAGTTTAATGAAAATTTTTTTTAAAGCAATGAATTGTAATGGGACGGGATTTCATTTCTGAAAAACAAGTTCCCTTTAAGATAAACAACATTTGTTGGACTGTAAATAAGAGAATTAATGAATGACATTAAATTTGAAGACAGTTTGAATGACTGTGAGGTTGCTGCATGAACATTTTTTAAAAAGGTTGTAAACAACTTACTTGGAAATCATAAGGTCCATAAAGAAAAAAAAAATGAAGCAATCGGATGTAATGTGTCACTAAAGATCCATTTCTTAGATTCTCATCAGGATTTTACTTAACCATTCTTGGAGCTGTGAGTGACTAACATGGAAAATGCTTTCACCAGGAAATATTTATCAAGGAAACATGGTATTTTAGGGAAAATGGAACCCAGGAATGCAAACTGCCTACTGCTGGAATCTCAAGACTGATATACGCACAGCAAACTACACCAGAAAATCCAAAAGAAGCAGGTTTTAGGCGTGTAGAAATTGTGTGTATAATATTTTTACACTACTGTCACAGTGTTTTCTTTCTTACAAAAAAGAATGATAATTACAAAAAACTATGCTTGATAAAAAGAAGCCACTTACATACTTGAAATCAACATCAAAAATACCGTAAGATTCAGCTATTAACATTCTTGTAACAAAAAAAAAAAAAAAATTCTGTTGTCCAGTGATATTTATTGTACTAATAATTTTATATTATAATTATAGTACAAAATTTTGTATTCTTTAATTTTAATAGTTTTTTTTTGAATTGTTGTGTTTGGGTACCACCTTGAGAAGTTTTATGTACAAGCACTGGTATGTGTATCATTAGTTTGTGAACCGTTTGTCTAGACCAAAGCCGGGAAAGTTATGCAACCCTCAGCTAGCTTTTTTTATTTTGTAGATGAACTTCCCCTGGTTGTCCCATTTTAAGTTTTTCAAATAACTTAATAATGAAATATCAATCTATTATTATAATTTAATATATTATTATACTTTTTAATCAAATTTCTGTAAACATATTTCTTAAAAAAAGAATAAATTTGTCATTATTTTCATTCTATATTTCATTAGTTTTAAATATATATATTTAAATTTTAAAATCAGTTTCTTGAGAGGTTTGTATGTCAACAGATAATAATATCATATAAATAGAAAACCTGATTGGTTCAATTTCTCTTTCCATTATTGTTTCTATTGTAGAAGACTAGCTGGTAGGTAAGTCCTTGACACCAGTAAACTATTTTCTTTTTTGCTATTTTTCCTGTTATGATAATTTAAATTTGTTTTTAGATCACTGATCTTAGTGAAGTATAAATAACAATATTTTTTTTGTTATTTTACAGCATATATACATATATATATGCTGTAAAATATAAATATATATACATATAGTTTTAAAATTCTAATCTTTTTGATATTAAAAAATTTCTAGGGTGTTTTTAATTGAAGAAGAACAAAGGAATTCAGTAAAACAGAATGTACAAATTTATGGTGAATACTACAATGGTAGTGGTATCTCATGGTTATTGGATGTATTTACATCATGGGAAACACTTTTTGCAATTGCTTTTCTTATTTTAATAAGAAATAATTTGACAATTTATTACATTAAATTCATTTTCGGCTATATTGTGATCAATCTTTGTGCTCTTACAGTTATACCACTATGTTTATTTCGACCAAAAAATCCTTCAAATTTCTGGTAAGATAGTAATAATGATAGATTAAATTAAGTAAATTAATAAAAAGGTTACAACGTTTATACTTAACGAACTGACAATTTTTTATGGTTGTTAAATTTACAAAATATTATTATTAATGTCAGGTTTTTTTTTATTTATTTTTTTAATTAACTTTAACTTCTTCTTCTTTAGTGAAACTATCCATTGACAGATATCAAGAAACAGCATTCTTCATATGATCTCTCCAGAGATTTTTCTTTTAAATTATATTATCCTTATCTCCCTTTAAATCATCCAACTCCTCTCATTCTTCCTCTTCCCTGCACATCTGCAATCTTTCCTTCAATTATTACTTTTTGAATACAGTAATATCTTGGACTAAGTGGCCTATTCAGTTTAACCTTAACTATTCTTTACGTAAATAGCTTTGTTGTATGTGAAATTATTTTAATTATTAGGATGTAAAATTGTTTTAATGAAGAAAAAATCATATGGAAAAATTCACATACTTGAACGTAACAATAAATTCAATTATCAGGTAGTCATTAAATATATGAAAAAACTTATAGGGGAAATCACTTATATTAGTTTTTATATTTTATTATACAGTTAAAATTTTTTTTAATAAATTAAAAATATGCTTTTTATGTAGATTAAGAGAATAATATATTAAAAAGTGCTGTTAACAATAGTGTGAAACTTCTCAACATTTATAGTAGGGAGATTGAAATCATAACTCTTCATTTAGCAACGATTAAAAAAATAATGGTTACTTATTTATGACTACTTGTTTTTAATTAAATATAATATATTTATAGAACGTTTTATAATGGTTTTTGGAAATAGTAAAATATTTTAATACTGACAGAAATAGAATATTTTGCTGAGGTATACTGGTAAAAGTATTATGAAGGTACAACAAATAAATTTTAAAGAAAAAATGAAACCGAATTAAAGAAATATTGAATATTTTAAGTCTAGAGAGAATTATTTTACTGAATTTTGTGTGAAAATTCAGAATGACATCAGGTTATATCTAATTGTTTAAAACACTCCAGTACTAACACCGACCAAAACAAAAAAAAAAAAAAAAAAAAAAAGCTGAGAGGTTTGATGTATTCTGAAAACGGAGCCTTTGCAATAAAAGGTTTAATCCCAACCAAAATACCCAAAATACAAAAAGCATTGGAGTCCACTTTAAAGGATTCTTCTCCTTCGTTTTCGATGGTAACAAAGTCGGCTGCTGAATTTAAACGTGACCGTACATCCATTCACGATAACGAATGCTCGGGACGCCCACAAAGGCGGTACGATCAATAAAATTGTCACAAGAATCCACAATACCGTATTAAATGAACGCCGGCTGAAGGCATGCGAGATTTCTGACCGCAAACATCTCGATAGACCGTATCCACTACATTTTACAAGATGTTTTAGATGTGAAAAAGCTTTTCGCTCTCTGGGTATCGCGTTCGTTAACAGTCGACCGAAAACGCATTTGACTGAACACTTCTCGAGGGCGTTTAGACTTATTTAGACGAAAACCCGCTGATTATCTTCGAACTTTAAAAACAGTTAGATGAAACATAGATTCACCATTACTCGCTAGAGACCAAACAATCGGTGGAAACAGGTGAAAGTGCGCCAAAAAATGCGAAAACAGTACCATCTACAGGAAAAGCCATGGCTACGGTGTTTTGGGATCCCCGCAGTCACGTCTTGGGTTGTTGAAAAACTTCACGACCTACCCCTACTCCTAAAATGCTTCCACACGAGCTGCATTCGCCGGATTTGGCTCTCAGCGTATAATTCTTCTTCCCAAATCTGAAGAAGGTAAGACAACCGCTTATTTTGGAGTTGGACAACCGCATTGTATTGAGAGTATTAAAAAATTGGAAAGGCGTTGACTAAATACACGTATGTTGAATTGACTAGTTTACAAATAAGAAAAAAATCTGAAAAGTTTTGTTTTTCTTTTTTGTCGGCCGAAAACTTTACCACATAGGTCTGAAAAAACCTATCGTTTAAAATATGTAGAAGAAAACTTACCACAGAGTACCACGGAAGAACTCGCTCAATAAAATTTTATAAATGCAATCATAGAAATCGGTATATTTGGTAAAGATAATGCTTAAAATTACTTTAAAAAATATAAAAACGAGTATTTCAGTGCGTGGACACTCGACGAAAGCGACGCTTCTTACGCAATATTATACGAATTAATTATTAATGATGCTCGTTAATTAATTAATTAATATTAAATATAAATTAATTAATTAATATTAAATATAAATTTATTAATTATTAATGATTATCGTATTCGCTATATGGATTCCATTAAACGTAGTAAACAATAAGCTTGCGTTTTTTCTCGTATACTTCATTATTAAATAAAAATTATGAACCATACAGATTATTCACGGACGGTCAACCATACCTAGGTTAATATGCGCTTTTATTTGCAATAAGTCGGTTGGAAATAGTTGTAGTCAAGATTTAGATAAAATTAATTTAACAAGGAATAGAAAGAGTTACTCTGCTCCTCTTCAACATTACATAATACATCGAATTTATCGGGTATTAGAATAAAAATAACAAATATGAGCGTGATCAAAAACCGTTCACAAAAGAGTAACAGTATCATTCTTTGAACATGATTGTTGAATGAACTGTGTTATCAGCCAGCGGGTGAAGTTTTCTCAGCTGACTCTCCATTTCGAAGTCTGCATTAAGAAGCTTGGCTTCAAAAATACAAATTGATCGAATAAGAAACAAACATTTTCCAAAGTCGATTAAAACGCGTCAAATTATAATATTTTGAAGTATATGAACAAAGCCTTTTAGTAATTTTTTTCTTATTTATTCCCTAACTGGTATGATAAAGAGTGGATGTAATTTTCACTCTGATAATGACTTACTAAAAAAAAAAAAATATGTGTATAATAATTTACTTATCTCTGCATCAACTAAAAGAATTTTTTATTTAATATTAAAGAAAAAAAAATTTAATTATATTGTAAAACTTTACTTTTCCATTCATTGAATTAAACAAATTTTGCTGCTACTAATGCAATTTGATTGTAGAATAAAATATTAATATTATTATTGTTTTAATAATAAGGAACCGGTTTTGTTATCGTATTTAAGTATATTTCTAAATGTAAGTTATCAATTTTAAATAATTTTAAGTTAAATTCATCTTATTACCGAATTTCAGTCATATATATCCATATGTAGTTTCTTTAACCAAGTTTTATGGTGTTAAATGGGAACTGAGAGGTTCGGAAATCCTAGCCGTGGATCGAGCAGCTGTCCTTATGATAAATCACCAGTCGGTAGCTGATTTGAATGGTAAGCGGATTTATGTATTGTTATTGATATTTAAATAATTTACTTTTAAATAAATGAATTTTTTATAGTTTTTTATTACTTTGTAATTTTTATATTAAACTTTTGAAAAAAGAGTGAAGGAAACATTTATATTTCAGTATTTACTTTCCCCACCGCCCCGATTAAACATCATCTTGTAATAAAAACAGCGGAAAAACACCTTTTGTGGACAGAATTCGTATTTATATCTGAACATAAAACGAGAAGGCCAATGTGACTGGATGGCTTGCTTGTGTATATCATTGTAACTTCAAAATGGCTACACTAAATTTCATTATAGCGCTGCTAGTATGAAATTGCTTGAACTATCTGTCGATTTGTTATTTGATATCTGGTCGATAATAACACAGGACAACAAAATTAAATTTTTTGTTTGTTAGATGAGAGTGAATGGCTGATTCTAATAGTATTTTTTATACTGATTTCATATAAGTTAATAGTTTTTTTCTATCGAGCTCAGTTTTTTGTAATTGAAATTTCTTTTGAAACAAAAAAAAATGAATGGTGAATGTAATATGACAATACATTACATGCAGGTTGTACTCATCTAAAATCTATCTCTTTTGAATTTTTTGCTGTAATTTGCTGAAGGTAGATCCATCATTAGATTCCAATAGTAATCGGCAAACATTTTTCAGTTCCATTTTCCCTGGCATCGTATTTCCATTGTAGATATCTCCTGATGAAAGCGTTCCCCATGTTCATCACTGAGTGATGCAATTTAAATTGTTATTTGTTGTTATTTTGGTATTTAAATTGTTAGGGAAAAAATCCTAATTTGAATATAACAAATGGATTTTGAATAATATGTTACACCCAATTTCTTTGTAGTTTTGAAGGAGTTCACTCACAAGTTCTTTGTAGTTACTGGCCTTGTGGTTTCCAAGGAAGGTTTTTACCACATTTTGAAATGATTTCCATGCAGCAACCTCCAAGTCATTCAAACATTCTTCAAACGTCAGATCACTCATTAGTTTTCTTATTTGTGGTCTAACAGATATACCTTCCTTTATTTTAGCATAGCTTATATTAGGGAATTTGTTTTTTAGAAACTGAAACCTTGCACCATTATGATCCATTTCTTTAACAAACTTTTTGAATAAATCTAGCTTAATGTGTAGTGGTGGAAGATAAATTCTGATTTTTCTAATCCTCGATTAACAACATTCTTCTCTCCTACAGTCACTACTTGTCTTTTTGGCTACTGATCTTTTATATAATGGTTCTTCCTATCTCTGCTGTCCCATTCTTACAAAAAGCAACAGAACGTAGTGTATCCAAGTTGCAGTCCAAGTAAAAGCGACATTACTTCAAGATCTCCACAAATATGTCCCGTACTGAATCCTGCTCAGTACAAGTTTCATATTTTCGTAAGACTCCTTCATATGAACAGCGAATGCTAATGGTATTTATCTCCAATGTGAAGTAGAACAGCTTTCAAATTAAGCTTTGACGAGTCAATTTGTCGAAATATTTACTCAACAAGTTGCCATTTGTCAGGATGGTGCAAATGTCCCGTAGCTTCCAGTAAATGGTCCACATCATTACAGTATACTAAGTTTTCATACTGAGAGAAGAAATGTTCAAATTCTGACTGTCTGTCACGGAAAGCACTTAGTTTAGTGTTTGGTTGTAAAAAATGCCATCCTTTCAGTCTTGATGCCAGTGCACAAAGACTGCACAAGAAAATGCATCAAGCATTTCTGCTTGATTCTTTGACAAATTTAGATCACGAACCAGATCATTTAATTCTGACCGGTTAAGTAAATTGGTTCAGTATATCTATTTTCTCAAAATGTTGAATCTCTTTCTTCATCGCCTGACATATCAGCACAAGATTTGACATTTTCATCTTCATCTAAGTTCTATATATCTTTTTTTTTTTTTTTTTCTGTTTAGCCTCCGGTAACTACCGTTTAGATAATACTTCAGAGGATGATATGTATGAGTGTAGATGAAGTGTAGTCTTGTACATTCTCAGTTCGACCATTCCTGAGATGTGTGGTTAATTAAAACCCAACCACCAAAGAACACCGGTATCCACAATCTAGCATTCAAATCCGTGTAAAAATAGCTGGCTTTACTAGGACTTGAACGCTGGAACTCTCGACTTCCAAATCAGCTGATTTGGGAAGACGCGTTCACCACTAGACCAACCCGGTGGGTTAAGTTCTATATATCTGGTGGGACTGGTAGTGGAAACTCTTGGCTATGTGGCACTGGCCGCATGGCAAAGGGAATATTTGTGAATGTATTTACGTTCACAAATTGCTATGCTTATGGAGTTCATGCACGATACTACCTGAAAATAAGAATGGTAGTTACAAAAAAAAATCAAGTCTGATGGAAGAATTCTGATTTCATATTTGAAATCAGCATGAAAAATATTATAACAAAATCATTGTTGATCAGGATAATAATTATTGTATCATCTTGATCTGTGCGCCAACTCTGGGAGTCTTCCATCCCTACAGTTACAACACAACGTGCCGAACCCGGATGACATCGTAATAAGAACACGCTCAACGTGGAGGGGCTCGGCCGCTCCACGCGATCGATCATTCAAGTCAGGCTCCTGTCTCCGGTCGTTTACTGGCGAACCAAAACGTTTTTGAAACAACCACTACGAGGTTTAGACTCTCGAATTGGAACGATCATCGTTGACTTCAACTCTATGAGCCCACACAAAAAAAGGTATTTAATGCTATCTACTGATTTGATCACGGTATTTGCTAACCATTCTGGCAGTCGATTTACTAAACACATTACACTAAGAAACAAGATGTAAAAAGGGATGAGTATTATTAAACTGTAAATTTGTTCGTTTTTATATACATTTTGAATACCGGTTCTAAATCATGCGACATTATAACAACGGCTGTTTGCTTTTATACGTGTAAAAAAGAAAAATGTACATAATGTTGGGTAAAGTTAACTAAAAAACACAGCTCGTATTTGCCAAAAGAAATTGGACTTTAATTGAGAAAGAAAACAACTGAACTTATGTTAAATTATAACCTTAAAAACTAAAAATAAATTGACATAATTTAATGATACTTAAAATATCGGCTGAATCAACATATGAATAATGATGTTAAATGCAAAAATACATGAATATACATTTTTTAAATACACAATTTAACAAAACCTGAAAACAAGAGAACATAAAAACACCTTATTTTCAAATTAGATACTTAAAACATAACATCAATAGAAAGTGGAACTGGAAAACAGTAGCACTACTAACAAATACTGTAATATGAAAATTAGCAGTGAACAGATGTAATTAGCTTAGAAAAAATAAATTACAATAAATCTTAATTAGCACTGGCCTTTTCTGAATTAAGAACATCAACAAACTTAACGTTAAATAATTAATACATGTAATTCTAGTTTAGTGTAGAAAAAAGGCCACAATGATATTCTAGTACAAAAAGAGTTAATAACAATAATCAAATTGTGATAAGTAAACATAAAAATAAAGAGTTAATTACAATATAATCGCATTGAAATTAATTGAGCACGTAAAATAGGTTGCAGCTGAACAATGACAACCTTGTGTAAGTAACCTGTCGTGACTGTACTTAAGTGAAATTGAAACTTGAAAGGCATAGGTATGATGAACTGAATGTTCCACAAATTTTAATGATAACATAACGGTTTAACGTAATAAGTAATGAAAAACTGAACTTGCCTGTAGCACACAAATATTTGTAAGAGAGGAACTCATGAATGAAGGTAAAACGAATACATTCAGTAAATTCCTGGGCGTAGTCCGCCGTGGTGTATCAGGAATACAGTGGTGAGAATGTGGCTCGAGGTTGAGCAAGACTGGGCGTCTAAAATATGTGGCAACGAGTTTGAAGAAATTCTGCTTCGCTGAAATTGTAATAAGAAGCTGGAGAAAATTCGACGTCAACAGAATTGACAGCTTGTAATGATTGAAGCACTTTCCACAGAGAAGTAATGTAGAATTTGAAGAATAACTTAACGAAGAAACGAGGCTGGACGAACATAGAAAACTGTGAAATCACGAAAACTGACGAGTAGAATTAGAAAATATTTTAACAGAGAAATACCGCAACGTTTATAAGTGCGAAGACGACGAAAGTATTAACATAAGTGAAAGAAAGAAAAAACATCAAAGCCTGGCCCTCCAAGAGGGTCAGGATCCGCACAACGTGAAATTCCGAACTAGAAAGAATAAAAGCTGGCGTGGTGAGAAGTAGGGGAAGCGAATAAAGCAATGGACAGAAGAGTGTGTGTGTGTGTGTGTTGACAACAAGAGTAGTGTCTTAGGGTTAGTATGAGAACGATTAGAGAAACGGTGGAATTCGGGAACGAAGACATAACAAAAATAATTTAAGCGAGCAGTCCACTAAAGAATTACGTAAGACTGATAAAAATAATTTCTGAATACGCAAGTTGAAGAAATGACATCAGGGCAGACAAAGAGAAATAGACTTCTAGGAACTATGACAACATTGAAATTGGTTGAGAATAAAAAAAAAGCCTAATATATACATTAAGACTAAACAGCAATGAAAATAATGCGTGATAGAAATAAGCTAACACCAATACGATGATGCAATAGTCAGACAAGCTGGAGCCTGAGAGAAATTGATATCGAAAATAAAGCCAAATAACCTATTTAAAAATACACGTAGATAAGCCTTACAAAAAAGCAAAATAAATTACCAAGCCTGTAAATTACAAGACTCGACCATAACCTTGAATTCATTGGAATAAAACGACTTTACGCCATCGGCGTAAACACATAAATTATTTTATACTAAAACATTAATATTATATTAATATTTATATTTATATTAAATTATATTTTATATTTATCCAGCTTATATTTATATATAGATTATATATTTATTAATATAAATAAAAATATATAAATATTTATTTTTATTTAGATTTATATTTTTTCAATTTTGGGCTCATATTTCAAAAAACAAAATTAAATGCTGAAATTGTGTTTTTCAGTACGTCTTCCATGTAAAAATGAAACAGAAATATTTTGTGTTTTTCCAGTTCTGGGGTCGATATATCCAACGATCAAAAAAGGGGTTTTAGTCATACGGAGATTAGTGATGTTCAGTTTTCCTTTATCTTTATTAATCTATTTATCCAGTGCAATATTTATTGACAGAACCAACGGGAAATCTGCTAATGAAAAATTGTTAAGAAGTATTGGTTTCATTAAAAAAATTAAGGTATGTTATGCCTGACGTTTTTTTTATTCTTAATATTTTTAAACTGATTATTTTGCTATATGAGAACTTATTATTTATTGCTGAACAATATTCTATTGTTGGCGGTTGTTTAACATTTTTTTCTTCGTACATGATTATTATTATGAATTTCCTTAACTGGCAATGAAAGATATAGATAAAATTAGCAAAAAATACTAACTACATAAGGTTTCTGAAGTAATCTTCTGGAAGTATATTTCATATTTTCGGATAATCATAAAGTGAATTGGAATTAACTATTGTTCTATAAGAATACAAAAATAATTAAATAATCCAGTTAATTTTTAAAAAGCGGAACAAAATGATACATTTTTGTTTTAAATAACGCATTTATGCAAGTAAAAAAATTTACAAAGAATAATTAAATATATGTTCAGACACTTAATACAATAAAATTAGGAATATATTTTTCAATATATATTTTATTACTACGATGCGTAGATATAAATAGAGAAGTTTATTGATTTACAGTAAAAATAAATTTGATGAAGTTTAATATAAGTCGCTAAATAGAGTCGTTTTGATCGAATTAATGTACATGAATTCCAAATTATAAAAAATTAATGCTGTTATTGATCCAAAATAAGGTGAAAGGATACACTTTTACTCGTGTTATTTAAACTTCATTCCGAAGTCGACGTTCGAAAAATTTGTGAAAGAGAAAAATATCGATTCTATGAACGAGTTTACTGTGCTTCAACTTCTTTCTAATGATATCCATTTTTTTTTTGCTAAAGGTTTTCATCGTTTCTTTTATTTTATATCCATTTTTCAGCTTCATAAAACGATATAATTTGAGATATAGTTCGGTAGATGTTTATAGATCATCTCGTTCTAATCCGAATGGAAACGGTTCTAACTAATTAGTAACAATAAATGCTTGTAGTCGGTAAACAATAATCGGTCAGTATAATCGAAGTAAACATTGTTAACAGCCATTCGTCTTCCATTGGTATTTGTAATGCTGCACCGATGTACAATCTGAATAAAGTCATTGGTAATCGATAACCTCGGTATAAATATTTATTAACTGTTATTTAATTTTCTATTAGTAATTTATCGCATAACTTCATTGTGTTCTTATGAGTGTTTAATTCTTACCATAAAGTTCATTTGTGATTTTTCATTTTTAAATTATTTTCTTTTTTTTTATTTAGGCAAAGCTGATAATATTTCCTGAAGGAAAAAGAAACTTAAACGGTGACACTTTACTTCCATTTAAAAAAGGAGGATTTAGACTCGCTATTTCTGGACAAATTCCAATAATACCTTTAGTTATATCGCCGTATTATTTCATCGACCCAAAAAAGAAATTATTTACACATGGTACGTAATTGTTATTTAATATATATATATATATATTATTTATTTATTATATCTTAATGGATTACTCGACTGTGACTCGATGAAATGTTTAATACTTTTTATAAGTTAACATATTTTTTAGGATTAATGTTTTTTCGAATTTGCCATTTCTAGAACGGGTGAACAAATTTTATTTTTCCTTTGAGTCTTTAATCTTCTGCCATATCTCAGTCATAATTTTCCTTAATCTTTCTGTTTTTTTTGTATTCTATTATTGTTGTTGTTGTTTTGTCTTCCGTTTTGAGCCACTTAAAAGTTTCCTTCCTTTGACATTTATCATGACAACCCTTTATTTTATATTTATCAACCCATCTGGTTTTCAACATGCTCCTACCGCATCACGATTCAACCACCTCTGTTACCTTGTTTTCAATATTGTCCTTTTCCATTTTTCACTACCACAAACTGTTTCACTACGTACACAAATTTCAAGAATTATTTTCTTACGCCTTCATCTGTATATGATACTACCAGACTGCTTTAGTATGAAAGCACCAAAAGGCGAATTTTCAAACAGCGTGTGATATCGGGATTTTACAAGTACTTATAATATCCGCAGGAAACTTCTCACTGAGATTTGATTTACACGAAGGGAAATTATAGACAACCTATTTTTAGAATCGAATCAGCAGTTTGTCTTACTTAAAAAGATAAATGTAAAGGCGCCTCTATGTCGGAGATTATGCTATAATGTTACTACTTTATTTATGTAATTTAAGAAAAAATAAAAATAATTAATTTATTTATCGGATAAATTAAAATGGTTATGTAATTTTATGTTATTGTTTAACTATATTTCAGGTAATGTTATAATGAAAGTGCTGGAACCAATCAGTACAGAAGGATTAACTATTGATGATATCGATGAATTAGTAGAGAATACTCAAAAATTAATGTGTGCAGAGTATAAGCGTTTAAAAGATGAAGTACTTGCAAAAGATTCTATTTAAAATTATGTTTAAGTAATTAAATAATTTTTGAAAGAGTTCTTATTTAATACATATTCCATAAAATTATACTGAATTATGAAATTTAAAATAAGAATATACAACTTTTTCTTTTAAGGTCCGATCGGCCAGGAAATTAAAACCACAATGAAAATAAATAATTTTTTATTTGCAACAAGTACTTACATAGTTACGCTATTTCTCTACATAGTCGCCACTCCGATTTAGACATTTGTCGTAGCGTGACATACCCTTTCCAATACCCTCGTCATAGAACGGAGCCGCCTGTGTTTTCAGCCATGTTTCTACGCTGGTCTGCAGCTCGATGTCTGTGCCAAAATGTTGCCCTCCTAGCTAGTTTCATGTGAGCAAAGAGCTGAAAATCGGATGGAGCCAAGTCCGGGCTGTTTGGTGGGTGATCAAACACTTCCCAACGAAAACGCTGCAGGAGCTTCTTTGTTACAGGCTGCAGTGTGCGGCCGAGCATTTTCATGGAGAAAGGCAATGCCTGATGGCAACATTCCTCTCCGCTTATTCTGAATTGCTCTTCGTAGACCTGAAGAGTAACCCACCGGGTTGGTCTAGTGGTTAACGCGTCTTCCCAAATCAGCTGATTTGGAAGTCGAGAGTTACAGCGTTCAAGTCCTAGTAAAGCCAGATATTTTTACATGGATTTGAATACTAGATCGTGGATACCGGTGTTCTTTGGTGGTTGGGTTTCAATTAACCACACATCTCAGGAATGGTCGAACTGAGACTGTACAAGACTACATTTCATTTGCACTCATACATATCATCCGCATTCATCCTCTGAAGAATTATCTAAACGGTAGTTACCGTAGGCTAAACAGGAAAAAGAAAGACCTGAAGAGTCACGCAGTATGAGGCTGCAGGGATGGTCGTGCCATGTTCAATGAATTCCACCAAGAGAACTCCATTCCGGTCCCAGAACACAGTAGCCATACACTTTCTGTTGGAGAAGGTTCGCTTGAACTTCTTTGGTTTACTGGGAGAATGAGAATGCATCCACTGTTTGGATTGCTCTTTTGTTTCTTCGGTTTCAAAATGGACCCGTGTCTCATCCCCTGTGACAATTTTGTTCAAAAAATTTTCTCCTTCATTGTGGTAGCGCTGGAGAAACGTTAGGGAGGCGTCCAATCTCATTGTTTTGTGATGGTCGGACAGCATCTTGGGAACCCATCTCGCACAAAGTTTGCAGTACTGAAGTCTCTCACTCACGATGGTGTAGAGAGCTGACCTTGAAATTTCAGGAACGAATCACTCAATACAGAAATTGTGAACCGACGATTTTCTCGAAATGCCTCATCCACTCGCTCAACGAGATCATCGGTTGACACTCGTTTCCTTCCCTGACCGCCTGCGTCAGGGAAAGTTCACGTCCTGCTTTAAAGTTCCTGCACCATTGTCGCACTTTGCTGTCACTCATTGAAGTTTCAACGTACACATTACTTATTCGTCGATGAATTTCAGCCGCATTACATCCCTCAGCCTGAAGAAATCGAATTACCGTACGCATTTCACACTTGGCGGGAGATGTGCTATTGTTGTAGACATGTTTACGTGCTAGCTGCGTGTTCAGAACTAAACGAAGTGACGCGGCGTGATTGAAGGCCATACTAGAGACGCTGCCCAACACATATGAGCAAAGATTCATACGATTTTTGCGCGGGTTTTTATTTCGCGACCGATTGGACCTTGAAAAAAAAATAACCCTCGTATAATTTAGTTGTCATTTTACAAATTATCTTGATAGTTTTATTAATTACATTTTTGTTAATAATAATTCATTAGACAGACATTTTGTATTATTTATTAACAATGATAAATTTTTTATTCTTAGTGATCAGATGATGTTCTTTATTCATTTTATTCTGCCTTTTAATCCTTAAATGTGAAAATAACCAACACATCCTCAATTACCTTTTTACATTTTCTAATATTCACATTCTTTTACGTTGCGTGTTGTTTTACAGTACAAAGAGTGATCGAATTAACTTCAGAACTATGTTTCATTGTATTGTACTGATTTTAATTTATTTGTTCTTATGTACGAACTACTATTTCTTAGTCTCGAAGCTACTATTTTTTAAATCATTAACAATCAGTCATTTAATTATAAGTAAATAATTTGACATGAAGGGGAATAGCAACAAGAGTTCAATTTCTTTAAATATAGTACTTAGTAGACCTACCTTAATAACGATTGGAAAAAACAATTTCAAGTTAAAAACTGAAAACTAAACTCTTTTCTGTTTACAAAATGATTAAATTAAAAATAATACTGTACATAAACAAATTACCAACTTTTCAAACCTATCAATTGAGCATACCTCTGTTATTAAATTATCTAATTAAAATAGTTATACATTTTTTGTATATCCATTTTTATTATCGGTTTGTTTTCATTTCTGGCCAGCTACGGAGCTCGAAAATATAACTATTTCTTTTTTATTTCATTCTTTTTAATTTTTACCAGTGTTCATTCATACGTTTGGATAAGGGCTTTTTTCTTTTTTTAATAATTTATTCCCGTTAGATATGTTTTGGGAATTTACTTCCTGAAAACCTATAATTTTCTTTCTAAACTTCTTTCTATCAAATATTAAGTCTTTTTTAATAACTATTTCTTCTAAATCTTTTCTAATTCGCCCTCTCCAACTTTTAGGTGGGTCAGTTTTTGGACAAAAGTTTTGTAGTTTTGGGTATCATCTTATTTTATAATTTCCATCTTTTTTAATGACTGGATCCAATATTTTCATTAGAATTGTTCTTTATTTTTTTTCTAAATTTTGTCTTGCACCTTACATCCTATTAAATGTAATGTTTCTGAGCTGCAAAGAACTGCTTTTACTACTGCATTTAGTATTGTAACAAGAACGGTATAGCGGACCTGAGTAACGGATTCCTACCAATTATTATGAAAGAAATAATTAATATAATAATTGGAAGAATCCAGAAAGGGACAAAAAGGAGAATCATTTTTGTAAAGTATAGGTCCGCTTAACAATCGTCCTTTGTTATACTGCTCACTAACACACAATTAACACCTGTTGTACGGTGAGAAGGTTTTAGTGCGTTTAATTTAAGAGTGGTGTCTTTTAATTTTTTTTTTACATTCTTTAAATTTATTTACGTGGTTGTTTTTCTTCATAAAATAATTAACTATAACCAAAAAGTAGGCACCGGAATGTACCGATCACTAGCGGAGAATCCCGATTCATTAGTATCAATTTCTAGAGTTAAATTTCTAATTTAACTTTTGTTATATCAATTTTCATCATTGAAAAATAAAATTTTTACCCAAGCGATAATCAATGTTGGACACCAAATGATCCCATTCCGAGACGCCGCCCGCCAGCCAGGGCAACCCGCCTGCAGGGTCTAGCTGGGGAGGCCTGCCGTAGGCACGCCCTGCAGCTAGTATTTAAGAATGCAAAAGTCTTATCACTGCAAGCTGTTCTTCCACGGTAGGAGAACAGTACACCCCAGTGTTCAGCTTGACATTTTGAAATGAAACAAAATGAAGTTATTGTAATGAAATTCTTTTCGAACAGCTAATATATTCAGAAGTCAGGAGTGCCAACTTGAAGGTCAGATATTTTCAGTTTATTCTTTAAATAGTTTTTCCGTTCTTGTTATTTGTCTTTTTAATTGTTGAACGACTCTCGTATATATATATATAAATCAAATATTTTTTATTCTGTACGGATAGTGTACTTACGCACCGTTTTAAAATAGAAAAAAAGTAAATTTATCGTTTAACTCTATTTGCTCTATTCTTTTTGTGACATTTCTGACATACAAATCACCTGAGGTACAAAAAAAGAGTACCATTCAGAGTCGCTTTCTGTCATCATAATAAGAAAATATTCTTTCATGTATTTAACAGAGCAAGGTATTACTCGTAGCACTTGTGTAACCTGCATTTTAATAGTGGCATGTTGACACAAACCAGTGTATTTATCTTTAACCCATCGGGTTGGTCTAGTGGTGAACGCGTCTTTCCAAATCAGCTGATTTGGAAGTCGAGAGTTCCAGCGTTCAAGACCCAGTAAAGTCAGGTATTTTTATACGGATTTGAATACTAGACGGTATATACCGGTGTTCTTTAGTGGTTGGGTTTCAATTAACCATACATCTCAGGAATGGTCGAACTGAGACTGTGCAAGACTACACTTGATTTACACTCATACATATCATCCTCGTTCATATTCTGAAGTAATACCTGAAAGGTAATTCCTGGAAGCTAAACAGGAAAAAAAGTGTATTTATTTCAAGAAAGAAGGCAGTGGGAGATCACTAATTCAAATTTTTCTCGGTAAAGGGAAGTGACATGTTTATTATTCTTCAGAATAAACTGCCTATTCCGGGACTTATTCACTTCACAGAATATGTTGTAGTATCAGGTGAAATATATTTATTGGAGATACATCTCACTGTATCAGAAATCTGTTTTATAATTTTACTACTTTATTTAAGTAATTTGAAACAAAATAACAAAAATAGTTATTAATTTTTAGTGTTCATACAACGATAAAAAAATAAATATTATATTTTTAATTTTTTTTATGAACAAATATTAATCGAAAGAAAGCTAGATTAAAACGGTTACATATTACTTTCGTTATAGTGATATATGCTGCTAGAGGTATAGCGGGTAAGTTTCGGTAAATAAAAAAAAAAAAAAAAAAAAAAAATTAAATTCGTCCTTAAGACATATATATATATTTAAATAAATTGTAAATAATCTGTGAAAAAAATTCTTATTCCAGTGCATCAAAGTCCAAAAAATCTACAAGTATTTTTGTTAGGCGGACGTTTGTGCGTATGTACTTGTACTGTATATATATATATATATATATATATATATATATATATATATTGGCCTGTATTAGATCTTATAAATCTTGAACCATTTGCCGATTTTTTTTCAAACTCGGTAGACTGCTTGCTATTACGTTCGGGGGGAAAATCTATTAAATTTTTGTAAAAATTGGAAAAAGAGGTGGGGATGTTTTGACCGAAATAATATTTAATATTTTTACTGGGACACTTTAGCAAAAATTTTTGATACAAAAGTTGAAGTTTTTTTTATCAAGATCACAAATTACCAACAAATTTTATCTACCCTCTCCACAAAAGATGACTACAGAGTGGCGCAAAAGTCACTTGACACTTGTTTATAAAAGTACTGAATCTATTTTATTTTATTTATTACAGACAATACTTACAATTATATTTTACGTTAAAAATGTTTTCCATCTTCATTAATATATTTTTTCAGTCTTTTAGGACTGTTACACACACTACGGCTAAGTTCTCTACTCTATCCAAATCACTGAATGCGTCGTAAATGTAACATTTCAGTTCGTCAATAGTCTTTAGTCAATAGGCTTTCAAGAATAAACAGACTCCTTGATGACACCCCTTACGAAAAAATCCATTGGTGTAATGTCTGGTAAACGTGGAGTCATGTCAATATTTGCCCGTCGACCGATCACTTTCTGCCAAACGTTTCAGTCAAATAATCGCGGACTGCAGTGACGTAATGCGGTGGAGCGCCATCATGTTGGAAGTAAATTTCTTGAATGTTTTCAGAACACGTCATGAGTCCTGGTGTCACGTAATTTTAAGCATGTCCAAGTATTTATCTCCTGTCACTGTTCCTTCAAAAACGTACTGTCCGAGTACGCCAAAAGATGATATTGTTTCCCAAACAGTCACACCTGGTCGATTGAGTTGTTACTCTAACAAAAGATGGTTGGTTTTCAGTATGCCAGTAAAAGGTGTGAGCAGATACTTGTTGGCAATTATCAAAACGTATCTGCACGAACGAGCTCTAATGGTGGATACAGAGGAAGGACGGGAAGACTTTATTATGTAAGGTGGCGTCCCACAGGGTTCGGTTCTCGGACCAATACTTTGGAATGCGGCGTACGACGGCCTTCTGCGCATGGAGTTACCGGGAAGCTCCGAGATGGTCGCGTACGCCGACGATTAGACCCTGTTGGTAGCTGCAAATACAGAGGATCGAGTTGAAGAGTTGGACAACGAAGCTATAAGGAGAGTCAGAGACTGGGTCAGAGAAAGGGGGATGGAGCTGGCTCCCAATAAGACGGCGGTGTTGTCGATGGTTGGCCGACCGAAATTGAGGGATATGGCTGTTGTAGCAGACGGACAAATAATAAAGGAGAATAGGGTAGTTAAGTACTTAAGGGTATACGTGTAGAGATCCAGGAAATTTACTACCCACGCCAAGGAGGCTGTTGCAAAGCTGAGAGGACCATGATCGCTCAAAGGAAACTGATGCCGACAAAGTCTGAACCAAAGCTGGTGTAAAGAAGCTTAATTTATCAGTAGCAACATCTGTACTGGTATATGCGGCCCCAGCCTGGAGGTCAGTTCGAGAAATTAAGAGAAGCTGTGGGTTTTTACAGTCATTCTAGCGTAGACTGGCGACCGCATCAGCTATGGCACACCGAACAGTATCCCGGGTAGCGGTCGGAGTAATAGCCGGTGTGCCACCGATCAGCCTCAGAATTAATTTGATTTGCAGATTTAACGATAGGATTCCCCAAAAAACAGGAAAAAACAAATAAGGCTGAAGAATGGCAGGCGTCCTGGGAACACTCAACTAAAGGAGGGGAGAACCAGGCGTCTGATTCCCCGATTTGAACCCTGTGTCCGGAGGGGGTGTGGGGGAGTGGTATACTTCCTCACGCAGTTCTTCTCGGGCCACGGGGGATTTGGAGCATACCTAAACAGGTTCAAAAGAAAATCCTCACCTGACTGTTTATGTTGTGGAGCGGAAAATAATCCGGAACATGTGTTCTTTGTTTGTGACAAATGGAATGCTTTTAGGGTCTCGCCTGAACTAGCCAGTTTGACACCGGAATATGTGATAGAATTTATGTTGAAAGAAACTAGACAATGGGAACTGGTATAAAGTATGGAAGCAAAGGAATGTTCAAAGCAAAGTATGTTCCGAGTACAAAGGAAATGGAAGAGAGAACTGGAATACTGGTTGACTGAGCTGGGTACTCGGTAGAATTTCTACAGTGCCGCCAGCGGAATAATATTTATCGGAAAAGTCCTCTGAGAGAGGCAGAAGAGGACGACCGGAGGACGAAGGGGTAAAGGACAGCTCCCTGCTGAGCTTTCCGCTGCTCCGCGCTTGCGTGGATCGGCGACGGTGATGACGCACGGGGACTCTGAATCTCCTGAGTCCGAAGGCTCCCGCCGGGGCCATGATAATGCTTCAATGCCGGTCTGGCTCCGAACGGGGGGAGTTTGTAGGGGGGGGGGGTTTAGGTTTAGTCGGTAGGGCGCAGGAACACATTCGCACTTTAATTAAGACCTTGTGGAACCTGTGGCTAATTCGACACTGCCCCTTACGGTGCGTACGAAACTGGTATTCTCCCTCGGAAAAAAAAGTATGCCAGTAAGTTCAATTATGTTTATTAATTTGTCCGCTTAACTTAAAATCGGCCTTATCAGACCACATAATTTTAATGAATAATTCTGGATTTTGTTTCTGTTTGTTAAGCATCATTTCACAAAACTGAAAACGTCGATCTGGGTCATCTTCAAGTAGCCCATTAAGTAAACGTGGAATGTAGACTTTAAATTTATGTAACATTCTTTGTACGAACCTTTGTGATAACTCCAGCTCAGAGACTAATCGTCTTGTTGATTTTCGTGGACTTTGCGCCACTACTAAACATACGCGCAGTTCATTTTTCTTTGTTGCAACTGTTATTGGGCGGCCAGATCTTGGTGCATCCATAACAGATTCGTGCTGTTCAAATTTATCTCGTATGTCGTACACTGTTTGTCTATATGGAGGGTTTGAAGTAAAATGTCTACCCCCATTCATTAAGAACTGCAGTAGCACCACTTTTATAAAAGTTTTTAAAGCGAAAATCCTTTCTTCTTTCGTTTCAGATGCAGATCTTTCTTTTCTTGTTTAGCCACTGGAACCACCGTCAGGTATTACTTCAGAGGATGGATGAGGATGATACGTATGATGTAAATCAAATGTAGTCTTGTGCAATCTCAGGTCAACCATTTCTGAGATGTATGGTTAATTGAAACTCAACCACCAAAGAGCCCGCCCCCGTGGCGCGAGTGGTAGCGTCTCACCCTCCGGAGGTCCCGGGTTCGAATCCCGGTCAGGCATGGCATTTTCACACGCCCTACAAATCAGAGAATGAGATGAATGATTTTTAGCGACATCCTCTGAAGCAATATCTAACGGTGGTTAAATAAAAAAATATAATAATAATAATAATAAATAAAAACCCTAGTATCCACGATGTATTCAAATCCGTATTAAAGTAACTGCCTTTACTAGGATTTAAACCTTATAACTCTCGACTCCGAAATCAGCTGATTTGCGATGACGAGTTAACTACTAGTCCAACCCGATGGGCTGAGATACAGATCTTGACAGTTGTATTTTGTCATTGTATTGCCAACTTAACACGGCTGAATTATCAACATTCTGTAATATCACCATCATGGACTAAAATTATTGTATACTACATTTTGCTATTATTAATTTTCTTTTTAATTCTTAAAAAGATTTTTGCTATTCATTTTACTTTCCCGTCTAGATAGGGCTATAGCAGAGCTATAGCCCTATCCTATAGAATATATATTCCTATAGAAAGGAAAGTATTGTAATCGGTCCAATTTGGGCATGTGCGGTTTTCACCGGATGTTGACGTTTTGACACCTAAGGAACCCAAAAAACCAGATGGAAAATTTTCGGATGCTAATGTTCGTATATTCGTATGTACGTGTAAGCCTATAAATAACCTTATATCTCTAGAACTACTGGACCGATTTTTATCAAACTTGGTCAGATTACTTTAACATATGTGGCATTGATGCCATTAAATTCTCAAATTAAAAGGTCAAGGGGACGAAGCTTTTTTTGCCAAAAAGTTTTTGGCAATACCGTACCCCCACTCCAAAAAAAATGTTGTTGTAGTATTTGCTATAATGTGACGTCACAGGTGAGCGGTAGAATTAAATAAATGAATGATAAAGTATAAAAAATAACTCGGTCTGGCTGGGTCTTGAACTCGATCGGTTGACTCGATACCTGATGCGTTAAGCCTCGAAGCTGCACCAATCTGCCGACCGTACAAGCGAAATCTGTTCTATGTAATTTTTGAAATTACATTAATTTAGTAAGTTCCGACCGTCGTCGCTAGTAGCGCCACTCCCTGCGTGAATTAAATACGGTTTCGCGCGCGCTTTAATTAGAATAATTGGATTAAACGTAGAAATATTATATTTAAATAAAATTATAAATATTTTAAATTAAGTTGTGTGTAAGCCATGCATCAGAAACAACCCACAGTTGTAGGACTTTCCCAGAATGCGGCTTTAGCCGCGTGACGGTTATATTTTGTTGTCTGCTTTTTTTAGCCATGTCTTGTTTCAGAAAAGAAGTTAATGGGATTTTCTTATATCTTTATTTATTACAGCAGTAGGCCTTCAAACCACCACTATAAGCATTTTTTGTTTGTTCCGCTCCAATGATTTGAGGTAATAAAAAATATTTTTTTAAATTTATTTTAAATTAAAAACATATCCATCTCGGAAGTTATCCTTTGCGTTTAAAATATAAAACTTTAATTTTTCTGATAACCCTTGTTCGCAGGGGGAATGCAATTGTATATTCCAGTTCCCAAAATGAAATAAAATTCGCAATTTCAAATTTTTAATGCTCAAAACGTATTTAATGTCGTTAAATAGCTTAATACTCTTACGCTGATGGGGAGCTTTCAAATTTTTAAAGTAGACATTTTTATAAATTTTAATTTAATTTATTTACAATCAATTTTAGCGAATATTTTAATGATTTTAAAAAAGCCTCCTGATGCATGAGCCCCCAAATTTTCAAAAAGTCGAAAACATATTTTTCGAAATTGTGATTACTAATATTAAAAATTTCGGATGTCGTTTTATTTTGTTAGGCATTTTGGTTACAAAAATTAAAATTAAAAGATTTAAATGTAATGAAAGAAATAATAGTTTAATTAATAAAAATCAATAACATTAATATTTATTACGATGCATGATTTTTTTGTTATTTGGTTAATATTAACATTTTTGGTTAATATTTATTTAGTAACATATACGTACGTTTTATTTTTTCTTTCTCCAGGTTACTGAAGTTTACATTTTTGAGCTCTTTTTGTTTGACTATGTGTGATAAAATTATAAATAAATATTTTTACATAAAAATGTGAAAAAAATTCATAATTTTAGTTATTGTTTATAAATAAAAAGGAATTGTTTTATCATGAAGATATAGATAGAACTTAAAATTATTCAGCTCCATTTTCTTTTTTCTATTTTTCAAATTTCTGTTTTTTTTTTTTTGGTGGGGGAGTTCAAAAACCATAAATTTGTAATATGTCTTTTTTTAACAATTAATTTTTAGGATATATTTCAACATATTGGGTGTTATGCGACTGAATTTGTCTTATTTTTTCTAACATTTAAACCTGTTTAATGAATCATTTTATAAGAAAAAAAAAATCAGTGGATAATTTTTAATTATAAATTTTACAAATTATAAGAAAGTTCTCATTATCATGTAACGTGACATTTTATTGTCAACACTTACAACAGTTTTTTTTTCTGAAGAGAATTAATGGTTTCATGGGTTCAGTTAATGATGAGAGATTGGTTACTTCATTTAACGGCAGATGTCATGTATAAGTATAATTAAGATGGTTGTGACCTTAGGTCTACTTTATTATTCATTCCTAAATTAGTGAATATAAAGTAGTAATGAACATACTAGTGTTTCGTGTAGTTGGAGTATAATTTTAGTGTTTTATAGTGAAATACATGCATGCTTTGAAGTTTGAGTTCAGGTTTGTAGCACGATGCAAAATTATTTATTATTGTTATAAGTGATGTATAATATTGGATATCACTGATATTTTATTATCGCTGACAATAATAAAACGTATAGAAAGTAAATAAATGTTTAAAACTGCACTAAATAAATATGTTTATAATAAAAAATATTAATTTTCGTTGAAAAAAAACATATTTTTCTGATTAATTATTTTTGTTGACATTAAAAGAACAGCAAACGGGTAAAGTCCTAATGCTGGGTGAGCAGCAGTCAAACTATCCAAAATTACTTTACATTAAATAAAGTTAAGTTTGGTAAAATGACAATGTAGTATACACACACACACACACACACACACACACACACACACACACACACACACACACACACACACACACACACACACACACACACACGCACACACTCACACACAAAATTTAATATATATATAGATTCAAATTTTCTAATCCATCTGCTGATATATTATTAAGAATAATTTTTACAAACTTTTAAAGCATCCAAAATAGTTAGAGAAAACGTGCTTTTGTAGTCTTTTATTCCATCGTTAGCTAAATAAATCATTAAAAAAATATTTAAGAAGTGATCTTGTTTAATTTTGGAGTTATTAGTACACTTTGAATGATACCAGCATTTAGATAAGTTTGAATTTGCATAAAAAGGAAGTTAGAATGTTTGTGTAAATAATATTAACAGTATAACTATTGTAACAAAGACATTCAAGATGATTGTAATAAAAATTAAAGAATTTTAACAAAAGTTAGTGAAAATGTGAGAGAGAATTATTATTAAAAAAAAAAAAAAATCATTCGGTTAATTTTAGAATTATGTGTCTAAAAAGTTAAAGTTTAGTATTAGTTCTTATAAACATTATTTTATATAATTTGGTGACACAATCATCTTATACAATTAGTCCCTTTAACAATGTCTATCTCCATTCTCCTCTATTCTAGCTAAATTTTTTAAATCCTGACAGCTCTCATTTCAATTACAGATCGTTTAAAATGTTTACTTGTATTCAGTCTCTCTTCTTTGCATCTTCTGCTGATCCTTCTACCACTGTTTTAATCGATTCTTCTCCTCCTGATTCAGCTTCCATTCTCATTCACTCTCCTAAATTACTTCTTCATTTTTCACTTTGTCATTTTTCCTATCTCTTCATGCCCGCACTTCAAATGATTCTACAGTAATATAAGCTGTGGAAACTTATATCTTGGTCAAAAAGCATATATCTTGAAGACTTTATTTCTAAGTCTTTTTCTTTTTTGTTAGTTTCTATGTTTTACTTTCATACAAATGAACACTTCAAATAATATATTTCACATGACGCTTCTTCAAGTCTAACTCTATGTTATTACCTAATCTGAAGAGCAAAAAAAAAATGCTCAAAAATGATTTCTTTCCGATTTAAAAAATATAAAGATGAACTCTAGCGATACTGAAACATAAAGGATTTTATTGGTGAGAAATTGGCAAATTAACAAATGTTTACATGGGAAAATGTTAACCTTGGTTTATTTTTTACTAGCCGGTTTATACTAGTTTTCCCATCTAGCTGTCTTTTCCTGTCTATTGTGTTTTTTAACATAATCTTTTTATTCGGTACTGAGCAGTAAAAAGAGAAACTGAAGGAGAGTATGTTACACTTTATAAAGAACTAACCGGTCAGGGTTCCTCTCGCTGGACCCCCCCTGTGTTCATTATCCTCATGGTTGTGAGGATAATAATAAAAAAGCTTACTTTCCTCTAACATTTCCGTTTTTCTTGATATAGAAGCTCGTTCTGTAGATAAACATAACCCTTTTGGTTTTTTTTGCATTACCCTAGAATACACTATATCTCAGGAAGGGGTCACGGTAGAGAGCTCAAAATTGAATATGTTATAAAACACATGGTCTATTATTTTTATATAAAAAAGAAATCAAAAAAGTTATTCGGTCATTAACCAAGAGAAAAAATTCACAACTTCACCTCCACGGGGTCTAAACCTAGGGACTTGATATATGGCTTAAAACCTATTCTGGAATAACATGAATGTATCCTGAAAATTTGAACAAAAATCGGTCGGTTGGTTTTCATGTGATGCTGTTGGAAACAAGACAAATCCACAAATTTTCCAATTTTACATAAGATAAAATAAAAATAATAATTTTTGTAAGTCTATTTGAATTATTATTCAAACATTAGCGAAGATTTGATGGGAAAATATTTTCAAAATAAAAATACACACAATAAATAAATAGTTGTAAATTAATTGGTGCTCTGTCTACATAGACAGTCTTCACATATACAGTTTTTGAACGATTGTGTGTCAATGTGAAATTGTAGGCGTAATTTTTCCCAGTACCCTTAAAGCCCTCTTTTTCTCTTGGTCTTCAGAATCATCATTGCCTTCCTACAGCTTTCAAATTATAAAACTGGGAAAAATGTTGATTCCATGATTTCTGAATTTGATTTTCACTCTCCACTACTTGCAAGTGTTGTTTACCCGTTTAAAACTTAATTTTTCTAGTAATTTTGTTTTATCACGATCAATGAGACTTAAATAAGCTTTTAGCTGACAATCTGATGGAGTCTGGAGATGTTTATGTTTAATTACAGGATTTTAATTGCATTGAGTAAATGTGTCTCCCGAATGCAATCTGTAGTTACTGTGTACAAAGTTAGAAGTGTCTAGTTTCATTACATTGCTAATATTATTAATTTTTGCCAAGATATTGAAGGCTACATTGTAACTTTACCGCTTAATCCATCATTAATATTTTCCAACCTTGTCTTAAGTAAAAGGACTGTAACAGGCTTTCTAGCTAGAGCTACAAAAATTGAGGAAGCATTTATTTAAGTGAAAAGAAATAACATTTATTATAGAGAAATCATTTCTCTTTTATCCTCTCTGACAGAGATATTAGCTCACTGTTCAGTTCCCTTAATACTGAAGATGAATCTAATGAAGAAACTTCATTGAAAAGGCTTTGCTCCATTATGGGATAGATTAAGACAAAATCAGTATATCAATAGAGAATTGCACCTTAATTATTCTTCTCTCAAAATTGAGCCTGAATGAATTTACTAGTGAAAATTACATAAACCTATTTCCATGTGGAAACGCCAATTTTGACAGCCTAAACATATAACATTTTCTCTTCAATATATACATATCATATTTGAAGAGTATTTTAGGTTTCTCATAGAATATGGTAATGACAGGTTTGCAAAAGATGGGTGGTTTCAATTTTTGCTATGAAGATTCTGATGTGGCAACAAACAATAAGAACGGTTGGTGATGTTTTCATTTGTAAATCCTGACTCAATGTTGCTAATCTTAATTTTGAATACAAAATGTCCCAGAATTTTTCAAAAGCATAATGGTATTTTTTTCAAATCTACGATCTAAAAACCCTTGCTAACAGGAAAGATCCTTGGAACTTTTGCAAATGTGTGATCAGCTAAGATATCCTGCAGTACTGTTTATGGTTTCTATTGTGCCTACCAGTGCCCAGACTTAAGGCTGCTTTGCTGATCAAGATTACCTGAATTAGTGATGAATACTGAAACAAGAAATCTAATGAATGAAAACCAAAACCTTATAACTGTTTCATTCTTTTTTTCAATTTTTGAAAAAAATTGTCTTTTGGAACAATTCCTAAAAACACTATTCAATATTTTTGGATTAGATAAGAATGGCAGTGGCGTGGTCGCTTATACTTACATGAAATGTCAGTTATGATTAAATGATTATTCTATTCCAGAAAATGATATTTTTTCTAATAACGATGTTTTATTAAAAATATAACTGTTCCTTGATTAAGTTTGACTAGCAGTTCGTAAATAATGAAGAGATCGGCGAAGGTCTCTTCATTGTTTACCAACCATTCTCGCATCAGATGCTGTGATATTCATTGTACAAAGTTCTAGGCAGACATTGCACAACTTCTGAACTGTTTCTATACTGTAAAATTCATGGTCACCATTGTCTGTGGTGATCCCAAAGAAGCAGATTGTAATAAAAATATTTAATTTTCCTAAAGATATTCGCCCGGACAATTCCATTAAACAGTTAAAGATCAAATGTAACACCTTCAAGTGCTTAATGATGCCTTTCTTTGTTCATACAATCCTGTTACTAACAAAGTTTTTTTGTTTAACAAAAAACACTTTCCTGTGTTAAGCAAACAAGTAGTTATTTAATATAAAGAAAAGTAAGTGTTAAAAGATGAACATGCTTCTTCCTCCTACTATACCTTATAAAAAGGTTTTGCAAAGAACTAAAGAGTGAAACTTCTGCTAAAGAAATAGTATAGTAATGAATGATTTCATCTACAAAAGAGATTATTCTACATAGAAAATTATTCATATCTTAATGGGATGGCCAATGTACAGACCATCTGGGACATTTATTAGTTATCTACATTTTATTAGTTATTTATTTGTGCTGATGTAATGAACTTAAAATGTAGTGAAGGTCTATTTGCTTGTAATAAATATATAAATTGTACTTTAAATGTTTTTTTCTTTTTTCAGAAGATGTGTATGTTAAAACTACAGGTACGTCCAGACAATTTTATGTTTATGTGAAATATTAAAACAGAAGTGTTGCAAATTAAGTTAAAATGGGTAAAATGAAATTATTATATTGTGGTGATGTTTTATATACACTTTATATAAATGAAGCACTGTTTTAAGTAGCCATCTAGCATGATGAATAATCTAATTTAACTTTTTTTTTTTAATGTCACAGTAATTTCATTTGAATCCTTTTAAAAATATCACTGACATTGATTTCAATGATTGTTTACTCCATATTAAAAAAAAAAAAATGAATTGTAATTAACAATGTTGTAGGTGAACAACAATGGCCATCCTGTTAAGATATGAAAATTCCCAGTGCGTAATAATCTCTTTTGTTAATAGCTGAAATCAATTATTATTATATTATTTTTTTAACATAAGTTTCTCTCTTTAGTCCTTCACAAACATATTTTTAAGGTTCAGTAGAAAAAAGAAGCATGTTCACCTTGTAATACTTTTTTCTTTACATTTAATAACTAGTTGTTTGCTTAACATAGGAAAATAATCTGTAATAAATGTAAAATCTTGAGTACTAACAAGATTGTATGAACAAAGAAAGAAAATTATGAATTTATGAAAATGAAATTTTCTGGGCGATTGTTCAGCAAGACCTCCTATCATTCATTTATTAGCTCTTCATTCATTTAACAGCCTATCATTCATTTAACAGCTTTTAGAGTAGCTGTGTAATTAATATTTTGAAAATAATTGATTAACTTCATTATTTGCAATATAAGACTTAATAGGTTCATAACACATTATATTTTTGATATTTGCGTTCATATTCTACATTTTTTGGTAAGTATTTTTTTTTTTTTATTACTAGTTTTTTAATATTAACATTAATATTCCATTTTTATTTCAATTAAAAGCAAATTTGAAATTTTTCACTTGTTACATCATTTTTATTTTTAAAAATATGTAAGCAATATTTAATCAAATTGAAAAAATAAGGAAGTTCTATTGGTTCCAGTAGGTCTACCTACTTTAAAAAAAATTATTAATTTTTTATCAAATAGGCTAATTTTTATGATTTTTTTTTTATTAGTTTGTATAGAAAGTCCCCTCTAGTGGTCCCGAATATTCTTTCATATAATTTTAGTCTATTTTATAAACGAAAAATTATATCTTTTTCTCACAGTCATCAACTCTTCGTCTTAGATTTTTTATCCCACAATAATTTATAGAATCTGATGCCACTATAATGATATTAAAAATATTTTCGGAAAACATATTTTTGCATAAAGTTTAAAAAAAAATGATTTGCAGAAGTAAAAAGTGATAGATATTTTCCCATTGTAAGAATTTCAGTTTACACTTGCTTTACATCATTTTTTGCATTCCTTATTTTTATCAAAATGCAGGTTTCTAATTTTTCTGTTTCTTATAGATAAATTTTTTTTCATAGGACTAGTATTTTGAACAATGTTGATTTATTTAAAAAATACTGTAATAAAAATAAAATAGATAATCCATCTTGTATGAGGGTGCAATTCTTTTTTATAAATTAAAAAATCTGATGTGGATACCACATGACTTCTATGTACGCCTCTACTAAATTAAATATATACATTTTTTACTGCACTTCATTTAAACTTATTTCATTTGAAAGTGAGATATGATCCTCCAATTCTTTAATAAGGTGGACAGTTACACAATTGCTGAAATATTAGTTTTTATTAACATCAAATATTTATAAAATTATTAATTCAGCAATCTTACATGAAATATTAGGATAGAATAAAAGTCCCTTTATTACTCGTATTACTAGAACAATATTATTCATATCTTTGTGAGTTTCAGATTTCAGATGTTTCAAGTTTCAGATTTCTGGTGTCGTATAAATAAAAGTTAATAATAATTAAACTATTTCTTTTAGTGAACTCTTGTACTGGTTACAAATGTTAATTTTGACCTTACAGTGTAAAATATTCAGTTTTTATTATTGCATTATTTGGCTTACAATCTGGAAGATTGTAATAGATGGAGGGCCTAGCCCCCTTGCGAGTGAAGTTGTGAATTTCTCCTCCTGGATGACAACCTAATACTATTTTTGATTTCGTTTTTTGATGTAAAAATAATACAGTATGCATTTTATATATTAACCGATTTTCAGTTTTCTATCCTTTCAGAGATACAGAGTATTCTAGGATAATGGAAAGAAGAACCAAAAGGGATTAGTTTGTCTACAGCAGGAGCTTCTATTTCAAGAACGAGGGAAACGTTGCAGGAGAGAGAGAGAGATTTGGTTATTTACCAGTATTATTCTAATAACCATGAGAATAACGAACACTGAGGGGTCCAGGGAGTGCAGCCCTGACCGGGTATTTCTTTATCAAGAAAGAAGATAATCTCCTTCAGTTTCTCTTTTTAACTACTTCTCATGTACCCGATAAAAAAATTGTGTTAAAAACACAAAATAGCGTACAAATGGAAAAAGAAGCATGGTAGAGCATTTGTCCTTTTGTTTACTTTTTTATTTTGATGTCCTGAATCAGCCCCTTAAGTTTGGCCAATACCTCCCAGAACACCTTGCATAGTTATTGCCAGGGGGGAAGGAAATGGATACTGTATTATTTCCCTCTTGTCTGATGGAATTGGAAATCAGACGAAAGCTGGAGTGTATATATATATATATATATATATATATATATATATATATATATATGTGGTGTAGCCAAATATTTGTGACAAATGTAAACTTGTTTGCTCAATGGGTTTTTCTAGATATCGGGCAAAAATTGTTAAGAGATAATGTTGAATATCCCCCCATCCCTAAATCGGATTTACTTAAATCTTTCGAATTTAATTTAATTTTACTTTCATCATACTAAAGTTCAAATTTCTACAACCAAAAAGTAAAAAATTCAAAGAGGCAAAAATTATCCCTCTCCCTTTTTTAACTCTGTACAAAACTTAATGACAGCAATGCCCTATAAACAGACCTTTTTTGATCCATTATCGAAGAATTTATCTATTTATTTTGAGCCAATCTGGAGATATTAATCAAAATACAGGTCAACACACATATGCAGATACATCTTACTGATATCTCTGTGCTTTTTTTACTTCTTTTGAATTCTGGGGGTGGTAAAACATCAACATTCGTAAATGCAGCTATATAGCAGCAACAGAGCTGTAGTCAGGAATGTACCAGTTATTACATAATTTCATTTTAGTTACATGCAGCTTTTAGACAACTTTGAAAGCATTTCACTGTCTTCACGGGGACATTTCTAAACTTTTTTAAAAATTTTAATTTATTGTTCAATAATAAACTATATTCTTGTTTATTTAAAGGGATGTTACTGAAATAAAAAAGTGATATGTTTCACTAGCAATAAGGCTGGAAGCGTAAACGTTGTCAATGAGAGAAATCAGGATAATTCACCAGTAACAATGTTAATCATGGAACATTTGCCATGGAGTGCGATGATTATAATACTCTTAATGTCCTTTATCTCTTTGAAAAATCCAACTATAAAATATTATTTCAGCTACACATTTTTTATTCTAATGGTTGCTATTGCGTGCCTTTTAAGTACACCATTCACCTTGCTGAGGCTAAAAAATCCTGCAAATATGAGGTAAGTAACCTTTTTATGCTTATGTATGTATACAAGTTAAAGTTTAGTTTTTATCATAGAGTAAGAACTATTATGTAGGATATTCCTGGAATAGTAGTTATTCTAAGAATTGTTTATTACAGTAGAAGCCTTTGTTCAGTATATAATTTTATTTAGTCTTGTACTAATTTCGTTAGAATGAACATCTAACATAAGTCTTGACTCATTTTGCTGGAATAAATGTCCAATACAATATAAGTTTGTTTCCTAAAAAAATATCTTTGGTTAAAAAATAACTTATATATATATATTTACAGTATCTATAATTATTTAAATAAATAACTTTATATTAGAATTCTGAACTTTAATTTATTAATATGCAGCATAAACAAAACTTTGACTGAGTAACATTTCAACTATTAGCTTATTTTTGAAATTACTATAGTTTTGCAGATAATGTAATAATATATTACAAAAATAAATAAATAAATAAAGTAAATCAGAAACGTCTGAGAGAATTACATCTTGAAAATATAAAAGGATTTGAACTAAGGATATGCTAATTATCAAAGTTACCTTTAATAAATTTTTGAAATAGAGAAATTAAATAATTGTTGGAACAATTTCCATTTGATCAATTGCACAATGATATGTGATTGACTGCAACTTAACATTTGACATTTGACTAATGACATTAAATTTGAAAAATTAATTAAAAGATAAAATTCTATAACATTTAAAATTTAGACTACCTTACTAGATACAAGTACAACTATTTTGATGCTAGGTCTTGTCCAGTCCCAGGGTGAACATTCGGAGATGCTGTTGTTAAAAGAATCTCAAAGACAACATCTTATTCCTTATTCCCATTATTCCCTTATTTCCCTTTATTTTCATCTTTTTCCTTATTGTTTTCAAAATCTTCGTTTTCTCTCTTATTCTTCTTAGTACATTCTCATTTCTCACTTTTTCACTTCACCTTATTTTCTCTTGTCTCCTCCATAGTCACATCTTAAAACTTTGTAAATATTTTCCTTCTTTCTTTTTTATTACTCATATCTCCACAAAAGGTATTTGGTAAATCTCTTTTTCAACGGTACTGGTATCTTTTTGTAGTTACTAATCCTTTCATTTTCTCAAATGCTCCTTTTCTCATTGCAATTCTGCTTCTTATTTCTTCTGTTGCATTTAACTAAATTGCCTAGGTACCTAAATGACTTTACCTGTTCTATTACTTCTACATTCAATACTATTTAACTTTACCTTTTACCTTGTACCTTGATTGATTTCATTCTTTTTCCTCCTTCTGAAATACCTCTTGATTTTTCCAAGGACTTTTCTACCAATTACTCCATATAAACATTACAAAGTGCTGGTGACATATAGCACCCTTGCTTTACACTTCTGCCAATACTTAATTGTTCTGTTTCTTTGTTTTCCACCCTAACAACTTCTTTCTGCCTTATGTACAAATCATTTAATACCTTCACTCTTCCCAATCCACGCCAACACTTTTTAAAATTCCCATTAGCTTCTTTTAATCTACTCTATCAAAAGCTTTCTCCCAGACTGTAAAGCACACGTATATTTCCTTATTCACATCCCGCAGTCTCAAACATCCAGTGGCATCTTGTGTTCTTCTGTTCCTGAACCCAAATTGATCATTTTCCACATTTTCCTCTGTTTTCTTTACTATTCTGTCTGATAAAACTTTTGTTATAGCCTCTGCTATGTGACATACAAAACTGACTGTACTATACCGTGAACATTTTTTAGCGTTACTCTTTTTTGGTAGTGGAACTAGAATATTTTCAACTAATTCTTCAGGTCATGTCCCTTTCATAAATATGATTAACTAGATTTGTTACTCTTGAGATCATTTTATTCCCCAAAACTTTCAGAATTTCAGATGGTATTTTGTTACATCCCTTGGCTTTCTTTTCTTTTAAATCTTGAATTGCCTATTCCACTTCCCAACTCAAAATTCCCACACTCTCATTTTCTTCATTACACATTTGCTCCTCCTTTACACTCAATATTCCCTTACTAGCCTGAGAATCATACAATTTCTGCACATGTTCTACCTGTACTTGTTTATTTTCTCCTACATTAGAAGTTATTTTTCAATTTTTGTCTACCAGTCCTTACCTACTTATTTTCCTCAGTTGTCTCTTTAGTTTTTTACTGTTCTTCCATTTTACCTTTCTTTTCTACCTCTTCACACAACTTTTCCATCCATTTCTCCTTTGCCTTACCTGTCAGCCTTCTCAGTTCATTATTTAGTCTTTAACATTTTTTTTCCTTCCTCTGAAACATCTCACTTAAATTTTTTTCTTTCCACCATTATTCCTAATATATCGTTAGCGATCCATTTTTCCTGTTTATTTTCTTTATCATACCTACTCCTTTTTCCAAGGTGTCAATTATTTTATTCTTTATATTACCCCACTCTTCTGATACAATTTTGCTTGGTAACACATTTTTTAATTTCTCCTCAATGTCAAGTACATAGTCTTTAACTTTCTTATATCCCACTTATTCTCAACCAGCATTTTTTAATGTGCTTCAGTCTTGTTCTAACATCCATTACCAGCAGGTTGTGATCTGTATCTGCATCTGCCACTGAATATGTTCTTGCCACCTTAACATTATTATTAAATCTTTAGTTGATTAAATTACAATCAATTTAATATCTTGCACTATCACCAGGGCTTTTTCATGTGTACAATCCACGTTGATGGTTCTTGTATTAGGTATTGACAATCCAGAGTTCATGAGCCTTGCAAAAATTAATCAGCTTCTTTCCTCTTTCATTTCTTCTTCTTAGTTTATTCACCTATTACATTTTTCTACTTCTCTTTTCCAACTTCACTATTCCAGTCACCAATCATTATTGTTCTGACTTGTCTCTTCCTATTTTCTTCATATACCTCTTACACCTGTTCATATATCTCACCTACCTCTTCCTCTTCTGCGTTCGATGTTTCATGTATGTCTGAATGATCAAAATGTCTAATGGATCATATGAAAATTTGATTGCTATCACTCTATCATTGACAAGTATGATTTTTATAATACTTTTATCTATTTTTTTAATTTTTATTTATTATACCCACACCTTTTTATTTGGGATCTACTCCCTTATAAATCATCTAATATTCTCCTGTTTTCAAATTCATTTTCTCTTTCCCAACATATTTCATTCAATCCTAGGATACAGATGTTATGACTTTCTATTTCTTTTGTTACATTCCTTACCTTCCATTCCTATTCATGGTTTTAACATTCTAGGTTCCCATCCTCATGTTATATATCTTTCTAATTTTTACTTTTTTTGCTTTAATTGGCTGCCCTGTAAAAGTAGCCATCTGGAGGTTTGAATGTGAGCATATTACTCCAGAATATTTCATTTCAGAACCTACCATGCCTTATATTTCTGCTGGGACTAGGGATACTCTGACTGGTATTTAATGCGGTGGTTGCCTGTTGCCTTCCGAATTTCCCTGCTTTTGACCAACTAGTGGCTTTTCCACCTTTTGAGATGAGAAATCATCTTGAGGACAAGAGAGTGACCTCATGACCTCATTTCCATCTGCTCATCCACCCTCCATAGAGGCTGTTGGCAGTTGGTGAAAGGGATCCCCTTATCCAGGGGGAGACTCATTCCCTGTATTTGGCAGCCACTTGCATATACCATATATAGCATATACAATCTCTGCCTCCTCACTACCGTGGGGAGGTGAATATCAAGATTTACCCTTCACTGAACCCAAGACCCTGAGACATTTCCTAGATTCCCAGTACCTTTAGAGAGAATAAATAAATAAATAAATATATATATATATATATATATATATATATATATATGCAAAATAAAACAAAAATAATTTATTTACATATATGTAATAATCTTTAGAATATTTTTTGTAATTTTAGAATGACATATCCATTTGCATATATTACATCAAAAGTACTTGGCATAAAATATGAATTGAGAGGAGCAGAAATTTTAGCTAAGGAACAGGCAGCTGTACTTGTAGTAAATCATCAATCAGCATTTGATGTTCTTGGTAATCTGTAATGTATTATAATAAATTCTTCTATTCTTTTTGTTTTTAAGAATTTAAACTAATATATTATATATATTAACATATATAATATAATATATTATATAAACTAATATATATATTTTTTTCTTTTTTTGCTGAAATTAATCTTTTTAAGATTCATTTTTCATGAAAAGTTAAAGTAAGAATGTCTTATCTCAATATTTTGTACTAGGTGGTTTATTTAATAGAATATATATATATATATATATATATATATTATATCATTTAATATAATTATTGTAATTATATAATATATATATATATTTATCATAATTAAATATAATATCTATGTTGGGTACTATTTACCTTTCTTAGCTTCATTCTTTTATTATATTCTGTTAGTCTTAGTGTTACATAATAGCTTACGATTCAAATCACCCAATGGAGTATAAATTAGCGGATTTTAGAAACTTGATAGAATACATAAATTACCTTTAAAGAAACCAGCATATAAAAAAGAGTTAAACACTATTTTTCATATAGCAGAAAATAACAGGTACAAAAAAGAAATGATCAGATAGATGAATAAATATAGAAATAAAAGAAATGAAATTAAAACTATAAATGTTAAAGAAACCTTTAAATAGAGAAAATTAACATTTATGGGAAAAGAAATTTACCCAGTTAAACAATTCTTTAGTATATAATATAAAAATGGTTATAAATACAAATAGTACACTAAAAAAAAATGTTTAATAGTCATATAGAAGAAAAATATATTTGTAATAGTAGTGGTATTTACAAAATAAAATATAAATGCAAAGCAATATAGACTGGACAAACAGGAAGAAAATTAAATTTAAGATATAGCAAACACATTAGATCTTTTAAAAATCAAAAATAAGATCCTAATAAATTATGCAATGCATTTAATAAAAAAAGAACGTACTCCAATGAAAGTGGAAGAATCAATGAAATTAATTCACAGTTGTATTACAGGAAGAGGAATGAACATTTTAGAAAATTTAGAAATTTTCAAATTACAAAGTAACAATAAAACAAAAGAAAAGATCGACAATCAAGCGGAAGACCTTTTCAAGAATATCAATTTAATGAAAACAGGAAGTACATAAAATAAAATTAAAAGAAGTGTAACTGTTAAAAAAACAAATAAACAAGGAGATGACCAGATAAGGCAACATAAAATAAAGGAAGAGACATTAACTAAATGTTATATAAAGGCTAACAGAAATTTAAAAGTACCAGTATAATAAGTTTTGACAATGAAGTTATTCTGAAATGCATAATAAAAGAACAAAGCTAAGAAAGGTAAACAGTACTCAACATGGAAATCATGGTGTTCTTAGCAGAAAATATAATAATTATTATTTTAATAACAATTTTAAATATAATACTCCTTATTTGCAAACAATTTAAATTATTAGAAGAAATACAATTTTAATGTAAAGTTATCTCCATTATTCAGATGAGTGACAGATAAGTATTTGATTAACATTTCCTACTAATATACTTATTAGATTTTATTTTTGTAGTTACATGTTACAGACAAACATTCTTACTAACTATTACTATTACTTTTGTCTTTTGATTATGTTATTATCTTTGATTAATGCATCCATTTACTTTTACATAACCACATTATGTAGTATCCATTAAAAAGTAATCAGTCACTTCAACTATCAAAGACATTGTAATTAATGGCATTATTAAAAAAATACTTACTTTTAAAACCTGATTTTCAATTTTTTTATGATGGCTTATAAAAAAAAAATCAGTTTCAGATATATTTGAAAAAAAATGTTTTAATAATAATTTTAAAATTTCTGTTAAAATTAAAAAAAAAATCCTTTTTGGCACATCGGAAGGGAGAGGTAGATTTCACTGGTGCTAAGTAGGGGATAAAAAAGATTTTCACCTTAAAGTTAAGAAAAACTTCAAATTTACTCAATACGACAATGGGTGCATGAGAAAAAAATTTCACACGTTTAGCATATAACAAACCCCATCTTCTTACAATTCCTGCACCATTTTGATCATCCCTTGCTGTAAGGGTTGGTCATACCAAAGATTGTTTCAGACAAAAGTTTTGGCAATCATTAGAAACCCACCAAGTTGGTCTAGTGGTGAACGCGTCTTTGCAAATCAACTGATTTCAAAGTCGGGAGTTCCAATGTTCAAATCCTAGTAAAGGCAGTTACTTTTATACGGATTTGGATATTAGATCTTGGATGCCGGTGTTCTTTGGCGGTTGGGTTTCAATTAACCACACATCTCAGAAATGGTCGAACTGAGACTGTATAAGACTACACTTCACTTACACTCATACGTCATCCTCTGAGGTAATACCTGTCTGTGATTCCCAGAAGCTAAACAGGAAAAAAAGGTATTGTTTAGAGGACTAACAACCACTTGAAAGCTATTCGATACTGTGCCTATTAAGGGAAGTATAATTTTCTTTGTCTTCGAAACCCCAATTTTTTCCACTCCCTGGGTCAATGGTTGGTGATATCAAAAAACTTTACTTAGATAAGTTTTAGGCTCTTATCCAAAGATTAGTAGGAACTTTTATTATGATGATGTGTGAGACAATACATTTGAATTTTTTTTTACAGACAGTTAACCAGTAGATATCACCTGCAAATTTTTATTCATGACTAGAAATTTTCAGATATGAAAACATGTCAAGAAAAAAATACTAGTAAAATATTGCAATAAGCAATTTCAACTCTAACTGATGCTTTTGTTAAGATTGGGTGGTATTAATGTTATTATAATTAAATAAAAATAAAATTTCAGCAGTTCTAAAAAAATTAAATGAAACAAATAAAAAGGCAGTACAAGTTGTAGATTTAGCATCAAGTTTCTGGCTTAAGTCAGTGTCTATAGGATATATGTGAACCTGTTAAGAGGTTCATATTTTATTTTTTTTTTAATTTTAACAGAAACTTTAAAAATATTAATAAAACATTTTTTTTCAAATATGTCTCTGAAACTGATTTTTAGTAATAACCCATTATAAAAAAAAATTAAATAAACAATTTCAACTTTAATGTAGTGTACTTGGATATGTTTATAATTTTTTTAATAGTAGTTGCATTCTAATTTGTCTGATAGAGGATTTGTGTAGTTAAAGAAGTTTGTTCTACAAATTGTAGACATTTGTGTTTTGTGAGTGTGTTCTGTGTTTGATAATTTGTTCTATTTGTAAGTTTTTATAAAAGTGGATCCTATTCAGCTTTTTTAAATATTTTCACTGCCCTTTTCCAAATCTTTGTTTATGTATTTTAGTATGATGTATTTTTATTTTAGTTATTTTACATAGAATTCAACAAAATGTTCTCATATCAGTTTGTTTGCGATAGGTCTTTGTAACATTGAGATATCCTGTTTTATCATTAGATTAGCCGGGTGTACTGAGAAGTCTTTGAATTTGAATTTAAAAACTTAGGGATTATATACGGTTGGTGTGTGTGTGTGTGTGTGTGTGTGTGTGCGCGCGCGCGCGCGCGCGTGTGTAGGGGTATACATTTTCATAGGTAATATGGGATATTTAATTTTAGGGATAAAAAACTTAAGTCTTCTGATTGAATGAAGTGCTATGTAGCTTGAACAAGCCGAATTGTCACAGATCGAATAGGCGTCTGTGGCGCAAGTGATAGCATCTCGGCCTTTCATCCGGAGGTCCTGGGTTTGAATCCCGGTCAGGCATGGCATTTTCACACATGCTACAAATCATTCATCGCATCTTTTGAAGCAATACCTAACGGTAAACCCGGAGAGAAAAAAATTGGCACAGATCGGTTGCCTAGCGCGGGGCTATAATATGCTACTTGTGGAAGACAGTACACATATGGTATAATAAATTTTACGGTATATATATATATATATATATATATAAATTCTTTTTTATGATATAGTAATATTTTAATTTAACTAATCGTTTTATATTAATTTACGGTATTCATTTTTTTTAGTATTTTTTATACTAATGTTTATTCCAATAAACAAATTCACATTTCAAATTTTAAAATTATTTTTAGTCTTATATTTATAATGAAAAATATATAAATTCATAATCGAATAAAATAATACACAAATATTTAGTTAACTTATTTTTATTACCACTTTTATATTAACTCGCTTTTGGATTATGTGAAATTCATGAACAGTACCTTTCACTAGAATTTTGAAGCACTTCCGCTTATCATCGCTCTGAAATTTTGCATGCAGGTTTGCTCCTGATGAGCAAATATTTCAAGTCGATAAGATGCCGCTAAGTTGCTAAGTGAATAAAAGGCCCCTTGAACTTATGCAACCTTGTTTACATGTATATTTTCTTAGTGAAAGAAATTTTAAGTGAGATATATATATATATTAGAGTATTCAGTTGCTACTAGAAATTCTGTACAATAGCGACCAAAGTTTTGTGAAAATTTAGTACTTTTAAACCAGATCTGAATTTTCGGAAGAAAATTGCAAACATCTCGAAAACAGTCTGTCCTAGCGCTCTGAAAAATTTTTTCAACGCTCTCAGCGATACGGCATCTGCTCTCAGTGGTACCAGTCAGATGATAATATTTTCAAGACTTGGAATTTTATACAATTATAAAACTATAAATAAATACATTTAGGCCTAAACACTATTCAGTAAAAGCCGATTAGTCTGCTTAATATTGAATAACATACCTATTTCAGTATCTAATAAAGAAATAAATTATTAATTTAATAATATATAAACTCAGGATGAAAAAGTAACTAATAAATACAAGATGTGAATTTGTTTATCGATTGGAATAAACAATAGTCACACCGTAAACATACTGTCTTTAATGGAGTAGTGTTATAAACCTGTGCTCGTTAGGCAGCAATATATACAGCTATGCTATACATCAGATCTGTGCTAATTCGGTTTTGACAAGCTATACTAAGATGGAATGTAGTTGCATGAAAGCAATGTACTCTTTATAATTAATACCATGTATGTGAGCTACTCTGATAAAGTATATTATAGATTTTAACTAGGGCTATTTTTTAAGAAATATTATAAGCTTTTTATAAATATTATAAGCATAATCAAGTTCGGTAGCGCTAAATACATTATAATCTTACATAACATTAGTTAAACAGGTAAAACTGGTACTCCAGAGTGAATTATTAGTGAAGTAAGTATCAATAAATATTGAAGCATATTTAATAAAAAATATTTAAAATAGACTTTAATTGTAAGATTTTTTTGAACGGCATTTTGAAGATTTTAACATTTTAAAATTATTAATAATAATACTATATGACTGATTTTCAAGGAACTGTTTGGGCCTAATTATGCATTGTGATAACAACAACAGAGCCAAAAGTAAATCCACAGAAGCTCACAATTAATTATTACTGTGGAAAAACAATTTCAGTGTAATTTGAGAGCGAATCATTTTCATTAATTTAGAATTACAGTAGTTATCGATAATAAATTTCTATAAATTGATTATAACAGTAATAATTATTAATGCAATATGTTATTTTTACAGCACACTGTAGGATAATGAACGTCGTAAAATCTTGTGTCATAGTATCAAGAAAAGAGTTAAAGATTTTCTTTCCGTATTATATGTTCATGTCATTAGCCGGTTCACTTTTTATTGATAGAAAAGATGGAAAAACAGCAAATGAAACTTTACTACAAGTTTGTCCTGTTCTTTCCAAATACAAGGTAATGTAAATATGGTTCATTTGAATAATTAGCAGCTAAAAGAAAATAAGATGTTTTTATGATCGCAGTAAGATTCAAATTAATCCAGACATGGGTAAATCATTTATTTATTCCCGAATTGTGGCTATGCTAAACCAGACCCATATTTCTATGTTCTCACACTAAGAGTTTATATCCTTTATCTAATAATCAGTACACATTAAGTGGTCATTTTGTGAAGATTTATTCAGTGTTTTTTTTTTTTTATAACGTATTTTGTATTTTATTAAATTAACCTTGTAAGTCGATGTAGGCAATTGTCAAAAAAAGAATGGCAAAAATAAAATTATCAGAAACACTGACTTCAATAAATCAATAATACAAGTATTGTAGCTTCACGATGAAGAAATAAAAACCGTATGGTATACTAAATAGATGGATGCCAAATTATAAATTTGAAGGAATTAAGAATAAAAGAGGGCGTAAAAACAATTTTCTAATTAAAATTAGATTTTATTGAATTTCAATTACATAACTTAAAGAACGAAATAAACGTAAGATAATTTAAAGAACTCTGGTAATTCTGATGAGAGAAAGTCACAAGGTAACCGTCGTAAATATGTGAATTATTCAGTGTAACTAGCCAGAATCCAAAGATGCAACATCTGTTATTCACATAATGACATATCTATAGCTGTTTTATAATCTTAATTGCAAGTTGTATTTTTAATTATAACTTGATAACAAATGATGGTTTAGAAAATTAGAGAGGAACTAATCGCATTAAAATTTAATTATATGGCTTGTCCTCGAACGAAAAGGTTTCAAATGAAAATGCTAGAATGTAATGTCTCTTTTTATCTAATAAAACATAAAACTGAATCAAAAACAAAAAGAAGATTAAAAAATTGTTCTTCACAAATGACGTTTGTTAAGGTCAGCGTGAAGATAATTTTTACCTTTTTTTAAAGATAGGTACATAAAATTAACAGTAAAAACAGTAAGTAAAATAAACAGTAAAACCGGTTCATAAACCATTCATATTATTATGAATAGAAGAAAATAACAGTTGATTGCTACTGTAAAAAGCTTTAGTTGTAAAACCAGTCAATTAAATATATAATTGACTGATCAGGAAGTATGAACATCAACAATAATGAAAACTTAGATTTTTTTCAGTACAGTTATGACTACTTAACCCTGCATTACCTATATATATATATAAATAATGTGTATCTTAAAGGCAATGATGCTTATGCTTTTTTATTAGAAGATTTATATTATAACAAAAATCCTCTTAAAATAATAAAAATCCTCATCTAAATGTAGAACAGGATCTTTTTGAGATCAATAAATATTGAAAATTTAAAAACACAACTGTCAAAAAACATTACTCTTTTAATATAGAATAATTAAAGAGTGTGCAAGTGACAATTTTGTAAATAGTGTGATTTTTTTTCAATCTTTTAAATTTATTTAAACATCTATGTAGAGTGTTTAATTTTAATCACCCCCAAGCGATTTTCTCATAAATTACACAGGATGCAAAAAAAAATGACCTAAACAAAAGTTACCCAGATTTTGAACACCTCATGGTAACCTTTGATTTGATCTTGAACTTAACCTTGACGTTATTTCAAGGTTAACACAATTTTTTGAAATATAATGACATAGTTTTTACCCCACCAATGAAAAGATCAGAAAACGTTACACTGGATTATGTAATCACACATATGACCATTAGGCTAACCATTAGAGATAGTGTTATATGGGTGGTAGAGTTACACGAGTTACATGTTTTTGGTCATATAATATTCCTGGAATATTTATATCCAGGCCATTTATCTCGGAAATTATGGGAAAGAGCATGAAAATGACTTTAGACTATCTTATAACACTATCTCTGATGGTTAGCAGTATGACCTTAAAAATTCCCGAAGGTCATATGTAAAAATTTTCTACTCTTTTCATTGGTGGGGTCAAAAATAGGTCAATCCATAGCGTACATTATTAGCCAGTCCAGTAGTGTACATTTTTACAAACATATAATGTATTCTTCACTTACCATTTATTAGAAATGCTTGAAAAATTTATATTAAAACATAAATATTTTACATGGCATTGGCATTATATATTAATCAATACAAATTTTATTTATAATCTGATATAAAAACTTCTATTTTATAATAATAGAACTTGATATATAAATTTAATATAATAATATCCTACAGAATGAACAAACTGTTTCTAGTTTCTAAGAATTAGGTGATATAAGTGAAGTGAATGATTCTTTTGAAGATGTTGTTGTGGAATAGTGATTAAATTCTGACATTTATTTGCCTGAAGATTGTAATAATTCTGGTGATAAACAATTAACTGATAGAGTGAGAAAGCCTTAAATATACAGAGAAGAAAGAAAAGGAAATCTTTTATCGCACCAAAGTCTATATATGATAACTGTGTGATTGCAATCGAGTTTTTATATAAAGCAGTTTGAATTCTAGAACCTATAAGAAAAGTAAGTTTGTCTTGAAGTGACTGATTATAACCCTCACTAAGGAAAAAATACTTCATGAAAATATATTATTCTTCTAACTTTATTAGCACATAAAAAACTGTGAATGTTATTAAACATATTTACAATTGCCTGCTTTTATTATTGTGGGCATTTATTTTCATTACTGAAATCAAATTTGAATGTGCCATATATTGATTATTAAAAAAAGTAAGAGGCAAAATACTGTTATTTTTTACAATTTATTTAACAACTAAATTTATTTTCAAACTCCTAGCTGCTGTTAAAAACTTCTCCTTGTGCTCTAAAAGATCTCTATGTTTTGAAGTCAGAATGGGTTTTATACATTTTTAAAAATTCTATATCGGTCACAAAGACACCCAGAGGGTGATCAAGCAAAAGGAATTCTGATGGTTTGAGGCATGGGCTACATTTTAGATGTAGCAGAACTTTGACTAATTTATTAACTTTTCAGTCGTTTCAAACATTAAACTCAGCAATCTAGAGCGTATCATTATCCCAAAGATACATTCCTTTTTTCTGCAAACCACATTTTTTATTCATAATTTCATTCTTTTCTCTATTTTCAAGAACATTTTTATGGTACTGACTGTAGATAGTGCACATGTGTACTAAGATTACAGAAAATTGAATGTTTAGCATCATAAAAAAATCATTAACTTTTTTTTATCGGCTAATGGTTGGGTCTTGAAATTTTTAATGGCCAGAGAACTAGATTGCTTCTGCTTTACATAAGATTCTTAGATTCAGGCTCATAATGATGAATTGACTTCTCATCATAATTATTATTATTTCCAAAACTTTCTTCTCAGTCAATCATTTAGTGCTGTTTGAATGCCCTTTATGAATGAATCAATTGATTTTTTTATAGTTAATTATAAATTGTTATGAAATTATCAAACCCAACTTCTGATTATTTTATAGTAGTCAGCAAGTTATGTGCAACTAATGAAACTGTAGTGATGTTTATATTACAATTATCAGCAGTTCTTCACAGTGCAACGCAATCTCCTTGTATAAGTTCATCATGTGAGATTCCAGAACTGGAGTTGAAATCTCAGTTGGCTGTCTCTCAGGTCAGTTGTCAGGGACCCTTTTTAACCACTATTAAACAGTTCAATCTATCGGTAAGTTTTACATAATTCATATTAAGATTATATGTTGCTTGAATATCTAAGTATAAATTTCTGATCATTTTTTACCCTTTAAAATCAGGAATTTAATTATTGAACATTAAACTTCCAAAGGACAATTTTCAAGAATACTTCCCATTGTCTAATAGATGTTAATTCTATAAAAAAAAAAAAGATGTCAAATTATATTTTAAATCAATAATGGTAGTATGAATACATGATCTTGAAAGAATTGTATTTCTTATTTAGAGATTTTTAAATTAGAGTATCTGCTTATTTAATGCCCCTGTAATTAAAAGCTAACACGCACAAAAAATGGATTTCTTAGCTACATAAATTTAATGTATGGACGTTAACATAGAGGTTTTTTAAGATGTTGATATTATAAGCACAATGTAGATTCTACTATAAAGTCATGTTATGATCAATTAACTTTTTTCACTTTCAGTCAAAATTACTTATATATCCAGAAGGAACAAGAAATCTAAATGCTAAAACTTTAAACCAATTTAAGAAAGGTGGATTTAGGGTTGCAATTACTGGACAATTTCCTGTTATCCCGATTGTTATTTCACCTTTTTATTACATTGATCCTGTGAAGAAACACTTCAGCAGTGGTACGTAATTTAGTCATTATTTAAATTTTTTTCAGTATCAAATATTGTTAATCCTTAAAAAAAAATTAGTTTATAAATGTACGTTACACATGGATTGGTATTTACAAAGGAAAATAAAATTTATCATTTAAAGTAAAATAAAAAATAGGCTGTCCACGGGTTGATCAAACAGTTAACTTGTCATCACAAATCGGTTGTTTAACAGCTGATTTATGAAGTCGAAGGTTCTGAATTTCAAATCCTAGTAAAAGTAAATTGCCTTTATATGGATTTGAATACTAGGTAGTGAATACCGATGTACTATGGTGGATGAGGTTCAATTAATCACATGTCTCAGGAACAGTTGACCTAAATCTGTACAAAACCAAACATCATTTACATGTCATACATAGCATCCTCATCTCATTGGGCCATGGGGGTTACTTATTTGTGACTATAGAAGTACATTTGACATAACCCCCAAATTTTAACTGATCTCTTGATCTTCAGCAATTTGTGACTTGATTTAAATCAAATATGATTTAGATTATTTTGAATAATTAGTTCATGAACCTTAAACTTCACAAATAAATCCTTAATTTGTAAAAAAATAAGCGGTATTTATTTGCTTATAATATGATAACAATGGTATTTGTTTAATAGTTATTTTAAAATTGTATGAAAAATGGAAGCTGTCTAAATCCCATTTTACATTCATAATATCTTCTAGAAAGTAAATATAATTTCTATTATAATGTTATCATCAGGAAAAAGGAGATTATTTATGAAGTGATTGTCTACTTCTATACTCATGAACAGAAATTTTTGACCCGTTGCCTTCAAAGTGGAGGTAAATATATTTTAAAAAGAATAGGAGAGTGGCAAAATCTTGCTTTAAATATTTAGATATTGAAAATTCTTAAAAAGTTTCCTCCTGAGTATGACCAATTCTCCCTAAATCCCCAATAATATTATTATCCAAATAAAAACTAAAGTTGAGGAAAACAACTGATAAAAAAATGAAGAAATGTAACACTGAGGAAATGCATTTTTACTAGACTCCTAATTACTTCAAGATAGCACCATTAACAAAAATAATACCTTTCACCGATGAAGGAGCTCCACAGTAACTTTCAAACATGAACATTTACACCTCTGTGAAAATTAATTAAAAAATTATTGTTTTTATAATATAAATACTTTATTTCTTTAAAAATTATTTTTAGTAGTTACTAAGTCCTCATTTAGTTTTAATTAACATATTAATTCTAATAGATATATATTTAACTAATGATTTAACCTTCTCACAATTCTTTGCATCATGAAACCACACCCATATAAGTGATGAAATTATCTTTTCTTTACTAGTGCAATCAATTTTCCTGAACTTGTCCTTGCAAATATACTAGAAGTTTTCAACGGGATTTATATCTGGTGAATCTGCAGGCTGGCTCAGTACTTTCATCCTTTCTTTCTGAAAAAAATTTGGCAACTTTTTTGAAACATGGCAGTAAGGATCTTGTTAGCAAACACTTACATAACGTAAAGTTTTGTTAACTCAGACAGCACTCTTTGCTCCAATTATGACAAATATTCTTTACCATTTATCATACCTTCACTGAGCACAAGCTTGATCTCATGTAATTAAATGAAAAACAATCCCAAAACATTTTTTTTAGAGGATGCTTCATGGTTTAGTGGATATGTTTTTGACTTAACGTTTCACCATTATCAGTATTCTTTATACTCTTACTCTCTGTACGTAAAACTGAAATTAGTCAGAAAATAATACCATTCTCCAGTCTTCCTGAGTTCAATTTTTATATTTTCTAGTCCATTCAAATATTTTTTTATCACTGTAGGTGTTAAAAGTTGTTTTCACTGGTTTATGAGACCTCTGACCAGCCTCCAACAACCTCTTATGAACCATTGAATCGTGCACTTTGAATCCAGCTTCTGAAAATATTTTTTAAGGTCAAAGCTGTTTTTTTGAGGATCTATCTTCATTTTTCTTATAAAAAATGCAAATTCTTATGAAGTGGTAGGCCTTTTTCTCCCAAAATTTCCTTTAAGTTTAGATAATACTGAGTCAGTTTCATTTTTCAGAATAATGATTCTACTAACTGTACTTAAATTGACCTTACATTCGGCCAATATATCCAGCTGAATAAATTAAGTGTTTTCATACAGAAATTCTGACAGCTCTCTTCCTAAGTGTTACACTATTAAAGATTCTATGTTTGTACAACAAAGGTATACAACAACACAGCAAGAATTTAATATATGATAAAGTAACTAGAAAAAAAAGAACTGAGTATAAATAAACATCTCTCAAAACTTTATAAATATTAATCAGCAGATATTTAGAGAGAAACAGTTGAAAACAAAGTTGGCCAACCATAAAATATAAAAATATTGCACTTGTTTCAATTAATTTGCTCAAGGGTATATCTATTTCCAAATAGGTTTATTATTTTTTTTAATGTAACTTTTTAAAGATTTTACCAAAATTGTGTTGCTGGTCATATTTACATGCTGGGATCAACAAATTCCATTTACTACTGATTAAATAAATTTTTGATATTCCTTATTTAATTACAGGACATACTATCATGAAAGCTTTGGAACCAATTAGTACAAATGGATTAAAGATGGATGATATTGATTCATTGATAGAAAAAACTTGGAAAATAATGTCTGATGAGTATGAAAAATTAAGAAATGAAATATATAATGAAAATAAATAAATTTAAAATGTATTGGAAGAAATTACTTTCTCCTGTAACGTGCATGCAATATTATGTATTATCACGCTGTATTTTAAAATGCGTAGTGTTAATGTAATAAAGGATCTTCATATCACTGAAGATATAATTTTATAACTACTATATTATGTTACATCCTTGAAATCTAAGTTTGCAAGTTTTCCTGTAAGCTCAATCCATTTACAATCTGCTTTAATTCCTTTAATCCAACCTTGAAAAATAAACTTTCTAAACATGTGTGGATCAAGTTTTTTATAAAGGGGGCCATGAATGCATAAGGCCTCTTCCTTCATGTAATTTCTCTAGAAATGAATCTTTTTAATTTAAACATTATTCTAAAATAGAATTTTACCATTATTCAATAATTCATTTTCATTACTTTGATAAATTTTTAGCAAAACATTTTTATCACAGTGTAGCAAAATAATATTATTATAAAAATTAAGATTTAAAAGTAACTTTTTTTTATTTATTTTATATTAAAAAGTCACAGTTATATAATATACTCTTTTTTAAAAAAATAAATATTGTTCAGAGATACTATTTCAAATTCTGTTTTGAAATGATAAAAGAATGATTTCCTATATCCATGTGTGATGAGTTGCAGTCAGCATAGGAGAGTCCCTTTATCCAGTTGGTATTAACTCGCACACAACTATTTTTTCTTAGCCTATGATGTCTACTTTTAAATTTAATGAGAATCATAGAGGAAATAAGGAAGAAGGGATAATAGGGTATAAAAGAAATGGGATATTTATAAATATTAAGAATAGAAGAAGCTATAAAAAATGGAGGATAATGATCTGGACCAAGAATTACAAAGGTAAGTCAGAGTAAAACTTGTTGAAAGACAGATTTACAAAGTGGAAAGAGAAAGGTTATGTACAGTTATTAGAATCCACAACTAAAAAAGTAAAAATATATTTAATGTACTAGATACAGTAACAAAATTTACTGTAAACTGTAAATTTAAGCTAAAAGTTAAAAAATGAAAAAATAGACTAAATTTACTTATGCATCAAAGCTGATACTGTAGGCAACATCTGTAATCAGGTGTAAATATTTATTAGGTATAAAATTAAAAAAATAATTAAATTCTACATTTCTAAAGAGAAAAAGAATAGCTAAAGCGAAGAATAGCTGTTTAACACTATAAAAGTGTTTAAATAAGATCAAACCATGGAATTCACATCTCACAAAAAATTAACTCTAATAATCCATGTAAAAACATGAAGAGGAATGTTAATGAATGTTCTCCCATATATGAATGGAATTTCCTTATTTCCTCTTAATAAGTTCCATTAACATCACTAAAAAAGGATTTCAATAGATCCTCCAGAAAGATACTCTAAAACCACATTACCTATGATATTTTTCTACGAGAAAACAGCTCACTAATTTAAGATTGCAGCTCACTAAGATGGATGCAATGCAACTTTCACAACATAAAAGCACAATCACTAGACAAACATAATCACTAGACTCCTGGAATATGTAAAGTGAAGTGCTTTGACCGCACGGATGTTCTACATTAAACAAACAAGATGCAGCTTCAATCAAAGGTGCAATGAAAACATCAAAATACTACTCCATAGAAACACAGTCATCTAAGATCCAAATATTTAATTAGGCTATAACTAAGGAACCAAAGAAAATAATTACCACTTATGATTTTTTTTTTTTTTGTCTTCAGTCATTTGACTGGTTTGATGCAGCTCTCCAAGATTCCCTATCTAGTGCTAGTCGTTTCATTTCAGTATACCCTCTACATCCTACATCCCTAACAATTTGTTTTACATATTCCATATAAACGTGGCCTGCCTACACAATTTTTCCCTTCTACCTGTCCTTCCAAAATTAAAGCGACCATTCCAGGATGCCTTAGTATGTGGCCTATAAGTCTGTCTCTTCTTTTAACTATATTTTTCCAAATGCTTCTTTCTTCATCTATTTGCCGCAATACCTCTTCATTTGTCACTTTATCCACCCATCTGATTTTTAACATTCTCCTATAGCACCACATTTCAAAAGCTTCTAACCTTTTCTTCTCAGATACTCCGATTGTCCAAGTTTCACTTCCATATAAAGCGACACTCCAAACATACACTTTTAAAAATCTTTTCCTGACATTTAAATTAATTTTTGATGTAAACAACTTATATTTCTTACTGAAGGCTCGTTTAGCTTGTGCTATTCGGCATTTTATATCGCTCCTGCTTCGTCCATCTTTAGTAATTCTACTTCCTAAATAACAAAATTCTTCTACCTTCATAATCTTTTCTCCTCCTATTTTCACATTCAGTGGTCCATCTTTGTTATTTCTACTACATTTCATTACTTTTGTTTTGTTCTTGTTTATTTTCATGCGATAGTTCTTGCGTAGGACTTCATCTATGCCGTTCATTGTTTCTTCTAAATCCTTTTTATTCTCGGCTAGAATTACTATATCATCAGCAAATCGTAGCATCTTTATCTTTTCACCTTGTACTGTTACTCCGAATCTAAATTGTTCTTTAACATCATTAACTGCTAGTTCCATGTAAAGATTAAAAAGTAACGGAGACAGGGAACATCCTTGTCGGACTCCCTTTCTTATTACGGCTTCTTTCTTATGTTCTTCAATTGCTACTGTTGCTGTTTGGTTCCTGTACATGTTAGCAATTGTTCTTCTATCTCTGTATTTGAACCCTATATTTTTTAAAATGCTGAACATTTTATTCCAGTCTACGTTATCGAATGCCTTTTCTAGGTCTATAAACGCCAAGTATGTTGGTTTGTTTTTCTTTAATCTTCCTTCTACTATTAATCTGAGGCCTAAAATTGCTTCCCTTGTCCCTATACTTTTCCTGAAACCAAATTGGTCTTCTCCTAACACTTCTTCCACTCTCCTCTCAATTCTTCTGTATAAAATTCTAGTTAAGATTTTTGATGCATGACTAGTTAAACTAATTGTTCTATATTCTTCACATTTATCTGCCCCTGCTTACTTTGTTATCATAACTATAACACTTTTTTTGAAGTCTGACGGAAATTCCCCTTTTTCATAAATATTACACACCAGTTTGTATAATCTATCAATCGCTTCCTCACCTGCACTGCGCAGTAATTCTACAGGTATTCCGTCTATTCCAGGAGCCTTTCTGCCATTTAAATCTTTTAATGCTCTCTTAAATTCAGATCTCAGTATTGTTTCTCCCATTTCATCCTCCTCAACTTCCTCTTCTTCCTCTATAAAACCATTTTCTAATTCATTTCCTCCGTATAACTCTTCAATATATTCCACCCATCTATCGACTTTACCTTTCGTATTATATATTGGTGTACCATCTTTGTTTAACACATTATTAGATTTTAATTTATGTACCCCAAAATTTTCCTTAACTTTCCTGTATGCTCCGTCTATTTTACCAATGTTCATTTCTCTTTCCACTTCTGAACACTTTTCTTTAATCCACTCTTCTTTCGCCAGTTTGCACTTCCTATTTATAGCATTTCTTAATTGCCGATAGTTCCTTTTACTTTCTTCATCATTAGCATTCTTATATTTTCTACGTTCATCCATCAGCTGCAATATATCGTCTGAAACCCAAGGTTTTCTACCAGTTCTCTTTATTCCGCCTAAGTTTGCTTCTGCTGATTTAAGAATTTCCTTTTTAACATTCTCCCATTCTTCTTCTACATTTTCAACCTTATCTTTTTTACTCAGACCTCTTGCGATGTCCTCAAAAATCTTCTTTACCTCCTTTTCCTCAAGCTTCTCTAAATTGCACCGATTCATCTGACACCTTTTCTTCAGGTTTTTAAACCCCAATCTACATTTCATTATCACCAAATTATGGTCGCTATCAATGTCTGCTCCAGGGTAAGTTTTGCAGTCCACGAGTTGATTTCTAAATCTTTGCTTAACCATGATATAATCTATCTGATACCTTGCAGTATCGCCTGGCTTTTTCCAAGTGTATATTCTTCTATTATGATTTTTAAATTGGGTGTTGGCAATTACCAAATTATACTTCGTGCAAAACTCTATAAGTCGGTCCCCTCTTTCATTCCTTTTGCCCAGCCCGTATTCACCCACTATATTTCCTTCCTTGCCTTTTCCAATGCTTGCATTCCAATCTCCAACTATTATTAAATTTTCATCTCCTTTTATGTGTTTAATTGCTTCATCAATCTCTTCGTATACACATTCTACCTCATCATCATCATGGGCGCTTGTAGGCATATAGACGTTAACAATCGTTGTCGGTTTAGGTTTTGATCTTATCCTTATTACAATGACTCTATCGCTATGCGTCTTGAAATACTCCACTCTCCTCCCTATCTTCTTGTTCATCACGAAACCTACTCCTGCCTGCCCATTATTTGACGCTGAGTTAATTACTCTAATGTCACCCGACCAAAAGTCGCCTTCCTCATCCCACCGAACCTCACTAATTCCTACTATATCCACGTTTACCCTATCCATTTCCCTTTTTAAATTCTCTAGCCTACCAACCTTTTTTAAGCTTCTAACATTCCACGCTCCGACTCGTAGAATGTTATTTTTTACTTTTCTGGTGACCCCTTCCTTAGTAGTCCCCACCCGGAGATCTGAACGGGGGACTATTTTACCTCCGGAATATTTTACCAAGGAAGGCGCCTCCATTACTGCTTTTGAAAATGCAGAGAGCCACATTTTCTTGGAAAAAAAAAAACAGCTGTAGTTTTCCATTGCTTTCAACTGCGCAGTACTCAGAGGACTGAGAAATGTTGATATGGCCGTTTAAGTCATTGTGACTCACGCCCCTAACAACTACTGAAAGAGCTGCTGCCCTCTTTCAGGAATCATTCCTTAGTCTGGCTCTCAACAGATACCTCTCCGATATGGTTGCACATTCGGTCCAGCTACTCTGTATCCCTGAGCACTCAAGCCCCCTCACCAACGGCAAGGTCTCATGATTCATAGAGAAGGCCACTTATAATATATCGCTGAAAAGCTCTTAATGAGGGCTTGTTACTGCAGTTAAGAAAACGTCCAAAATCTAAATGTTTTTGGATTTTTGGCTTTTTTTGACACTTTTGTTTCAGTCAATTGCAATCAAAAGGGGAGGTGCACAACTAGATGGTTACTAGATGGCCAAAATGAATATTTCCTTTCAAATCTGAAAACCAAAATTATTTGTGATCACAATCCTTCCTGTACTTCATACAAGGAAGTTGGAACATACAAGGAAGGACGGTTGCTTAGGTAACAATATAATCTGAATAGGAAAGGCGATAAAAATTACCAATGAACAAGACTAGTTTTCTTCTGTATCTCAGATTACGGTTATCATTTGACGTACTCGCCGGTTACTAAGGTAACCGGCAAATATTATCTGAATAGCAGACTGATAAAAATTATACCAATGAAGAGGACATTCCTTTTTCCGTATGTCAGATTGAAGTTATCATTTAACGCCGTCGCAGGTTACTACGGTAACTATATACCGTATTTATTCGGGTACTCCCGAATATCGCACTTCGATTTTCCTGAGCGAACATCTAATATCCTATATCGAGTGTACACCGTATGTTAAATTGCAACAGATATGATAAAAAAATACGTATATAATATTACGTAACATATTCAGAATATAATGCATGTAATTCGTTTATTTAAATTATAATATTAATATTACATTAATTATTAATTACCGTAGGTACTAGTTTAGTTCAGAATCAGTAGGCCAGTAAAACGAAAAGAAAGTATCATGTGGAAAAGGATTATTTCCATACACTTTTTAATATGGGATTTTATTTTAATTAATCACTGACAATGTCTGTAAAAGGGTTACCAGTAGTCTCCACGTCACTCTGCTTAAGGTGTTCGTCTTCACTACCATGAAGTTCATTAGATATTCAGCATTTTTTAAAACCTTTCCTTACTAATTCCGTGGAAATACCTTCCCAAGCATCTTAAAATCTGGGAGTTTGATTCTTCTTCGTTTCTAGGGGTGAGAAAGAAATTTTCATCAGCCATCCATCTACTGTACAGTTGTTTTAATGCAGATTTGAACGGTTTTTTAATGCAGACATCTATTGGTTGCAATAGAGATGTCAATCTACCTGGAAATATTACTTGGTCTTTCATACCCTTTTTTAAAATGTCTTTCACTTTATCAGTCGTATGCCACCGATAACTATTCATTACTAGCATACCGGTATTTTTTTTATTAAGTAAATCTCCTGATTGCTTTTGCCATACACACCTTATCCAATCTAAAATTAAGGTTTCGTCCGTCCAACCTGATTCCTGTGCTCTGATAATAACTCCATTTACCTGTACGGTTGGAAGAGTTTTTCTTTTAAAACAATGTACGGAGGTAATTTTAATCCATCAGAAGTAATGCAACGCATAACACTTCACCTTTGTTTTTCATTACTACCAGTGTGAATCGTAACACTTTTTTCACCTTTTTTGTCAAATGGCATTCCAAAATATACGGGGGTTTGATCAACGTTTCCTATTTGAGAAGGCAAATAGCCTTTATGTTTTCTAAGATTTTTTATGTATTTTTGAAAATGTAATATTTTTTGTTCATAAGCGTCTGAAAGTCGTTGAGAAATGGTCGTTTTTCGTCTTATTGACATATCATTTCGTGCAAAAAATCGTGTTATCCATCCACGGCTTGCTTTAAAATCAAATTTATTCAATGAGTTAGCGATTTCACGAGCATATGATCGACACATTTCTGTCGTGACAGCATAACCGCATTTTATTTTTTCACTTTTAACAAAGTCATACAATTTTTTTTCTATGTCTGTTTATTTTGGTTTTAAGCCAGGAAAAGCCCTTTTTTTACCAGTGCTTTTCACCAGAAGTTGTTCTTCTTACTCCAGTCTCAAATGCAGCTTTCATCTACGTCAAATTATCTTCCTGCCGCTCGATTTCCAAGTTTTTCAGTGTTTCATTTACTGTAAAAGATCGTAGACTCTGTCATTTTGTACTCATTTTAATGCCGTAATTAATAAATCACCGTATTAAACTTTACAAGATAAACTAAACAGATAAAATGCACATAACCGTCCACACATACAAACAGTTCAATGATTATGGCGAATATTCAAGACGACGATGGGTAGCTGATACTGCAACTGTTGGTTGTGTCATTAGAACCGGATGCAGCCTATTCAGAATGAAATCAGTTTTATAAAAATACTGTAACTTCGTTCCTATCGATAATATGAACAGGATGTTACTAATTAAGGGTGTACTCTGTATAAGCGGCATCCGGTATTGATAAACGAAAGCCTAATGTAACTATATTTATGTGATTGAATTTAGGTACTTCTAAGAAAAAGTTTACATAAATTATCCAGCTAAAGGCTATGTTTCAATTAGGCTTCGCACCCTTATTTTTTCTCTCCAATTCCAAGAAAAAAAGTGCGGGGGGTACTCAAATAAATACGGTATTTGATTATTAATAAATAGCAAGATAATATAAAAAAAAAAATTACAATGAAATTGTAAACCGCACGACAAGAGTATCGTAGATATCATTTCTTCCGCTCAAAAAACAAAAATTTCTATAATATAAATATAAGTGTTTTTAACAAAATGATACCGATATCAAAATTCCAGTTCTATTATCAAAATCAGTTATTAATTTAGAATTTTCTTTAAAAAAAAGTAATTTTCTGTTAAAAAGGAGTAACACTTTCAGAATTAAAAAAAAAAAATTAACAAAGGTTACTAAAAATTTTTGAGGAATTATTTCTTATATTTTATTTAATTTTCTCAATTATGTATCCTCATTCATATATGAGATGTGAAAATGTAGAAACCGATTTTCAGAAATCCGTGTGTTGTGTTTCAATTGAAATTTATTTGAAGTATTACCTTCAACAATACACGTAATAGTATTTATTTCAATGTGAGGATTTCCTGTTAAATCTTCTGAAGAGGAATACACGAATACACAGATTAAGTTGCATTCCCTAATCAGTCCTTGCAATCGTGTCTTTATAATTCAGCACAAATGATGCCAGTTCTACAAAAACATATTTATATTGTTTTTATACTGATAGTAGATTCAGAATTTTACTATCAACTGGAAATGTGAGATTAACATAAAGATGTCAAGGATATATTTAATGAAAAGATATACGAATAAATGTATTAAAATGAATTTTTCATTTTTATGTGAAGTTGGAATATACAATTATGAAGGGAGGTAGGGAGATATTTTAATGAAAAATTATTAAATTCTTTTTGTATTATGATTAACATCGAAAAAAAGAAGCATTTTCTGTGCAAGATGTAAAATTAAACTGTGTAGTTATGCTGGTAATAGTTTATTAATCACATCGTTTTAAAATAAAGAGCCATTATTTTTTTAAATATTAATAATAATAATAATAATAGTAATTGTAATAGAAGAAAACAGAATTGTTAATAATTGAAATTTATACAATTTATTTTCATATTATTCAAATTTATTATGTGGAAATTAAGTAAAATATTTTTTCATAACCATTTTCTAATAATAACATTGACAATTCTAACTGTAAATGTTTAGTGTGACACCGTGGAACACACCCTGTTTCAGTGCCCTGAATGGGAGGAACAAAGGGCTCGTGCGGAGATTACTGGCTCCTCACCTACGTCTCTGCTCCCTTACATCATCGCTTCTACAGCTTGCCGGGATGCGTTCAGCCTCTTTTTTCGGACGGTACGTCGAGCCAAAGATGATGAGAAACGGAAGAAGAGTTTCTAGCGGGAAGTGTTGGACAGCCCCAACTGTGAGGGCCGGTATGCTGGCTCCGGACTGGGGACTCTATGAACGATGCGTGACGCTTTCTGCTGTGACAACGATCATCTGGATCTGCCGTCTTTTAGTGGGGGATCCCCTTGGGGATTCCGATTTGAGGCATAACGCACTCAAAAGACCGTGACCCATGGCCTGGGGTGGGGATGAAGGCTACGGTATTAATGGTTCTGGAGTCTCCTCGCTGGGATTAGAGGCAGGCGTAAAGTAAAAGATGCAACCGGGGGGTCGACCAGCCGGATGGTCAGCTGGTGGGCGGGAAGGCCCGTTAGAGTTAAAGGACACTCTCCTGGGCTGCGTTATACTTCACTGTGAATCCGGCAGTGGAGGGGGTATAGTAAGTTCTATCTGTATATTTTACAAAAATTTTATTACTTAATTTCTACATTGGCTGTTGGTTAATAGTGATTAGTAATCCAATATGTAAGTAACGTTAGATTATTTCTTAGTTATAAAATAAAATTAACGGTAATAAAATTATATTAAAAATTTATCAAATTAAAAAAATATAATAATTTAAAATCTATTTATAAAATTTATTAAATAACTGAAAAACTTGAAAAGGTTTAAACAATTTCTTTAGAAATCTTAACAAATTTTTTCCTATTGTCAGTTGTTTGATTTGATGCAGACTTCTTCATTATAGTTACGAATCATAACAGATTCCTGAAATTCTTGAAACAAAAATTATTTATTGAAAAAAAAGTTTTTACACAAAATCATAAACATGAATATAACTGGTTTGACCCGATAGAAAATGAATAAGCCAAAATAACATAAAAGTAAATAAAACAAATGTTATAAAAAATGAGAATCAACGTTACAAAACGTCTAATTTATCTGAAGATAAAATGTTATATTAATAGTACTTGTTTTTATTTTGAAATTTATGTGTTTATTACTACTGTGTATGTATGTGTTAAATACTACTTCTCAAACAAGTACCATAATTTAATATCAATTACAAAATTAATTTTTCATTGACTTTAATTTTTCATAACTTTCATGACTCCCTCGGTAAGTAGAAAGAGTCTATATAATATATTGTTTCGCAACAACTAAGCCTTCAATTAATTTCTTGCTTTACAATATCTGTCCCAAAGATTCTTGAGTGATTTTAAGTGACTGATGTAAAACACGAATGATTATAAAGCACCGAAAGTGTTAGAGATGATAGAGTTGTTTTTTTATAATGAACAATAGTGCTCATTATACGTTTAGTAACGGTGTCACTTGTAGGCCTGAATATAATCAGCATTTCAATGGGTTGACACGCTGATATAGAACAGTTTGTTTACGTTATTGTTTTTTAAGGCAATGGTAACTACTCTCTCCTAATTTTTCTTATTAAGTTTGATGTGAAACACTTGTTATTCTTAATGCGGCTACATAATTTTTGGAAGTGCATATGACTAATGCCAAGTCACCGACAAATATTACGGTCATAGCATTTCACTCGTGTTCATTAAAAAAGTATAGAAATATAACAAAAAAACACCTGTTTGGGTTAAAATAATAAGAGATAACAATATTTTGATTTATATTGTTTAAATGAAATTCGTTTAAAGGCAAAAAAAAGGTTTAGCCGTAGTTAATTAAGATCAGTGAACAATCTCTGTGCAACATTTTTTTAAATTTTTTAAAAGGTATCAAGAAAAGAAGATAATAGGATAAAAATTATTATTTTTTATTAAATTTAATTCATTTCCATTTATTTTTATATGGAAACCTTTCTCATTTTTAATTTTAAAATTTAGAGAAAATTGATAAATCATTGACTTGTTTTAAGCGTAGCTTTTTTAAAGTCTGCTTAACATTTCGTTTTAATCTATTTTATTGATATTCTTTAGCGACTGTTGTACAATTGAATAAATCAGTTGAATAGATATTTTATGCTGTTAACATAAAATATTTTAAAAACTCATCGTTTTTTCAATGAACTCTTAGATTAGAAGTAGTATTAATTTCAGACATAACAAAACTCTGTTATTATATTTTGAAAATGGATTGTGTATTTAATTATGTTTCAAAGTAAATCTATCTCTTTATTCAATAATTTGAACAACTAAAGGATGATGTCTGTGCTAGTTTTTTTTTTTATGGATAAGTCCGTAAATCCCTTTCCTTAAAAAGAAGAGGGTCTCATTCCACCCTATGTATTTTTAACTTTTTTTGTATTTATTCGATTTTTAATTTTGAACAAATGTACTGATTTCAATTATTACTTTTACTTTCCCGTCGCATAGTTACCTTGATCGGTCGATCTATTTCTACACTTTACGATATTTTACGCTGTTAACATAAAATATTTAAAAACCGTTTATAATTTTTTGACTGAACTTTTTGAGTTTAGAATTATATAGTGCGAATAACTAAACTCTAATGAACTATTTGTAATTGTATCTTGAAAATGAAACTGTATATTTAGTTATGTTTTAAAGTAAATATATTTATTAATCAAGGAAACGCATCGCATATGCTCTTGTATTATAATATATGAAAAAAGGTTTGAGAACCGCTTATCCACTGCTTGTTTAGAGAAAATTATACGACCCTTTGCTAGCTCTTTTTATTTTGTACATGATATTCTCCTTTTACTTGTTCCATTGTAAGTTTTTCAAATAACTTAATAATGAAAAGTTAATTTATTATCGTAATTTAATATGTTATTATACTTTTTAACCAAAATTCTGTAAACATATTTCTTAAAAAAAAGAATAAATCCATAGATATTTTAATTCTATATTTCATTAGTTTCAAATATATGTATTTGATTTTTAAAATCACTTTCTCGAGTAATTTTTATCTTGGCGTAGCATATCAATAGTAAACCTGATCGGTTCAATTTCTCTTCCCATTATTGTTTCTATCGTAGAAGGACCGGCTGAAAAATTAAGTCGTTGATCCCGATAGGTTTCCAAGCTATTTTTTTTGCTACCTCTCTTCCCGTTACAATAATTTAAACCTACTTTCAGATCACTATTCTCGGTGAAGTATAAATAACAATAGTTTTTTTTAAAGTTATTGTACAATGTGTATATATACATAGTTAAAATTCTAATTTTTGACATTAAACAAAATTTCCAGGCTGTTTTTAATTGATGATGAAGAAAGGAATTCGGTAAAACAGAATGGTGGTTATAATTCATGGTTTCTGGATGTATTTACATTATGGGAAACGCATTTCGTGATTGTTGTTTATCTTTTAACAAGAATTAATGCGATCAATTATCACATTAAATACATTTTCACCCTTTTTATGATTAGTGTTTGCGCCATTGGAGCTATACCGCTATGTCTACTTCGACCAAAAAATCCTTCAAACTATTGGTAAGTTACTAATATCATTCAATAAGTGAAGTAAATTGATAAAAACGTTTTTCTTTTTATATTTATTAATGGGTTTGTGTCTAGTTTATTTTTAACCGACTTTCAGGTTGACCAACGGACCACGTTATTAAAAAAACGATTAACACCTTTAAAAAAAGTAAAAAAATATATAAAAGTTATCTGTATAATGATATTATTTAATTTTATAATGTACAAAATTGTTTTATATTGCGTACATTTTAACTAAGATATTTAATAAAATTTTGAATTATTTTAATTTTTTGAGTCCTTTTGTCGTGATAAATATATTATATCATTTAATATTGAGGTGAAACACTATAAAAAAAATCCCTTTCGGCACGCCGGAAGGCAGAGGTAGATTTCACCGGTAATAAGTAGGGGATAAAAAAACATTTCCATCTTAAAGATAAGAAAAACTTAATTTACTCAAATTTACAAACTTCAAATTTACTCAAAACGACAACGATTGCATGTGAAAAAAAATTCACATGTTTAGCATACTACACGCCCCATTTTCTTACAATTCTAGCAAAATTTGGGTCATCCCTAGCCGTAAAGTTTGGTCACATTAAAAATTGTTTCAGATAAAAGTTTTAGGTAACGTTTACAAGACTAATGACCATTTTAAAACGATTCGATACTGTGATTATTAAGGGAGGTATGATTTTTTTTCCACCCCCGTGCCCAACGGTTGGCGACATAAAAAAACTTAGATAATTTTTAGGCCCTTAGATAATTTTTTCGAAAAAGCCGTTTCCACCCCCACGGTCCGATTTTGCCCATTAACGAACTCGACTGAGATTTTGGGTCGTCATAAAATTTTCCGGATGTCGAATCATGGTACCTATTACAATAGGTAGCTTTCTTATAAAATCTATCTAAAAATCCTACAGCGCTTGTTTCATTTCTTGAGGGATTTTTTTTTATTTTTACAAAATTTGGTTGGCAGCACCTTAAAAACAAGAGGAATTATCGAAAAAATAAGTGTTTTATCTTAGATTATATATTAATACCACCACCTTGGTTATTGTGTATAGAATGTCAGTCCACAGTACTGACCAAAACAGATACAGTGTGGTAATGATGCAATTAAGTATCACACTCTAGTACAGAATCTATTTTTTTCTTTTACTTTCTTGTACGAAGTAAAGGAAGTAAAATTTTGGGTTTCAGATTTCAAGGGAAATATCCATTTTGACCATCCCTGAATCCAGTTTAACTAGTTTCGGCGTGACGTCTGTACTTACGTATGTGTCTCGCATAACTCTAATCCGATTAGCCGTAGGATGTTGAACCTTCCCTTTCGGTTGCAATCGACTGGAGTAAAAGTGTCCAAAAAAACCGGAAAAAAATTGGATTTTGGATTTTTTCTTAACTGCAGTAATAAGCCCTCATTGAGAGGTTTTCAACGATGTATCATAACGGGTACTTGATGGAAGTAAAATTTAATATAAAATTAGGCTTCTCTTTTTTTACATAATACAGTATTCTGTGAGCAGCTCTGCAAGTCATTTTTTAACCGATTGAAGTTAAAGATTTTATAATTAATGTATTGTCTATTTTTTTGTTGTTGGTAAAACTTTAAAATATTAATAATAATAATAAGATCCGGTTTTTATCTATTTATTTTTTAATTAGCTTTAAATATTCTTTATGTAAATATGTTATTAACTGTATGTGAAACAAATGTAATTTTTAGGATATAAATTTTTTTATTGCAGTATAAAAACCGGAGGCAAAGATTCACCTTGAATGTGGTAATAAATTTAATAATGAGATATTAGTATTTCATTAAATACGTGGAAAATTCATAGAGAAAAACCACTTCTGTTGGTTTTCATATTTTATTAAACAATTTAATTTAATTCTTTGTGGCGATCAAGTAAAGTAAACAAATTTTGATATTTTTTGAAAAGTGGAACCTTTGTTTTAAAAGATTTAACACCGACGGAAGTATAAAAATAGTTGGATTCCTCTTTACAGGACTCTTTCGTTTTTTGACGGAAACAAGTGGGATGCTGAATTAAATTCGACCGTACATCCGTTCAAGATGATGAACGGTCAGTACATCAAAATCAGCTACGACCGACGAAATCGTCACAAAAATCCATAATGCCTTATTAAATGATCGCCGAATGAGGTACACGAGCTTCTTGATACCGCAAACATCTCGATAAATCGTGTCCACTACATTTTACACGACGTTTTTGAAATGAAACGTTTTCTGCTCGATGGGTACCGCGTTCGTTAACAGACTATCGAAAATGCATTGGACTGAAAACTTTTCGAGGGAAAAGTTCAACTTTTCTGATAGATTTATTTAAACGAAAACCCGCTGATTATCTTAGAGATTTCAAAACGGTTAGATGAAACATATATTCACCGTTACTCAGCAAAGACCAAACAGTCTGTGGAAACAGGTAAAAGCGCCCCAAAAAAAAGCGAAAACGGTTCCATCTGTAGGAAAGGTCACGTCTACGGTATTTTAAGATGCTCGTCGGGTGCTATTTATAGACTTCCTGCAAAAAACAGGAACATTATCAAGGAGTACTGCGCTTCACTACTGAACCGATATTCAGAGCTGGCAAAAAAGAAAGTGCTCTTTCACTGTAATAATGGCCCTGCACAAAGGTCTTCGATTGTTGCTGCAAAATTCCACGACCTATTCTTCTTTCGATGTGCTTAGACGTGCGCCGTATTCGCCGGATCCCAGCGATTTTCTCTTCCCAACTCTGAGGGAACCGCTTATTTTGGAGTTGGACAATACCGAATTGTATAGAGAGTATTAAGAAGTCGGAAAGTCGCTGTCTAAATACTTATACGTTGAACTGACTAGGTTAAAAATAAAAAAAAAAATATCTGATAAATCTTGTTTTTTTGTCGGCTGAGAACTTGGCGGAACGTTTGAAAAAACCTATCCTTTAATATACATAGAAGAAAACTTAACGACAGAATACCCAAGAACTCGCTCAGTAAAATTTTAAAAATATAATCACAGAAGACGGTATATTTGGTGAAGGTAAATGCTTAAAACACAAATTTACAAAAACAAGTATTTTAAAGTAATTTTAAGTAATTTAAATTTAATTTATTATTTAAAAATTTCAGCTATACATATCCATATGCAGCTTTTCTATCCAAAGTTCTCGGTATTAAATGGAAAGTAAGAGGTTCGGAGATCCTAGCCGTAGATGAAGCAGCTGTCCTAATGTTAAATCACCAATCGATAATTGATGTAATTGGTAAGCGGATTTATGTATTGTTATTAATATCTAAAAAAATATTTTTAAATAAATAAATTGTATATAATTTTTTATTATTTTGTAATTTTTATATTGAATTTTTGAAAAAAATTTACTTATTTAGGAAAATTTATCTTTCAATATTTACTTTCGACACAGCACGAATAGATCATGTTGTAATAAAAGTAGCAGCAGAACACATTTTGTGGATAAAATTCATATTTTATCAGTCTAATACTAGAAAGGCAATGTGATCTGGCGGCTTGTGTGTGTATCATTGTAAAACTTCAAAACAGCTGCTCTAAATTCCATTTAACAGCGCTGCCAATATGAAATTGCTTGAACTACCGGCCGAATTGTTATTTGATATCCGATTGATAATAATGATTATCTTTATATATAAAAATGTTAAGTTCATTTGTGTACGGCTTCAAAAACTCAAAATGTTCTGCACCGATTGAGCTCAAAGTTTAGCACGATATATAACCCGCATCAAAAAGATTGTTTTTATCTATTTTTCACATCATCACATACCCGCGACCGCGAGAAAACAGTTTTTTAACGGTCAGCTGTGTACCAGTGACCGAGTCATCTGCCTCAAGCGAGGGGAACACTCGCCATACTAGCTAACGACAACCGCAGTCACAAGTGAAACAATACCTGTTCCCAATTACATTGTTTATTAAAAAATTACAAAATTATTAAAAAAAAAATGCACGATGGCACATAAAAAATCGCTTGAAGCTCTTGATCGATCGTTACGAGATTTGCGTGGAAACGTTCAACCATTCGGGAATGCTTTGATATTCCTCGCAGGAGATTTTAAGCAAACATTGCCTGTAATTTCTCGATCGACACCAGCAGACGAAATAAATGCTTGCCTGAAATATTCAACACTGTGGCGACACATACGTACATTGCAGTTGACTACGAATATGCGTGTCCAGTTGCAGAATGATCCATCAGCTGAGGTATTCTCACGACAGTTACTGGACATTGGAAACGGACAGCTGCCAGTCGATGAGACGTCTAGACGAATATCATTTCCTGATAATTTTTGTAATTTAGTAACATCGAAAGAAGAACTGATCGAAAACGTATTTCCTGATATTCAAATTAATCATAGAAATCACGATCGGCTCAGTGAACGAGCTATCCTTGCCGCAAAGAATAAAGATGTCTATCGACTTAATAATGTTATTCAATCCGGCATTCAAAGTGAGGAAATTACATATACGTCGATAGACACCGTTGTTGAAGCAGATGAAGTAGTTAATTATCCAACGGAATTTTTAAACTCAATTGATCTGCCAGGGATGCCACCACACATATTAAAATTGAAAATAGGTGTGCCAATTATCCTGTTGCGGAATATTAATCAGCCAAAACTCTGCAACGGCGCGCGACTTGCAGTTAAGAAATTGATGAATAACGTAGTGGAAGCAACGATTTTAACGGGGCCTTTCAAAGGTGAAGATGTCCTCATTCCTCGAATACCCATGATTCCGACCGATACACCATTTCAATTAAAAAGATTGCAATTCCCAATTCGATTGGCATTTGCAATCACAATCAATAAAGCTCAAGGTTAATCTTTAGAATTGTGTGGTTTAGATTTAGATGTGGATTGCTTCTCACATGGACAACTGTATGTTGCGTGTTCCCGAGTCGCCAAACCAGATAGCTTTTATATCTACGAAGACAGTGGAAAAACAAAAAATATTGTATATTCACAAGTATTGCAAAATTAAACTTCTATGAAACGTATGCTTTGTTTTGTTTCTCATTTCTCATCCGTGCAACCACAATGTGCCACAGCGAAGCGTGGCAGGGTACAGCTAGTTATTATACAATTTTGATCGTTATTGCGTGCCGTCTTTGCGAGTATCCCATCCCTTCTGTTATAATACACCGTATCGAACTTGGATGATATCGTAATACGAACACGTTCGACGTGAAGGAGCTCGGCCGTTCCACACAACAGATTATTCAGATCAGGCTCCCGTCTCCGGTCGTTTATTGGCGACCCAGATTTCTGTATTACTGTTTTTTCCTTTAGAACTGTTGAAGGATAGAGTTTATGATCTAATCTCTCTGCTGTCGATTAACCGAAGGTGAAAGTTCGACAAGAAATCGACGGCATTTAAAATCACGGTTTGGGTCTGGTAAAGTGTATCGATAACTCGAGCGGTAAAGTGTATCGTTGGCCCAGGCGTTCGCTTTGAATATTCTTTATTAATGTATGAATTATAATGTATGAATAGAACTTAATTTACCTTTTCATTTCACGCAAACTACGTTACATGTTGCGACAGTGTTAGTCGGAGTTCGGTATTATGTTGCTCACCCGGTTTATATGTAAAACAGAGATATGAATTATATTTTTTCGGCTTTTGGGCGCACATTTCAAAAAACAAAATTAAATGTTGTAATTTTGATTTTTAGTACTTCTATGTAAAAATGAAGATCAGAAATATTTTGTATTTTTCCAGCTCTCGGGATGATATATCCAACGATGAAAAAAGCGGTTTTAGTCGTACGGAAATCAGTGATGTTATGTTTTCCTTTTTCTTTATTAATCTATTTATGCAGTGCAGTATTTATTGACAGAAGCAACGGGAAATCTGCTAACGAAACGTTGTTAAAAACTACCGATTACGTTAAAAATTGTAAGGTATGTTATGACATTTTTTTTTACTTGTAATATTTTTAAACCTATTATTTTGCTATATGATTTATCGCTGAACTATAATGTGTTGGCTTAAAATTAGAAAAAAAAGTTACTAACTGCATTAGGTTTCTGAAGTAATCCTCTGGAAGTATGTTTCATATTTTCAGTTATTCAGAAAGTAATTTTTTACTTTCAGATATTCAGAAAGTAAAATTAGTAATTGCGATTAACAGTTATTTTATAAGAATAGAAAAGTGTAATTAACTGGTCAGCTGATTTTTAAGAAGGGGAAATATTCAACAAAAGGATATATTTTTATTTTAAATAATGGATTTAAGTTTACTTAAATCCATTATCGTAGTTCAGACAGTTAAAACAATGTAATTAGGAATATATTTTTCAGATTTATATTTTATTACTACAATGCCGGTTACGATTACAAAAGTTTACAGACTTACAATAAAAATAAATTTGATGTAGTTAAATGTAAGTGGCTAAATAGAATAGTTTTGATCGAATTGATTCGGTTAATGTTCATAAATTCCAAATTATAAAGACCGTTCTTGGAACTGATCCAAAATAAGATGAAAGGGAAATGTTAAATAACGCTTTTCCCTGCGTTATTTAACATTCACTCCGAAGTCAGCGTTCGTAAAATCTTTGTAAGAGAAATAAAATGGAGTCTATGAACAAGTTTACATGTGCTGACGGCGCCTTCAACTTCTATAATATTTATTTTTTTCGCTAAACTTTTCTTCGTATGTTTTATTTTACTAGTGTAATCTGAGCTACGGTTCGGTAGATGTTTTCAGAACTTCTCTGTTCTTATCCGTATGGAAACGGTTCTAACTAATTAGTAACAATAAGTGCTAATAGTTTTTTCTCCGTAGGAAGTGGGAAAATTTGTCTGTACCAAATGCCCAGCAGCCCGCACATATTAGGTGTGTGGGGTTCACCAACTATGCGATGGGACCCGCTAAAAACCCACTCCCTTACGCAGGGTGGTGCTGAAATTGACGTAAAGGCATAAGATCAGCACAACCCGCGTCACAGGCTCACTTTTCGTCACACCAATATTTACATAACACACTCATACACTACTTACACTTAATATTTACAATTAATAATATATACAGCTCAGAATTTACACTATAGTTATGCCGGCCTCAGACAACAGGAACAAGTCCCGTGGGAGCCGTCGGTGACGAAAATGCCGAGACACCCCCGCCACCCACCCCGAAGGCTGCGTCCATCGCCATCCTCAAATGACCTCTCTTTGTCCTCCTCTATTAGCTTCTGATGTAGCAACCTTATAAATAACAGGCACACGCAGTCCTTCCCTCACCGGGAGAGAGGGAAGGCAACCGCACGACTCCTTCCCGGCTACTTCAATCGCCACGCAATATCTTCTGCCTCCATCTGGAGTACACAAAGAAGACGCATTTCACCATATCCACGTCATCGCAGTACTGGCAAGCTCTACGCTTCTGTTTTCAATCCTTTTCTTTTCCTGTTTAGCCTCCGGTAACTACCGCTCAGATAATACTTCAGAGGATGAATGAGGATGATATGTATGAGTGTAAATGAAGTGTAGTGTCTTGTACATTTTCAGTTTTACCGTTCCTGAGATATGTGGTTAATTGAAACCCAACCACCAAAGAGCACCGGTATCGACGATCTACAATTCAAATTCGTATAAAAATAACTGACTACTAGGAACTGAACGCTGGAACTCTCGACTTCCAAATCAGCTGATTTGGGAAGACGCGTTCATCACTAGAACAACCCGGTGGGCTCTCTGTTTTCAATCCTATAGAGGATTTACATAACACATTCAGTAACTATTTACAATCGATATTTACAATGAACAATATTTACAGCTCCTAATTTTCACTATAGTTATGCCAGTCTCAGACAGCAGGATCGCGTCCCGTGGGAGCCACCAGCTACGAAAAAACCTAGGCACCCTACCACCCGTCCCCGAAGGCTGGCGCCCATCGCTGTCCTCAATCGACATCTCCGTTGTCCGCCTCATGATGCTCCTCCTTTAGTTTCTGCTGTAGTACACCCTTTTAAACTACCGGGCACACGCAGTCCATCCATCACCGGAAGAGAGCACGACTCCCCCCGGCAAGTTCAAATCGCCACGTGGTATGTCCTGCCTCCATCTGGGGCACACAAAGAAGGTGTGCTGCACCGTATCCACGTCAACACAATACTGGCATAGTTCTGAAGTGCCCATAGTTGGCTAACAATAACCGGTCAATGTAACATTTAAAACAGCCATTCGTCTTCTTTTGGTATTTTTGTAATACTGCACTAACGTACAATTTGAATAATGTCATTGATAATCGATACTCTCGATATAAATCATAATTAACTGTTATGTAATTTTCTAATAGTAATTTTATCGTGTAAGATCATTGCGATCTTAAAGTGTTTAAGTTATTCCTTAATGATCATTTGTGATTTTTTATTTTTAATTAGTTTCTTTTATTTAGGCAAAGCTGGTTGTATTTCCTGAAGGAACAAGAAACTTAAACGATGACACCTTACTTCCATTTAAAAAAGGTGGATTTAGATTCGCTATTTCTGGACAAATTCCAATAATACCTTTAATTATATCGCCATATTATTTCATCAATACTGAAAAGAAATGCTTCAATCAAGGTATGTAACTGCTATTTAATATATATATATATATATATACACGCATATATATATATTTTTTTATGCTCGTAATAGATTACTCGACTATGACTCAATGAAAGGTTCATTACTTTTAATAAATTAATATGTTTTTTAGTATTAACGTTCTTTTTCAAATTCACCATTTCTGGATCGCGTGAACAAATTTTTTTTCTTTGAATCTTTAATCTTCTGCCATCTCTCGGTTATTATTTTCCTGAATTTTTCTCTGTGTTTTTCTGTATTCTATTGTTATTGTTTTATCTTTCGTCTTGAGCCACTTAAAATCTTTTAAACTTGTGGAATTTTATCTTGAAAATTTCCCTGTTTAAAAGTTCTTCTTTTCTTATTTTTACGTGTTGGAGATCCTTTCCTATCTCTAGAAATCTATTGTTTTTACTTTTGATGTTATTAACACAGTTGAAATTCTTTCTTGTCAATCTTTCTTCAACGGATAAAAAATTATGCTTCAAATTGACACGGTTAAGAGTTCGAATGCAGTGTAATTTGTAGTCACTTGAGCATTTATTTTGCTAGTTCTTAGTTCTCAGATATTATTATTTTTGTTGGAGTCAGCCTATCAATTATTTTATACTGCTTGCATTCCTCTATCCTCTATGCTAATCTTTCAACCCTTATATATTCCTTTGTTACCGAATTTATTAAAACTAAGTCTAAATTAACTAAACCTAAATATTCTAATACTCGGGCGACTGATTGATCTAGTTGGTCTTTTTAAAAAATTCCTTCCTCTAACATTTATCTTGACAATCTTTTGTTTCATATTTATCAATCCATCTGATTTTCAACATGCTCCTGTCACATCATGATTCAACTAACCACCTCTATTATCTTGTTTTTAATAGTTCCTCTTGTTGATTTTTCACTACCACAAACGTTTTCATTTCTTACATAAACTTACAAGAATTATTTTCTTATGTCTAGATCTGTACATGATACTACCAGATTACTTTTTTCTAATGGTCTGTACCATTCTGCTTTTAATGTTTTTACATCTTGATAACCCCTTCATCTTCTGCGTAATGAGTACCCAAACACAATACTTCATCTTCTACGTAACAAGTAACCAATTTTATTATTAATTTTTAGCGGTGAAGTTTAAGTTTATTATTACTGCATAAAAAACAATATTAAAAGAAAATTCTAACGCATAATTAATTCCATCAAATAAAAATACTAAATATAAATAGTAGCCGACTCTTTAATATAAGATGCATATTTTGATTGTATATGTCGGGTTAGAATGACTAACGCTAACAAATATTAAAAGGCAAATTTTCAATTAGTTCGGGGATTTTATATGGAACAGGTATACGGGGATTTTACAAGAATCCTTATTATCAGAGGACAATTCCAACTAAGATCTGATTTACATGAAGGGAAATTATAAAGCCAACCTATTTCAGAAGGGAATCAGCACTTTGTCTTACTTTAAAGATAAATGTAGAGGCGTGTCTGTCAGAGATTATGTTACTACTTTATTTATGTAATTTAAGAAAAACTAAAAATAATAGTTATTAATTTTTAATGTTGTAACATTTAATTCTGGATTAATAATTATTCATCAGTAGAAAGATAAATTAAAATGGTTATGTATTTTTATGCTATTGTTTAACTATATTTCAGGTAATATTTTAATTAAAGTGCTGGAACCAATCAGTACAGTCGGATTAACTATTGATGATATCGATGAATTAGTAGAGAATACTCAAAAATTAATGTGTGCAGAGTATAAGCGTTTAAAAGATGAACTACTTGAAAAAGATTCTATTTAAAATTGTGTTAAGTAATTAAATAATTTTTGAAAGAGTTCTTATTTAATTCATATTCCATAAAATTATACTGAATTATGAAATTTAAAATAAGAATATATAATTTAGTCGTCATTTTACAAATTATCTTGATAGTTTTATTAATTAAATTTTTGGTAAAATAGTTCATTAGACAGACGACATTTTGTATTATTTATTAACAATGATAAATATTTTATTCTTAGTGATCAGATGGTGTTCTTTATTAATTTTATTCTGCCTTTTAATCCTTAAATGTGAAAATAACCAACACATCCTCAATTACCTTTTTACATTTTCTAATATTCACATTCTTTTACGTTGCGTGTTTTTTACAGTACAAGGAGCGATCGAATTAACTTTAGAACTGTGTTTCATTGTATATTGTTACCGATCTTAATTTATTTGTTCTTATGTACGAACTACTATTTCTTAGTCTCGAAGCTACAATTTTTTTAAAATCATTAACAATCAGTCATTTAATTATAAGTAAATAATTTGACATGAAGAGGAATAGCAACCAGAGTTCAGTTTTTTTAAAAATACAATGCTTAAAAGACCTTACTTAATAATGATTGGAAAAAAAATTCCAAGTTAAAATCTGAAAACTAAATTTTATCTGTTTACAAAATGATTAAATTTAAAATTACACTACACATAAACAAATTACCAACTTTTCAAACCTAACTACCAACTGAGCATACCTCTGTTATTAAATTATCTAATTACAATATTGATATATTTTTTGAATATCCATTTTTATTATCGTTTTGTTTTCATTTCTGGCCAGCGATGGACCAGCTATGATTTTGTTCTCTTTTAATTTTTTTCTAGTGTTCTTTCATGCGTTTAGAGAAGTCCTTTTTTGAGAAGTGTGTTGTGCCCGAATTGAAATTTATTTTTGCACTATTATCCCCAACAATATATGTTTTTTGTATTTATTTCAAATGAAGAATATTCTTTTTTAACTTCTTAAAAGACATACACAAATTAAGTTGAATTCCCTAATTACAATTGTCTTCAAAATTCAGCTCTGATGATGCCAATATTATATGAAAAAGTGTTGAAATTTTTTTATTCCTACAGTGTAAAAACAATTCCAACAACTTGAAATTTCAGCAATTATATTAACAGTTTCAACATCATGTTAATTAACCATTAACATATTGTTAGTTCAGAGTTTTACATCAGCAAGAGATATGAGATTAACATAAAGGTGTCAAAGGTATCTACAATACAGATAAACAAATAAGTGTTATTGAAATCAATTTTTCCATTTCTATATTACGTTGGAAAATGCAAATAAAAAGGCGGATTAGGAAGAATTATTAAATTCTTTTCGTATCACGATTTAAATCTAAAAAAATAAATAAATACATTTTCTGGGCAAAATTCAACTAAACTATTATGCTGGTAATAATTTATTAAGCAAATCGTTTTAAAATAATAATTATTTTTTTATGATAATAATTATAGTAGAAGAAAACAAAATTGTTAATGGCCAAAAATGATGTCGAATAATTGCCGCCTTGGTTTAGTACTTTTTTTTTTTTTGTTAAAGAGGTGGGAATCCCATTTACAGGCGCCCCTAAGCAGTGTCGGGCTCGCTAACAGGTGCCGCAAGATGTTATAGTATGCGTATGTAAACCGGCGCACTACCGACTAAACCACCACCCCTGATTATAACACCCTTCCTGGAATCGCTAGCGAAGCATTCCTTCTGGAAGAGGGGTTACACGCCCACTCATACACTCATAGGTCATAGTGCAATCACATCATAATACGAATATCAACAAAAACACGTCAGTCAAACAACAAATAAGATACATCACCGTACATCAAGATACAGAAAACAGATTATGAAACTATAAATAAAGAGAAAAGTCACACAATATATACAAATACAAGAGAAGAAACATTCAAGAAAACAAGTCTTACAACAATATAAAGATCATAAAAAAATTATAAATCAAAAACATTACATCATAATATCAGTACAGCAAACTTACATCATAAACTAACCAGGTACACATATATAAACCCACTGGGTTGGTCTAGTGGTGAACGCGTCTTCCCAAATCAGCTGATTTGGAAGTCGAGAGTTCCAGCGTTCAAGTCCTAGTAAAGCCAGATATTTTTACACGGATTTGAATACTAGATCGTGGATGCCGGTGTTCTTTGGTGGGTTGGGTTTCAATTAACCACACATCTCAGGAACGGTCGAACTGAGAATGTACAAGACTACACTTCATTTACACTCATTACATATCATCTTCATTCATCCTCTGAAGAATTATCTTAACGGTAGTTACCGGAGGCTAAACAGGAAAAGAGAGAGAGGTACACATATATACCCCTTATACTTACTACCTGCGGACGCCATCAGATAGGGGAGCGGAGTGCCCGCGGCTTCTTCACGTCAAGGCGACCCCACGTGCACGGGGGACCCCCTAGTCCCTCTTTCGCTAACCTGTCCGCCCCCACACCTTCAGACGTCGCCTATAGTTTCGTGACTCTTCCCATGGTTAGGTTTAATTATTCTAAATTTTTTTTTTCTGTTTGTTCAATTAAATAAACAATACTATTTTATATTGTAAATTAATTTTATTATAATATTGGAACTTGTAATAACATTACGAATACCAATATTGTATTAACACATGTTGAGTCGTTGATGGCTGGTAGAATGAAGACTGACTGTTCTAGTGGAGAGTCAACTTAAAGTAAAGCTTGCTTTTAGCGTGGTTGGAGCTGAGTTAGCCGCTAGGAGCTGTGTGCAACCGTCCGAAAGACTTTTAATTTTTAAAGTCCTTCTTTAAATAAAATTTAGTCTTTAAATAAAATTTAGAGTATCTCATTTAAATAACCCTAAGTTTTAACATAAAATTTAAATTAGTACATTTTATTTTTATATTATGTGGAAATTAAGTAAAATATTTTTCCCGTAACCTTTTTCTAAAAACATTTAAACTTTTTATCCCAATAACATTTCTATCTGTTTTATCTGTATATTACGTAAAACTTGTATTACTTAATTTCTGTAGAGACAGTTAGTTAATAAGGATAAGTAATCAAATATGTAAGAAACGTTAGATTATTTCTTAATTATAAAATAAAATCAACGGTAATAAAATTATCTTAAAAATTTTTCAAATTAAAAAATATTTAAAATATATTTATTTATAAAATTTATTAGATAATTAAAAAGAAAAAAAATACATTAGAAGGTTTAAAAGATTTCTTTAGGAATCGTGACAAATTTTTTCCTATTGTCAGTTTTTTTTTATTTTAACCTCTGGATCCACCGTTAGGTATTGCTTAAGAAGATGAGATGAATTATTTATAGCGTGTGTGAAAATGCCATGCCTGACCGGGATTCGAACCCGAGACCTCCGATGAAAAGCTGAGACGCTACCACTCGCTCCACAGAGGCCGACTCCTATTGTCAGCTGTTTTTGATTTGATGTACACTCCTTCATTTCGGTTATAAATAATGTTAATACTGTTATTTAGTCGACCTAAATAACAGTTTTAACATTATTCTAGTGGTGAACTCGTCCTCGCAAAACAGCTGATTTCGAAGTCGATGGTTCTAAGATTCATCCTAGTAAAAGCAGTTACTTTTATACGGATATGAATACTAAGTTGTGGATACCGGTGTATTCTTTGGTGGTTGGGTTTCAATTAACCACATGCCTTAGGAATGGTCGATCTGAGGCTGTACAAGACTACACTTCATTTACATTCATACATAACGTCATCTTTCTTTTATCTGTTTGCCCTCTGGAACCACCGAAAAATATTACTTCAGAGGACGTTTTTTTTTAATACTGTTATTTATCATTAGACAATAAAAAAATCTAAATCTAGATAACATTTTAGTAAACCTATATGTATAACTTGAATCTAGTTTTTAAATTTACTTTGATTTTTTTCTAAACTAAAATTTCATTGTTATGGCACTAATGATCATTTGATGAAAAAATAACACATGATATTTTATAAATATGATTTACTAATGCTCGTAAATTAAGAGAGAACTGAAGTAGAAGTTTTTCTTGTAACAAAAATTAATTATAGAAAAATAAACTTATAACGTGAAATCATAAACACGAATAAAACCGGTTTCATCAAGTTAAGATAGAAAATGAATGTTAAAATAACATACAAGTATACAACTGTTATAAAAATAAACATACACGAAATAAGAATTAAAAAAATCTCTCCCAGTAATTTTTTAATGATTTTACGGGATGAATGTAAAATATGGATGATTGTAAAGCAACTAAGGTGTAAGAGATGGTAGCCATTGTTGTGTTTTCTATAATGAAGAATATTGTTCACAATACATTCAGTCCTTGTAGTAAATAGAGTAATGGTGTCACTTGCAGGCCTGAATATAATAAACATTTCAATTTGTTTGGCATGCTGATATACAACAGCTTGTTTAACTTATTGATTAAGGCAATGGTAAATGCTAACTCCTTTTTCTTATTAAGTTCCATGTGAAACGCTTGTTATTCTTAATGCGGCTATATAATTTTTGGAAGTGTTTATGACTAATGCCAGGTTACCGACAAATATTACGATTATAGTATTTCATTTATATTCATTATAAATGTATGGAAAAATAACAAAAAAAAAAAAAAACATCTGTTTGGGTTAAAATGATAGAGATAACAATATCTTGATGTATATACTTAAAAGACATTCATTTAAAGGCAAAAAAAGAAGCTGTAGTTAATTATGTTCAGTGAACAATCTCTACATATAATTTTTTACTTCCTTGTACGAAATGAAGGAAGTATTGTGATCGCGAAACATTTCAGTTTTCATATTTCAACGGAAATATCTATTTTGACCATCCCTGAATCCATTTTGACTAGTTTCGGCATGACGTCTGTACGTACGTATCTCGCATAACTCAAAAACGATTAGCCGTAGGATGTTGAAATTTTGAATTTAGCACTGTTGTAACATCTAGTTGTGCACCTCCCTTTTTGATTGCAATCGATATTAAAATTTTAATTAATGAAATATTTGGATCTTAAAGGAAAGGCACATCGGTTCGAATTAGACTTCATCTCCTTTTATTTTTTTTAACTTTTTTTAAATTTATTTAGTTTGTTTAACTTTTCTTTTTTTTAATTTAAATATATTGAGTATTAATAATTATTAATCCGTGGTTATAAAAAAAAGTTTATAATAAATAATTATTCAATTATAACAATAAAAAAAAAATATGAAAAAAAATCAGAATTTATTAATGAAATAAAATTTTATGCAATTTTAAAAATGTAATTTAATAGACATTATTACATATGTATATGTTACGGTAAAACCCCAAATACCGGTAAATCTTAAGTTTTACCGGTAAATTCTAACATTTACCAAGTTACTCGGTAAAAGTCCGAAAAAATCTTGAAAACACATTTTAATTCGGACTTTTACCAAATCGTTTTGTTCATTGTTGACAATTACCATATTAGGTTGGCAAAAGTTGACAATTCTGTAACGAAATCACTTCTAAATAGGAAGGAGCATGCATTTAAAAATGCTGTTCTCAATTTCGGGATTTCAGTTCAAAAATTACATTAATATTAATCATTTAACACCATGATTAAAAAAACATGCTGCTAAGAAAATGTGATTGAATTTTATTTAATATTATTAAGAATAATTTTTACACAAAAGAGTTAATCGATTATTCTTAATGGTAATTGTATTATATAGGATTTATCCTTTGAAAAGGATTTACTCTTTCAAAATCATTATTTCATATTTATTCTTCGCTTTATACGTTGATTTTATAGTCTTTAAAATTTACCTGCGTCTCATATACTTGGACAATGTGTTTAAAAGTTGATTTTGCCTTCAGCGTACTTTTGATTTCCATAGAAACAAATTCATACTATTGATTCATTGTAACATTTATTTAAATTCCTACTTTTGAGTGATTTCATTACAGAATTGTCAACTTTTACCAACAGAATATGGTAATTGTCAGCAATGACCAAAACTATTTGGTAAAAGTCCGAATCAAATGTTTTTCAAAATTTTTTCGGACTTTTACCAAGTGACTTGGTAAATGTTAGAATTTACCGGTAAAACTTAAGATTTACCGGTATTCGGGGTTTTACCGTAACATATATATATATATATAATAGATTAGGTGAAACACTTGATCATTTAATATTAATTGAAAATTATAATTTAGAATCGTATTATTCTTGGATTTTCTAATTTAATTTTATTTAACTATTCTGGAATTTCTGTTTTTAATTTATTTACATTAATTACATAGCGACTGCAAAATAGACCATCACAAGAAAAACATATACACGGAGGCTTACATGCCCGATTTTTAATAAATCACAAAAAATTCTTATCTTTTAGTTCATTACTCCTCTGATATTGTCGGACAATATTCTCTCCCTAAGTCGGAATAGATCATCGTTTCGTTTATTTATTTTTTGTAGCCAATCATTTAATCGCTCTTTGGTTTGATATAATTCTTCTGACCTTAATTTGCGTACACGTTCTCTAAGTTTTCAAATTTTCTCTCTCTATATTTATCATCCTCTTTTAATATTTTTATTTTTTCCTTGGTCTTAACGTTTTCTTCTCTTAATTGCTAATAGTTATAACTGCATCAGAAGTAGTAGATTTTAGGAATGTAGAAGTTGCATTTATAATATTGTTATACTACCGTCACAATGTTTTTTCTTACAACAAAAAATTATAATTACAAAAAAACTATGCCTGATGGTTAATTATATTTATACCTGTTAGTTATATTATAATAATTATAGTGCACGATTTTGTATTTTTTAAATAATTTTTTTTTGAATTGTGTTTTTTTTTTTTGCTACCACTTGAGAAGCTCTATGTATAACCGCTGTAATTCTATCGTAGTTTGTGAACCGCTTATCTTGAGCAAAGCCGGAAAACTTACGGCTTAAAGCTAAGTCCTTGAAATCAGTAGTTTTTCATGTTATTTTCATTTTTGCTACTTCTTTTCCCATTATGATAATTTACATATGTTTTCTCATCACTGTTCTCAGTAAAGTATAAATAATTAATTTTTTTATGTTATTGTGTAGTGTGTGTGTATGTATGTATATACATATAGTTTTAAAATTCTAATTTTTTTTGACATTAAAAAAAAATTTCTAGTGTGTTTTTAATTGGAGAAGAACAAAGGAATTCAGTAAAAAAGAATGTACAAATTAATGGTTAATACTAAAATGGTGGTGGTATTTCATGGTTATTGGATGTATTTACTTCATGGGAAACACTTTTCGCACTTGCTTTTCTTATTTTAATAAGAATTAACTTTATAAATTATTACATTTTCAGCTATTTTGTGATAAATCTTTGAGCTATTGTAGTTATACTACTATGTTAAGTTTGACCAAAAAATCCTTCAAGCTACTGGTAAGAGAGTAATAATCATTCATTACATTAAGTAAATTAATAAAAAAAGTAAAGAAAAGGTTACGGAGTTTATACTGACATTTTTTATAATTGTTAAATGTGAAAAATATTAATAATAATAATAACATCAAGTTTTTATTTATTTATATTTTAATTAGCTTTAATTTCTTCTTGTTTAGTGGATCTACCTATTTTATCAAGAAACAGCATTCTTCGTGATGGCTGGCCTAAACATTTTCTTTTAAATTACATTATTCTTGACTCCGTTTCAAATTGTCCAACATTCCTCTCCTCCTTCTTCCTCTTCACCACACAAGCGCAATCTTTCCTTCAATTATTACTTTTTAAATACAGTCGATGTCTTAGCCCAAGCGACCTATTTAATTTAAGGTTAACTATTCTTTACGTAAATAGCTTTGTTGTATGTGAAATTATTTTAATTATTAGTATAGAAAATTGTTTTATTGAAGGAAAAATCAGGTGGAAAATTCACATACTTGAATGTAACAATAAATTCAATTATCTGATCTTAACTTTACATATATGGAAAAATTTATAGGGGAAATCACTTATAATGGTTTTTATATTTTATTGTACAGTTTACTTTGTTTAACAATAGTGTGAACTTCTCAACATTTATAGTAGAGAGGTCGGAATCATAACTCTTCATCTAGCAAAAATTAAAAAAATAAATATTATTTATTTATGTTATTTCCTAATCAAATATATTTATAAAATGTTTTATAAATGGTTTTTTGAAATAGTAAGATATTTAAACGCTGACAAAAAAAGAATATTTTGCTGATATTCTATTTATACTATTAATAGTAAATAAATGGATAAATAAATAAATAGGTATCTTCTTAATGCCTTTACCAGACTGGTAAAGGTATTATGAAGATACAACAATTAATTTTAAAGAAAAAATGAAACTGAATAAAAAAGTCCCTTTCGCCACGCTGGAAGGCGAAGGTAGATTTCATCGGTGCTAAGTACGGGATAAAGAAGATTTCCACCTTAAAGTTACGAAAAACTTCAAACTTACTTAATAAGACAACGGCTACATGTGAAAAAATGTTTCACAAATTTAGCATACGACAACCCCATCTTCTTACAATTCCAGTAACATTTTGGTCATCCCTTAAAGAAAGGTATGATTCTTTTTTTCTTCGAAATTCAATTTTTCAACCCCCTGGGCCAGTGGTTGGCGATACCAAAAAAAAATTAGCTAGCTTTTAAAATTAGCTAAGTTTTAGGCCCTTATCCAAAGAATAGTAGGAACTTAAAATTGACCGTACATCCATTCACGATAATGAATGAATAACGAATTTGACATTTTACTTAATAAGAAAGTTATAGCCATATTTTGTTTTTTTTTTCAAAAAAGCCCACTAATTTGCAACCCCCCTCCCGCCGCCACGGTCCGACTGTGGCCGTTAACGAACTCGACCGAGATTTTGGGACGAGTTATTTTTAAGGAACAATTTGAAAGTGATTGGCGTAAAATTACAGCAGTTATCCTGTCCACAAGAAAGTGAAATTATATATATATATATATATATATATATATATATATATATAAACTTTTGAGCTGACGGTGGTTTTGGGGTCTGGGGATGTGAAACGCGAAGATATGTCGAAATTTTCTTGAAATTGAATCATGGTATCCATTACAGTAGGTAGCTTTCTTATGAAATCTACTTAAAAGTATATACTTTAATGGTTTAATTTTAGATAAAATTATTTTATTGAATATTGTGTGAACGTATCACAATCACATCAGGTTATATTTAATTATTTATAACATTCCAATACTAATCAATAGTGACAAAAAAATTGACAGGTTTTGACATTTTCTGAAAAATGGAGCCTTTTTTATGAAAGGCTTAATCTCGACGGAAACACAAAAAGAGTTTTAATCCGCTTTAAAAGAATTAGTTTCCTTCGTTTTCGATGATAAAAAAGTAGCTGCTGAATTTAAAAATTAACCGTACATCCATTCACGATAATGAATCTCGGGACACTCAAAGAGGCGGTACGACCGATGAAATTGTAATAAACATTCACGATGCCCCATTAAATGCTTGCTGAAATCGCAAAGATCTAGACAGACCGTGTTATACATTTTACACGATATTTTGAATATGAAAAAGCTTTCTCCTGTATGGGTACCGCATTCGTTGTTATCAGTCAACCGAAAGGGCATTCAACTTAACACTTCTCGAGGGCGTTTAGACTTATTTAAACGAAATCTCGCTGATTATCTTTGAAATTTTAAAACAGTTAGATGAAAAATAGATCCATCATTACTCACCAAAGACTAAACAGTTGGTGGAGCAGGTGAAAGTGCACCTAAAAAAGCGAAAACTGTTCCATCTGCAGGAAAGGTTATCGCTACGGTGTTTTGGGATCCCTTTACCCAGATCTTTGGTTGTCGGAAAACTCCACGATATACCCCTACTCCGAAATGCTTTCACACGAGCAGTATTCGCCGGATTTGGTTTTCAGTGAGTAATCCCAAATCTGAAGATTCGGTTATTTTTGAGTTGGAAAATATCATATTATACTGACAGCATTAAAAATTTGGAAGTCGTTACTAATTACACGTATTGAGAATTGAGTACGTTAAAAAATGGTGATGGAAAATCTAGTTTTCCTTTTTTTGTCGGCCGAAAACTTTACTGAACGTTTGAAAAATGTATTGTTTAAAATATGTAGAAGAAAACCACAACGGAAGAAAAATATGTAGAAGAAAAACAGAATACCACGGATTTTAAAAGTGCAATCATACAATTCGGTATATTTGGTAAAGATAAATGCTTAAACTTACTTAAAAAAATAAAATATACACTATCGAACATGAAACTATCGTTTTCCACAGTCGATTAAAACACATCAAATTACAATATTTTCAAGTATTTGAACAAAGCCTTTTACAAATTTTTATGTTTTTTTCTAATTTATCCCCTAATTGGTATGATAAATGGTGGATATAATTTTCACTCTGATAATGACTTAAAAAAAAGAAATTTATCTGTATATTAATTAATTTATCTCTGCTTCAAAAAAGGAATTTCTTATTTCATATTAAAGAAAAAAATGTAATAAAGTTTAATTTTCTATTCATTGAATTAAAATAAATAAAATTATTCTACCTATTACTGAAATTTCGTAGAATAAGATATTAATATTATTATTGTTTTAATAATAAGGAACCGGATTTGACTATAACTATATTTCTAAATGTAAATTATGAATTTTAAATAATTTAAATTAAATTTATTTACTTACCAAATTTCAGCTATTCTAACCAGTTAGTCAATTTTCAGCTAATTTCATGCAACTTTTTTAACTACAATTTTTTGGTATTAAATGGGAACTGAGAAGTTCTGAAATCCTAGCCGTAGATCGAGCAGCTGTCCTTATGTTAAATCACCAATCGATAGGTGAGGTAAATGGTAAGTGGATTTATGTTTTGTTATTGATATTTAAATAATTTATTTTTTAGACTGTCAATGCTCCTTATTTAAAGTTCGAGGAAATTCACTTGGGGGCTGTAGGATCAGCAGCAAGAAATGAGACCCGTCAGCCTTTTCTTTTGGGGACGACCTAGTATTGGGACAGCCTCTTCCAGGAGGAGTGAGTTATAATAAATATAATTTATTAAAAAAATACTAATTGAAATAATACACTAATTAATGGCAGCACATTTGAATAATTTTCAGATAGCATAGTGTTAAAAGCAAAATCTTGGGTAATTACAGGATTGTATGGACATAGGAAGGCATCACTAAGCCCTTGAAGGTATGACCTTCGACTATTTAATGAAGTTTTTTTGGGGAATACGCTACAGTTGCTCAACAAGGCTTCCCACCGTTTATTTAATTTCCTGTTTTAATTTTTTTAGTCAGTATGTAATAAATGTTTTAAAAATAAACGATTAACTTAATTATTTGTAATTTAAGATTTATTAGGTTCATAATATATATTTATATACTAAAATTAAATTTTATCGTTTTCTCGTTATTTATGTTATATTCTACATTTTTTTTGTAAGTATTTTTCTCGCATTTTCACGTTAATATTACATTTTGATTTCGATTAAAAGCAAATTTAGAATTTTTCACTTGTTATGCAAACGTAACGTAATTTTTATTTTTAAAAATATATACACAATAATCAAATTGAAAAAAGAAGGAGGTAGGTCTATGTATTTAAACAAAAAGTAATTAGTTCAAGCCAAACAATCAGCCAATTTCTGTGATTTTTAGTAGATTTCATAATATCGACATATCTTCGCGTTTCACATCCCCAGACCCCAAAACCACCGTCAGTTCAAAAGTTTATATATATATATCACTTTCTTGTGGACACGACAACTGCCGTAATTTTTCACCAATCACTTTCAAATTGATACATAAAATATAAAGACTTAAAATCTCAGTCGAGTTCGATAATGGGCAAAATCGGACCATGGGGGTGGAAATGTGGGTGCTTTTTCCAAAAAACAAAATATCGCTATAACTTTCTTAAGTAAAATATCGAATTCATTTAAAGTTCCTACTATTCTTTGGATAAGGGTTTAAAACTTATCTAAGTAAAATTTTTTGATATCACCAACCATTGGCCCAGGGGTGGAAATAAATGGAGTTTTGAAGACAAAAAAAAATACCATACCTCCCTTAGTAGGGAGTGTATCGAATCGGTTTAATGTGGACGTTAGTCCTCTAAACATTATCTAAAACTTTTATTTGAAACAATTTTTGATACAGCAAGGGATGATCAAAATGTTGCTGGAATTGTCAGGAGAAGGGGCTTGTCGTATGCTAAACATGTGAAATTTTTTCACATGCAACCATTGTCGTATTGAGTAAATTGGAAGTTTTTCTTAACTTTAAGGTGGAAATATTTTTTATCCCCTGCTTAGCACCGGTAAAATCCGGCTTCCGGCGAACCGAAAGGGTTTGTTTTTTTTTTTTTTTAGTTTGTACATAAAGTTCATCTAGTGGTCCTAATGGTTTTTTTCATATAATTTTAGTAGATTTTTTAAAGGAAAAATTATATACTGATTAATTATAATTTTTTCTCACGGTCATCAACGTTTAGTTTTAGATTTTTTATACCGTAATAATTTTATGGAATCCGATGTCATTATAATAATATTAAAATTATTTTTTTGAAAAAATATATTTTATCAGAAAACTTAAAAAAATGTTTCGGGAAAGTAAAAAAGGTGATAGATATTTTTGCATTCTAGTGAACTTCAGCTTACCCTTCTTAACGTAATTTTGCTCTCCTTATTTTTACCAAAATGTGGATTCGTCGTTTTTTTTGTTTCTTGTAGATAATTTTTTTTCATAGGGCTAGTATTTCAAACAATATTAATTTAATTAAAAAATTCTGTAATAAAATATATAATTTATCTTGTACACGGGTGCAATTCTTTTATAAATTAAAAAAAAATCTGATATGGAACACCACATGACTTCCTTGTACGCCTATTAAATTACATATATACATTTTTTTTTAAAAATGAAAAGTACATAATTTTTTTTTTTCATTAATAACTTCTGCTATTTTTTCATATAACTTTTTTTATTATTATTGGATTATTTATTTATCGTAAAAGTTTTTTACAATCAGACGTTAATAATTTTTAACAAATCAACATATTTAATTTTAAAAAAAGTTAAAAAAGGAGATGTTTGGTTCAAATCGATGTGCCTTCCCCTTGTAAGAAGATCCAAATATTTCATTAATTATTAAAATTTCATTTGGCTGTAACTCTGGAACCAATGAAAATAAGTACCACTTATGATAAATCGTTGAAAAGCTCTCAATCTGTACTTATTACTGCAGTTAAAAAAAGTCCAAAATCCAAATTTGTTTGAATTTTGGTTTTTTTTGGGCACATTTGTTTCAGTCGATTGCAATCAAAAAGGGAGGTGTACCACTAGATGTTATAACAGTCCTAAATCCAAAATGTCAATATCCTACGACTAATCGTTTTTGAGTTATGCGAGATACATACACACGTACAGACTTCACGCCGAAACTAGCCAAAATGGATTCAGGCATGATCAAAATGGATATTTCCGTTGAAATCTAAAAACCGAAATTTTCGCGTTCAGTGTACTTCCTTTACTTCGTACAAAGAAGTGAAAATAATTCGTCCTTGGAAAAACATATTTTTAATGCTTATCAAATATGTTTATAAAAAAATATTTTATCCTGCAATTGTACACCGGACCGAAGAAATCTTGTTGCCTCCTTGAATGTTGCCGTGAGAATTTTTGAATAATTTAATAGAATTATACCGCGATAAAATGCCTCACTTCCGGCCTAACAGGAAGTTTACAGAGGCTTTTGAAGCCACAAGCGAACTGAAACAAGGATATTTGCTTTTGATTCTCTTGTTTGCATTTTTGATAAATAATAATCTGCGTGAGGTGGTTGCAAACGGAGTGTGAATTAAACGTATTTACGTTCGGTTGTTACTTCACGCAGATAATCTCTTGCTCTTCTTAACGGATCTTAACAGACTATAGAAATTGATTAACAAATTTAGATACTATTTTTGTCGAAGAAACTTAAATTTTCTCAAAAATATCAAAGATTATGGTTTTCAGGTATGGTGGGCCTTAAACGGGGCGAAATGAATGAATTTTAGCACAAACATACTTTAGTATATTATACTTACTATACTACTACACGTGTACTTTATTATGAACATTTAGAAGTTACGTGTATTTCTTCTCTTTCATTTATAGCTTACTAAAGAAAGGTTTACAGCAAGTAAACTTTCTATTAATTAATTTCCTTGTGTAGAAACTTTCTGACTAAAAGTAATATTAGATTGTAGTCTAAAATTAGATCTTTAGAGCGGCTTGTAAGTTATGATTTCCGAGTGTGGGACACCACAGTGCTCACGAAAAATTAAAAATTTTCTAAGATTTTTCCTGAAAAAGCTAGGAATCAAATTACACCCTTTATTTAGAAATGGATTCCGATCTCATATCTATTTTTGTTTTAGATTTTCATTTTAAATATATTTTAAAGGTAGACGATTTTTCGGATTGAATCGGCGAAAAGAAAGAAGTAGGACGTTTTAAAGGTCGGCTGCAATCAGCAAAAAAATATATAGATGTCAGTTTATTGTAGGAAGACAAAATAAGGGGAGGATTCAAACGGATGGGTTGATTATGAGAATAAAGAAAGTAAGCGGGAACGAGTAGATGAATACAAATAGAAAACAATTTTGGATATTGAGTTTAGATAAAAAATTTAGTAAACAATTTTAGTAATCGGTTTCTACGAACTGTTCCTAGAGGTTTCACTAACTGGTACCGAATGTTTCAGCGTTAACCACATGTAAAAATTAATAAACCGTTGTATATTCTACATGTAAGGAAACATTTTAATTAAACCTCGCGGGTTAATATAACATCTATTTAATGATATTAGAAGAAACTAGATATACTCGTACATAATAAAATAATATATGAAATCGGGTAATACCTTACCCGTGCCTGCAGGGGTACAGACCGGAAATTATGCAGTATTACAATTTTATACCTGTTTTCACGCATAGTTTTATGTACCTGTTAAACGAAGTGCAGGAAATACAGATCTAAAACAAGTTTTAATTATATATTTTTTAAATTCAAAGAATAACATTTCTTCAATAAATGTTTCTGAAAACTTTATTTATTTATTTTTTAAATAATTCGGTTAGAATATCATTTAACAGGTTCAGAAATTTATTAAACGTGGCAACGAAATTTTTTGTAATAAAATCCTTTATTCGTAAGTCGAAGAATCCTGTTGAGTAACACGAAAATAGTTCTTTTAACCGGTTTGATAGAGGTGGATATTGTTATCGTTAACAGGTTAGTTAATTCATTGTTAAGGGAAATCACAGGCGCCTTGCAATTTTCTGCGATGAACTGGACGCAGTAACGTCCGTGGATCAAGGAAAGACCGCCATAATTCTTCATTGACAGAATGAGGAAAATGGTTCAAGTTGTAAACATGTAAATGTTTACGTGGAAAAACATATGAAAGATTTTTTAGTAAATAAAATGTACTTTTATGCCATAGTTGTTTCATTTGACTATTTCTTTTTATTTGCAAGTAATGAACGACTGAGAATCTGATTTTAGCCATCCCTGGTTTAATTAATTTTTTCCGTTTAACATATTACAAAATTTAATGAAACTAATTTTGCTAAAAAACCCTGCGTTATCAGATTGTTCACACACACACAATATATATCTGTGCATATAAAGGGTGTTTATAAAAACAGTTTCAAGAATTCAAGGGATGGTCCCCCACATGGAATTAGAGAAAAAAATTTATTATCAACATATGTCAGAAAATGCTTCGTTTACCGGCTAACTGCCATTTTGTATTTTCAACATAAACATCTATTTATCAGGAAAGGTTAGTCGTATCGAACTGAAATTTCGTTTACTGTAAGGGTACCTAGAGATGTACTTGTATAAAAATAATGAGCCTTATCTTTCGATCCATTTCAAAGTGGTGGTAATGTAATCTTTTTAATTGTTAATAATTTACAACAACCGCTGGTTTATTTAAATGTTACGTTATCAAAAAAATGTTAAGCGTTTTACGTCAAAGAAAATGAAAATGACAACTTATTTATTCAAATACGTTGATAAATAAGAAAGTTGTGCCAAAAGATTTTTGTTGTTATCTCTTTAGATTAAAAAATCAGTTGTCATTTACTCCCTCCCAAATAAAATGAAATAACTCGACACGTTCACAGCTGGCATAATTCTAGTAATGTTATGTCACATAATGAATTATAATGATATAATAATATTGAAAATGTACAATAAAATAAATATTATTTAAATCATGAAAATATTATAATAATAAATAATATTAGTAATGAAAAGTAATCTGCATTTACACGTTTTTCGTTAATGAACGGACACTAGTTAAACTGTTAATTTTAAAATTAACTTAATAATTAAAATTTACTTAATAATTTATCGTATCAAATAATAAAATATTAATAAAATAAGGTTCTATTTTAGTTAGCAGTAAACTGAATGTCTAACAAGGCATTTTAAAATATTCGAAAAATTTATCTTCAACAAAAAATCTAATATATAAATAAGAAAGTTTGTGGCGGTTCTGTCCGTTTGCAACAGCATCACCCGAGAACCAACCGACCGATTGTTTTCAAATTTTCGGGATATATTCACGTTATCCCAGGGAATATTGTAAGCCATAGATGGAGACTCTAGCCCTCTTGGGAGTAAAGTTGTGAATTTCTCCTCTTGGACGAATCCCTAATACAGTTTTTGATTTCGTTTTTCGACGTAAAAATAATACAGTATGCGTTTTATAACAAAACCGATTTTCAGTTTTCTGTCCTTTCCGAGATATAGAGTGTTTTAGGATAATGGAAAGAACAAATGAAAGGGATTAGTGTGTCTACAGCAGGAGCTTCTATGTCAAGAACGAGGAAAACGTTGCAGAAGAGAGAGAGAGAGATTTTGTTATTTATCAGTATTATTTTAATAACCTGAGAATGACGAACACAGAGGGGTCCAGGGAGGGGAGCGCTGATCGGGTATTTCTTTATGAAGTGTAACATAATCTCCTTCAGTTTCTCTCTTTAACTACTCCTCCTGTACCCGATAAAAGAATTGTGTTAAAAACAGAAAATGGCAGAATACTCTCGCTTCAAACTCGCATAATAACTCCTCGCTTAGAACTCTCTCGCAGAACTGATCGTAGCTCTCTCTCGCAGATTGACCGTCAATTGGTCTTCCCCGGAGTATTTATACTTCTATCCTCTTTACCAGCAGGACCGAACCCAACTCGAAGCGTGAAAATGATCGTCCGCTCTTACATTTTCCCATGAGATTCCTCATCTGGACCGGTAACCCCTTTTCATTGAACAACATCTGTTGCGAGCAGTATTACAATGAACGATTGTTAGAGGGACTAGCTTTATTAAAAGGGTTCTTTTTAGCCCCTTTCTGGATTCCTACCGTTATTATATTTTCTACTACTTTCTTCTTAATTGGGAGGAATCCGTTACTCAGGTTCGTTATTCCGGTCTTGTTAGAATACGTATATTTGTATATTGAATTGTAACCAAAAAGCCACAAAAATCATATGAACGATTCTAAATTGATGGTATTTTCAGTATCGATTTATTTGTATCGAAAATAGATGTGTTTTAAGATCTGCTACGATACTGAATGAATGAATTACGGTACTAAAATTTATTAATTTATTTTATAATTATTATTGTTGTTATTTATTATTTATAAACATTTAAGAAAAAAGATCATAGGATTTTTTCGGGCAGTCAATTTTTGCGGATTTTGAATAATTCGCATCTCACGTATGAGATACGAGTTTTCCGAATCGTTCAGAATGATGCGTTGAGATTTGAGTTATTCAAAAACGACTCATTCATCTGAAGATTTTCTAGTGTTTTTATACGACTGCCCAAAAAGAAGTGTAATTTTTATCGTTTATATGTGTATATGTGTACGTATATACATCTGGTTCACCGTATCAGCTCAATGGCTGAACCGATTTAGACGTATGACCACGCGTTGTAATCCTTAAGTTACGGGGAGTGTCATACGGTATATAAATATATATTTTATACAAATTATTTAAACATATATGTATATATTTTTTTAAATAGATTTAAAAAATGTGAAAAAAGTACAAAATTGTCATTTACACACTCTTCAGTTACCCTATATTAAAGAGCAATATTTGCCAGCAATATTTTTTTTTTTTTTTTTTGGTAGTTATTTTTTAATTTTCAATATTTATCTCTTGTTTATTTATAGGAATGTTCTTGAAATGAAAAAATGATACGTTTCAGTAGCTGTAAAATGGAAATGTAAACATTGTCAATGACAGTAACATTGCTAATCATGGAATATTTATCCTGGAGTGCAGTGATTATAATAATATTTTTTATCTCTTTGAAAAATCCAATTGTAAAATATTATTTCAGATACACATTTTTTATTCTAATGATTATTATTACGTGTCTTTTGATTACACCATTTACCTTCCTGCGGCTGAAAAATCCTGCAAACCTGAGGTAAGTAACTTTTTTATGTTTATCTATGTATATAAGTTAGAGTATAGTTTTATCATAATGTAAGCACCATTATGTAGGATATTCCTGGAATAGTTATTTTAAGAATTTTTTATTATAATTTAATTAGTTTTGTACTATCTTTGATGGAACAAACATCTAACACAAGTCTTGCACTCATTTTGTTGGAATGAATATCCAGTATAACATAGAATAAATATCTATTGCCCTGAGGTAGATATTCCCCACGAACGGAACACAACATCTACGTTCCACGTCCAGGGCGGCAACAGCTGTACTCAAGTACATTACATATAGCTGGCTAACGGGGTTCCGAGTGTTGTTTCTCGGATATGCTTTTTCGATCGATTTACATCTATAGGCCGAATTACAGGACTGGACTTTACGGCCACCTGCAGATACGACATTCTTAACGATTACGGAAATGGATTAATACCGACTTTAGAGCTGGCGATGTGGCGGCCACGGTCAAAGTTATTTGCAGGTGTAATGGAGACTTTTCGTCGTCCACATGCCCCCCGCGATGGCAAGCATGTAGTTAAGGTGCCCATGTTCGGAGCATGGGAGCCCTGAAAGCTTCGGTGTGTAGGGGCCTGGAGTCAGTGCAGAGGCTGCGCATCCGCTCTCTGCCAGGACATATGCCGGTTCCACCGGAGTACCGGAACGGACCTCCAGGGTTGGTAGCCCTGGAGTGGGGGTGTACCCCGGCGGCTAGCCTTACTACAGAAGGGATTATTTGTTCATGGAAACTGAACAATTAAACGTGGCAGAGGGTTCACGCAAACACCCTCGTTTAGAACCGGCTGTTTTGCCTGAGGCGAAACGCCGAAAGAGTACGGAGATTAAGAGGATTGAGATTGAGGCTAGGAAAAGCTTGCAGAAAGCTTTTTTCAACAGCAGCATCCCAAAACCTAAGTATTTGGTTATTACGAAGGAAGAAGGTAATTTCTCGAGGGTGAGTCCTTTCCTCATCGCTCGAGAAATAAACAAATGTGCTGGAGGTCCTGTTAAAGAAATAAGAAAAACTTTCACGGGACTTCATGTAGAGACTGTTAATGATATACAGTCTCAGAAGATTCTAGGACTGAAGAAAATTGGAGAATTAGCTGTACGTGTTGATCCTCACGGCACGCTCAACACCTCAAGGGGTGTTGTGGTCTGTCGGGATCTTCTTAACTGTACGGAGCAGGAAATTGTAGAAGAATTAGCGCCGCAAGGAGTATTGGAATGTCGGAGGTTGAACATTAGAAGGAATGGCGAAGTCCTTCCTTCTGCATCCCATGTTCTTACATTTAACCGGCCTACTTTACCGGAGAAGATAAGAGCGGGCATACATCGGTTGGATGTGCGGGCATTTGTCCCGCAACCAATGCGATGCTTTAAATGCCAACGCTTTGGACACACCGCTGTTAGGTGTGAGAGGCCGCAAATATGCGTGTGCGGTGATGCAGTTCATGAAGGAAAGCCGTGTAAGGAGCCTCCTGCCTGTATAAACTGCAGAGGACAGCATTCCTGTAGATCCAGGAACTGTCCTGTTTACAAGGACGAAGTAGCTGTGCAGGAAGTAAAAACCCTGCAAAAAGTCAGCTACTTTGAAGCAAAAAAGATCGTAAACGCCCGCAGACCTAGAGCAACGGCTGCTGTTCCTGCTCCTGCTCCAGTTGCTGTTGATGAGAGTGTAATCATCAACAAACTCGCACCTACCTTGGCTGGCTTAATTGAGAGGATAATCGAAAACAAAATGAAGCCTCTCAGCACTAAAGAACCTGTTAAGCCAAGAATAATTGTACAGCCTCCTGAAGACACATCTGCAAAACAAAAAGTCGCTCCAACACAGAAGAAAACGGACACTAAACCTGATATCCAAGTCCGTCTTAGCGAGATTTTAGTTGAAGATAAGAAAGTGACAGCTACAGAGTCTATTATGGAGGCTCCCAAGCCTCCTGTAACTGAAGTGGCCTGTAAGCCTCAGAGGCCACAAAAAATTTCACAGGGGGGACGAGTGTCCCCCCTTCCACTGGCGGTGACCGGTGCGCCCCCCGTGTCGGGGAGCGGCCAGGTTGCCGCCTCTCAATCGGCGCCTGAAACCGGCGCCGATCCATGCCCGTCGTCGTCGGTGGTCTCCGATTCGGAGACCGGAAGCTACGCCGGCGACGATGTTCTCCGCGAACATGATGCCGTTCGCAATATGGAGAAGAAGAGAAAAAAAGGATGGCCGAAAGGAAAACCAAGGTCATAATTTAATTAAAAATTAGCGAGTCGATTGTACAATGGAACATCAATGGATGCTTTTCAAATATCCATGAGCTCCAACGCTTGGTACATGATGTAGACCCGATTTGTATATGTCTGCAAGAAACGCATTTCCGCCGAAATGAAAATTTTAAATTAAAAGGTTTCGATATATTTCGGCGAGATCAACCGCCAAATGTAAGAGTTAGAGGTGGAGTAGCTATATTAACATCGACTAGAGCTACCACCGAAGCGGTTGTTCTAAACACCAACCTACAAGCGGTCGCCGTTAGAATGAAGCGTTCGCTCCAGGTCACTGTCTGCAGCATATACTTGCCGTATTTTGATTGGAATAAGGATGCCATAGCAAGACTAATTTCCGAGCTTCTCCCACCTGTTTTACTGGTGGGTGACTTTAACGCTCATAATTCTCTCTGGGGATCGGATCGAGTAGATCCCCGTGGAAGAGAACTGGAAGGGTTCCTGATGAATTCAGAACTTATTATTTTAAACGACGGATCGGGAACCTTTTTTAATGCCAGAGATGGATCGACGTCCTGTATAGATCTTGCACTTATAAGCGGATCGATAGCACCGAGGTACAGCTTCCATGTCATAGACGATCTGCATGGAAGCGATCATTTCCCGGTGCAAATTCTAACTGATGTTACAAGAAAAACATATCCCGTCTCTAAAAGATGGTTATGTGATAAGGCAGACTGGACGAGCTTCACAGCTAGAACGATACTCCCAGAAACAACTGGAGTTATCGGAGACGATGTCGACGCCATAACAAATGCAATAATTCAGTCGGCATCGAGATATATTCCCAAAACATCTGGGAAACTTACAAAGAAACCCGTTCCATGGTGGAACGATGAAATGTGAAGCTATAAAAAGAAAGAAAAGGGCGTATAACGCCTATAAGAAGCGTCCTAGTATAGAAAATCTTGTTGCCTTTAAGAAATACAGGGCGTATGCAAAACGTCTTATGATAGATTCGAAAAAACGATCCTGGCAGCAATACGTGTCATCCTTCGACAAAACTACTACTGCATCAGATGTTTGGAGGAAAGTGAAGGCGATTTGTGGGCGTAACGATTTCGCTCCCATAACTAGCCTTCAAGATGAAGATGAAATAAAAGATACTCCATATGAAATTGCAGAGCTGTTATCCAATCACTTCGAAAAGGCCAGCAAAACGGCCAACTACGAGGAAGGTTTTCGAACCAAAAAAGAAGAACTCGAAGGTCTACTAAATTTTAGAACTGAGTATAATTACTCATATAATGTACCATTTAAAATGGAAGAATTCGCGAAAGCGTTGGAAAAAGCAGGTAACACAGCTGCTGGTCCGGATGAAATCCACTATAATATGATCAGGTAGCTGAATACCACTGCAGAGTGTAGATTATTAGAACTTTATAATAAAATATGGCGGGATGGAACGTACCCGCAGCAGTGGAAAAAAGCTCATGTTGTTCCAGTACCAAAGAAAAATAAAAATTTAACAGACCCCAATAGCTACCGTCCTATTTCTGTGACGTGTGCTATGGGGAAACTATTGGAAAAAATGATTAATAATCGACTCGTCTGGGTTTTGGAAAAAGAAAACCTTATATCACCGTATCAAGCAGGTTTTCGACAATACCATTCTACCACTGATCAAATGATCAGCTTAGAGGACATTATATATAACAGCTTTATCACAAGGAAACATTGTGACGGAGTCTTCTTTGATCTTCAGAAGGCTTTTGATATGACCTGGCGTCTTGGTATAATGCTCCAGATACATGAATGGAGCATTCGTGGCAATCTGCCTATACTGCTCAGCAACTACATGAATGACCGTACCTTCCAAGTACGCGTCAACAATGAATATTCATGTGAAAGAATCTTGGAAAATGGCATACCGCAAGGTTCGCCGTTGAGCGGTACCTTGTTTACCATTGCCATTAATAAATTGATATTAGCCATTCCAGTAGAAATCAGCAAAAGCGTCTATGTTGATGATCTGGCAATCGTATATGCCAGCAACAAGACTGCTATGGTGAGGTACAAATTGCAACGAGCGATCAATGCTCTAAATGAAGTTGCAAGGAATAATGGATTCCAATTCTCACCAGAAAAAACGTGCCGTGTACACTTTTGTAGGAAGAGAATTCCTCATCAAAGTCCTGCGTTGACAATTGATGATAATCCAATACAATATAAAGACAGCGTAAGGTATTTAGGACTAGTATTGGATAAATCCCTTACATGGGGATTATATATACAGGACTTGAGTGATAGATGCAAAAGAGCCCTAAACATTATAAAATGTTTATCGAACTTAAATTGGGGCTCAGAAAAAGAGACATTATTGAGATTGTATAAAGTATTGGTTCAATCTAAACTAGACTACGGACGTATCGTATATTCATCCGCTAGAAAGTCGCACTTAAGAAAGTTAGACGTAGTTCATAATAGCGGAATAAGATACGCAACAGGTGCTTTCCGCACAAGTCCGGCGGCTAGTCTGATGTCTGAAGCCGAAATAATGCCACTACATTATAGAAGACAGATCCTCTTGTTAAGATATGCAGCAAATATATGGGCTTTCCCTGCTCATATAAATAATAAATTGTTTACGAATCATCCCATGGCTGCATTATACGAACGTCGTGCTACCTATTCCAGACCAGCCGGAATTAGGTACCACGAATTAAGAAGAAAATATGAAATTGCTATACCAGAGACTCTAGCAATTTCTACTAGAGAAATACCGCCATGGCTCTTGCCAGAGGTAAATACAAGTTTGGATCTCTCTCAAGGAGAAATAAAAAAGAAACCAGCAGTGATCATCCAGCAGGAATTTTTGGCAACCGTCAGTAATTACGAAGAACATATTAGAATTTATACTGACGGTTCTAAAACCGAACATGGTGTTGGATGCTCGATATATGTAAATGAAGAAGCCCACTTTTGGAGACTGCCAGATGTGGCCAGTGTCTACACGGCAGAACTCACTGCAATTCAGCAAGCTCTTCGCTACACTGAACACTATTGCGAAGAGAGAGGGCTAATATGTTCCGATTCATTAAGTGCACTCGTCGCAATTCGGAACAAGAACATTAAGGATGTCCTAATTGCAAACATCCTGTCCATTTTATACGTACTAAAACAACGAGGACAGCGATGCGTATTTGTATGGACTGCGGGGCATGCTGGTATTACAGGTAATGAAATCGCAGACGAAGCTGCCAGAAAGGCAACAGTCTGCGATGATTTGGATGCATTTCCTGTAAGAGTGGCAGATGTTAAAAACCGTCTAACAAACATAGTAAAAAACAAGTGGAATGCTGAATGGAGGAGATTAAATACAAAATTAAACACAGTAAAATCTTCTCCTTATAAATGGAAAAGCGACTATAAGTTGACTCGCCGTGAACAAGTAGCGGTGACCAGACTTAGAATCGGTCATACGCGATTAACAAATTTATATTTGTTAACCGGCGAAGTGAGACCAATGTGCGGTGTTTGTAATAAAACACTGACAATCAAGCATCTTATAGAAGAGTGTACCATATATGAGGACCTCAGAAAGAGGTTCCATTTTAGAAATAATATTACTGCTGATCTGGATAATGGAAATGAAGAAAATATAGTTGCATTTTTACACGCCAGTGGACTTCTTAAAAGTCTATAAAAATGAAAGTTTAAAGCTGTGACAAAAGAAACTCTAAGCAGTAGTTTATATATATATATATATATATATATATATAAAGAAAAAATGGTATTGATAAGTTTAATTTTAATTTTAAATGTATGCATATATACATAAGGGAGTCTTGAAACGTGGCACGTATAGTGACGGGAGGTAGCCCTCTTGCCTAGGCCATTTTGGCTCGCCTGCATTCAAGAGCAGTGAGTCGGGGTGTGTCCGATGATGGCATGGGGGACCCTCAAGGGTGGATTGAGGGCGCGAGGCTGTGGGTGTGCGCTGTGCATGCCTATAGCCTGTTTATAAGAAGGATTCAACTGCCACGGCACCCTGGCGCGACTGATATACTGCTCAACGGCGGTTCTGGTCGCCCCGAGGGTGCTTAAACAAACTATAAATGAGACTCGTAGAAGAAAGAAAGAAAGATATGGTAGGATAAGTTTTAATTTTAATTTAATTGTCTTTTGGGAACCTATCTCAAATTTTAATATTGGGGCCCTTTACACCCCATAAGTGTTTGTGATTGTCCTTGTCTTTATGTCTTAATGTTTTGTGTAGTTTGTGCTTTTAAATAAAATGTAAGGGCCCTTTACACCCTTACATATGACGATCCAGATGGTGATAGTAGTTTCTTTTAAAGATTGTGACGACGGCTAATGACCTTAGCAGTCGATGCCCATAAAAATTAAAAAAAAAAAAAAAAAAAAAAAAAATCTATCTATATGTAACACTTGTATGCCTAATAAATAAAAGTTTGTTTCTTAAAAAAATATCTTTGGTTAAAAAAGAATTATATTTACAGTATCTATTATTGTTTAAATAAACAACTTTATATCCGGGGCCCTTTACACCCGTAAGTGTTGTGCTTGTCTTTGTTATTTGTGTTTTAATGTTCTGTGTAGTTTGTGCTTTTAAATGAAATGTAAGGGCCCTTTACACCCTTACATATGACGATCCTGATGGTGATACTAATTTATTTCTAAGAACGTGACGAGGGCTAATGACTTTAGTAGTCTATGCCGTAAAAATTCAAGAAAAAAAAACAACTTTATATTAAAATTCTGAACTTTAATTTATTAATATGCAGCATAAACAAAAGTTGGACCAAATAGTATTTCAACTATTAGCTTATTTCTGAAATTACTATAGTTTTGCAGATATTGCCTAATGTAATATATCACAAAGAAGAAATAAATAAAATAAATCAGGAATAAATGTACTCAGAAGGTGCAATTTTTTTTACTAAGGTTATTTTTATCTAATTTCAAGTACTTTTTGTGCAGTTCATAAATAAATAGTAGAATTTCCAAAAAGAAGACCACAGATGATGTACTACCCATCATGTTATTTAATGGTGAGTTCTAAAATAAAAATCTATAACTCGTTGAGTAACTCTACACATCTCAAAATTCTGGAAACGGGTACAATTTTCCTTAGTAAATCTGAGCCAATCCTCATTGCTTTTAATAACTGGAAAAAAAAAATTGTTAATGATACATATATATATATTTATAACATATATATATATATATATATATATAACATCATTAACAATTAGAGTACAATATAGAGTTATGAGTAAAATACTTTTTATTTCTAAAGAACATGAGAAATTAGTGTCCATCGCTCAGAGAAGGCATTGAAGCTAACTTCCGAATAAGATGTTCATCTTATAATGCAGTTCATTTGAAAGTTCATTTTTTTTCATTCTTTTCTTTGCTGAAGATTCTTTCTTCTTTGATAATGATTTTATAGGTGTGACCTCAAAAGATCTTTTTGAAGATGTAGGGGTCTGGATTGTAGAACTGATGCGTCATGGTGTAATCTATTTGGAGTGGTTGAAGAAACCGAAAATTGGTTTCCATTCTATGACTAACTGATCCACTGAGGATTTAGCTGCTTTGTCAGTTAATTATTCTCTGGCTTTAACAAGACAGTGACTAAGTAAATTCCTCTACATCTGTCTGAGGAAGAAAGGATATAAAAAGAGAAAAGGTAGAAATAGGGAACTGTTGGGGCACAAAGAGACTGTGAATGATTGAAAAGGTTATTTATCACCTTGCTTGGGATATAGATGATATTAAATCTTTAGTAAGATAGTTAATTATTTTTTGTTATGACTTGATGATTTTTTGAAATCAGAAATGTCTGAGAGAATAACATCTTGAAAATATAAAAGGATTTGAATTAAAGATCTACTAATAATCAAAGTCCCATTTAATAAATGTCTGAAATAGGTGAAGTTAAATAATTCTGGTACAGTTTCTATTTATTTGATCAACTGCACAATGATCGTGATCGACCGCAACTTAACGTTTGACATTTTGACTAACGACATTAAATCTGAAATTTAAAGATAAAATTCTATTATATTTCAAATTTAACCTACCTTACTAGATACAAGTACAGCTAGTTTGATGCTAGGTCTTGTCCAGTCTGAGGGTGAACTTTCTGAGATGCTGTTGTTAAAGGAATCTCAAAGGCAATGCAGCAAAATAGGAGTCAGATCTTGTTAAACGGGCTGATACCTTCAACTGGTTCTTCCAGTCACATAATATCTGTAAAAACAATTTGATCAATGATTATGTGAACTTATCCTCACCTAAGTGATAGGTGTTAAGCCTGGGAGAGATGTAATAAAGAACACATGTTTCAATGCAAACAGAAACTTGTCTTTAAAAAAAACTTTTTAACAAAAGATAATGTAAATGACGTTATTTAAAAACAGAATTTATGATTTAAAACTTTAATGAAAAAATGCAAATATAGTTAATGAACTCTAATATACTTCTTTTTTTTTACAATTTATTATGTTGTAAACTTAGAAATTCATTTAGATATTCATTTTAACAAGAATGCTGGGAACAATAAAGGCAGGCATATAAAACTATAAGGTCTAAAAAAGCCCTTTAAGAGCTAATAAATAAAATAATTTTATAAGTTTATGGTTGGGTTGGCTTTATAAATTAATAATAATAATTGTTGCCAATATATGCTTTCAATTGTATCTTACTATCTGATAGTATTAATTAAATTTAAATTAACATTTATTAATTATAATTGTTGTTTATTAATTGGTGTGTTGTCCACAGTTCTGCACAAGACAAAGAATTACTCTCACTACTGCGATAAAAAACAGTATGGATTGATCACTCCTTCTTTTTTTATTCTTTATTCTTTCTTTCTTGGATGTGAGCCATGATATTGAGGCAACTGCTATCCTGGTTAAAACTGTGATGTATTTCTAAAACCTTCCAACAGCCAGTTCTTTACTGAAGCTCAGGTGGATAGAGACTCTGTTCTTGATCAGAGGTCGCACCAGAAAAAGTTAAATGGTTGAGGTCCTACCTCAATCATCAGTATCATCAGCATACTTGATTGATTTCATTCTTTCTTCTCCTGCTGAAATACCCCTTTACTTTTCCAAGATATTTTCTACCAATTTTTCTAAATGAACATTGGAAAGTGCCACTGACGTACACCTTACACATCTGCCAATAATTAGTTTTTCTCTTTCTTCATTTTCCACACTGACAACAACTTTCCGACTTATATACAAATCATTTAACAACCTTCTATCTTTCCAATCTACACCAATACCCATTAAAGTTCCCATTAACTTCTTCCGGTTCACTCTATCCGAAACTTTCTTCCACTCTATAAAGCACACACACATTTCCTTATTCACATCCAGCGGTCTCCGACATCCAGTGGTATCTTGTGTTCCTCTTCACTTCCTGAACCCAAACTGATCATTTCGCACAATTTCCTCTTTTTTTTATTTTATATTTCGCCTAATAAAATTTTTGTTATAGCTTCTGTTATGTGACATATAAAACTGACTGTTCTATACCGTGAACATTTTTTAGCGTAACTCTTTTTTGGTACTGCGACTAGAATTTTTTCAACTAATTCCTCAAGCCATGTCTCTTTTATAAATTCTATTGACTAGATTTGTTACTCTTGTGATCATTTTATTCCTCATAACTTTCACAGCTTCAGTTGGTATTTTGCTACATCCCTTGTCTTTCTTTTCTTTTAAATTCTGAATTGCGTTTTCCACTTCCCAACTGTAAATTTCCAGACTCTCGTTTTCTTCATTACACATTTGTTCCGCCTCTATACTCAATATTCCTTTATTAGCCTGAGCATCATACAATTTCTGCACATATTTTACCCGTACTTGTTTATTTTCTTCTACATTAGAAATTATTTTATGGTTTTTGTCTACCAGACCTTGCCTACTTATTTTCCTCAGTTTTCTCCATGTTAAGTTCTTTACTGTTCTGTACATTTCTTACATTTTACCTTTCCTTTCAAGATCATCTACCTCTTCACACTGCTTTTCAATCCATTTCTCCTTTGCCTTATCTGTCAGCCTTCTCAGTTCGTTTAGTTTTTTATATTTTTTCTTCCTTTTCTCTGAAACATCACACTTGAATTTTCTTTTTTCCTAACATCTCTTCAGTGATCTTTCTTTCTTGTTCCTTATTTTTTTTACCATACTATTCTTTCTTCGAAGGTGTCAATTATTGCATTCTTATATTACCGCACTCTTCCGTTACAACTTTGCTTGGCATCACATTTTCTAATTTCAACTCAATCCCATGCACATAGTCTTCACTGGTGTTGTTTTTCAACTTCTTTACTTCCTCCTTATTCTCAACTTGTTTTCTTTTATTATGTTCCAGTCTTGCTCTAACATCCATGATCAGCAAGTGGTGATCTGCATCTGCCCCTGGATATGATTTTGCCAACTTAGCACTATTTTTAAATCTTTCGTTGATTAAAATAAAATCAATCTGGTATCTTGACTTACCACCAGGGTTTTTTCATGTATACGATCTACAGTGATGTTCTTGAACAAGTGTTTGTAATCCAGAGTTCTTCACCCTCAAAAAAATCACAAAACCCTCAAAAAAAAGCTTCTCTCTTCTTTCATTTCTTCTTCCTAGCCCAAAATTGCCTGCCATAATTTTTCATTTCTCATTTCCAACCACACTATTCCAGTCACCTATCATTATTCTTCTGATTTGTCCATTCCTATTTTCTTCATATACCTCTCGCACCTGCTTTTATATCTCATCTACCTCTTCCTCTTCTGCGTTTGATGTTGGCATATGTATCTGAATGATCAAAGTGTCTTCTGGAGCACATGAAATCTGATTGCTATTGATCAAGTTTTAATAATTTATTTTATCAATAACACTTTTTGAATTTTGATAAATACTTTGATAATACTTTCATCTAGCGTTTTTTTAATATATTATACTCACACATTTTCCTTTGTGCTCTCCTCCCTTATAAATCATCTTATATTCATTCTCTTGTTTCAAATTCATTTTCCCCTTCTCAATGTATTTCATTCAATCCTAGGATACAGATGTTATATCTCTCCATTTCTTTTGTTATATTCCTTAATTTTCCACCCGTATTAATGGTTTTAACATTCCAGGTTCCTATCCTCATATTATATATCTTTCTCTTTCTTCTTTCTTTCACACTGCTTTGCTGCTCTGTAAAAGTACCCACTCAGAGATCCAAATCTGGGCATATTGCTCCGTATATTTTATTTCATAATCTACCATATTTCAGCCCAGGGATACTCTGCTGGGTATTTAATGTAGTGGTTTTTCATTGCCTTCTGCATTCCCTTGCTACTGATGAACTAGTGGCTCTTCTGCCTTTTGTGAAGAGAAATCATTTCAAGAACAAGGGATTGTCCTTACTTCCATCCGCTCATCTACCCTCTGAAGAGATTTTTGGCAGCTGATGAAAGGGCTTTCCTTATCCAAGGGGATGTTCAGTCTCTACATTCGTTAATTGCTTGCATATATAAACACTGACTCCTCTGTATTGTAGGAAGGTGAATGTCATGATTTCTCTTCCCTGAATCCAAGACACTAAGGCATTTCCTAGATTCTCCAGTATTTTTAGAGAGAATATATATATATATATATATATATATATATATATATATATATATATGTGTGTGTAAACAAAATAAAATAAATATATACTTATTTTATTTATTTATATATGTTTTTAATAATCTATAGAATATTTTTTATCATTTTAGAATGGTATATCCATTTGCATATATTACATCAAAAGTGCTTGGCATAAAATATGAATTGAGAGGAGCAGAAATTTTAGCTAAGGAACAGGCAGCTGTACTTGTAGTAAATCATCAATCAGTATTTGATGTTCTTGGTAATCTGTAATGTATTGTAATAAATTCTTCTATTCTTTTTTATTTTTAAGAATTTAAGCTATGAATTTATATTATATATATATTATAAATAGTTAGTTATATGGAGTATTATAAATATAATGCTCCTTATTTACAAACAACTTAAAACTATTAAAAGAACTACAATTTTAATGTAATAATATTTCCATTATTCAGATGAGCAATAAATAAGTGTTTGATTAAGATTTCTAACAAATAGCCTTATTAGTTTTTATTTTTGTAGTTACATGTTACAGATAAACATTCTTACTAACTATTACTGTTAATTTTTCCTTTGGTAATATTATTTATTACCTTTGATTAATTCATCCATTTGCTTTTACCTAACCACAATATATAGTATCCATAAAAAATTACTGTAGTCACTTCAGCCACCAAAGGTATTGTAATTAATGGCATTATTAACAAAAAAAATTATTTTAAAACCAGATTTTCAATTTTTTTGTAATGGCTTATAACAAAAAATCAGTTTCAAAGATATAGTTAAAAAAAAATTATTATTAATTTAAAAATTTCTGTAAAAATTACAAAAATAGTGTTTCACCTCTTAACAGGACTACTTAATCTTGACTAAAGCATCAGTTACAGTTGAAATTGTTTATTTTATATTCAATAAGTAATCTTTACTTGACATTTTTTTATAACATAGAAATTTCTAATCATGAGTGCTATGTCGTGAATAGAAATTTGCAGCTAGTACCTGCTGGTCGGTTCTCCATGATAAACACAGAAAATCAAATCTTAATACAGGATTTAGGAAGTAGTAAAAAATAACAGATATTAATTTTGTGTACAATGTATGTCTAGGACAGTAACATATTTTTCTTTAAAAAATTTCATTAAGCAGTACCACAATTATTATTAGTTAGAAACACAATCGTTTGCATTAATAAAAAAAAAAATACCAAGTATAAACATCATTCAGCTTCATGAACTTCTTAAAATAGTTATTATTTGACATCTTTTGAGATTTAAACATTTTTATTTCGGAAAATGAATATTTTCAAATTTCTTGCTTTTTTACTTAAAAAAAAATCAAATCATGTTTAGTAATAAATTAGAATTTTAAGTTTCATCACAAATATTGTTATAGAAGTTAAAAATCTTTAACATTTTTATTCGCTAATAACCAAGCACAATATTGAGTTTCAACCCACCATTTTGAAAACATTAATAACAAGTTAAAAGTATAATAATTTGTTAAACCAGGCATTAAATTATCTCCTACTAAGTAGAGGCAATTATTATAATTGTTTCTTTTTGGAAGGGGGACTAATTAGACCGCTTTACACTACCTGTCTACTGTCTTTCTTACAATTGATTTATTTATTTATTTCTTAATTGATTTCTTACGATTGATTGAAATATAAGGCATTTTCTTTAAATTAATGGTGTTCACTACACAGCTGGTCCCTCAGTGAACAGACTGAGGGTGTTACTTACACAGGTAAACATCTACATTTTTGGAGACTTGTTATGTTGATGTGCGACAGTACATTTGATTTTTTTTTACAGACGGCTGACCAGCAGGTAACAGTTGCAAATTTCTATTCATGATATATCATGAATACAAATTTGCAGCCGTCAAAACTAATACTTTTGTCAAGATTGGGTAGTATTAATGTTATTAGAATTAAAAAAAAAATTTCAGCGGTTCTAAAAAAATTAAATGAAAAAACAAATAAACAAATAAAAAGCCAATACAAGCTACAGATTTGGCATTAAGTATCTGGTCATAAGTCAGTGTACCTTAGTGATATGTTGAACCTGTTAAGAAGTTCATAATTTTTTTTTTTTAAATTTAACAGAAATTTTATAAATATTAATAAGCGTTTAAACAATTCTTAAAAAAACAGTTAAAATGTACTTTAATTACAACATTGTTTGGACAGCTTGATGAAGATAGTAACATTTTAAAATTATTATTAATAATAATAATAATAATAATAATAATGTATGAATGATTTTCAAGGAACTGTTTAGGCCTAATTATGCATTGTTATAATAACAATAGAGCCAAAAGCAAGTCCACAGAAGAATGAGCTGCACAATTAATAATTACTGCGGAAAAACAATTTCAGTGTAATCTGAGAGCGAATCATTTTCATTAATTTAGAACGAAATAAAATTTTCATTATTCCCTTGCTAATTCTTATAAGATAAAGTCGCAAGATAATTGTCATAATTAAGCAAATTATCCAGTACCAACATTTAGCCAGAATTAAAAGATAACAGCCTCTGTTACTCACATAATGACATATTTGTAGCCGTTTTGTACCTTTAATTGCAAGTTGTATTTTTAATTATAACATGATAACAAATGATGGTTTAGAAAAGTAGAGAGGAACTAATCGCATTAAAATTTAATTATATGGCTAGTTCTTGAACAAAAAGGTTTCAGATGCAAATGATAGTATATAACGTCTCTTTCTATCTAACAAAACATAACTGAATCAAAAACAAAAAAAAAGATTAAAAGTTTGTTCTTTACAAATGACATCTGTTGAGGTCAGTAGTCAAGATAATTTTTACTCCATTTTAATAGACAGATAAATAAAATTAACAGTAAAATTGGTTCATAAACTATTCATATTATTATGAATAGAAGAAAATAACAGTTGATTGCTACTGTAAAAAGCTTTAGTTGTAAAACCAGTCGATTAAATACATAATTGACTGATCAGGAAGTACGAACATGAACTGAAAACTTAGATTTTTTTCAGTATAGTTATGACTACTTAACCCTGCATTACCTACATATATAAATACTGTGTATCTTAAAGGCAATGAAGCCGGGAATAACTGCACTTCACCCATCACTTCATCACCCATTGAAGGCGCATGATTCTGTGTATTGTCCTATTATTTAATAATCAGATATAAAAAGGTGTACACACCTTGTCCTCTTATGATTCTGAGTAGTGTACATTTTTACAAACGTATTATGTATTCTTCACTTATCATTTATTAGAAATGCTTGAAAATGTACATTAAAACATAAATATTTTACATGGCATTGGTATTATATATTGATCAATACAAAATTTTATTTATAATATGATATAAAAACTTGTATTTTATAATAATAGAACTTCTTTTAGAAAAAAATATAAAAGATATCCTACAGAAAGGACAAACTGTTTCTAGTTTCTAAGAGTTAGGTATATGAGTAAAGTGAATGATTCTTTTGAAGATGTTGTAGTGGCAATAGTGATTAAATTCTGACATTTGTTTGCCTGAATATTGTATTTATTCTGGTGATAAGCAATTAATTGATGGAATGAGAAAGCCTTAAATACACAGAAAAGAAAGAAAAGGAAAATGAAAATCTTTTATTGTACCAAAGCCTATATATAACTGTGTGATTACAAAAGAGTTTTTATATAAAGCGGTTTGAATTCCACAGCCTATAAGAAAAGTAAGTTTTTCTTGAAGTAACTGTTAATAACCCTCACTAATGCAATAATACTTCAGGAAAATATATTATCCTTCTAACTTTATTAGCGCATAAAAAACTGTGAATGTTATGTAACATATTTACAATTGCCTGCTTTTATTATTGTGGGCATTTATTTTCATTACTAAAATCAAATTTGAATGTGCCATATATTGATTATTAAAAAAAAATAAGAGGTAAAATACTGTTATTTTTTACAATTTATTTAACAACTAAGTTTATTCCCAAACTCCTAGCTGCTGTTATAAACTTCTCCTTGTGCTCTAAAAGATCTCTATGTTTTGAAGTCAGAATGGATTTTACGCATTTTTAAAAATTCTATATCGGTCACAAAGACACCCAGAGGATGATCAAGCAAAAGAAATTCTGATGGTTTGAGGCATGGGCTACATGTTAGATGTAGCAGAACTTTGCAGACTAATTTATTACCTTTTCAGTCTTCTCAAATGTTAAGTTGAGCAATGTACAGAGTATAATTATCCTAAAGATACATTCTTTTTTTCTGAAAACCACATTTTTTATTCATAATTGTATGCTTCTTTCTATTTTCAATGGTACTAACTGTTAGTAGTGCACAGTGTACTTCCAAAACTTACAGAAAATTAAATGTTTAGCATCATAAAAAAATCATTAACTTTTTTTTTTTATTGGCTATTGGTTGGGTCTTGAAATGTTTCATGGTCAGAGATCTGGACTGCTTCTGCTTTACACAAAGTTCTTAGATTCAGACTCATAATGATGAATTGACTTATCATAATTGATTATTATATCCAAAAATTCTCTCCATCAATCATTTAGTGCTGTTTGAATGCCCTTTATGAATGAATCAATTGTTTTTTTTTATAGTTAATGATAAAATGTCATGAAGTTATCAAACCCAACTTGGGAACTTGTGCAACTAAGGGAACTGTAGTGATGTTTATATCAGAATTATCAGCAGTACTTTATAGTGTAATAAAATCTCCTTGAATAAGTTCATTGATGTGAAATTCCAGAATAGTAGTTGAAATCTCAATTGGCTGTCCCTCACGTCAGTTGTCAGGGACCCTTTTTAACCACTTTTAAACAGTTCAATCCATTGGTAAATTTTACATAATTCATATAAAGTTTATTTTATTGCTTGAATATCTAGTATAAATTTCTGATCATTTTGTACCCTCTAAATTAGGAATTACTTCCCTTTGTTTAGTAACAGTTGATAATTTTGTATTAAAAAAAATTGTCAAATTTTCTGAATTTTGACAATACTAATTAGACAGATGTAAATTTCAATGTCAAGTTTTTTTTAAAGAATTTATATATTGTTAAAAAATTATCCATGGATTTTTGGTTAAAGAGAGGAACTTTGAGAAAAGGAAGTCATGGTAATTCAACTGATACATCTACTATTGAAGAAGAAAAGAATGAACAAACTGCGCTCTCTTCAAAAGATAATATTGAAGAACAATTGTCACATACAAATAGACCTAAACTTTGTATGATGAAATTTATTTAAAATTTGTATTCACATGTACTGGTAAGTCAGATGCTCCTGTTGCAATGTGTGTTTTATGTCAAACAAAACTTGTAAGCAGTTCTTTGACTCCAGCCTCTCTCTCTCTCTTTTCCTGTTTAGCCTCCGGTAACTATCGTTAAGATAATTCTTCAGAGGATGAATGAAGATGATATGTAATGAGTGTAAATGAAGTGTAGTCTTGTACATGCTCAGTTCGACCATTCCTGAGATGTGTGGTTAATTGAAACCCAACCACCAAAGAACACCGGTATCCACGATCTAGTATTCAAATCCATGTAAAAATATCTGGCTTTACTAGGACTCGAACGATGGAACTCTCGACTTCCAAATCAGCTGATTTGGGAAGACGCATTCACCACTAGACCAACCTGGTGGGTTTCTTTGATTCCAGCCAAACTTTGTAAACCATCCAGGTTGTCTAGTGGTTAACTTGTCATTGCATGAAGTAATTGCATTGCGTTTAATGGTGAAGCTCATTCAGTTGGAGAAAAACTTATTAAGCTGTGTGTAAAAGACATAGTGTCATATATTTTTAACCAGAAGACTGCCAAAAAAATAGATGCAATATAATTACTGAATAATACTGTTTAATGACACATAAAGATCTTTCTACTGCCATAGAGAAAGAGCTAATTTATTGACTGGGATTTTGCAGTAAGTATGCATTGCAAAATTGAATCCACAGATGTCTCAGGACTAGCTGTACTACTTACCAGTATTTGTTCGTTATTCATTTGATAAAAGTATTTAAGATTTATTCACGAGTGCATATTTACAGGAAATAAAAATGACAGAAGATATATTCAATTGTATTAATGACTACATTATAAAACATGAGGTCAGTTGGGAGAAGTGTATTGATATCTGCACAGAATATCACATATTCTGCAAATAGCTACAAGAGCCACCAATTACCATTGTATTTTGCATAGGCAAGCTCTAGTAACAAAAAAATGACTATGGATTTAAAAAAATGTTACGGATGAAGTAATAAAAATGATAAAGTATGTAAAATCTCAACCACTTCTATCCAGATTATTTAGAATTTTGTATGACGAAATGGGTAGTGAATATAATACACTTTTACTACATATAGAAGTGAAATGACTATCCAGAGGAAAAGCACTGTTGAGGCTTTATGAACTTTGTAGTGAGTTATTGGTTGTCTTTAATGCGCAAAATAATTTAGGACAACATTTTATTGAATTTTAAGAAATCCTTTATGGTTGATAAAACTCGCGTTATCTAGCAGATATTTTGACAAAGTGCAATAAAATTAACTTATTGTTGCAAGAAAGGAGTGTTGCAGTTTTTTTTCTACAAAAGATAAAATTGCATCTTTTGAGAGAAAAATGAAATTTTGGAGTTCTTCAGTTGAACAGAATAATTTTAATTGCTTACCCGCCTTACATGAATGATTGACTGAAAACAATTTTAAAAAAGATGATGAATTTACAGAAGTATTTTTGGAACACTTAGATGATTTAGAAAAAACTCTTCTGCAATATTTTTCAAAGATTAATGAGGACAATTCCTGGGTTCCAAATCCACTTTCCGTAACAGCTAAGCCAGCAGGCTTAAGTGGAAGTGACTATGAAAATTGATTTAATAAGCGACTCTGATTTCAAACAAAAACACAAAGATCAGCCATTAGGTAATTTCTGTGCGAATTTATCAGAAGAATATCCCGGTTTATCAAAACAATCTATTATTGTTTTATTTCTTCTTACAATTACATATTTATGTGAAGCAGGATTTTGTTATTACTCTGCAATGAAGAAAAAGTGCAGGATCAGGCTTGACACCACACCAGGTATTAAAATTCAACTTTCTACTATTATAACTGATGTCAAGAAGATTTAGAATTTAAGGACTCAACATTATTAAAGTCATTAAAAAGTTTATTCTATTTTGTTATGTGTTATGGTTTAAAATTTAAATGATCAATAAATATGTAGGAAATATATAATCAATTTTTTTTTTTTTAATTTTATTGTTATGATCTTGGTGTTATGAATTATGACTTAAAATTTAAATAATTACTAAATAAAGCAGGATTTTTTCTCATTTTTTAAAATTTTATTGATTGTGTTAACTACTCTTCAAAATAACAAGGTGTTCTGTAAAAATTCCAGGATTCTCAGTGTTCTGTCAAAGAAAAAGTTTGGGAAATCCTGAATTAGAGTATCTACTTATTTAATGCTCCTGTAATTAAAAAAAATAACATGCACAAAAAATGGATTTCTTAGCTATATAAATTTAATGTATGGACATCAACATACAAGTTTTTTAGAAATACTAATTAATATTCTAAGATCAATCTAGACTCTATTATAAAATTTAAGTTCTGATATGATTAATTAACCTTTTTTTACTTTTCAGTCAAAATTACTTATATTTCCAGAAGGAACAAGAAATTTAAATGCTAAAACTTTAAGCCAGTTTAAGAAAGGTGGATTTAGAGTTGCAATTATTGGAAAGTTTCCTGTTATCCCGGTTGTTTATTCACTTTTTTATTTCATTGATCCTGTGAAGAAACGCTTCAGCAGTTGTAAGTCATTTGTTCATTATTTAAATTTTTTTCAGTATTAAATTTTGTTAATCTTTTAAATAAAAATTAGTTTATAAATTTACATTACAGACTGATTGGTATTTGCAGAAGAAAATGAAATTTTCATTCAAAATAAAAAATAAAATAAAAATAAAAAATAGCCCACCGGGCTGATCTAGTAGTTAACTCATCATTGCAAATCAGTTATTTAACAGCTGATTTTTGAAGTCGAAGGTTCTGAGGTTCAAATCCTGGTAAAATTAAATTGCTTTTTCATGGATTTGAATAGTAGATAGTGGATACCGGTGTACTTTGGTGGATGGAGTTCAATTAATCACATGTCTTAGGAATGGCCAGCCTGTCTACAAGACACCTCATTTACATATCATACATAGCATCATCATCTCATTGATCTGTGGCGGAGGAGGGGGGTTGCTTATTGTTCACAAGTTGAACAGATTTTGTGTTTGCTTTTTAATAATTATTTTAAAATTTTATGAAAAATGGCAGCTGTCTAAATCCCATTACACATTCATAACTTCTTCTAGCAAGTAAATATCATCTCTATAACATCTATATCATCAGGAAAAAAGGAGATTATTATCAATTTCTATCCTTATGAACTGAATTCTTGGTCCAGATGTCTTCAAAGTGGGGGGTAAATATATTTTAAGAAGAACAGAAGAGTGGCAAAATCTTGCTTTTAAATCTTTAGAAATCGAAAAACTTTTAGAAAGTTTTCTTCCTGAGTGTGCCCAATTCTTCCTAAGTCCCCAGTATTACTTTGATCCAAATAAAGACTAATGTTGAGAAAAACAACTGATAAAAAATGAACAAATTTAACACTGACAAAATTTACTTTTATTACACTCCTAACTATTTCTAAATAGCACAATTAACAAAAACAATACCTTCCACCAATGAAGGAGCTCCACAATAACTTTGAAGAAATCTTGTGATGAACATTTTTACGTTTACCTTTGTGAAAATTAATAAAAAAATTATTATTTTTATAATATAAATGATTTACTTGTTTACAAATGACTTTTAGAAGTTACTAAGTCCTCATTTAGTTTTAATTAACATATTAATCCTATTAGGTATAGATTTAACTAATAATCTAAAACTTTTCACAAATCTTTTCATCATGAAACCACACCCATATAAGTGACGAAATCATCTTCTCTTTACTAGTGCAATCTATTTTCCTGAACTTGTCCTTGCAAATATACTAAAGGGGTTTAATGGGGTTTATATCTGGTTAATCTGCAGCTTGGCCGAGTACTTTCATCCTTTTTTCTGAAAAAATTTGGCAACTTTTTTGAAACATGGCAGCAAGATCTTGGAAGCAGACAGTTCCATCACGCTGAAGTTTTGTTAACTCAGACAGCACTCTTTGCTCCAGTTACGACAAATATTCTTCACTATTCAACATCCTTTCACCGGGCACAAGCTCGAGTCGACATAATTATATGAAAAACAATCACAAAAATCTTTTTTAGAGGATGCTTCATGGATTTGTGGATATGTTTTTGACTTAACTTTTCATCATTAGCAGTATTCTTTGTACTCTTTCTCCCTACACATAAAATTGGAATTAGAAAGTAATACCATTCTCTAGTCCTGAGTTCAATCTATATATTTTCTAGCCCATTCAGGTAGTCTTTTTATCATTCATTGCAGATGTTAAAAGTTGTTTTCACTGGTGTTGCCTTCAACAATCTCCTATGAACCACTGAATCATGTAATTTGAATCCAGCTTCTGCAAAATCTTTTTTAAGATCAAAGCTGTTTTTTTAAGGATCTACCTTCAGTTTTCTTATAAAAAATGCAAATTCTTGTGAAGGGGTAGTCCTTTTCCTCACAAAATTTCCTTTAAGTTTAGATAAAACTGAGCCAATTTCATTTTTCAGAAAAATGATTCTGCTAACTGTACTTAAGCTGACCTAATAAATGAAGTGTTTTCATATAACAATTCTGGCAGTTCTCTTCCTAAGCGTTACACTATTACAGATTCTCTATTTGTTCAACAAATATACAAAAGCACAGCAAGAACTTACAATATGATAAAGTAACTAGGAAAAAAAAGAACCGAGTACTTACTCAATTATAAAAAAACACATCTCAAAATTTTATAAATATTAACAAATATTTCGAGAGAAAACACTTGAAAACAAGTCAGTAAAGTATAAAATATAAAAATATTGTACTTGTTTCAATTAATCTGCACAAGGGTATATCTATTTCCAAAGAGTTTTATTTTTTTTAAATATAATTTTTTGAACAATTTACCAAAATTATCTTTACATGCTGGATTCAACAAATTCCATTTTACTATTGATAAAATAAATTTTTGTATCACTAATTTAATTACAGGACGTACTATCATCAAAGCTTTGGAACCAATTAGTACAGATGGATTAAAGATGGATGATATTGATTCATTGATAGAAAAAACTTGGAAAATAATGTCTGAGTATGAAAAATTAAGAAACGAAATATGCAACGAAAATAAGTAGATTTAAAATAGATTAAAAGAAATTACTTTCTCCTGTGTTATGCATGCAATATTATGTATTATCACACTGTATTTTAAAATGCGTAGTGTTAATGTAATAAAGGATTTTCATATCACTGAAGATATAATTTTATAACTGCTGTATTATGGTTACATCCTTGAAATCTGACTTTGTAAGGTTTCCTCTAAGCTCAATCCATGTACAATCTCCTTTAATTCCTTTAATCCAACCTTGAAAAATCAACTAATTTCTAAACATGTGTGAATTAAGTTTTTTATGAAGGGGACCATGAATGTGTAAGGCCTGACCACTTCATGCAATTTCTCAAGGAATGGATCTTTTTAATTTAAACATTATTCTACAATATAATTTTAACATTATTCAGTAATTCATTTTCATTACTTTGCTAAGTTTTTAGCAAAACATTTTTATCAAAGTTTAGCAAAATATTTTTATTATAAAGATTAAGATTTAAAAGTAACTTTTTGTTATATATTTTATATTAAAAAGTCACAGTTATATAATATATCTCTTTTTAAAAATAACTATAGTGTTCAGAGATAGTATTTCAAAATCTGTTGAGAAAATAATAAAAGAATGTTTTTCTATATCCATATGCGAGTCACAGTCAATGTAGGAAAGTCCCTTTGTCTAGTTGGTACTAACTTGCATACAGTTATTTTTTCCTAGCCAATGATGTCTACTTTTAAATTTAGTGAGAATCATAGTGAGAACAAGGAAGAAAGGATAATTTCTGTATAAAAAAATTGGGATGTTTATAGTTATTAAGAATGGAAGAAGCTATACAAAATGGAGGATAATGATCCGGACTAAGAATTACAAAGGCAAATCAGAGTAAAACTTGTTGAAAGACAGATTCACAAAGAGGAAAGAGAAAGGTTATGTACAGTTATTAGAAAAAATTTACTGTCAACTCAGTTTTACTATTAATAAAATCAGTTGTTGATATTGCTACATCATATAAAATTAAAGTATAATTTTACCTTCCAGCAAAGAATAGTATTTAATTAACTGTTGAAAACACAAATATTCAGCTGGTCTCTTTTTGAGGGGCACACTGCTTTTTCTAATACAATTCATTACTCCTTATTTTATAGGATGTCCTGGAAACCATTGGCCAAACTTAAGGGCTAATTCAGCATATAAAAAAAAAATGCCTACATGGTTAAGCATTCTTTCTCGCATCATTTTCCCTGTGCCCACCATTTTGTTTTTTCAACAAAAGTTTATACCTCAAGAACAGATTGTGGTATTTAAATGAAATTTGGTATTCATATACCCGAGACAAAATCTTATATAAAATAAATAAATCTCAAGATTTTACCTTGGAAAATTTCAATATGGTGACTATTAAAATTGTTACATCAATGTACCTTTTATACTTTCAGCCATCTCAGCTTCTTATTAACAGATTTGAACAAATGAGGTCTAATTTATTTTTCTCAATAATAGATTAACATTCTATCTAATAATACATAATTCAATAAAACTAATATTTATGTAATTATTAATAATTAAAATATTTAAACAGATGACATTTTGGAATTTTCAGGTAAAATTTTGAATCTTATTTATTTTGTGTCTTGCTTTGAAAAAAGCCAGACACTTACCAAGAATTCACCCAAGACCAAATGATTTAGAAACTAGTATATTTGCCACTACATCATTGAGCTTGTCAGTTTTCTTTGAAATTTAAGCTAAAGCTAATAAAATGAAGAAATAAACTAAATTTACATGTGCAACAAGATAGATATTGTAGGCAGTATCTGTAATTAGATGTAAATGACTTCAATCAACATAAAGTAAACAAGTTTTTTTTATAAAGAATCCATACAGTAAACAGTTAAAAAAAACACATAAATAATGATAATATAATAGAGTTTTGTTCTACATTTTTACAAAATAACTGTATTAAATTAAAACAAGAATTTAATTCTAAATTTCTAAAGAAAAGAGTAGATGTTTAATACTATAAAAACTGTTTGTAGTAAGATCAAACCATGAAATTCACACCTTGGATTAAAAACTAACTCTACAATGCATGTAACAAAAAAAAAAAAAATGAATAGGAATGTTAATGAATATCCATTTACTAATGGAATTTTCTTACTACCTTTTAATAAGCTCCATCAACACTACTAAAAAGGGAGTTCAATAGATCCTCCAGAAAGTTACTTTAAAACCACATTACCACAAAAATAACATCTATCAAATTTGATATTTTTCTATGAGTAAAAACTCACGAGAAAACAGCTCACTAATTTAAATAAAGATGGATGCCATGCAACTTTCATAACAAAAAAGCACAATCATTAGACGAACACTGTGAAATCACTAGACTCCCGGAATATATAAAGTGAAGTACTTTGACCACACACACACAGTGTAATACTTTAAACAAACAGGATGTAGCTTCAAAGATACAATGAAAGCATAAAAATACTCCATAGAAACACAGTCAGCATTTTCCAAGTGAGATATCGGTTCATATCATAAATCCGATTATATCATGGTTAAGCAAAGATTTAGAAATCAACTCGTTGACTGCAAAACTTTCCCTGGAGCAGACATTGATAGCGACCATAATTTGGTGATAATGAAATGTAGATTGGGGTTTAAAAACCTGAAGAAAAGGTGTCAGATGAATCGGTGGAATTTAGAGAAGCTTGAGGAAGAGGAGGTAAAGAAGATTTTTGAGGAGGACATCGCAAGAGGTCTGAGTAAAAAAGATAAGGTAGAAAATGTAGAAGAAGAATGGGAGAATGTTAAAAAGGAAATTCTTAAATCAGCAGAAGCAAACTTAGGCGGAATAAAGAGAACTGGTAGAAAACCTTGGGTTTTAGACGATATATTGCAGCTGATGGATGAACGTAGAAAATATAAGAATGCTAGTGATGAAGAAAGTACAAGGAACTATCGGCAATTAAGAAATGCTATAAACAGGAAGTGCAAACTGGCGAAAGAAGAGTGGATTAAAGAAAAGTGTTCAGAAGTGGAAAGAGAAATGAAAATTGGTAAAATAGACGGAGCATACAGGAAAGTTAAGGAAAATTTTGGGGTACATAAATTAAAATCTAATAATGTGTTAAACAAAGATGGTACACCAATATATAATACGAAAGGTAAAGTCGATAGATGGGTGGAATATATTGAAGAGTTATACGGAGGAAATGAATTAGAAAATGGTGTTATAGAGGAAGAAGAGGAAGTTGAGGAGGATGAAATGGGAGAAACAATACTGAGATCTGAATTTAAGAGAGCATTAAAAGATTTAAATGGCAGAAAGGCTCCTGGAATAGACGGAATACCTGTAGAATTACTGTGCAGTGCAGGTGAGGAAGCGATCGATAGATTATACAAACTGGTGTGTAATATTTATGAAAAAGGGGAATTTCCGTCAGACTTCAAAAAAAGTGTTATAGTCATGATACCAAAGAAAGCAGGGGCAAATAAATGTGAAGAATACAGAACAATTATTTTAACTAGTCATGCATCAAAAATCTTAACTAGAATTCTATACAGAAGAATTGAGAGGAGAGTGGAAGAAGTGTTAGGAGAAGACCAATTTGGTTTCAGGAAAAGTATACAAGGGAAGCAATTTTAGGCCCCAGATTAAAGAAAAACAAACCAACATACTTGGCGTTTATAGACCTAGAAAAGGCATTCGATAACGTAGACTGGAATAAAATGTTCAGAATTTAAAAAAAATTAGGGTTCAAATACAGAGATAGAAGAACTATTGCTAACATGTACAGGAACCAAACAGCAACAGTAATAATTGAAGAACATAAGAAAGAAGCCGTAATAAGAAAGGGAGTCCGACAAGGATGTTCCCTATCTCCGTTATTTTTTAATCTTTACATGGAACTAGCAGTTAATGATGTTAAAGAACAATTTAGATTCGGAGTAACAGTACAAGGTGAAAAGATAAAGATGCTACGATTTGCTGATGATATAGTAATTCTAGCCGAGAGTAAAAAGGATTTAGAAGAAACAATGAACGGCATAGATGAAGTCCTAAGCAAGAACTATCCCATGAAAATAAACAAGAACAAAACAAAAGTAATGAAATGTAGTAGAAATAACAAAGATGGACCACTGAATGTGAAAATAGGAGGAGAAAAGATTATGGAGGTAGAAGAATTTTGTTATTTGGGAAGTAGAATTACTAAAGATGGACGAAGCAGGAGCGATATAAAATGCTGAATAGCACAAGCTAAACGAGCCTTCAGAAAGAAATATAATTTGTTTACATCAAAAATTAATTTAAATGTCAGGAAAAGATTTTTGAAAGTGTATGTTTGGAGTGTCGCTTTATGTGGAAGTGAAACTTGGACAATCGGAGTATCTGAGAAGAAAAGATTAGAAGCTTTTGAAATGTGGTGCTATAGGAGAATGTTAAAAATTAGATGGGTGAATAAAGTGACAAATGAAGAGGTATTGCGGCAAATAGATGAAGAAAGAATCGTTTGGAAAAATATAGTTAAAAGAAGAGACAGACTTATAGGCCACATACTAAGGCATCCTGGAATAATCGCTTTAATATTGGAGGGACAGGTACAAGGGAAAAATTGTGTAGGCAGGCCACGTTTGGAATATGTAAAACAAATTGTTAGGGATGTAGGATGTAGGATGTAGAAGGTATACTGAAATGAAACGACTAGCACTAGATAGGGAATCTTGGAGAGCTGCATCAAACCAGTCAAATGACTGAAGACAAAAAAAAATAAATCATAAATCCACAAATATTAATAATGTCCTTGATGTTCTAAAGCATACAAGAAAAAACTTATCAAAACATCAAGCATTACAAATATCAAGTAACAGTATGCTAAATGAATTAACATGATTCAAATCTAACACATTTTTTGACCTCATTCTAAATATACATCATCTTAATTCAAGAAAACCAGTGAAATAATATAATTGATGATGTTAGGAACACGAACACCAATTACTAGTCAAGTGATTGCAGTGATATAAAGTGAGTTTTTAAATTATTATAATTAATAAATTATTTTGTCATAAATACCTTTGATTAATAAAGTTTATGTGGTTAACCTCAATCAATTTTTAATATATATATATATATATATATATATATATATATATATATATATATATATATATATATATATAAGTAGATAATTCTAAAATCAAGAATTGATTAAATTTACATTTAAGTTTAAGTTTAGCACAGCACAATTTGCATGTGATCTGATTTACGTAATAGTTTCATTTTCACAAATAGAATAGAAGAAAAATGTAATTATAAGATTGTAGAATGATGGAAATAAATGGTTAAAAAATTTACAAATCTTTTAAAATTATTGCACAAAATTTTGCCATCATTTTGTTTTGTTTCATTTCCATTTTCACTTGTGGTTTTTCCTTTTAAACTTATATTAAGCGTTCTACTTTTATTAAAAACATAAAACCAATCATCATTTTTTCATGTTGTAATTCTATTTTATAAAAGTGTATGATAATTAATTTAAAAAGAAATAATATATATATATGTATGCATTCATAATGCGAGTCATTCATAATCAACACCTAGCAAAAACTATTTTAGATAAATAAATGAAAATTTGTATACACATTCTTCTAAAATTCATTAAGTGCACACTAAGAAAGGATTTTTTGAAATCCCCAGCTTAAAGGGATAAAACAGAGTAACAATGAAATTTACTATTTGTTTTAATTCCTTGATAATCAATGTACATATAAACCTGATTTTTGGTGTGTGTATTTTCATGTGGATATCTAAAAATCAACTTTTAGATTTTTGAAATTTCAAGTTTAAAAGGTTAAAATGGATTTTTTAATTTTGTTTGAAATCCAGCTATTGGTTGAATTTTTTTGTAACAAATTAAGATATCAGCATGATTTTTAGTAAGTGTAATCTTCAGGTGATTATCTAAAAACCAATTTCTAGATTATGAAAGAAAGATTAGAAAGGTAAAAAAATGTTGAACAATGACTGCAAATTTTTCCATTTCTGACTACACTTAATGAGATATTCAGTAGATTTGGGCCTGCAAACACTCTTTCGATAAATATTTAAAAAACATTTTCAGGGATTTCTGAATTTTGATTTTTAAGGGTGAGATGATGTTCAGCATGGCGAGCTCAACCAACATAGCACTACCACTGTTACTGTAAGTGCAGCATGTCTGGCTGTACCTGCCTCTGGTTACCTGCTAAAAATCATAATATTAAAAAAAATTGAAGTGCAGGAAACACAAGTAACCATATATTGTGTGCAAAGCCGCGATGGGGATTCTACTATTTATATATAAAACTTTTCATTATTTGTCATTATATTAACCTTTCAACCTGTAGATTAAATAGTTCTATACATTTTTAAAAATAAAAGCAATCAGTTAAATTTATATATATATAAATCAGAGAGGGAGTTTATTTACCTGTAAAACTTGATCTTAATGTATTTTGAAATTATCTATCATCCCAAATGTGGCTAATTTAAAAAACAATCATATGGCCACTTTAAATTTTAAAAGCGGCAATAAAGCCAAAATGATGTATTTAGTGAAATATTTTAATCATTACACTTGAAATAAGAGACCATCCATAAAATTATTATTAACTATAAAATTATGATATTTGAATCCACTCCTGCCGCCTGAGATTCCATCACATTTTAAAAGATTCTTTCTCGCTGTTCCGATTTTTAGATAAATTTAGTTCAAGTATAAAATTAAAAAGAGAAGAGTTACTATTTTGTGAAAGAATTTGAATTATTGAAGATTTTTAAATATTTATTGTTTACTATAATGTAAATATTTGATTGATACTTTCATTTTTGATTTTTTTAAATGAGTAAAAAAAGTTTCAAAAATTAATTTCTTCTACAAATTCAAATAGTAAGTAATAAACAAGTGAAAAATTTATTTTTTTGTTATTTTCCCCATTAAATAAAATAAGAAAGATACAGCAAGCTAGTACAAATCATTATAAAAGATAAATTTTTTTTATTTACCATTGATTTACTAAATATAATATTGAAATTATCTTTATCTGCAGGATTATAAAAAATAATTAAATATTATTATTCAGTTATACATGACAACTTCTTTTTTCAAAGATATGAAATATAATTACAAAGCAATTGCATATATGAACAGAGTGGTAGATGCAGTATGATTAATGTCTGGTGACAGGTTCTGATTAATGAACAAATTTTAAGCTCATTTAATAAAAGAGAAGGTGCTTGATTTCAGTTTTACATGAAAACTGAAAATTTCTACATTTATAGAAGTAAACTAATAATTACAGTGTATTGCCAGCAGGCATGGTAGAGCATGTACCCTAGAAGACTTAAACAGAGGAGTCGGGTTGTATCTGCAGTTTGTACATACAAAAGGTATACTGTAATTTATTTTTAGTTTTAGCATTCCTGTAAAAGGTATCAATGGCAAGAGAAAAGTGCCTTAGAAGTAAAATTAAAATGATTCCTGACTGATATACCATATAGTTCCTTGATTTTCTAGACAGAAGACCAGTAAACTTTCAAGTGCTGTTTCTAAATTTGATACTGTCAAAAATTATTTTACGTAAGCCAAATGTTTTTAAAATATTTAGGGCAAGATGAAGACTTCTTTTAGATAGAAGAAAAATATTTAATGTAAAGTCCCTTAAATTTATTTATAAGTAGACAAACATAGAGATATATTGGATATAATTTTATATACAACACTGTTGATAAATGTGATTTTTGAATTAAGCATTTATCTACATTATTATTCCATATAATTATAAAAATTAAAGTGGCCACCAATGAAAATTAATATGAGTGGCTATTTTACAGAAATGGGTTTAATATGATTGAAAAAAGGCAATATATTACAAATTAACAAATCCACTGATTTCTATTTATTTAAATAAAATTGCAATAAAAAAGACAAAGAAAACTGGTGAAATTGTATAAACAACCTGTTAAGTAGTTTATAAATATTTAATAATAAATTATTATTACCCTTTTCCTTAAAATCAATTATTTTTTATTTAACCTCTTTGAAGGCACATTTCTAAGTTAAAACTTGATAATCCATTTATACTACACATAAATATAAGTATTTAACTCAAATATAACAGTATGAATAATATACATAAAAAAAGTCACCAATTTGATGAATGAATTATTTAGTTAGTATAATTAGCGTTAAAAAGTTAATTAATGTTAATTTTTTTATTATAGAGCAGTTATTCAAGGGAATATTTCTAAGCTACATAAAAAGTAAATTGTAATTATAAGCTACATAATTATTTTATGTATATTATTAAAATTACTGTAGGTGAGTAAACAAACGCATGTAAACATATATGAAATATAAAATAAAAATGTTTATGTCTCTCCAAAGAGGTTAAAGTTAAATATTAGATTATAAGGTTAGGAAACTAACTCTTATTAATCCTGCTGAAAAAACTTACAATACATTTAAAACAACTGAGAATTCATAAAGAGAACAAAATTAAAGTCTAATTATTAGTGATCTATGTTTAGGATCTATTACTCAGAAAGAGATCTAGGATTTATTTTACTGGGTAAGATACTTTGAATGAAAACGTTTCAATTCTTTCAAAGCAAATCTTTTAATACTTACTAATTTAAAGAATTTTATCATGATGTTTGATTGTGTCATTATTAATAGAAAATTGCATATAATGTATAATATATCATATCATGTAAGATGATAAAAAATTTACATCACATTATGAAAATAAATGAAATTATTACATTTAACAAGTTGCTTAAAACAGTTAATATAAATTGGAGTTGTTTTGTTTCTTTCTGTATGAATTTTAAAGAGATATTCACAAATGCCTATGAAAATAATGAAATAGATACAATAAAATAATTGTAATGGAAAAAAAGCAAGTGAAAGATTATAAATGATTTCAATGAGAAATTTATTTAAATTAATAAGCTAGCCATACAAAATGAATGTAGTGACAAGGGGGTTATAGAACATCATTACCTAAACCACCAAAAACCTTATCTATCATAGTTAAAAAATATATTAAAGCACAGACTAAAATTAATTTAGAAAAAAAAAACAGAAGAAAAATGAAAATGAAAAAGTAATTAAAAAGATTATGTGCTTACGTTTCCTTTCAACCTAGTCACTTATGAAATAGCAAATAAACAAAAAATGTCCACTTACATGAATATAATTCAAAAGATACAATTTCAGTTTTTTTAAATGTATTACAGTATTCAGATCATAAACAGTCAGATTTTGGGACAAGTGACATTTTTTATTTAAAAAGTAATGATGTGGATAAATAAGATTTGTAGATTTCAAGAAGTTTGCGGAACGGTTATGAGAAATTAAAAAAATAAAGCTTGCACTGATACTACTGTGAAGTTTTTAAATCATTAGCATTACCTGCTCTTCTTTATGGGGATAAAACCTGTATGATATTAAAAAAAGAAAAACATGTTCAGCTAGCTGAAATGAGATTTTTAAGGAGAGTGAAGGGACTGACTACATTGGACAGATACAGTAATGACAGAATTAGTTATGAACTCCTAGTGATAGCTGTCGATGAAACAAACAGCAAAGAGATAATTTGTTGTCTAATGTCCAGAGAATAGAAGATAGTAGGTTACCAAAACATACCCACTGGGTTGGTCTAGTGGTGAACACATCTTTGCAAATCAGCTGATTTCGAAGTCGAGAGTTCCAATGTTCAAATCCTAGTAAAGGCAGTTACTTTTATATGAATTTGAATACTAGATCGTGGATACCAGTGTTCTTTGGTGGTTGGGTTTCAATTAACCACACATCTCAAAAATGGCCGACCTGAGACTGTACAAGGCTACACTTCACTTACACTCATATATATCAACCTCATTCATCCTATGAAGTAATACCTGATGGTGATTTTCAGAGGCTGAACAAGAAAAAAAAGGTTACCAATGCATTGGACTACATTTCAAGAGGAGGGCTAACAGGTCTAGAACCTAAATCTTGGCGGCAGATATTGATGATTAGAACAAGTTTTATTTGGATTTGAATATATTTGTGTATTATATCCTGTTTATTTTTATTAGTAATGAAAAAAATAAATAAATCTAGGCAAAATACCTAAAATAGGATTGTTTGATATATGCAGTAAAACAGCTTTACAAAAGATTTCTATCAGGTTAGAATCAAGCGACCTGGAAATGAATAAATGAATGCAGTTAACTACAATTGACATCCAGGAAAATTTAGAAATATAGAAACAAAAATAAATTTTAAATTATCTTTAATTAAAATTAATTAATCAATTTTTTGTAATTTATTAAAATAAAATATAGTTACTAATTATTATAAACTCTTGAGAAATAAATGAACATTTTTACAATAATAATAAATATTAGTAGAAGTAATAATTATCAATCTTTATTTCTAGAATTTTCTAGAAAATTACAGAAAAAAGAAGTTGCACAATAAAAAGCATTAACAAAGAATTGAACAAGATCTGACAATGTGGATAATGTCCAGTAAGATTTGGTAAAACAATTTTGTATAAAAAGATTAATTATTCCAGTGTGGAGGTAACAGAATTATTATAATTTGAAAAGAAAGCTGAAATGACAAAAGTTATACCAAAAAAAAAAAAATTATTAAAACTTCACTTATAATGATTTAGTAATTTTTTGTGACAATAATTTCAAGTAATCCATTAAAGACCCACACTCTCAGGTGCTATATTAGGCAACATTCCATTGGTTCTGATACTAGCATTGCTCAACTTTTTTACTTTTTTTACTGTATGGTCTGGAAATGTAGTGGAAGTTTACAAAAGGACTAGTGAAATACAATGCAAATAAAGCATACTAATTAAAAAAGAATTGTATTTTAAATATGATGCAAAACTCCACATTATAGTTTGCCTAATTCAAAAGCAATTAAAATACAAATTTTTCTTTTAATAGAGTTTTTAAAAAAATAATAGAAACTACAAAAATATTTCCTGTTCCAGCAATAATAATTGAAGTATTCAATATATCAAACAAGAAAATATGACAGTTCCTGTAAGGTATTCAGTATACTAAGGTATGTTTTGTACTTTTTTTGTCAGTAAACCATTAAAAACAACCTACCTCTTAGATAGCCTAATTCGAGAAAAAACATGTCTATTCAGTACATATAAATTACATTTACTATTTATACAAATAATGTGCAATAGAAAAATGAGGAATTCCTATAAAATTATTATAAATATTAAGATATTTTATAATTGTTTTTCCTGAACTAGAATCATTTTATTTCATAAAAAAATTTATCAGTAATTAATCTTTTAGAAATTTCGCCATATTGACGTGCCCACATCAAGAAAAAACTGCATTACTCTTCATATTTTTTTTAATAAAACAAAATTTGTAAACAGGAAATTATTTAACAAGCTATTAGAATAGATTTTAAATCTACGAAAACGAGATTTCATTTAAAAAACTGCATCATATAAATTCTTGCTTTAAAAACTCTGTTGAAATATTAATTTACAGTTTTCATTGAACTGTAAAATAAAAAAAAATGTTTAATCTAAACCAATTTGTTAAAAAAAAATCTATATTGTATGTTATAAAATAAATCAAATGTTCCTCACTCTGAAATAACGTCGTAAATTGTGTTCTTTTCCTTTCTAGAACATTCTTCAAAATTACCACACAAATAACGGACACACACGTATGAAATAACGACAAAACTGAGAGATGTCTCTTATTGGTACATGTTAAAAGAATTCGTAAACAACTTAATGACCAATCAGTACACTGATTGGTCAATTGTATTACAGTTGTTTACTTGTTCTAACAACCTTTCGTGACGACGTAACTGTAAGTAAACTTCAATAAATGATTTCTTTTAAATATAAATTTGAAATATATACTTTAAAATAAAAAGAAGGTTCTAATTTCAAAATGGTTTTATTTACTTTTAACCTTTTAAAATATTTAACAAAAACAACATTACGTCATCATAATTACCAGTTTAGTTGAAAATTAACAGAAAATCTCTTTGAATAGTAATCTTTTACTGAAGTTTTGTTTTGTGCACCGGTATCTGTTTTTTCAATTAGAAAAAGTAAGAAAAAAAATGATAATAAAGAGAATATTTTATGTTCTCTAAATCGGAAAAAGGTATTATTTGTTCAATTAATATCAATGAAAATTGGTAAGCATAAAATGAATTTGGTTATAAATTATTTTGCAGACGATTTTTTTTTTGTTTTGAATTGAGTACCTTAGAGAATAAAATATATTTTATTAAAACATTTACATTGCAGTATTTCGAAAAACTCAAACTGGATTAGTATGGTTTTAGCAGTCAGCTGTTTCTTCCCTCTTAAAGAAGAGTTAATTCCGCGCGTAAATATTTTCTGATTCCTTAAAACTCGGTTACTTTCTTTTTTGAAACAATTTACTCGGTACTGGTAACTTTCTTTTTTGAAACGATGCAGTTTATAGGTAAGATGTACTTTTATTATTATACTTTTTTAATATTATTTAACTACATACGTCTCATAAAATTTGCTTGAAATAAAAGTTACTTTGCATTTTTGTAACTTTCAGTTAGGTTAAAAATAAATTTTAATCTGTCGTAAGTTTAATAAGGGGTAAGTAAATTATAATTATCTGTTATAATGAAAACATGAATTACAATTCTAATAAAAATAAATATTACAATTTATAATTATGTATTTTTTAATGTGTATTACTTACATATTACAGCTTCAATATCTTATAATTTAAACACTCAGCCATTCTAATAACGTAACAGAACGAACGACTTCGAAAGTTCTTGTAATAAGACACCATTTCATTTTTCTTAAACTGATTAATTCTCCACGTTTGAAGGTTGTGCATGGAAATACGAGATGAACATTTGTAGGGTATGAAATTAATTTTATGCCTGAATGAAATTCGAACCTGGGACTTTCTGGGTGAAAGACTGAGACGTTACCATTCCGCCACGAAACAGCGGAGCAATAATGATATCACAACTTTAAAAAAAAATTAAATGTAGATTATCTATATTTAAAATAATTTTCGGTTAAGTATACCAAAAAAAAAAAAATTTAATTAAACACTTACCATACTGTAGATAAGATATTGCATTTTAGTAATCATTTTGAATATTTAATAATAATTTAGCAAAAGCTGATAATTACTGTAAACAATTTTATAAGTTGAAAATTGTAATCCATCATTCATAAAATATTTTTATATATTTAATTTCATATTATTTTTAAATACAATTATTCAGTAAAAAACACTTTTTACATTTAATAAAACCACAATATTGTACAATACAAATTGTAAATACAATATATTTCATTTTAATATAGGCATTAATTATTTCTGACCTAAAAAATAATTAAATGTATACGTGTGCTCCCGCATGTGTGTGTAAGGTAACTTTTAAAAATTTGAAAGAGTCAAGGGTTGACTTTCTTCATCGCACCGTTGAACAATTGCTACTGTAAAACAGTTAAAAATATTAAACTAGTAGTCTATTTAGTCTCGTCTTTCTACCCCTACTCTCCCCTCTTCACTTTCATTATGTTGTTTATTGCAAGCTGTTTGTGTGTGTGTGTATATCATTTCTTAGGGCACGTACTCATTTATAACCTTGAACATTAACTAAAAGTCATTTTTTGTTTTAAAGTGTTTTCATCACTACAAAACAGAGTTACTCTAGGCAGTAGCACAGGACATGATTTTTTCTATAGTTATAAAAATAAAATTTAGAACTATACTGCAGCTGCCTTTCTTTTTTGTTTTAATCCCTCGCGCGTACGAGCAAGCGCACACACACACACACAGAACAGATAAAAAACTTTGCTTTGCTTTGAAGGAGACACAGAAGCGACTAATGGTTGCAAAAATTGTTAATCTATTTTATTGATTAAAAGAATTTAAAATAAAATTAGTTTACATTGAAAAATCATACTGCCGCATTTTTATAGAAAATTCTTCTTCGTCTAGAAACTCATTGTGGAGTTATACGTATCCGTGCATATATTGTTACGTTTGACAAGTGCATATATTAATTTGTGCATATAAAAGTATTGTGGGATTTTTTTAAAATTACAATTTAAATAATTTTTTCGGTTCCATTTATGCACTGATATGGAACCGTTTTTAATTTTTCTTTTCCGTTGATAACTGTTTAATAACGGAAAACCGCATCCAGTGTCATCTCATCTCATCCTTTCAATCAATACGTAAAAAATCAATACGTAATTCAATCAATACGCGGTGGTCTTGGAGGCGAAAAAAATGTTTTATAAACCCTTCTGTAGAGTACTTTTAGCGGATTTCCAAAGAATTTGTAAAAATCGCTACTGCGCCCAGTAAAAATTTTCTAAGGGGTTATCAGGGGAGGGGATCAATTTTTCTTTACGTTCTGGAGTCTCCTGAACACGATTCTGCAATGTTTATATAGTGTGAGCGGGAATTAACTACCTATTGAAAATTCTTTATAACTTTTTTAATACTTAACTAATCTTCATGAAACAAAAAAACATTTTGTTCCTTACAATGGTAGAATTGTTATGCGTTGCTAAAATTTTACATAAGCACCATCATTATCTTTTCCGTAAACGGTTTGTAAACATTTTCAGTTTCCGTAAACGGTTGGGGATGTTCGCGACAGACTTCTGCAGATAATCCAGCGGTACGTTTCCAAGAACTTGCAAATTCATTCGACTCCTTGCTGGCTATTCAAGGGGGATGACGAAACATTTCTATAACATTTTTTTTTTTTGAACTGTGGAGGTCTTGAAATATCAACGTTTGCAAATACCACGATAAAATTTTAGTCGATCGCAATACTTTCCCTTTATAGCTATGCTATTCCAGCACCAATAGAACTACAACCGGAAAAAAAAATGTATGTTAAAATGAGTAAACAAACATATGCCTCTTGTGGAAGCTCAGTAACATATAGTAGCTAATTTGTAACAGTTATGTTTCACCATCATCAGTTCCTTACTTTTTCGATTCTGCAACCGGTTTTATTTAATAATTCATATTTGATAGACCTAGGGTATAACATCGCTTTAAATTCTTGGCGTTTCACTGACAAAGGATGCAATTAAACAAGGCTCCCTACTAAATAAATCTGTGGCAGACATTTAGGTGAATTTCCTGTTATACGATTCACTCATTTGAAGATATTTAACTGGATATTATTAAACTAATTGAAAAAAAAATATCTGATATGGACAACACATGACTTTCTTGTACGCCTATTAAATTACATTTACACGTTTTTTTTTTTTTTTAATGAAATTTACTTAAAATTTTATTTCATTTTTTCACTTTTTTTTTGTTATTGAATTATTATTCAGTTTTTTTACAATGAGAGGTTAATTATTATTAATAAATCAATTCATTTAAATTTTAAAAAAAAGTTAGAAAAAGGAGACGAAATCTGATGTACTTTCCCCTAAGATCCAAATATTCCATTAATTAAAATTTTATTTGGCTATAACTCTGGAACCGATGAAAATAAGTACCACTTATGATATATCGTTGAAAATCTCTCAATTTGGGTTTATTACTGCAGTTAAGAAAACGTCAAACATTTACATTTTTGTTGGATTTTGGGCTTTTTCTTACATTTTTGGTGAAGTCGATTGCAATGAAAACAGGAGGTGCACAAATAGATGTTACAATAGTCCTAAATCCAAAATTTCAACATCCTACGGCTAATCGTTTTTGAGTTATACGAGATACATACGTACAAACACCACGCCTGAACTAGTCAAAATACTTGCTTTACATCGTACAAGGAAGTAAAAAATAATATGGGTATCTTGATGTCTCTTTGTCCGATGAGTAGAAAATCAAGCCAAAACTTAAATGCGTTGCCAAATACTTTTTGTAAAATTTCGCCTTTTTTGGTTAACGGAATTTTGAGGCATAAGAAAAAATGTTTAAAAGTAATGTTAAATATATCCACCTATACTTAATCTCCACCTCCTATTCCTTTTTCTGAAATAACTGCAGACATTCTGTTTGGATTGGATTGGAAATGTCGGTTTGGATTGGACTGGACTTGGACTTGGACTTGGACTTGGACTCGGACTCGACTCATTGACTCATCGGAACTAGACTCCTCCGAATCTGTTTGGTTTGGACTGGATGGAAATTTTAGATTGGCTTGGACATGGACTGGATGATTAGACTTTTTTTCTCCAAAGTAAAAGAAAGTCTAATCAGTCCATTTAAAGTCTAGGACTTCATTTATTTTTTTTCCAAAAAAATATTTGGCGTATTTCAAAAACTGCATATAGGCCGACTAAACTACAGGTTTCTCTGACCTTCACGATGTTCCTCCTATTGAATGTCACAGTTGGTTTTTTGTAGATGTGACATATTTGAATAGCAATTACTTTAATAAACTTCATTGTTAAAAAATTTGTATGTGTAACGTGTAAATGTGTAAATATAAGTGAAATGTGTATTGTAATTTATAAATGTAAATGTATTGCGTTGTAGTGTATGTAGTATGAATGTCTGCTGTGTATTATATTAATAATGTAT